>NC_092131.1:58323294-58970794 GCF_043159975.1 Macaca nemestrina
TCTCAGAGACTTCCCTCCTACATTATCCCTTCTTTTCCACAAGTTTTCCTTCTCTTTTCTTTTTTTTGAGACGGAGTCTCACTCTGTCACTCAGGCTAGAGTGCAGTGGTGCCATCTTGGCTCACTGCAACCTCTGCCTCCTGGGTTCAAGCAACTCTCCTGCCTCAGCCTCCCGAGTAACTGGGAAATAGGCACCTGCCACCACACCCAGCTAATTTTTGTATTTTTAGTAGAGACAGGGTTTCACCACATTGGTCAGGCTGGTCTCGAACTCCTGACCTTGTGATCCACCCGCCTCGGCCTCCCAAAGTGCTGGGATTACAGGGGCGAGCCACCACGCCCAGCCCAAGTTTTCCTTATTCCTATCAATACACAAACATGCCTCATCTCATCTTTCAAAAAAAAAAAATTCTCCCTTGACTCCTCTTCCCATTTCTAGGAATGGTTAGAATATGTTTGACAAGGCCAGGCACAGTGGCTCATGCTTGTAATCCCAGCACTTTGGGAGGCCAAGGTGGGCAGAACACCCGAGGTCAGGAGTTCAAGGCCAGCCTGGTCAACATGGTGAAACTCTGGCCTCTACTAAAAATACAAAAAATTAGCTGGGCGTGGTGGCAGGCACCTGTAATCCCAGCTACTCAGGAGGCTGAGGCACGAGAATTGCTTGAGCCTGGGAGGCAGAGGGTGCAGTGAGCCCAGATTGCACCACTGCACTCCAGCCTGGGCGACAAAGCAAGACTCTGTCTGACGGCCGGGTGCGGTGGCTCAAGCCTGTAATCCCAGCACTTTGGGAGGCCGAGACGGGCGGATCACAAGGTCAGGAGATCGAGACCATCCTGGCTAACACGGTGAAATCCCGTCTCTACTAAAAACACACAAAAAATTAGCCGGGCGAGGTGGCGGCGCCTGTGGTCCCAGCTACTCGGGAGGCTGAGGCAGGAGAATGGCGGGAACCCGGGAGGCGGAGCTTGCAGTGAGCTGAGATCTGGCCACTGCACTCCAGCCTGGGCGACAGAGCGAGACTCCGTCTCAAAAAAAAAAAAAAAAAAAAGACTCTTGTCTGAAAAAAAGAAAAAAAGAAAGAAAAAAGGAAAAAAAAAGAAATAAAAAGACAAGCTATAAATTGAAGACATATTGAACTCACACAATTATGTATTTTAAAACTTGTATAAATTAGTTTTTTTAAAAAAGCAAATAACCCAATAGAAAAAAGAGCAAAAGACATGAGCCAGCATTTTTACAGAAGACACAAATAGTCCATAAAGTTAGACACTCAATTTTATCAGTAACCAAGGGAAATGAAAACAAAAACCACAATGAACTATCATGTTGCACTCACTGGAATGGCAAAAATGTAAGGCCAGATGGTACCAAATGTGTTGTCAAGGATATGGGGCAAGGAAGTGGCTGGTGGGAGTGTAAATTGATACAAATGTTTTGGTAACAGTCTGACATTTCCAAATAATTTTGGAGATGTGCATATCAAGTGAACCAACATTTCATTCATTGGTAGATTCCCTAGGGAATGTACATGCCCTTATGAATACACAATAGGAAGCATGTTATAAGAATGCTTATAATAGCAAAAAATTAGAAATATTCAAATATTCACCAATAATGGAATGGATAAATTGCAGTAAACTCATACAGTAGAATGTTATATAGGATATACATCAAATGAATAGATCCAGAGATGATTTTCAAATTATTTAACAACTGGCTCACACCTGTAATTCCAGCACTTTGGGAGGCCGAGGTGGGTGGATCACCTAAGGTGAGGAGTCCAAGATCACCTTGCCCAACATGGTGAAACCCCATCTCTACTAAAAATACAAAAATTAGCTGGGTGTGGTGGTGGGCACCTGTAATTCCAGCTACTTGGGAGGCTGAGGCAGGAGGATCACTTGAACCCAGGAGGTGGAGGTTACAGTGAGCTGAGATCGTGCCACTGCAATCCAGCCTAGGCAACAAGAGTGAAACTCTGTCTCAAAAAAAAAAAAAAAAAAAAATTCATGAAAGAAAACATATGCTATGATTCCAAACCAAATAATATGTCGTTTAGAGATATACATGAGGTACAATTATAAAGAAATTTAAGACAGTGGTAACCTGTATGAGTGGGGGTGCTGGGAGCAATGCAATCAATGCAGGATAAAAGGAAGCTTCTAAGGTATTGTTTATTTCTTAATCTAGAAAATAAACAGTTGTTTACATTTAAATAATACTTATTTTATACATTCTTTTGTACATATATTTCAAATTCAAAAATTAAGTAAATAAAATGGTAAGAAATGAATATTAAGTAGCTCACAGAATCATCAGGGAGGCTGGAGAACCAGACTCTGGTCTATGTAAGGAAAAGCGAGGTCTGAAACCATGCCAAGAGAGCAGGTCTGTGGTCACTGGCGCACACCACACTGCTGCCTTTTATGCAAGGAACCTTGATCTTCCTAAACTGTATTGCAGGCTAAGAATCTTCTACAGGTTGTGGTTTTTTATATCTTTATTCCCAAGTCCAAATCTAGCACAGATTCATCTAACCAATGGAGTCCCAGCCACTTGCCTGCAACCTAGCTGCAAGCGAGGCAGGAAAAGTTAGTACCTGACTTTCAAGTATTTTTATTGGGTACCTACTATGAGTTATAACCAGTTCTAGACATTGAGGATACAACAGAGAACAAGTTATATATCTTATATTTTATGAGGATAAGTAGGAGACAACTAGAAGAAATACCCTGACAATATTCACTCACTAGGGGAATACCACAAATAGAGAAAGGAGGTTTATATTCTGGTCATTTAAAAAGAATGATAAATGTCTTCCATATGACACAGATAACCAATGTGATCATTTATGAATATATAAAGTGGAACTATTAGGTTAAAGAGAAAACACACCTTATACTTTTGATACACATTGCTAAATTTCTCCTCAAAAAGGTTACACAAACTTGTACTCCTATTACCAGCGTACTAGTAATTCATTTCTCCATGCTCTTCATCAAAATTCTTTCTAATCTTTGCAAATTAGAGAAGAAAAACCTCATCGTGATTTTTACCTGGGTTTCTTTCGTTTGTATGATATTTGTATTTATTTTATAAACTGTACTTATCTATTGCTCATTTTTCAATGGGGATGTTATCTGTACCTTTTTTTTTTTTTGAGACAGAATTTCACTCTTGTTGCCCAGGCTAGAGTGCAGTGGCGTGATCTTGGCTTACTGCAACCTCTGCCTCCCAGGTTCAAGCGATTCTCCTGTCTCAGCCTCCTGAGTAGCTGGGATTACAGGCCCATGCCACCACGCCCGACTAGTTTTGTATTTTCAGTAGAGACGTGGTTTCACCATGTTGGTCAGGCTGGTCTCGAACTCCCGACCTCAGGTGATCCATCTACCTTGGCCTCCCAAAGTGCTAGGATTACTGGCATAAGCCACTGTGCCTGGCCAAAAATCAGTTTTTTAAAAGTCTGATCTGCCAATTTTTTCCATTATAGCTTTTTCCTCAAGATTTTAGAAGTCATATATTCTCTTCCAGTATTATATAGCTTATTTTTTCTGTATTTAACCCTTCAATCCTAAGGCACCAATAATATTTTCCTCTAGCTATCCTAGGATCATTTATTGCATAAGTGATCATTTTCCCAGATTTGAAAGGCTACCTTTTAAATACAAAATAGTCTTATATTTTTCTCCTTATATGCTTGGCTGTTTTTGTAGTTTTTTCGTTTTTCTTTTTCTTTTTTTTTTTTTGAGATGGAGTCTTGCTCTGTCGCTCAGGCTGGAGTGCAATAGCGCGATCTTGGCTCATGCAACCTCCACCTCCCGAGTTCTAGCAATTCTCCTACCTCAGCCCCCCCAGTAGCTGGGATTACAGGCATGCGCCACCACACCTGGCTAATGTTTTTATTTATATTTTTAGTAGAGACGGGGTTTCACCATGTTGGCCAGGCTGGTCTTGAATTCCTGACCTCAGGTGATCTGCCTGCCTCGGCCTCCCAAAGTGCTGGGATTACAGGCGTGAGCCACTGTGCCCGGCTGTTTCCGTAATTCCTTTCGCATTTCATTGTACTATCTCTACTTGCATCAAGTCAACTCATTATTACGGTATTGTGATATGTTTTAATATCTGACATGGTAAGGCTTCCATCTTCATTCTTTTCAAATTTTTTTTTTTTTTTTTTTTTTTTTTTGAGACGGAGTCTCGCTCTGTCGCCCAGGCTGGAGTGCAGTGGCTGGATCTCAGCTCACTGCAAGCTCCGTCTCCGGGGTTTACGCCATTCTCCTGCCTCAACCTCCCGAGTAGCTGGGACTACAGACGCCTGCGACCTCGCCCGGCTAGTTTTTTGTATTTTTTTTAGTAGAGACGGGGTTTCACCTTGTTAGCCAGTATGGTCTCGATCTCCTGACCTAAACATTTTCTAAATTGATGCTTTTTCCCTTAAAGGCCATATCCATAGCAGAAATATGTAGTTAAGCATATGTATACAAATATTTCTTTCAAGTAACAGGGTCTCTGTCACCCAGGCTGGAGTGCGATGGCACAATCATAGTTCACTGCATCCTTGAATACATGGGCTCAAGTGATCCTCCCACCTCAGCTTCTGAAGTAGCTAGGACCATAGAAGCACACTACCATGCCCAACTAATTATTTTCTTTTTGGCAGAGACAAGGGTCTTGCTATGTTGCCCACGCTGGTCTCAAACTCCTGGACTCAAGCAATCCTCCTGCCTTGGCCTCCAAAAGTGCTGGGATTACAGGCCTGAGTCACCACACCCAGCCTGTGAAGACATTTTGGGAGGCCAAGGTGGGTGGATCACCTGAGGTCAGGAGTTCAAGACTAGCCTGACCAACATGGTGAAACCTCGTCTCTACTAAAAATACAGTAATTACCTGGGCATGCACCTGTAGTCCCAGATACTTGGGCGGCTGAGGCAGGAGAGTCAGTTGAACCTGGGAGGCAGAGGTTGCAGTGAGCCGAGATCATACCACTGTACTCCAGCCTGGGCAAGAGCGAGACTCCATCTCAAAGAAAAGGAAAAAAAAAAAAAAAAAAGGTTCAGAGCAAAACGTATTAATATCAACTATATTACAGAAATAAAATGGTTCAAATGATTAGGGCCATAAGAGGAAAACCATACTATCTGCAAACATGCCAAGACATCGAGTTTTCCCCCTAAATTTGGAAAAGCTATTCACAACTTTTAATGTTCCTTGCAGTAGCACCAAAGTCTGTGTGAATTTCTGTAATGTGGAAAGGATGTAGAACTAAGAGCAAAATCATATTCTGACACCAATTAGAATCAACCATTTACTTTTTTGATATTATCATTCTTACCTCTGGGAGGGGCTATTTTCAGATACTAATATAATGGCCTTCAGAATATGTTTGACAATGGAGCAATTAGTAATTTAGACAGATATCAGTGAGCTTTAGAACATATGTCTGTCCATTTTAATACATTGTTTGTATCAATGAAGAGGAAAATTGTGACTGGAATATATAATCTGGAACCATCGATCATTATACTTAACTATTGAGTACTGAATACCACCAGATTCCAGGGCCTTTTAACTATTTTCTGTTTAGAACGATGGGAATAAGATAATTATTAGAAGAATTCTACTTTTTCTCCTGATATGCCATGTCTTCTGATTTTTTTTTTAAAGCCTATACTACCCATACGGTTTCTTTTTTGCCTCCTACTCTCCCTTTCCTTCCACTTATGCCTTAGACACTTCTTGACTGCTGATAATCCCTGGAATTTAAAAAAGTGGTAGACTCAGGATCTACATCTGTATTGTATTTTTCAGAGTGGTTCTTACAGCATCGCTACTGACTGGATTAATAAACAGGAGAAAAAGAAGTATTTCAATTCAATAACCTCCACCTAAAGAACTGGAATCTTATCAATTACACAATTTTCAAGATTAAAATGAGATGTAAAAAATTCAGACATTTAGGCCAGGCACAGTGGCTGACGCCTGTAATCCCAGCACTTTGGGAGGCCGAGGCGGGCTGATTGCCTAACGTCAGGAGTTTGAGACCAGCCTGGCCAACATGGCAAAACTCCGTCTCTACTAAAAATAGAAAAATTAGCCGGGCGTGGTGGCGTGTGCCTGTAACCTCAGCTTCCTGAGAGGCTGAGGCAGGAGAATCGCTTGAACCCAGGAGGCAGAGGTTGCAGTGAGCTGAGATGGTGCCACTGCACTCCAGCCTGGGCGACAGAGGGAGACTCTGTCTCAAAAAACAGAACAAAACAAAAAACAAAGGCCAGGCATGGTGGCTCACGCCTGTAATCCCAACACTTTGGGAGGCTGAGGTGGGCGGATCACGACGTCAAGAGTTTGAGAGTGAAACCTCGTCTGTACTAAGAATATAAAAATTAGTTGGGCGTGGTAGCATGTGCCTATAATCCCAGCTACTCGGGAGGTTGAGGCAGGAGAATATCTTGAACCTAGGAGGCGGAGGTTGCAGTGAGCTGAGATTGTGCCACTGCACTCCAGTCTGGGTGACACAGCAAGACTCCGTCTTGGAGAAAAAAAGTTTTCATTTATGGGCTCAAAAGAAATCTATACAGATATATTACAGATTGCTGTTTTAAGTGAATTTTTTACTTAACTTTTACAACATCAAGAATACAGCAGATGAAGTCTGACACCTCTACAAGTGGCAGAACTCAAAACAATCAAAGTTTATTTCTCATGCATATAGCCATCTTTATACTAGACTCTTTGCATCAAGAATAAATGGTGGAAATATCAGACACTAACAAAGCACAATCACCTAATTTATCATTAAAAAGTTGCCTTTGGAAATCCTATACATGTCGGTTGGTATCTGCTGCCCTTGAGGTCCAACGGCTATTAAAGTCACTTACTCTAATCGACTCATTTTCCTTATTTATAAAATAGGGATATGACCTACTTTACAGGAATACAGTAAGAATATATAAGATTAGGGATGTGAGAGTACCTAGCACATGCCAGATGTAGTAAGCACTCAAAAGTTAGTTCTCATTTTCCCCCACTGGTACTGAACCAAATTAAAAATAAACACACAAAACAACAACAAAAACCAACTTGAATCTCAGAATTATTTAACATACACAGTACAGGCATACTTCATTTTATTGTGCTTTGCTTTACTGTGCTTGACAGATACTGCATTTTTTAAATAAATTGAAGGTGTGTGGCAACTCTGCATCAAGCAAGTCCATTGGCACCATTTTTCCAACAGCATGTGATGCTCACTTCATGTCTATGTCACATTTTGGCAATTCTCACAGTATTTCAAACTTTTGCATTATTATTATATCTGTTAGGATGATCTGTGATCAATGATCTTTTATGTACTACTGCAATTGTTTTGGGGCACCATAAACTGTGCCTGTATAAGATGGTGAACTTAACTGATAAATGTGTGTGTTCTGACTACTCCGCTGACCAACCACTCCCCCGTCTCTCTCCCTCTCCTTGGGCCTCCTTATTCCCTCCTTAATCCCAACTCTCTGGGAGGCCAAGGCGGGTGGATCACGAGGTCAGGAGATTGAGACCATCCTGGCTAACACAGTGAAACCCCGTCTCTATTAAAATTCAAAAAAATTAGCTGGGCACGGTGGTGGGCACCTATAGTCCCAGCTACTCGGGAGGCTGAGGCAGGAGAATGGCGTGAACCTGGGAGGTGGAGCTTGCAGTGAGCCGAGATTGCGCCATTGCACTCCAGCCTGGGCGACACAGTGAGACTCCATCTCAAAAAAAAAAAAAAAAAGTAAGTAGGCCAATTAGTAACTCTACAATGGACTCTAAGTGTTCAAGTGAAAGGAAGAGTGGCATGTCCCTCACTTTAAATCAAAAGCTAGAAACAATTAAGCTTAGTGAAAAAGGCAAGTCAAAAGCTAATACAGGCCAAAAGCTAGGCCTCTTGTGCCAGTTAGCCACATTGTGAATCCAAAGAGAAAGTTCTTAAAGGAAATCAAAAGTGCTATTTTAATGAAAAATGCGTAACATGAAAGCAAAACAGCCTTATTCCTGATGTGGAGAAAGTTTTAGTGGTCTGGATACATGATCAAAGCAGCCACAACATTCCCTTAGGCCAGAGCCTAACCCAGAAGAGGGTCTTAACTCTCTTAAATTCTATGAAGGCTGAGAGAATTGAGAAATTGCAGAATTTTGAAGCTAATATGAATTTTTAGGAAGGAAGCTGTTCTTCATTACATAAAACTACAAGGTAAGGCTGGGCACAGTGGCTCACACCTGTAATCCCAGCACTTTGGGAGGCCAAGGTGGTCAGATCTCCTGAGGACAGGAGTTAGAGATCAGCCTGGCCAATATGGAAAAAATACAAAAATTACTAAATTACTACTAAAAATACAAAAATTAGCCAGGTGTGGTGTCATGCACCTGTAATCCCAGCTACTCAGGAGGCTGAGGCAAGAGAATTGCTTGAGCTCAGAAGGCGGAGGCTGCAGTGAGCTGAGACCTTGCCACTGTACCACAGCCTGGGCAACTCTGTCTCCAAAAAAAAAAAAAAAAAAAAAAAAGTGTAAGGTGAAGCAGCATGTCCTCATGTAGAAGCTGCAGCAAGTTATCCAAAAGATCTGGCTAAACCCTGTCTCTAGTGTAGCTACCTGATGAAGGTGGCTACACTAAACAATAGATTTTTTTTTTTTTTTCTGAGACGGAGTCTTGCTCTGTAGCCCAGACTGGAGGGCAGTAGTGGGATCTCAGCTCAGTGCAAGCTCCGCCTCCTGGGTTCTCACCATTCTCCTGCCTCAGCCTCCAGAGTAGCTGGGACTACAGGCGCCTGCCACCACGCCCAGCTAATTTTTTTTTTGTATTTTTAGTAGAGATGAGGTTTCACCGTGTTAGGCAGGATGGTCTCGATCTCCTGACCTCGTGATCCGCCTGCCTCGGCCTCCCAAAGTGCTGGGATTACAGGCGTGAGCCAACACGCCCGGCTGACAATAGATTTTTAATGTGGATGAAACAGCTTTACATTGGAAGAGGATGCCATCTAGGACTTTCATAGCTAGAGAGGAGAAGTCAATGCCCGATTTCAAAGGACTGGCTAATTCTCTTGTTAGTGGCTAATGTAGTAGCTGTCTTTAAGTTGAAGCCAATGTTCATCATTCTGAAAATCCTAGGGCCCTTAAGAATTATGCTAAATCTACATTGCCTATGCTGTAACAATGGAACAAGAAAGCCTGGATGACAGCATGTCTCTTTAACAGCACGGCTTACTGAGTAGTTTAAGTGTACTGTTGAGAACTACTGCTCAGAAAATATCACTCACTGCTCATTGATAACGCACCTAGTTACCCAAGAGCTCTGATGGAGATCTACAAGATTTATCTTTCCATGCCTGCTACACAATATCCATTCTGTAGCCCATGGATCAAGGAATCATTTTGACTTTCAAGTCCTATTATTTAAGAAAATACATTTCATGGCTGGGCACAGTGGCTCACGCCTGTAAAAAATACAAAAATTAGCCAGGCATGGTGGTGCACACCTGTAATCCCAGCTACTTAGGAGGCTGAGGCAGGAGAATCGCTTGAACCTGGGAGACGGAGGTTGCAGGAGAGACTCCGTCTCAACACACACACACACACACACACACACACAAAATCAAACTGCACTGCATGCTACAGAGAAATATTTTGTGAAAGGAAGGCTCAATGTGGCAAACTTCATTGTCTTATTTTAAGAAATTGCCACAGCCACTACAACCTTCAGCAATAACCACCCTAATCAGTCAGTAGCCATCTACATGGAGGAAGACCCTCCATGAGCAAAAAGAATACAACTCACTGAAGGCTCAGATAATTCTTAGCATTTTTTAGCAATAATTTTGAAATTAGGTATGTACAGTTTTTTTGTTTTTGTTTTTTTTTCTGAGACGGAGTCTCCCTCTGTCGCCCAGGCTGGAGTGCAATGACACGATCTTGGCTCAGCCTCCCGACTAGCCGGGATTACAGGCATCCGCCACCATGTCCGGCTAATTTTTGTATTTTTAGTAGAGACGGGGTTTCACCATGTTGGCCAGGCTGTTCTCGGACTCCTGACTTCAGGTAATCCACCCGTCTCAGCCTCCTGAAGTGCTGGGCTTACGGGTGTGAGCCACCACGCCCGGCCAGGTACATTTTTTTTTTTTTACACATAATACTATTGCATACTTAACACACTACAGTGTAAACACGACTTTTATATACACTAAGATATAAAAAAATTCGTATGACCACGCTTTATTGCAGTGGTCTGGAACAGAACCCGCCATACTTTCGACGTATGCCTGTCTGTTGGTCATTTCAATGTGATTCAGTCATGTTACAGGTCTGTCATATAATGGTAGCGAGACAGAAGATGTAGGTTCTACTATCAGTAGAACTTCCAGATGGCTTAAGAAAAAAAATCTGTAAACTAAGAGGGTTGGCATATAGTATTCCTGTTTTCCAGCTTTACCATTCTTGCTTCTATAATTCTGTGATTATGGACACACAACACACACATACGTTCAAACCTCCATTGTAACAAGAATTTTAAAGCATAATACTCCTTAGCATATTATTGCTAACATGGGTCTATTCTGAGACTAGAAAAATATTCGTAGCCATTAGTAAAGAAACACCACTAAAAATAGCTTAGAAATATTTAAATATATAGGCCAGGCACGGTGGCTCACGTTTGTAATCCCAGTACTCTGGGAAGCCAAGGAGGGCGGATCACCTGAGGTCGGTCGAGACCAGCCTGACCAACATGGGAAACCCTGTCTCAACTAAAAATACAAAACTAGCCGGGCATGATGGCACATGCCGGTAATCCCAGCTACTAGAGAGGCTGAGGCAGGAGAATCGCTTGAACCTGGGGAGGCGGAGGTTACGGTGAGCTGAGATCGTGCCATTGCACTCCAGCCCTGGGCAACAAGAGCGAAACTCCATCTCAAAAACAAAACAAAAAAAAAAGAAAGAAAAAAATATTTAAATGCTTCAGTGATTTCAATATTTTATTTCGAATCGCGCCGTGGGAATAAGGAAATATATACAAAATGATACAGCGCGGCGTCCTCGGGTCCTTCTAAATCTGCGCCAGTATGTAAGGATAATACTTAATCGCGCTGTAACTGCCTTTGCATTGGGCAGACCCGGGTTACTGAACTGCTGGGGGTGGGGGGCGGAGAATGGAAAGACGCCCGGAGCCGGGTCTGAGGCTTTAACAGAAGTAGTAACGGCGGGACGACGTCAAGCCCTGGCGCGACTGTGGGGGCGGCGGCCAGCGGAGGGGCTGGGGGGGGGCGGCAGGCGCCGGGCGCGCCAGGCCTGGGCCGAGGCCTCGGGAGCGGGTGTGGCGGGCGCTGCGTCCGCTCAGGCCGAGCGTCTCCCGGCGCGAGTTCGCCCCGTCCCGCCTCTTCCCCTTACCACGTAGCCCCCCCACACGTAGAGGAAGTTTCCGTCCACCACGGCGCAGTGGCCGCTGCGTTCCTCCGCCACGCAGAACAGCTGTGAGTCCGCCATTCGCGCCATCGCTGGCCCGCCGCTTGCCGCGCCACAGCCCCTGCCCGCCCGGCGGCCTAGCCTCCAGTCCCGACTGCTCCACGCACGAACGGAACGCGGCGAGGGTCGAGATTGGTGGAAGGCGGAGTCAGTGCGTCTGCGACGTCCCGCGGCTTTCGCTCGGGGAGGAGAGCGAGGGGCGGCGCGGCTGCGGAGGGACGTCTGGCTCCTGGCAGTGGGGAAGGGGCCTGGGGTTCCCACGCGCAGATTCCTTCTCTCTTGGAATTGTGTTTTGGCAGTACAGCCTCATTTAGTAGTCAGTCTGTAGTCAAATTCCTTGATTATCTCAAAATGTCGTTTCTACAGTTGGTTTGTCCAGCATTGTAATTCGTTGTTAACGCTTTATGTCTTTTTTACTCTAGAATAGCTTCTCTCCCTTCTCTCTTGTGCCATTGGTTTGTTATATGGATTAGTTTTCTTATTTTCCTACAGCCTTCTGGGTTTGGTTCCTCAATGTCCTTTCTCATTAACTTGTGCAAGCTTTCCCCATATTTCTTTTAGGCTGGAAGCTGTATCTAAAAGCTTTATTAGATTCTAGTTCAGATTTTTTTTTTTGGAAAATACTTCATATTGCATCACATTAGAAGGCACTTAAGTGTGGTGCAACTTAATACTTTCTATTGTTTATTTTTGACGACACAAATAAACAGAGTATCTGCTCCTTTTCTTACACAAAAGGAAGTATATACAGTGTTCCTTAACTTGCTCTTTTCACTTGACGATCCATATCAGGGTACAGCGGTCTCCTCAGTCCTTTTTTTAGCTTCATAGCACTCCACTGATTGGAGGTGTCATAGCTTATTCAAACAGGTTATTGATGGACATATCGGTTATTTCCAGGTTTTTTGGCTATCATAAATAATGCTGCGATGAATAACGTTATGCATATGTTATTTTGTATTTGTAGAAGCCTATCTTTGGAGTGGAGTTCTAGATGTGGAATCCTATTTAACTTTACAAGATGTAACTGGATTTCCCTCAATAGGAGTTGTGTGGCGTGCGCAGTGGCTCACGCCTGTAATCTCACCCCTTTGGGAGGATGGGGTGGGCGGATCACTTGAGCTCAGGAGTTTGAGACCAGCCTGGCCAACCTGGGCAATCCCGTCTCTACTAAAAATGCAAAAATTAGCATGGTGGCGCATGCCTGTAATCCCAGCTACTCGGGAGGCAAAGGCAGGAGAATCGCTTGAACCCAGGACGTGGAGGTTGCAGTGAGCCGAGATCGCGCCACTGCACTCCAGTCTGGGCGACAGAGCAAGATTCCTTCTCAAAAAAAGAAAAAAGAAAAATTCAAGATAGACAAAAGTGACCTATGGTAATAGAAAGCAGAAAAGTGGTTATTTGGGAGTAGGGAGGCGGAGGGGATTGATAAAAAGGAGTACAGGAAGTGTTCTGGAGTGATGAAAATGTTCTACTGTATCTTGATTGAGGTGGTGGTTACATAGGTGTATACATTTATCAAAATGCATTGAACTGCATACAGATATGTGCATTTTACTTAGTGTAAACTATGTGTCAATTATAATTCTCACTCCATCACTTTATTGTTACTAGTAATATTGGTATTGTATTTTTGAAATGGAGCACTTGTCCTCCTGGACTGTAGAGTCTGGTGGAGTCTACAGACCAGCAAACAGACAACATACCGTGCAGTAAGTGTGAAAATAGCAAAAGTCCAGGGCACCTTGGGTCTACAGAGGTCCTTTAACTCAGATTGAGGGGAGACAGGGAAGGTTCCTGAGGGAAAGTAAAGTCTAAGCTAAGAACTGAAAGATGAATGGAAGTTGTTCAGGGAACTTTGATTTGTGAGAGGGTAGAGTCAAGAATATGCCTAGTTTACCAGCTTGGTCACTGGGTGGAAGGTGGGCGGAGCCCTTCACTAGGTTAGTCAATATGGGAGGAGCAACAGGTTTTGGTGGTGGTCCGGGAGGGCAGGGGCAATGGTGAGTTCATTTGGAGGCACAGTGAGTTGGATTTGAAGTCTAAGAGAGCTAAGGGGTAGAGAGAGGGATTTTGGAGTCATCAGCATATAATTGTTCATTTAAGTATTGGGACTTTATGAGCTGGCCAGGTGAAGGAGCCATAGAAGAAGAAGTTGAAAATTTATGAGAGAAAGATAATTGTGATTGGGAAAATTTATGGGAAAATGGGAATTGTGAGGTCAGATTGTGAGAGGAAGCTGGGCAACTGGAATTGATTATTTTCTCTCCAATTTCTTAATATAAAAGATAGCAAACAAAAAAAGTTGAAAAAATAGTTCAAGGAGTACCTGTGTATCTTCCACTCCAGGTTAATAATTATTAATACTACCACACTAGTTTTATACTAGTTTTATTATTAATACTACCATACTAGTTGGTATGTGTGTGTCTGTCTTTTTCATTTTGTTGAATTATTTGAGAGTGGGAGGTGTAATGTTGCACTTCAGCACACATTTTCTAAAAACAGGGATGTTTACTTACATAACCACAATATTATTACTACACGTAAGAAAATCAACTGTTTTTTTTGTTTGTTTGTTTGTTTTTTGAGACGGAGTCTCGCTCTGTTGCCCAGGCTGGAGTGCATTGTCACATCTCCGCTCATGCAAGCTCCGCCTCCCAGGTTCATGCCATTCTCCTGCCTGAGCCTCCTGAGTAGCTGGGACTACAGGCGCCCGCTACCACGCCCGGCTAATTTTTTGTATTTTTTTTCAGTCCAGACGGGGTTTCACCGTGATAGCCAGGATGGTCTCGATCTCCTGACCTCGTGATCTGCCCGCCTCGGCCTCCCAAAGTGCTGGGATTACAGGCGTGAGCCACCGCGCTTGGCTGTTATTTCTTGATATAATTTGATATTCAGAATTCCTGAATTGTATTATAACTATAGCTTTTTCTTCCAAACTGGGACCCAACCAAAGCTTACCTATTGCATTTGGTTGTTAAGTTCTTTTAGTCTTTTTTTTTTTTTTTTGAGACAGAGTCTTGCTCTGTCGCCCAGGGCAGAGTGCAGTGGCACAATCTCAGCTCACTGTAACTTCCGCCTCCCAGGTTCAAATGATTCTCCTGCCTCAGCCTCCCGAATAGCTGGGATTACAGGCGCCTACCACCACGCCCGGCTAATTTTTGTATTTTTAATAGAGATGGGGTTTCACCATGTTGGCCAGGCTTGTCTCAAACTCCTGACCTCAGGTATCTGCCTACCTCAGCCTCCCAAAGTGCTGGGATTATAGGTGTGAGCCACTGCCCATGGCCGGTTTTTGTTGTTGTTTTTTGTTTTTGAGACAGAGTCTCACTGTGTGGCCCAGGCTGGAATGCAGTGGCATGAACTTAGCTCACTGAAACCTCTGCCTCCTGGGTTCAAGCAATTCTCCTGCTAAGTTTGATACTTGATTAAGGTGGTAACCTCTGAATGTTCCATTGTAAAAGTACATTTTCCTCTGTATAATTATCAGTTATCCGGAGGATGATATTTTGGGACTGTGCAAATATCCATTTCCTAAAACACTTTACTTAATAGCTTTATCATTTTATGTCCCTATTCCCCCTCCTTTCCTGCCCATAGGTAACCATTTATTCCTTGTTCATCCTTCTAGGGGGTAAGCAGATAATCCCCATTATTTGTGCATTCCTTATTCGCAAATTCACCTATTCACTAACATTTATTTGTAATGCCCAAATCAATGTTGGAAGCTTTCATGGTCTTTTGAGGACATGCATAGAGAAGCAGAACATTTGAGTTGCCTATCACGTACATTCCCAGATGAGGTTAAACAGAGTGACACTGCCTTCTCGTGTCATCTCTCATACTATAAGTAAATGTCCCTTTTCTGGTACATTTAGTGCTGTATTTTCAGCATTTTTGCTATTTTTGTTGGTGATTTTGCTGTTTAAAGTTGCCTCCAAGCACAGTGCTAAAGTTTTGTCTAGTATTTGAAGGTACAAGAAGGTTGTAATGTGCCTTATGGAGAAAATACATGTAATAAATAAGCTTCCTTCAGCTATGAGTTATAGGGCTGTTGGCCCTGAGTTCAGTGCTAATGAATCACAATATAAAGATGTTTTTAAATAAAAACACACATAAAACAAGGTTATATATTGGTCAGTTGATGAAAACATTGTCACCAGACGCTCACAGGAACTTAATTCTGTACTTCCCCTAGTAGCAATGGTTTAGTATTCACTAATTATTTGTTGGTGGCTACTTATAAAATCTAACTATCACAGGTACAGTAATGAGAATTAACTGTATGTCTTTCTATTCCTATCTCCTATCCTTTCTTACATAAAAATTAAAAATTTATTTGTACTTTTTGTCTTTGAAAAATATTTCACTAAATAAAGAGAACTGTGTTCAAAAATCACTTGTGATGTTATGTTACCAATTTAATATGCAATTAGGTGTATTGGTTTTAGTATGCATTCAATTTTAAGCTCACCTTTTTATTTTCTATTTTTTGAATACATAAGACATACACATGCATTAAAAGTCTCACTGTAAAGAAAGTTTTCACTTTCATCCCTATCGCCTCACCCCTTTATAGTTAATCATTTTTGTGGTCTCTGGTTTAACCTTCCAGAGTTGTTTTGTTGTTGTTGTTGTTTTGAGACAGTCTGGCTCTTGTTGCCTAGGCTGGAGTGCAATGGCGCCATCTTGGCTCAGGGCAACCTCCGCTTCCCGGGTTCAAACGATTCTCCTGCTTCAGCCTCCCGAGTAGCTGGGATTACAGGCATGCACCACCATACCCGGCTAATTTTTTTGTATTTTTGTAGAGATGGGGTTTCTCCATGTTGGTCAGGCTGGTCTCGAACTCCCGACCTCAGATGATCCACCCACCTCGGCCTCCCAAAGTGCTGGGATTACAGGCGTGAACCACTGCGCCGGGCTTTTTTTGTTTTTGAGATAGAGTCTTGCTTTGTTGTCCAGGCTGGAGTGGTGGCATGATCTCGTCTCACTGCACCCTCCGCCCCCGAGGCTCAAGAGATTCTCCTGCCTCAGCCTCTCAGGAGCTGGGATTACAAGCACGCGCCACCACATCTGGCTAATTTTTGTGTTTTTTTGTATTTTCTTTTTTTGGTAGAGACGGGCTTTCACGATGTTGTCCCGGCTGTTCTCGAACTCTTGGCCTCAAGTGATCTGCCAGCGTCGGCCTCCCAAAGTTCTGGGATTACAGATGTGAGCCACTGCGCCCGGGCCCAGAGGTTTTTTAAAATGCAAAAACTAATACATATATTTTTGTTTCCCTTCCTTCATTAAACTGCGCTTTTTTAAAAAAGAAAAAAAAACCGTATACGTTGGAGGTCACTTTATATTGGTACTGCGAAATCATCCTCATGTTTTATTTTTATTTTTATTTTTATTTTTTGAGACGGAGTCTCGCTCTGTCGCCCAGGCTGGAGTGCAGTGGCCGTTTCTCAGCTCACTGCAAGCTCTGCCTCCCGGGTTCACGCCATTCTCCTGCCTCAGCCTCCCGAGTAGCTGGGACTATAGGCGCCTGCCACCTCGCCCGGCTAGTTTTTTGTATTTTTTAGTAGAGACGGGGGTTTCACCGTGTTAGCCAGGATGGTCTCCATCTCCTGACCTCGTTATCCGCCCATCTCGGCCTCCCAAAGTGCTGGGATTACAGGCGTGAGCCACCGCGCCCGGCCTCATCCTCATGTTTTATAGGCCGCGTGTTTACTTATAAGTACTCCATGGTTTAGTCAACTCATTGGAGCAAGCGTTTTAAAGTGTGGCGGATTGACAGTCCACTTGGAATCAGAATACCTGAGTTCAGATCCTGACTCCACCACTTAACTCGTCGTTTCATCTTGAGCAAGTCCTTTACCAGTTTTGTGTCTCAGTTTTCTCATCTGTAAAATGAGGCTGTTGTGGAAAAGACAGCACACAGCTCATCGGGCTGTCATAAGCAACACATCAATTCATACATTTAAAGTGCTTATGACAGTGCATGGCGCATACGAAGCCCTCAAGTTAAATAAAAATGGGGTAGGTGGGAGCGATGAAGATTTATAACAGCTTCCAGTAAATGTCGAGGCACAGTATTTCCAGAGCTTGTGCGAAGTAGGGAACCCAACAGCTCTCACGGCCTTCAAAGAAGGGGGATCCTGGGTCCGGGAAGCTCGGCCGCAGTCGTGGAATGTCTAGGGCAGCGGTGAGAGCGCTGTGGCTGGCTCAACGCAGCCCGACACCAGGGAAGACGCTCTGGCCCTCAATTTCCCGGCAGCAAAGGAGCGCGAGGTGATCTCCACTTTCAGCCTACTCGGTCCGGGGTTGCAAACTGCTAGGTGTGAGTGGCTGCGGCGCAGGCAGCCGGGACCAAGCAGGGATCGTAACAGGGTCGAGCGCGACCCAGGACAGGTCCGGGGGCGGAGCTGGGCCGGGGCTCGCCCGGGAAGGGGCGGAGCTGCGGCGGTGGCGCCAAATCGCGAAAATGGCGCCGGAGCGGTTGCGGAGCCGGGCGCTCTCTGCCTTTAAGTTGCGGGGCTTGCTACTCCGGGGGTGAGTGGGCTTGGGCAGCTTGAGGGGCGAGAGGGAAGAGCTGGGGCCCGGCTGCCTCGTGCGGCAGCGGGACGCACCGCGGCGGCTCCCCGCGCGCGGAGAGGGGGCTTGATCTTAAATGACAGAGTTCTAAGAAGCGGCCGGGCGTGGTGGTTCACGCCAGTAATCCCACCACTTTGGGAGGTCGAGGCGGGCGGATCACGAGGTCAGGAGATCGAGACCATCCTGGCCAACGTGGTGAAGCCCCGTCTCTACTAAAAATACAAAAATTAGCTGGGCGTGGTGGCGCGCGCTTGTAGTCCCAGTTACTCGGGAGGCTGAGGCAGGAGAATCGCTTGAACCCAGGAGGAGGAGGTTGCGGTGAGCCGATATCGCGCGACTGCACTCCATCCTGGCGACAGAGAGAAACTCCATTAAAAAAAAAAAAAAGTTCTAAGATCTTGAGGCTGCCGTGCCTTCTTTGGTTTCACCGACCCGTGCAAGGAGTTTAATGTTTCTTCTAGGGGGGCCCGGGCTCTTTTCACGTGTCAAACTGAGCCCGAGAAGCGGCAACCTGTCTATGGCAGCCGGTTATCAGCGTTGGTGACCCGGTCAGCTCTCAGGCTCCGGGGAAGGTTGCTGAGACATCAGATGAGAGACCCAAAACAGCCCGCTCGCACGTCTGCAGTTGCCAATTTATGTGAAAGTCAGGTTTCCTGGACATATCTGTGTTTCTGAGGACCTATAGAACATATTAACCTTTCCAAGATTTTTCTCATTAAATCTGTTACGTGTTTTAGAGTTCTGTGTGTGTGTGTGTGTGTGTATTTTTTTTTGTTGTTGTTTTTGAGACATGATCTCACTGTCGCTGAAGCTGGAGGGCAGTGATGCGAACTTGACTTACTGCAGCCTCAACCTCCTGGGCTCAAGTAGCTGGGACTACAGGCGTGGGCCACCATACCTGGCTAATTTTTGTTGTATTTTTTGTAGAGACGGGGTCTGGCTATGTTGCCTAGCCTGGTCTTGAACTCCTGAGCTCAAGTAATCCTCCCGCTGTGGCCTCCCAGAATGCTGGAATTACAGGTGTGAACCACCGTGCCTGGCCTAGAACACAATATTTTATACATATTTAAATACCTGCTGAACTGGATATACCTCATTGTATCTGTTTTTATTGCTCTCGTGTGTGTAGATTTTTTGTTGGTTTTTGTGAGTTTTATGGGACTTTTAACTGTACTTTGGGTTAGTAATGGATATACCTTGGGGGAAAATAATGAGTTTTGTTCAATTGGTCCTTGACATTTTGAAAGCATGAGCAACTGATGAATTAACTTTCTTTTCACTTAGAATTTGACCTAATATTAAGCTTTTGTTCATTAATTATTTCAGTCATAAGTATACTTAAATCTGTTAGCTGCAAAGCACTGTGCTAGGGCAAGGGGGTGCAAGAGAGAGCAAGAGCTTTGTAGGGGGCAGATAGTGTATTCTATTGCTGCATGACAAATTACCCCACAACTTAGAGGCTAAAACAGTACACATTTATTATCTCACATTTTCTGTGGGTTAGGAATTCAGGTGTGGCTTCGTTGGGTCCTCAACTTCAGGGTCTTTTCACAAGGTTGCAGTCAAGATGGATCATCTCAAATGTTGACCAGGCAGCATTCGCTTCAAGCTCATTCAGTTGTTGGCAGGATTCAGTTCCTGATTGCCTTGCAGGCTGTTGGCTGGAGGCTACCCTCAGTCGCTTGCCATGTGTGCCCCCGACATGGCTTCATCAAGAGAGAGAGTCCGCTAGTAACTCTGAAGTAACCTAATCAAGGAAGTGACATCTTGTTATTTTTAAATTTTTTCTTTTCACTTTTAAATTTTACTTTCAAAATTACAATACAGTAAGTTTTTCTATCCCTTTTGCTATATTCTATTTTTAGAAACAAGTTACTAGGGCCAGCCCACACTTAAGGGCAGGGGATTACATAGGTGTAACTACTAGGAGTAATGGATTATTGGGGGCCATCTTAGAAGTCTGTCTACCATGGATATTAAATGACTATTTCACAGCTATTTAATCTCAATTGTGAAAGGGATTTCAGGAAAGAAGTGCTATGAGAGTGTATAATAACGTGTATAAACTGCTGTAGAGTCAGGGAAAAACTTCACTTCAGAAGTGGTTTGGGCTGACTGTTAAAGAATGAGCAGGACTTGGCCAGGTGTGGTGGTTCATGCCTGTAATCCCAGCACTTTGGGAGGCTGAGGCGGGTGGATCATGAGGTCAGGAATTCGAGACCAACCTGGACAACAAAGTGAAACCCCATCTCTACTAAAAATACAAAAACTAGCCGGGCCTGGTGTTGCGCGCCTGTAATCTCAGCTACTCAGGAGGCTGAGGCAGGAGAATAGCTTGAACCCGGGAGGTGGAGGTTGCAGTGAGCCGAGATTGCGCCACTGCACTTCAGCCTGAGTGAGAGAGCAAGACTCTGTCTCAAAAAAGAAAGAAAAAAAAAAAAAAAAAAAGAACAGGACCTGACTAGGTGGAGAGAAAAGTGGGAGAAAATGGCCATGTAAAGACCCCGAAGCAGGAGGAGAGTGCCAGGAAGGCCAGGGACATGGTATGAGCTTAATGGGATTTGGCAGGGGCAAGATCCTGTATGGCTTTGCAGGTTTTGGTCTATGCTAAGAACTGTCCCAAGACGTACCCAAAATGTATATGATTTTAGGGACTCAGTGATCAAATATTTATGGACCACTTTCAAGTGTATTTAGAACCCTGTGGAAGGATGGCACAGACTTCTAAGTTACAGTTTTAAAGTTATCTATAATAACTCAGTTCTCAGTTATCTATAATAAATTGGAGAGATGCAACACCTACACACAAAACAACTAATAAGCAACCCAACATATAGAACAATTAGTGTGATGACTATAACAATAATATGTGAAATGTTAAGTTGTGTGCTACAAATACAGAATGGCATGTAATTAGCTAATTGTTTAATACGGTAATCAGCAATAATATTGATGTGAGGTGTAAAGTTGTGTGCTGCAAATACAGAATGGCATGTAATGGCATGTAACTAGTTAATACTGTTCATTCTGATCATTATTGGGATTTAAGTCAGGAATTAATGTGATTTTATTTTATTTATTTATTTATTTATTTTATTTATTTATTTTTTTTTGAGACGAACTCGCTCTGTCGCCCAGGCTGGAGTGCAGTGGCCGGATCTCAGCTCACTGCAAGCTCCGCCTCCCGGGTTCCCGCCATTCTCCTGCCTCAGCCTCCCGAGTAGCTGGGACTACAGGCGTCCGCCACATCGCCCGGCTAGTTTTTTGTATTTTTTAGTAGAGACGGGGTTTCACCGTGTTAGCCAGGATGGTCTTGATCTCCTGACCTTGTGATCCACCCGTCTCGGCCTCCCAAAGTGCTGGGATTACAGGCTTGAGCCACCGCGCCCGGCCTATTTTATTTTATTTATTTATTTATTTTTTGAGACGGAGCCTCTCTCTGTCGCCCAGGCTGGAGTGCAGTGGCGCGATCTCTGCTCACTGTAAGCTCCGCCTCTCGGGTTCACGCCATTCTCTCGCCTCAGCCTCCGAGTAGCTGGGACTATAGGCGCCTGCCACCACGCCCAGCTAATTTTGTTTTTGCATTTTTAGTAGAGATGGGGTTTCACCGTGTTAGCCAGGATGGTCTCGATATCCTAACCTTGTGATCTGCCCACCTCGGCCTCCCAAAGTGCTGGGATTACAGGCGTGAGCCACTGCACGCCCAGCTGTGATTTTTTTTTTTTTTTTAATGATGGTCAGACTCATCCATGAAGCAGGTGGCAGTGCCTTAACAATATGCGTATTGTCAGGCCCGAGGGCCTCTTCCATCTTTGTCAAAGGGAGTGCCAACCTCTCTTTTCATATAACACAAATTCATGTGATTTTAATGAGTGTTGTTTCTATGATTATATTCAGATGTCATAGTTTTTTTAAGCCTTTTTCTTTTTTTGAGATGGAGTCTCGCTCTGTCGCCCAGGCTGGAGTGCAGTGGCACGATCTCGGCTCACTGCAAGCTCCGCCTCCCAGATTCACGGCATTCTCCTGCCTCAGCCTCCCGAGTGTCTGGGACTACAGGTGCCTGCCACCATGCCCGGCTAATTTTTTTGTATTTTTAGTAGAGATGGGGTTTCATCGTGTGTTAGCCAGGATGGTCTCCATCTCCTGACCTCGTGATCTGCCCGCCTTGGCCTCCCAAAGTGTGGGGATTACAGGCGTGAGCCACGGCACACGGCCAAGCCTATTTTTTTGTCTTATTTTATAATTGAAAACAGTGATTACTGGAATTTACTTTGAACAAGTCCATTATCAAATTAAATATATGAGTGTCTGTTATGTTCAGGATATGGTGCTTGACATTGAAACAGATGGACTCTTGCCTTAAATGTAGGGTAGTAAGTAGTACAAGGCTAATGTGATATATCAGATCTAAGGTATATGTAAATATGATATTTAACAATTTCAGAAGAAAGGGAAGATTGCAGCAGGTAGAGCTGGTCTAGGAAGGCTTTTTAGAGGAACGATGTGATTTGAGGCTTTATGTTAGCAAGATATAGGAGGATGATTTTGTTCAGAAAGCACAGGAAAGATGAGTGCTATTTGAAGAGAGAAGTTAGTGTTCTTCCTTTCAGTGCCAGGTTGATGAGTGTTTGCCGCTTTTTGGCAGAAAACTTTTAGCCTTTAATTACTAATGACCTGCCTCATTTTTTCTTTCCTTTTCTTAGTGAAGCTATTAAGTACCTCACAGAAGCTCTGCAGTCTATCAGTGAATTAGAGCTTGACGATAAACTGGAAAAGATAATTGATGCAGTTGAAAAGCAACCCTGTAAGTAATATTTTCTGATAACTCCTAAATTGTTAATATAGTTCTGCATCTTCAGTTAGATGTATAGATTTATAGTGAAGTTGAGGCTTCAGTATTAAGATGTCCCAGTGTTATAAGATGTATGCATGGTAGCATTTCTTCCCAAGGGGTAATACCTTTAGTTTATTTTAATTTTTTTTCTTTCTTTTTTGGGACGGAATCTCGCTCTGTTGCCCAGGCTGGAGTGCAACGGCGCTATCTCGACTCACTGCAACCCCTACCTCCCAGGTTCAAGCAATTCTCCTGTCTCAGCCTCCTGATTAGGTGGGATTACAGGCACACACCTCCATGTTGGGCTAATTTTTTGTATTTTAGTAGAGACGGGATTTCACTGTGTTGTTCAGCCTGGTCTCGAACTCCTGGGCTCACGCAGTCCACCTGCCTCAGCCTCCCAAAGTGCTAGGATTACAGGTGGGAGCCACCATGCCCGGCCTTCTTTTTTATTTTAACTGTTGAAGACATCCAAACCTTTAATTTAGTTGGAACCTCAAGATATTCCCCAAGGGCCCTTTTATAGTTCCTCTCCCCCAGTGGAGGTGTCACCACCGTGTTTCCTGCACTTGGCTTCTGATTTTGATCTGGTCCTTTACAGTCACTTTGTCTCTCCTAGTGGCTATTACCATATCATATTTAAGTGAGGTACTCCTAAATGTTTGGGAGGAAAAAAGAGTGAAGTAAGCAGAGCTGCCATCTCTTCTTAATTTCTTCAGGGATTTTTTTTTTTTTTTTTTAATAGAATGGCTAGTCATTTTAACTTAATTTTGTAAGTCTAAGTTAAAGGGCAGAGATAGTAACTTTTCAATAAAAAGCAATTCTACTAATGCACTGATAATGAATATACTAAACAGAGTTGGAAAGCATTTTACTGAAAGCAAACTATAGAAAATAGACTTTTTTTTTTTCCAAGGAGTCTTACACTGTCACCCAGGCTGGAGTGCAGTGGTGCAATTTCGGCTCACTGCAACCTCTGTCTCCTGGGTTCAAACGATTCTCCCGCCTCAGCCTCCCGAGTAGCTGGGATTACAGGTGTGCACCAATACACCTGGCTAATTTTTGTATTTTTAGTAGAGACAAGGTTTCACCATGTTGAGCAGGCTGGTCTCGAACTGCTGACTTCAGGTGATCTCCCGCCTCAGCCTCCCAAAGTGCTGGGATTACAGGCGTGAGCCACCGTGCCCGGCGAAAACAGACATTTGTACAAAATTATATAATGCTTGTGATAAGTGGGGCCAGACATGGTGGCTCACACCTGTAATCCCAGCACTTTGGGAGACCGAGGCTTGTGGGAATGCCTGAGGTCAGGAGTTCAAGATCAGCCTGGCCAACATGGCAAACCCTGTCTCTACTGAAAATACAAAAATTAGCCAGACATGGTGGCAGGCGCCTATAATCCCAGCTCCTTGGGAGGCTGAGGCAGGAGAATCGCTGGAACCTGGGAGGCAGAGGTTGCAGTGAGCTGAGATTATGCCACCGCACTCCAGACCGGGTGACAGAATGAGATTCCGTCTAAAAAAAAAAAAAAAAAAGAATAAGTGGATTTCAAGAAAAGCACATTCTATAAAAGATGGTCATTTTTTTCTTGAGTATACCAAAGTTATGAAACATAAGGTGACCCAGGAAGGTAGAGGTTTGGGAATTCCTTCAAGGCATTTCCTTTCTACACAGTGCTTCCTTCTTCTCCTTTTTTTTTTTTTTTTAATTTTAGTAAGAGGGGGACAGTTTCACTCTGTCACCTAGGCTGGAGTGCAGTGGCACGATCTCGGTTCACTACAACCTCTGCCTCCTGGGTTCAAGTGATTTTCCTGGCCCAGCCTCCTCAATAGCTGGGACTACAGGTGCATGCCACCACACCCGTCTAATTTTTATATTTTTAGTAGAGACAAGGTTTCACCATATTGGTCAGGCTGGTCTTGAACTCCTGACCTCAGGTAATCCACCCACCTTGGCCCCCCAGAGTGCTGGGATTACAGGTGTGAGCCACCACGCCCGGCCCCTCCACTCCTTCTTCGTGTCCTTTTTTAGAAATTCACATCTGTTGAAACATGCCCAAAGAAGCTAGAATGGGACCACCAATACATGAACTAAACCTCTGTTCCACTGTTTTATAATTTGCAGTCCATTTCAGCCGTATACCTGGGGGAGTTTTCTGAGAGACCTCTCTATTCAACCTGTCAGTAAAACTGTATCAGCATGTTTCCTCCTGCCACTGCCACACTGCCATAGGGATTCAGGGACCTTTTTGTTAAATACTTAATACCACAAGCATGGGCATGGAAAGAAGAAATGCTCTTGCCCTCGGGAAAAAAGTCTGATATTTATAGCACCCTAAGGATAGAAGCGGGTATGGCTCACTCTCCACTTGATCTTGGTAGCCAAAAGGCTGAGAAGTGCTGAGTTCACTCTTAATGTTATATAGATGCTAGTCTCTTCAATTATATAGGAAGAAACATACTCCGTGATATAGGATAAATGGTTCTTATATCTCATTTTCATTCCTAAAGGCAGAATTTTACATATACCTTTGCTTGAAAATTCCTTTACATAAATTTAGAAAATGATACTTGTCTCACGCCTGTAATCCCAGCACTTTGGGAGGCCGAGGCAGGCAGATCACGAGGTCAGGAGATCGAGACCATCCTGGCTAACACGGTGAAACCCCTTCTCTCCTAAAAATACAAAAAATTAGCCGGGCGTGGTGGCGGGCGCCTGTAGTCCCAGCTACTTGGGAGGCTGAGGCAGGAGAATGGCGTGAACCCGGGAGGTGGAGCTTGCAATGAGCCAAGATCGCGCCACTGCACTCCTGCCTGGGTGACAGAGTAAGACTCCGTCTCAAAAAAAAAAAAAAAGAAAAAGAAAATGATACTTGTCTCTGTGTACATTGATTTAAGATGGCACATGGTATTTTGCTTGACAGCATATCAAAGTGATTAAAAGAGCCCACTCTGGAATCAGACCTGGGTTTTTGTTGCTCTCTATCTCTTCTAGTTTTTGGGCAAAATTTTCAACCTCTTAAAGTTGTATTTTCCCTATCTATAAGATATGGGCATTTTAACATCAGTCTTACAGGACGTCTACCTAATGGAATAATGCTTGTAAATAAAGTACTGAGCATGGTGCCCCACATTTACTCAGTGCTTAATAAGTGGTAGCTGCTATTGTTATTATTGTTACTATCATGCTCATTGAAACTGAGCAGTTACAACGATAAAGTTATACTAATGTAACCTTATTAAAAGTGAGAGCTTAGGGAATTTTTTTTTTTTTTTTTTTTTGAGATCATGCCAGTGGCATGATCACAGCTCACTGCAGCCTCCACCTCCCTGGGCTCAGGTGATCCTCCCACCTTGGCCTCCTGAGTATCTGGGACTATAGGCGTGTGCCAACCCACCCAGCTAAGTTTTGTATTTTTTGTAGAGATGGGGTTTCACCACATTGCCTGGGCTGGTCTCAAACTCCTGGGCTCAAGCCATCCTCCTGCCTCAGCCTCCCAAAGTGTTAGGATTATAGGTATGAGCCACCGACCCTGGCTCAGAAATGTTCTTATAACTAAACAGGGTTTAGGAAATTAAGGCATTTGATTATATATTAAGGTATTGTAACTTTGAGTGTGGAAAACTTTGCAGTGAGCTGAGATTATGCTACCGCACTCCAGACTGGGAGTCTGGAGTGGAAAATTAAGGTATTTGAGATAAGGCTTTTGTTATTGTTCTGACCTAACACTTTTTTCCTCCAAAAACTGTATAATGAGAATCCCAGTATTAATATTTGCAAATTATTTTTGGGAAAAGAGCTGTCTGTGGAAAGAACTAATTTTTTTTTTGTTTTTAAAATTTGACTCTGCAATTCTCTTTTCAGTGTCATCAAGCATGATTGAACGATCTGTGGTGGAAGCAGCAGTCCAGGAATGCAGTCAGTCTGTTGATGAAACTATGTATGTGGGTACAGTTAACTTTATTCCTCATTGGAGGTGTTATTGAGCACTTAGTTTTAATTATTGTCTTGGAAAATTATTAGTGATCAACATTTCCACAGTGGTTGCTGTTGTTATTTCTGTATGTCTTTTTAAATAATGGCTTTCTTTGCAAACCTCATTATTAAATGATTCATCTTTACTGGTTTCTTCTAGGATTTGAAGTTACAATGTTGCTGTACCATTCATTACTAACTTTTGCTGCCTACCCAGCCAGTGGATCTGACTTTTTATTCTGTATGCTACAAATGAGTTGAATTGAAATGAATATTCAGAAGTATAGTTTACTTTGCTCTTAGGAAAGTACCATGCCCAGAGAAGTTCAGCAACTTTACTTGGTCACATGGTGAATGGCAAATGAGAGTAGGACCTCAGTTTTGTGACTCTACTATCTCATGTTTTTAGGTTTAAGAATTTATATGGCAGTAATTCTTCTGGGTTTTATTTCTGTGAATATCCCTCTTGATATGATACTTCTATCCAAATTCATGGCATTTTATTATGAATTGCCATGGAAAACACTGGGGAAAATGGGCTGAGAGACAGTTTTAACATTGCCACTTCTTTCCTATTTGGGGTAATGGAGGTGACTGAAAGGAGTCATTATCTTTATTTTAGTCAGAAGTTGTAATCCTCTCCGTGTCAGAACTTATAACTGCTAAATAAATAAAAAATACAGAAATTGAGGATTTTTAATTTTACCCTTGCAAACTCATTTAAAATACTAGTGTGACCAGGCACAGTGGCTCACGCCTATAATCCCAGCACTTTGGGAGGCCAAGGTGGTTGGATCACTTGAGGTCAGGAGTTCAAGACCAGCCTGGCCAATATGGTGAAACCCCGTCTCTACTAAAAATACAAAAATTAGCCGGGCGGTAGTGGGATGCACCTGTAATCCCAGGTACTTGGGAGGCTGAGACAGGAGAATCACTTGAGCCTGGGAGGTGGAGGTTGCAGTGAGCTGAGATCATGCCACTACAGTCCAGTCTGGGTGACAGAGTGAGACCCTGTCTCAAAAAATAAAATAAAATAAATACTAGAGTATAATGAATGTTCCTAAAGCAATCAATAGAAATTCAAAACGATTGTATTAAAGTTTAAGGATTATTATCCTAAAATAGACATTACTCATTGTTTACCCTAAAGTTACCTGTTATTTATTTATTTACTTACTTTCCCCCACATCAATCTGCATTCACTTTATTCTTCTGTTTATACATTCTCCTGCTCCCAGATTTGGAGGCAGAACATAATAATATGAGCTCAACAGTCCTGCACAGAGCCATGTACCATATCCCATCAGTTTTCCTTTTCCCAACCCCTGTCTCACCCCCACTCAGTAAAGCCCCTTGTCCAGGTGTTGCTCTTGGGGGTAAGAAAGCAGAAAATCAGGCTGGGCGCAGTGGCTCATGCTTGTAATCCCAGCACTTTGGGAGGCTGAGGTGGGCAGATCACCTGAGGTCAGGAGTTCGAGACCAGCCTGGCCAACATACAGTGAAACCGCATCTCTACTAAAAAATACAAAAATTAGCTGGGCATGGTGGTGTATGCCTGTAGTCTCAGCTATTTGGGAAGTTGAGGCAGGAGAATCACTTGAACCCGGGAGGCGGAGATTGCAGTGAGCCAAGATCGTGCCACTCTGCTCCAGCCTGGATGACAGACGAAAAAGAAAAAGAAAAAAAAAGAAAGAATGGGTAGAGAGTCCAGTGAGGGATGGGAGCCTCTTTCCAAGGCACAAGGGGCTACCTCCTCAACATGGCCACTGCTTTGTTCAGATTTGGGTAGTGTGCTGGCCAGGAGCTGGGGGCTGCAGTACCTCCAGCTGATTGAGGAGGCAAGCATTGTGAGGCTGCTGCAGCAGGTCCACAGTGATCACTGAGGCCAGGAGCTGCCACACTCCTGAAGAATGCATGGGGCTTTGTGGGATGCTGTGTTGGTTCTGCACAGCAAGGGCCACACTGTCACCTTTCCTGAACACCATTTCATAAGGGCCTTCCTCAAACATTGTGGCATGTATCACACAGCCCAGAGACCAGACACCAGTCTATTCATCAGTGACACAGTGACTGCTCAGGGAAGAGCTCTAGGGCTCAGTAGGAGATGGTGCACTGGGTCGCCTAGTCCTGCAGGGTCAGGGCCTGGTGGGAGACCTTCACTCGAGGCATGCTTGATTCATGGCATCCAAGTCTATTAAAACTGGCTGCCCCTCATCTCCAAGCAAGATACTGGTGGGCTTCAGGTCCCTGTGGGCCTAACCCTTGGCATGAATGGCCTCATGGCTGCTGTAGATACCCAGCAGCAGCTGAAAGATTTGATCATAAGTGAGGAAGTTGCCATCGTCCTTCGGCCTTTCTCTCCATTCCACAGTATACCTCTCTTAAAGAACGGAAGCAGCAGCCAGGCCTCATGCTCAGCACCCTGCTCCCTCAGACAGTAAGCCGTGAGGTAAAGGATTGAAGAGGCGATGCATGTTCGCTTCTTGGCTGGGCCTCCTCCTGGTCCTGCTGCTTGTGACGCAGGATTCACTTCAGGGCGTAGAAGTCTCCATCCTGTAACCTCTCCACTAGGTCCACAGAGCTGAACCCACCCTCCCCCAGGTTCTGGATGAAGAAATAGCTATTGTCAATGATGACATTTCCCTAAGAGAAGGCACACAGTGTGTGGCCCATGATGTCTCAGTCATCCTCCTCAAGGACTGTCTGAGGCTGCCAAAGGGCTGGTCCAGGGTGAGTGGGCTCTTCCAGAAAATGCACTACGTGCCCAGGGATCATGATTCTTATCAAGAGTAAACAGGTCCTAGTGACGCCAGTTCTAACAAGGATGGGGTCAGGTGCCTTAAAGCCTCAGGACACATAGCAACTACCAGGCTGCTTCCTCCAACCCCAGCCCACCTTTGGGCAGCCCCTGCTCCCACACCTGCCAGGCCTCAAAGGCAGGGCACAGTTTCAGAGGAGGTGCGAGCCTCAGGCCTATCCCTGGCCTCAGTGTGCAGTGCCAGGGTCAGCCAGCCCGCACTCCTCACTGACCTGGCTCGGCTATTTCTGTGAGGCGTTTATATGTTACAGCCATCCCACATGGAGGTCCAGTGGGGACTGAACGGTAAAGGATTTTTGTACCTTCAGTTGTCAGAATCATTATATCATACCACAATAGAGGCTCTTGTTCTCATAGATGAAGAGAAGGCATGAGAAGTTCAATAACTTACTCAGACTGATCCACCAGAAAATAGTGGAGCAGTGTCTGGAGTCTAGAGTTTCCTCAAGTTCACTGATTCTCAGCTACTCCATACCTGTTACCTCTAGGGTAGCATTAACCTTTTTTGATCATTTTCAATTTGGGAGATAAACATATAATTTTAGGAAAGATTTTTAGGTTGGGATATTTATACAATAGTGCTGTGGAAATTTTTAACTTCTTTTAAACATGGTTGTATTATTAAAAGTGTCTGAAATTAAATATTTTTTTTTGGTTTTCCATCTCTAACACTATATACATATTGTATAAGTCTGAAAGATATGGCCAGAATTGGGGGGGGGGGTTCTTTTTCCATTGTATAACTTTTCCTGGGACACTTTTACATAACATTTTAGATTTGGCAGGATGCGGTGGCTCACGCCTGTAATCCTAGCACTTTGGGAGGCCAAAGCAAGCAGATCATGAGGTCAGGAGTTTAAGACCAGCCTGGCCAACACAGTGAAATCTCATCTCTACTAAAAATACAAAAATTAGCTGGGCGTGGTGGAGGGCACCTGTAATCCCAGCTACTTGGGAGGCTGAGGCAGGAGAATCGCTTGAACCCGGGAGGCAGAGGTTGCAGTGAGCCGAGATTGTACCACTGCACTCCAGCCTGGGTGACAGTAGACTCCATCTCAGACAAACAAGCAAACAACAAACAAAAAAAACATTTTAGATTTTTAAAATTGTTGGGGTTGGGCATGGTGGCTCATGACTGTAATTCCAGCACTTTGGGAGGCTGAGGCAGGCGGATCACTTGAGGTTAGGAGTTTGAGACCAGCCTGGCCACTATGGCAAAACTCTTTCTCTACTAAAAATACAAAAATTAGCTGGGTGTGGTGGCACATGCCTGTAATCCCAGCTACTTGAGAGGCGGGAGAATTGCTTGAGGCCAGGACGAAGAGGTTGCAGTGAGCCAAGATCACACCCCAGCCTGGGCATCAGAGTGAGACTGTCTCAAAAAACAAAACAAAAACAAAAAAATAAAAATTGTTGGAACTTAATCATATCCTTTAATAATACTGTAGCTCATGGCCGGGCACAGTGGCTCATGCCTATAATCCAGCACTTTGGGAGGCTGAGGCAGGCGGATCACCTGAGGTTGGGAGTTAGTGACCAGCCTGACCAACATGAAGAAACCCTGCCTTTGTTAGAAATACAAAATTAGCTGGGCGTGGTGGTGCATGCCTGTAATCCCACCTACTCGGGGGGCTGAGGCAGCAGAATCTCTTGAACCCTGGAGGCGGAGGTTGTGATGAGCCAAGATCGAGCCATTGTACTCCAGCTTGGGCAACAAGAACGAAACTCCGTCTCAAACAAAAACAAAAACAAAAACACTGTAGCTCGTAAAAGTAGAGATTTCTTTAAGATGTGACTATTGTTTATATAATTGTTCTTTTTCAACAGATGAAATTCTTAACTGGAAGTTAACTTGATTAATTTTTTTTTCTTGTGAGTTTTGGCAATGCTTTCTTGTCCCTTGAGATGAAAATGCACAAGCTAAACCCCATAGTATTTTTGACACTATAAGAAATTGTGGGCCAGGCATGGTGGCTCACATCTGTAATCCCAGCACTTTGGGAGGCCAAGGTGAGTGGATCTCCTGAGGTCAGGAGTTCGAGACCAGCCTGACCAACATGGAGAAACCCCGTCTCTACTAAAAATACAAAATTAGCTGGACATGGTGGTGCATGCCTGTGATCCCAGCTACTGCATGCCTGTGATCCCAGCTACTTGGGAGACTGAGGCAGGAGAATCACTTGAACCCGGGAGGCAGAGGTTGCAGTGAGCCAATATCACGCCATTGCACTCTAGCCTGGGTAACAATAGTGAAACTCTGTCTTAAAAAAAAAAAAAAAAGAAAGAAAAAGAGAAAGAAATTGTGTGCCTGGCCTGAGAAAATGTGAAAAGTGTGTTATTACAAAGACTTATAATGCAAGTTATCATGTTCACCTAGAGTACTTACGTTTTAGTAAATCAGGTCTGTGTTTTGTGGGATGTTTTTCAGAGAGCACGTTTTCAATATCATAGGAGCATTTGATATTCCACGCTTTGTGTACAATTCAGAAAGAAAAAAATTTCTTCCGTAAGTATGCCATCCACTGATTTTAAATTAATTTCAAATGTACTTTTTTTTTCCAGAAGGTATATAGTCTCTTGTTTCACTTTTGGCTCACCTTTGTGTATTATGATAGTCAAAAATAGGCATTCTTTTTTTCTAGGCTGTTAATGACCAACCACCCTGCACCAAATTTATTTGGAACAGCAAGAGATAAAGCAGAGCTGTTTCGTGAGCGATATACCATTTTGCACCAGGTAAGTTTGGTAGCAGGCGGAGGGGAGGATATTAGGTAAACAGAGAAAAAAAGAGACTGTTTCAGTTTAGGGAAATCTCAGGGATGTTTAATGAATGGAATTTTGTGGTCCAAAATTGGTCATTCAATAAACTGTTACTGAGATTTCTGTAATTGAGACCATATAGAAGATACAGAGCTGAAAAAGCTATTTTCCTCTTAACAACAATGATGGTGGTAAAAATAGTAGTTACCATTTAATACATGATATGCCAGTTAGCACTTAACATACATTATTTACCTCATTTAATCCTCATGATACTAATATATGTGTAAATGCTATTATTATCCCCATTTTACAGATGAGGAAACTGAGGCTTAAAGAAGTTTAGTAACTTGCCCATAGATCACATATAGTAAGACAGGATTTCAATCCAGCCTGACTCTAAAGCCCAGCCATTGCCTACTATACTTTACTACCTTCAAGTAGCTTACAGTCTATGAAGTTATAGACATTTGTGCAAATATATAAAGTAGAATTTTATATGTGCTATAACAGATACAAACAATGTATTCAATAAAAGAATCAGGGAAGGCTTCAAGGAAATGATGGCATTTGGCATGGACCTAGATTGCTTTAATCTTGTGGAAATGGGGAAAGGGTGGTGGTGATTGTGAACAAAGGTACAGCAAAAAATGGACTCTGTGCAGGAAATGATGAGAAAATCAGGAGTAGCATGGGATCAGTTTGGAAAGGCAAGTGGGAGCCAAATTGTAGGAGCACTTTGGATGCCACCCTTGGGAGTTGGGACTGTTCTCCTTGTGCCAGGTGCTTTGGAATACCAGAGAAAATCGCAGCCAGGTTTTTTGAGTGCTTCCTCCCCCAGCAGATATGGGGATGACTTAAGAGTGTGAGAGAAGCCTTCTAGAAGTCTGTGCTATTAGTCTTGGCATAAATGATAGCCGGGATGAAGGAAGTGGCAAGGGGTGTAGAATGAGGGCATCACCCTCAAGCAGCAGAAACTATAAGCACATGGTGACTGTCTGGATGTGAAGGAGAAGGGAGGGGGTGAAGAATCAGAGATGAGTAAGGCCTGGAGTCTGAGAGAGTAGAATATAGAATAATGCATTAAACAGGAAAAAGAGAATGTTTGTAGAAGGTGATGGCAGTTTCTGTTTTAAGCATTTGAGTTAAGATTGCCAGGAGAATATCAAGTGAAGTGTACATCTGGAGCTAAGGAAAGAGAGCTGGTAGCATGAGAGAGATTTGGGAGCATCTGCATAGAGTAAAAAATGGAACTACAAGGATGAGACCCTGGCAGAAAGAGAAGAGGGAGGCTAGGCGCGATGGCTCACGCCTGTAATCCCAGCACCCTGGGAGGCTGAGGCGGGTGGATCACCTGAGGTCGGGATCTCGAGACCTGTCTGACCAATATGGAGAAACCCTGTCTCTACTAAAAATACAAAATTAGCCAGGCATGGTGGCGCATGCCTGTAATTCCAGCTACTGGAGAGGCTGAGGCAGGAGAATCGCTTGAACCCGGAAGGCAGAGGTTGTGGTGAGCCGAGATGGCGCCATTGCACTCCAGCCTGGGCAACAAGAGCGAAACTCCATTTCAAAAAAAAAAAAAAAAAAGAGAGAAGAGGGGAAGCGGATAGATAGAACTTGGGGGCCAGGCGAGGATGGTGTTATATGGTAGAAGCACAAGAAGGCTTCAAGGAGGAGCAGATGGTCAGCAGTAGGTTAAATAAAGGTTGAAAAGAATGATCCTTGAGGAAACAGTATCCTCTGCTGCTTTCATTGCTGACATAGTGTTGCCAGGTTAATCTGTCCAAAGTGTAGCTCTGACCACCTCATGGGTTTTGCACAGAAATCTTTCAAGGAAATTCACTGCCTATTAAATGCAGATTATCCTTAATATGTAAGATCTTCTCTCACACATAATTGTCCTAATCTCTACTTTTCCTCTAGTCATACTCTGTGCTGGAGCCAAAACTGAAATATGGAATTATTGTTTCTGTTTCTTTCACTACTTCTGTGACTTTGTTTATCCTGTAGACTGCTCTTCCCTCTTATCTCCACTGTTGAAACTGTCCTAATTTTGGAAGGCTCTTCTCAGATTCCTCCTTTCTGGAGCCCTTCTTGATCTTCAGTTGGATACAATCTTTTTCTTTTTTATTTTATTTTATTTTTGAGATGAAGTCCCGCTCTGTTGCCTAGGCTAGAGTGCAGTGGTACAAACTTGGCTCACTGCAACCTCTGCCTCCTGGGTTCAAGTGATTCTTCTTGCTTAGACTCCCAAGTAGCTGGGATTATAGGCACATACCACTACACCCAGTTAACTTTTTTATTTTAGTAGAGACGGGGTTTCACCATGTTGGCCAGGCTGGGCTCGAACTCCTGACCTCAAGTGATCTGCCCACCTCAGCCTCCCAAAGTGCTGGGATTACAGGCCTGAGCCACCATGCCTAGCTGAATGCAATCTCTTTCTGCTCGAACCGAGTAGTACGTCCTTTTTTTTTTTTTTTCCTGAGGCAGAGTCTTACTCTGTTGCCCAGGCTGTAGTGCAGTGGCGCAATCTCGGTTTGCTGCAACCTCTGCCTCCCAGGTTCAAGAGATATTCCTGCCTCAGCCTCCTGAGTAGCTGGGACTACAGGCACATGCCACAACGCCCGGCTAATTTTTTGTATTTTTAGTAGAGACAGGGTTTCACTGTGTTAGCCAGGATGGTCTCAATCCCCTGACCTCGTGATCCACCTGCCTTGGCCTCCCAAAGTTGGGATCACAGGCGTGAGCCACTGAGTCCAGCCGAGTAGTACGTCTTTTATGTCACTGACTGGACTTGGCCCTACCTTGCATTTGAGGTGTTTACCCTGTGATTAGACTGTGAATTCCTTGTTTATCTCCTCTGCCACATTTGGCACTGTCCTTTATACAAAGAAGGTGCTTAGTAAACACCATATTTCTTTTTTCTTAAGTATGTTTTGAAGTCTACTCTGTTATTGTGGGTGTGCCACTTATCCCTTCTGAGCCTCATTTATTCATCTGTGAAATAAACAGGTTGAAGTTCAGTCCATTCATATTTTCATTGCAGTTATCTTCCAGAAAATCAATCTGATGTTTTCATTATCCTACTTCAAAATATTTGTTTCTCATTGTCTATATGATAAACTTCTTGGCTGGGGATACAGTTTGTATTGTCAGGGCTTTTTGAGTTGGAGGTTACGGAAACTCAAATTGATTAAAACTGAAAAAGGAATATATTGGTTTAGCTTGTATTATGAAGTCTAGAAGTCCACCAGTTTCAAGCCTGGCTGGATCCAGGTGTTCACACAATATCAGGAGGCATCTGTCTCTTTCCATGTCCCAGCTCTTTTAAAAAATTGATTTTACTTTCAAATAGGTTCTCCCTATAAAGTGACAAAGATCTCCACTAGTAGCCTTAGCAACTCTTGGAAAGAGAGTTCCTCTTTTCTAATAGTTCTAGCAAAAGTCTTGAATCTGTCTTTTTTGAGCCTACCTTGAAGCACTTGCTCATCCTTGAACCAATCACTGGCCAAAAGGATGGAGTACTTTCATTTTCTAGGCCTTGAATTCCTATCTATAGAAAGGGGAAGGGGTATCAATCCTACCTAAACTATATGGACTGAGAGTTGGGGAGGGAAGTATCCCCACATGGATCTTACTAATCTCTGGCCTTGTCTGCACTCCATAATTCAACTGTGTTAAACTTTGCATAGCTTCCTAAATACTCTAACTCTTATGGTTTCTCTGCCTGAAATGCTGTTTTTTTTTTTTTTTTTGAGACAGAGTTTCGGTCTTGTTGCCCAGGCAGGAGTGCAGTGGCACGATCTCAGCTCACTTAATCTCTGCCTCCCGGATTCAAGCAATTCTCCTACCTCAGCCTCCTGAGTAGCTGAAATTACAGGCACCTGCCACCATACCCAGCTAATTTTTGTATTTTTGGTACAGATGGAGTTTCACTATGTTGGCCAGGCTGGTCTCGAACTCCTGACCTCAGGTGATCTGCCCTCCTTGGCCTCCCAAAGTGCTGGGATTACAGGCGTGAGCCACTGTGCTTGGCCCTGAAATGTCTTATCTCAGCCTCCTTTTGTTTCTTACTACCCAAACCTTATTTATCATCTGGGCTGTTGTTCAATGGCCCCTTTGGCCTGGGGTACAGTCAGCCCTCACAGTACTTTGTTGTGTGGTGGCACTTCTCTTTCAGTAGCCCCAGTGCTCTCAGAGTGACACTTGGTTGTTCTTCATATCCTCAGCCCACTATGTGCTGCTGCCATATGCACAATAGACCTTTAAAATTTTTACTTTTATTTTTTTAATTTTAAAACTTATATTACTAGATATTTGTATGTTAAATTATGTGGGTTTTCAAATTTGTTGAGAATGAGTAATAGTGACATTAGTTTAAGGACAATGTTTCATCAGGACACTATTTTAGTGAATCTTACATTTAAATGTCTGTTTCAGGAATTCATGTGAATCTTTCTTTTTTATAGAGGACCCACAGGCATGAATTATTTACTCCTCCGGTGATAGGTTCTCACCCTGATGAAAGCGGAAGCAAATTCCAGGTTAGAACATTATCCTAGTTATGTAGGGGATATAAGTGTATGTTTAATATTTGTTGCTTAATTCTAATTTGTTGAATTTTAAATGAAAATAAACTACTGGTAACTGTTTAGCTAACTGGACTGGCTGCATGCCCACTTTTGATATAGTCCATTCCTAGAGTACTGTGTCCCACAAATCTCTATCAGAAGCTACTGCTTCCTTTGAGAAGGCCCTGATACAATGCTAGCCCCAGATACACTGTGGCCTCCAAGATAGCTTTCTAGCCCATTTGGATACTACACTGGCTTTCTGATAACTTTTCAACATTTCTTTTCTTGCCCTCACTCATCCCTTAGTGACCATAGCACTAAGGAACTCAAATACTGGTTCCTTGCCCAACTCATCCCTCGTGACCACCACACACAGTTATTGAACTAGAATGTGTTACATTGGTTGAAGTGAAAACTTTACTTAACGTACTAAGGAAACAACATTTATAGAATGAATGTGAGAACACAAATGGATCCCACAACCTAGGCAACATAGCAAGACCTCATCTTTACAAACAATAAAAAACATTAGCTAGGCATGGTGGTGTGCACCTGTGGTCCCAGCTACCTGAGAGGCTGAGGTGGGAGGATGACTTGAGCTTGGGAGGTTGAGGCTGCAGTGAGCTGAGATCATGCCACTGTACTCCAGCCTGGGTGACAGTGTAAGGACCCCCTCAAACAAACAAAACTTTTATTAGAGTATAAATTAGGTTTTAGAAATTGGCATTACTTATATTTCCCTACCAAAGATCATCTATATGTTTTCTATATTAGGTTTTCTCTGGCAACTGAGATGCCCACAGCCCAGGAGCCTTTTCCCTCATCTCCTCTTTGACAAAGTAATTTAAGGCTTAACTAAATAATTATTCTTTTCGAACTGTCTAATTCTGTATCTGTGATGGCACATTCCCTACTTAAATTACATTTATCTACCTGTATGATAATATCCCTTTACAGATTGCAAAAACGATGTGCTAAAAAATACTATTATTTTTACTTCTCCTGTGTTGTTTTAGGTTCTTTTTTTTTTTTTCTTTTGATAGAGACATGGGGTCTTGTGATGTTGCCCAGGCTGGTCTTGAATTCCTGGCCTCAAGTGATCCTCCTGCCCCAGCCTCCTGAGTAGCTGGGACAACAGGTGTGCACCACTACACTTGGCTAGGTTCTTTTCCCTTCCCTTCCCCCTTCACCCTTTCCCTTTTCTTTCCTTTCTTTCTGACAGTCTTGCTCTGTCACCCAGGCTGTAGTGCAGTAGTGCAATCTTGGCTCACTGCAACCTCCTCTTCCCAGGTTCAAGCAATTCTGCCTCAGCCTCTTGAGTAGCTGGGATTATACGTGCACACCACCATGCCTAACTAATTTTTTTGTATTTTTAGTAGAGATGGTGTTTTGCCATGTAGGCCAGGCTGGTCTTGAACTCCTGACCTCAAGTGATCCATCCACCTCAGCCTCCCAAAGTGCTGGGTTTACAGGCGTGAGCCACCACGCCCAGCCCTACGTTCAGATTTTTTAAGAGTAACTCCAGTATTAAATGTTAATGTGATTACTATGGAATGATAGGATTGTATAAGTTTTTATTTCTTTCTTGTCTATATTTTAAATTTTTTTCTATAGTATACATGAATTATTTGTAATAAGAAAACAAAGATAAAACGTAAAGATAAAAGAAGCTCTACTTGGTAATTTCTATAAATATGAAAACTTATATATCCTTTTATCTAGCAATTGTGTTTCTAGAATGTGTAGAACTTTATTCAACAATTATTATCTGTAGCTGGATGCAGTGGCTAGTGCCTGTAATCCTGGTGACTCAGGAGGCTGTGGTGGAAGGATCACTTGAGCCCAGTTGAAGGCTGCAGTGAGGTATGAGAGTGTCACTGCACTCTAGCCTGGGCAATGTGAGACCCCATCTCAAAAAAAAAAAGAAAAAAGTTTCTATCGCTGTAGTGGGCCAAAGAAAGGTGCACAGAAATATTAAAAATTGTTTTTATTAGTAGAAAACTGGGAACAACTTAAATGTCCTTTAATGGGAGTTTGGTGAAATAAATGGTCATATGTATAATATAGATATCTATTCTTTAAACAGAAGGAAATTTATATGTAGAAAAGTGGAAAGATATCTCAGATATTAACTTCAAAAAGTTAAGTTGCAGAATAGTACATATACTATGATTTCATCTTTGTGAATAAACTGTATAGGTGTGTGTCATAAGTTATATATGTATGTATTTACATATATTTAGGATTACATACAGAAAAAGTTAGAAAGGATTTTTTATTTTATTTTATTTTATTTTTATTTTTATTTTTTTGAGATGTAATCTTGCTCTGTTGCCCAGGCTGGAGTGCAGTGGCGTGATATCAGCTCACTGCAAGCTCTGCCTCCTGGGTTCACGCCATTTTCCTGCCTCAGCCTCCTGAGTAGCTGGGACTACAGGCGCCCACCACCACGCCCGGCTAATTTTTTGTATTTTTAGTAGAGATGGCGTTTCACTGTGGTCTCGATCTCCTGACCTTGTGATCCGCCCGCCTTGGCCTCCCAAAGTGCTGGGATTACAGGTGTGAGCCACTGTGCCCGGGTGGCAAGGATTTTTTACAATGGTGTCCCAATTTTTACTACCTTAAACTTTCTGATTAGAAAAAAAGATCAGATTGAGAATGTAAATAATAATGAGAGCCTTTTAAAATACTAAGTAAAATTAGAATATATATTTTTAAATAGCTTGCTAATTTTCAAAAGGTACTGTTCAAATAAAATAAAATTGATATTCTTTTCTATATTTTAAAAATAAATGTACTTATCATTATTCGGAATGATATGGTGTGGATTCAGTCATTGGTAAGAGCCTGAGTTGATGTGGTGTTTCTTTAGGCATGATTCTTTCAGGCCATCATACACTTGATCTTACAGCTTTTTTGTAGGACAAAATTAAACATCCTAAGTTTAATTTTACAACTTTATTTCCATTTTATTTGATTTTCTACTGTAAAGTAGCTATAAATGCTGAAATGTGTACCCCAAATTTACTTACTTATAAAAAGTTTAGTTTCTTGAAAGAATATATTTATAGTCTTTAAAATTTATTTTGTTTTATTTTAGCTTAAAACAATAGAAACCTTATTGGGTAGTACAACCAAAATCGGAGATGTGATTGTTCTTGGAATGATAACGCAGTTAAAAGAGGTAACTTAATAAACATCAAACTTTTAGTTTTGGCCTTGGATTGATAAAATGTCGGTTACATAGAACATTTTTGTGGCGGGCACAGGAATGTACTCTTTATTGAAAACTCGCCTCACCAACAGAAAAATATTGGAATAGTGGTAATATAAGGAAATAGTATCATCATGTTAGAAGCCTTGGAATAAGGATAAATAATGGCTGTTGGCCAGGCATAGTGGCTCACGCCTGTAATCCCAGCCACTTTAGGAGTCCGAGGCAGGCGGATCACCTGAGGCCAGGAGTTCGAGACCAGCCTGACCAACATGGAGAAACCCTGTCTCTACTAAAAATACAAAATTAGCCGGGTGTGGTGGCGCATGCCTGTAATCCCAGCTACTCTGGAGGCTGAGGCAGGAGAATTGCTTGAACCCAGGAGGTGGAGGTTGCAGTGAGCCGAGATGGTGCCATTGCGCTCTAGCCTGGGCAACAAGAGCGAAACTTTGTCTCAAAATAAATGAATAAATAAAATAAAATAATGGCTGTTCAGCAGAGAAACCCATTTCCTCTCTCCATAGGGCCTGTTTTACAATGATGTAAAAATTAGGTCATGTTCATTTTCATATTAGACTTTTTGTTAAATAAACTTTTGTAATAGTAAAAAAAACCAGAAAACAAAAACACAAAAAACTTTTCTCAGTTACCAAGTGTCTTTTTCGTTTGTGGTTGGTTTCCTGAGTAGACATCAGGACAGTGTCTTGTCTGGGAGCCCAGTTTGCATAGCCTGAAATTAGGCCCCTAGTGACCTCTGGATAAACAGAGAGTACTGGGTTTCTGAACAAGCAATCTGCAGAGTATGTCCTGGTCACTTGGAGATGTGGTTGGCTGTCTTAGAAGGTACCTGGGGAGACCCTCCGTATGGCAGACATTGAGTGTCCCTCTTGCCATTTTTTATCTGTAGGAGTCATTCTCCATTTTGTACCTGTGAGGAGTCAGAATCTCAGTTAAGTGATTAGTCTGGGGTTATCAAACTAGTAAATGGAAGAGCCTGGACTAGAAATAATAGCTGATTTTTAAAATCCACTTTTCTCCCTACTGTATTATGTTGTCAAACTTGTAGTTTCATTTTTTGGTCATAGTTTTCATTGTTACATAAATGTGGATTTATTTCTTTTCATTTTTTTTTAGGGAAAATTTTTTCTGGAAGATCCTACTGGAACAGTACAACTAGACCTTAGTAAAGCTATATCCTTCACTTGTCTGTATTTTTTAAAATCTGCCTTATGTGAATTGGGGAAATTGATTATATATCCTTCTAAAACTTACCTATTTGGGTTCTCAATGTAACTTCTCTATGTTGCTGGTATAGGAATATAGAGATATAATCCTAAACAGAGACAGAACAACTTTAATTTCCTCTTATTTGAAGAATCTAGATGAATGACTGACGAAGTTTATATCATGGTAAGAATGATCCACCCTGTCAATATTACCAAGAATTAAACATGAGGACATTTAAACCTAAATTTTTTAAAGCTCTTTCTAAGCTGTGGTCTATTCACAGTTTCAAATGGGAAGTCTTTGAATTTATTATTTAGAAGCCTTATTGGTCTCAAAATGTATGTTGACTTTATTACTGCCTCAAGAATAGAGTTATTTTCCTCAGCTGTTGTATACCAGTTCCATAGTGGCTTATACACAGAGGCATGCTTTGTCTTAGCAGAAGGTAAGTCAGTGTACTTTGTTACTGTCCTCCTTCTCATTCTCCAGTAAAACTATTTCTGCTTTGGGTAAAACATGTTAACATGATATAATTTGGGATACCATTAATTAGAAGAGCATATTTTTGGCAAAATAACTCTTAGACTGTTAATGGGCTAATAGATATCTTTTTGGGGTGATGAAAATGTTCTGAAATTAGATAGTAGTAATGGCTATACAACTTGTGAATATACTAAAAATCACCAAATGATACACTTTTTTTTTTTTTTTTTTTTTTTTGAGACAGAGTCTCACTATGTCACCTAGGCTGGAGTGCAGTGGTGTGATCTTGGCTCACTGCAACCTCCGCCTCCTAGGTTCAAGTGATTCTTATGCCTCAGCCTTCCGAGTAGCTGGGATTATAGGTGCATGCCACCATGCCTGGCTAATTTTTTGTATTTTAGTAGAGACGGGGTTTCACCATGTTGCCCAGGCTGGTTTCAAACTCCTGAGCTCAGGCAATCCACCTGTCTTGGCCTCCCAAAGTGTTGGGATTACAGGCATGAGCCATGCCCGACCTGAATTATGCACTTTTTTTTTTGTTTTTTTTTTTGAGACGGAGTCTCACTCTGTCGCCCAGGCTGGAGTGCAATGGCACAATCTCGGCTCACTGCAAGCTCCACCTCCTGGGTTCATGCCATTCTCCTGCCTTGGCCTCCCTAGTAGCTGGGACTACAGTTGCCTGCCACTACACCTGGTTAATTTTTTTTTTATTTTTGTATTTTTAGTAGAGACGAGGTTTCACCATGTTAGCCAGGATGGTTTCTTGTGATCCGCCCACCTCAGCCTCCCAAAGTGCTGGGATTACAGGCATGAGCCACTGCGCCCGGCCCTGAATTATATACTTTTAAAGGGTGAATTGTATAGTATGTGAATGATATCTCAATAAAGTTGAAAAAAACACTTAATTTTATATAGGGCCATAAAATGAAACATTTCCTAATATGTATTTCAACACGTACTGCCAAACTGAAAAGCGAAAAGTTATGAATCTATTTCTATTTTATGAACTTTATAAGTTGAGACTCTGTGGATCTAAAGTTGAGTCTGGCAACCTCTGTAATTAGTTCACAGGGCATAAGACTAGCCTGACATTACTGCTTTGTTGTAACATAATTTTGTCCTTTCAAACACAGAGGATTAGACAAATGAAAGTGATGTTACTTTTTTTCAGGTTGGTTTGAAGATCAAGTGTTTCATGTCAATGCCTTTGGATTTCCACCCACTGAGCCCTCTAGCACTACTAGGTATTAAAATGTTTGGTTTATACTCTACGGGAATTTGGTAATGCTGGCAGGAGTGAATGTAAGATAGTACATCATATCTCAGTTACTACAAGGTGTCAGGCTTTGTGTCAGAATGGAAAGAGCAATGGAAAATGAGAATTAGAAGACTGGATTTTATATGTAATGTGAAAACTCACAGATTGGCCAAAGATTAGTTGCAATACCGTCTTTGTACTTCAGCTTTAACTGGGAAAGATCTCCAGTCTATCTGTTTTATTTATCTTTGGGGTTGATGAGAGGTTCAAGTGAGATAAGAGAGATAGAATAACACTTAGAAGAATATAATTCCATGTTAATATAAAATTCTCACTTTTATATTCTAATGAATGAAAGTTATGTGAGGTAGCTTATAGCTCCTTAATATAAGTAAAAGCATCATAATACTAGAGCTATTCCAAAATGGCCTTCTCTTAGAGGAACTGAACTCCCTGTCACTTGAGTTATTTGGGCAGAGGCTGTATGATAGTATAAAAGTTGTACTTGGTGGCTCATGGGTTGAAAGTAGTCTATAGACCTTTCTTTCCTTCTCCCCACTTTGAGGTGTTTAAAAACATTTTGAGTTAGTTTCCGTTGTATAAAAATTAGAAGATTTCTCATAAAGGTCTAGGTTTCGGAGTTCTCTTTTAACAGTAGGATCTGGCAATACAGTGCCTGAATTTTCACATGGCAAAAACTAAACTGCAGTGGTTGCCCACTTTGGGCAGGGCAGGTATGTCTGCCCTAGTTACTGTCAGTGGACTGCTGCTTTGCTATTTGGTGTTATCTTCTTGGAGCCTGTAAGCATTCGAATTTGCCACTTCTGGGGGAATTAAAGTAGTTGACTTCTAATCATGAGATTCTGTATGATGGTGATGATATCAAAAGGAAGCATAAGGATTAAGATTTTAGTTTTATCAGGAGGCAGAGGTTGCAGTGAGCTGAGATCGCGCCACTGCACTCCAGCCTGGCAACAGAGCGAGACTCCATCTCAACAACAACAACAACAAAGATTTTAGTTTTAGTATGCCTGTATAAATTCAGGGTGCAAAGGCAACATTTTCTGGCTGGGAGTTTACTGGCAGGGCAGCCTTTGCAGAGCATCTACTCTTCCTGTTGAAGTGACTGAGGGAAAGGTACTGATCTTGCTAAGGAGAACACAAGCCCTAATCAAGCCAAGCTCACCTCGAGCTTTTGGTGAGTGCTTTTGGTGCAGTTTGTGGCTTTTTCCAATATGGTAAGTTTCCTTTGGAATATGTTTAGAGCAAAATTGCCATTGTTGTGTGTGTTTTTTTTTTTTTTTTAAATTATTATTATACTTTAAGGTCTAGGGTACATGTGCACAATGTGCAGGTTTGTTACATATGTAGCCATGTTGGTGTGCTGCACCCATTAACTTGTCCATTTACATTAGGTATATCTCCTAATGCTATCCCTCCCCTAGCCCCCCACCCCACAACAGGCCCCAGTGTATGATGTTCCCCACCCTGGGTCCAAGTATTCTCATTGTTCAATTCCCACCTATGAGTGAGAACATGCGGTGTTTGGTTTTCTGTCCTTGCGATAGTTTGCTGAGAATTATGGTTTCCAGCTTCATCCATGTCCCCAAAAAGGACATGAACTCATCCTTTTTTATGGCTGCATAGTATTCCATGGCGTATATGTGCCACATTTTCTTAATCCAGCCTATCATTGATGGACATTTGGGTTGGTTCCAAGTCTTTGCTATTGTGAATAGTGCTGTAATAAACATACGTGTGCATGTGTCTTTATAGCAGCATGATTTATAATCCTTTGGATATATACCCAGTAATGGGATGGCTGGGTCTAATGGTATTTCTACTTCTAGATCCTTGAGGAATCGCCACACTGTCTTCCATAATGGTTGAACTAGTTTACAGTCCCATTAACAGTGTAAAAGTGTTCCTATTTTTCCACATCCTCTCCAGCACCTGTTGTTTCCTGAGTTTTTAATGATTGCCATTCTAACTGGTGTGAGATGGTATCTCATTGTGGTTTTGATTTGCATTTCTCTGATAGCCAGTGACGATGAGCATTTTTTCATGTGTCTGTTGGCTACATAAATATCTTCTTTTGAGAAGCGTCTGTTCATATCCTTCACCCACTTTTTGATGGAGTTCTTTGATTTTTTTCTTGTAAATTTGTTTAAGTTCTTTGTAGATTCTGGATATTAGCCCTTTGTCAGATGGGTAGATTGTAAACATTTTCTCCCATTCTGTAGGTTGCCTGTTCACTTGAATGGTAGTTTCTTTTGCTGTGCAGAAGCTCTTTAGTGTAATTAGATCCCATTTGTCAATTTTGGCTTTTGTTGCCATTGCTTTTGGTGTTTTAGTCATGAAGTCCTTGCCCATGCCTATGTCCTGAATGGTATTGCCTAGGTTTTCTTCTAGGGTTTTTATGGTTTTAAGTCTAACATTTAAGTCTTTAATCCATCTTGAATTAATTGTTGTATAAAGTGTAAGGAAGGGATCCAGTTTCAGCTTTCTACATACAGCTAGCCAGTTTTCCCAGCACCATTTATTAAATAGGGAATCCTTTCCCCATTTCTTGTTTTTGTCAGGTTTGTCAAAGACCAGCTGGTTGTAAATGTGTGGTATTATTGCTGAGGGCTTTGTTCTGTTCCATTGGTCTATATCTCTGTTTTGTACCAGTACCATGCTGTTTTGGTTACTGTAGCCTTGTAGTATAATTTGAAGTCAGGTAGCATGATGCTTCTAGCTTTCTTCTTTTGGCTTAGAATTGTCTTGGCAATGCAGGCTCTTTTTTGGTTCCATATGAACTTTAGTTTTTTCCAATTCTGTGAAGAAAGTCATTGGTAGCTTGATGGGGATGGCACTGAATCTATAAATTATCTTGGGCAGTATGGCCATTTTCACGATATTGATTCTTTCTATCCATGAGCATGGAATGTTCTTCCATTTGTTTGTGTCCTCTTTTATTTTGTTGAGCAGTGATTTGTAGTTCTCCTTGAAGAGGTCCTTCACATCCCATGTAAGTTGGATTTCTAGGTATTTTATTCTCTTTGAAGCAGTTGTGAATGGGAGTTCACGCATGATTTGGCTCTCGTTTGTCTGTTATTGGTGTATAGGAATGCGTGTGATTTTTGCACATTGATTTTGTATCCTGAGACTTTACTGAAGTTGCTTATCAGCTTAAGGAGATTTTGGGCTGGGACAGTGGGGTTTTCTAAATATATAATCATGTCATCTACAAACAGGGACAATTTGACTTCCTCTTTTCCTAATTGAATACCCTTTATTTCTTTATCCTGCCTGATTGCCCTGGCCAGAACTTCCAACACTATGTTGAATAGGAGTGGTGAGATAGGGCATCCCTGTCTTGTGCCAGTTTTCAAAGGGAATGCTTCCAGTTTTTGCCCATTCAGTATGATATGGGCTGTAGGTCTGTCATAAATAGCTCTTATTATTTTGAGATACGTCCCATCAATACCTAGTTTATTGAGAGTTTTTAGCATGAAGGCTGTTGAATTTTGTCGAAGGCCTTTTCTGCATCTATTGAGATAATCATGTGGTTTTTGTATTTGGTTCTGTTTAAATGATGGATTATGTTTATTGATTTGCATATGTTGAACCAGCCTTACATCCCAGGGATCAAGCCCACTTGATCATGGTGAATAAGCTTTCTGATGTGCTGCTGGATTCGGTTTGCCAGTATTTTATTGAGGATTTTTGCGTCAATGTTCATCAGGAATATTGGCCTGAAATTCTCTTTTTTTGTTGTGTCTTTGCCAGGCTTTGGTATCAGGATGATGCTGGCCTCATAAAATGAGTCAGGGAGGATTCCTTTTGTTTCTGTTGATTCAGTAGTTTCAGAAGGAATGGTACCAGCCCCTCTTTGTACCTCTGGTAGAATTCGGCTGTGAATCCGTCTGGTCCTGGACTTTTTTTGGTTGGTAGGTTATTAATTATTGCTTCAATTTCAGAGCCTGTTATTGGTCTATTCAGGGATTCAACTTCTTCCTGGTTTAGTCTTGGGAGGCTGTATGTGTCCAGGAATATATCCATTTCTTCTAGATTTTCTAGTTTATTTGCGTAGAGGTGTTTATAGTATTCTCTGATGGTAGTTTGTATTTCTGTGGGGTCGGTGGTGATATCCCCTTTATCATTTTTAATTGCGTCTATTTGATTCTTCTCTCTTCTGTATTAGTCTTGCTAGCAGTCTATCAATTTTGTTGATCTTTTCAAAAAACCAGCTCCTGGATTCAATGATTTTTTTGAAGGGTTTTTTGTGTCTCTATCTCCTTCAGTTCTGCTCTGATCTTAGTTATTTCTTGCCTTCTGCTAACTTTTGAATGTGTTTGTTCTTGCTTCTCTAGTTCTTTTAATTGTGATGTTAGGGTGTCAATTTTAGATCTTTCCTACTTTCTCTTGTGGGCATTTAGTGCTATAAATTTCCCGCTACACACTGCTTTAAATGTGTCCCAGATATTTTGGTATGTTGTATCTTTGTTCTCATTGGTTTTAAAGAACATCTTTATTTCTGCCTTCATTTTGTTACGTACCCAGTAGTCATTCAGGAGCAGATTGTTCAGTTTCCATGTAGTTGAGTGGTTTTGAGTGAGTTTCTTAATCCTGAGTTCTAGTTTAATTGCACTGTAGTCTGAGAGACAGTTTGTTATAATTTCTATTCTTTTACATTTGGTGAGGAGGGCTTTACTTCCAACTATGTGGTCAATTTTGGAATAAGTGCGATGTGGTGCTGAGAAGAATGTATATTCTGTGGATTTGGGGTGGAGAGTTCTGTAGATGTCTATTAGGTCTGCTTGGTGCAGAGCTGAGTTCAATTCCTGGGTATCCTTGTTAACTTTCTGTCTCATTGATCTGTCTAATGTTGACAGTGGGGTGTTAAAATCTGCCATTATTATTGTGTGGGAGTCTAAGTCTCTGTAGGTCTCTAAGGACTTGCTTTATGAATGTGGGTGCTCCTGTATTGGATGCATAAATACTTAGGATAGTTAGCTCTTCTTGTTGAATTGATCCCTTTACCATTATGTAATGGCCTTCTTTGTCTCTTTTGATCTTTGTTCGTTTAAAGTCTGTTTTATCAGAGACTAGGATTGCAACCCCTGCTTTTTTTTGTTTTCCATTTGCTTGGTAGATCTTCCTCCACCCCTTTATTTTGAGCCTGTGTGTGTCTCTGCACATGAGATGGGTCTCCTGAATACAGCACACTGATGGGTCTTGACTCATCAGTTTGCCAGTCTGTGTCTTTTAATTCAAGCATTTAGCCCATTTACATTTAAGGTTAATATTGTTATGTGTGAATTTCATCCTGTCCTTATGATGTTAGCTGGTTATTTTGCTCATTAGTTGATGCAGTTTCTTCCTAGCATCGAAGGTCTTTACAATTTGGTATGTTTTTGCAGTGGTTGGTACCGGTTGTTCCTTTCCATGTTTAGTGCTTCCTTCAGGAGCTCTTGTAAGGCAGGCCTGGTAGTGACAAAATCTCAGCATTTGTTTGTTTGTAAAGGATTTTATTTCTCCTTCACTTATGAAGCTTAGTTTGGCTGGATATGAAATTCTGGGTTGAAAATTCTTTTCTTTAAGAATGTTGAGTATTGGCCCCCACTCTCTTCTGGCTTGTAGAGTTTCTGCTGAGAGATCCGCTGTTAGTCTGATAGGCTTCCCTTTGTGGGTAACCCGACCTTTCTCTCTGGCTGCCCTTAACATTTTTTTCCTTCATTTCAACTTTGGTGAATCTAACAATTATGTGTCTTGGAGTTGCTCTTCTTGAGGAGTATCTTTGTGGTGTTCTCTGTATTTCCTGAATTTTAATGTTGACCTGCCTTGCTAGTTTGGGGAAGATCTCCTGGATAATATCCTGAAGAGTGTTTTCCAACTTGGTTCCATCCTCCCCGTCACTTTCAGGTATACCAGTCAAACGTAGATTTGGTCTTTTCACATAGTCCCATATTTCTTGGAGGCTTTGTTCATTTCTTTTTGCTGTTTTTTCTCTAAACTTCTCCCTTCATTTCATTCATTTGATCTTCAATCACTGATACCCTTTCTTCCAGTTGATCAAATCAGCTACTGAAGCTTGTTGCATGTGTCACGTAGTTCTCATGCCATGGTTTTCAGCTCCATCAGGTCATTTAAGGTCTTCTCTACGCTGTTTATTCAAGTTAGCCATTCGTCTAATCTTTTTTCAAGGTTTTTAGCTTCTTTGCGATGGGTTCGAACATCCTTCTTTAGCTTGGAGCAGTTTGTTATTACCGATTGTCTGAAGCCTTCTTCTCTCAACTTATCAAAGTCATTTTCCATGCAGCTTTGTTCTGTTGCTGGCGAGGAGCTGCGTTCCTTTGGAGAAGAAGAGGCGCTCTGATTTTTAGAATTTTCAGCTTTTCTGCTCTGGTTTCTCCCCATCTTTGTGGTTTTGTCCACCTTTGGTCTTTTATGATGGTGACGTACAAATGGGGTTTTGATGTAGATGTCCTTTCCGTTTGTTAGTTTTCCTTCTAACAGTCAGGACCCTAAGCTGCAGGTCTGTTGGAGTTTGCTGGAGGTCCACTCCAGACCCTGTTTGCCTGGGTATCACCAGTGGAGGCTGCAGAACAGCAAATATTGCAGAACAGCAAATGTTGCTGCCTGATACTTCCTCTGGAAGCTTTGTCTCACAGGGGCACTGGACTGTATGAGGTGTCAGTCAGCCCCTACTGGGAGGTGTCTCCCAGTTAGGCTACTCAGGGGTCAGGGACCCACTTGAGGAGGCAGTCTGTCTGTTCTCAGATCTCAAACTCCATGCTGGGAGAACCACAACTCTCTTCAGAGGTGTCAGACAGGGAAGTTTAAGTCTGCAGAAGTTTCTACTGTCTTTTGTTCAGCTATGCCCTGCTCGCAGTGGTAGAGTCTACAGAGGCAGGCAGGCCTCCTTGAGCTGCAATGGGCTCCACCCAGTTCAAACTTCCTGGCCACTTTGTTTACCTACTCATGCCTCAGCAATGGCAGATGCCCCTCCCCCAGCCTCACTGTGTCTTGCAGTTTGATCTCAGACTGTTGTGCTAGCAGTGAGTGAGGCTCCGTGGGCATGGGATCCTCTGAGCCAGGCGTGGTATATAATCTCCTCGTGTGCCGTTTGCTGAGACTGTTGGAAAAGTGCAGTATTTGGGTGGGAGTGTCCCGATTTTCCAGGTACCGTCTGTTACAGCTTCCTTGGCTAGGAAAGGGAATTCCCTGACCCCTTGCACTTCCCGGGTGAGTCGATGCCCCACCCCACTTTGGCTCACACTCCATGGGCTGCACCCATTGTCTGACAAGCCCCAGTGAGATGAACCGAGTTCCTCAGTTGGAAATCCAGAAATCACCTGTCTTGTGCATCGCTCACGCTTGGAGCTGTAGACTGGAGCTGTTCCTATTCGGCCATCTTGGAACCTCAAGCGCTGTGGTGTTTTTGTTTTGTACAAGCTTCAAAATTACTACTTTGGAATGAGAGGTATATTTGAGTTGGCTGGCTGTCAGTTTACCATTTATTTCTCTTTAGCCAAGAGATCATTATTATAATGTTTCAAATAATTTTCCACTTAAATTATACCATTTTCTCTACATCCAGCTGTTCAGTATATGCTTAGTAAACCACAGGACTGGTAATGAGGTGTAATAAAGTACATTAAAATGAAATAATCATTTTATTCTTGTTAGGATTATAAATTACTTTTCTCTTAAAATACCTTCAAAATACAAAATTCAGGGCACTAAATCTGGTGGTAGACAACTCAACAACTAATATTTTACTGAGTTTTTTTATGTGAAAATACTGTTTTAGAAATAAGTGCAAATAGGTCTACAGTATGGTCCTATCCTAAAGAGATTTACACTGACTTAATACCCTCCCTACCATTGTGTAGTTAATGCAAATAATTTTTTTTAATGGAAGATGTGAGTAAGGCTTTTCTGAAGTTTAATTTCTCAATATTTAGCTTAATAGGTGTTTCTGTGATGCTCTGGTTTATGTTTGGGTATATGCTTAACTGAAATCATCATATAATTGCATCTACTTACTGCGTTCCTCTAGCAACTGCAAAATTATTACTGTACCTTTGAAAATGCCAGTTGGTCCACTTGGTGGGAACAATTATCAGTTACCATGTCTAAGGGCTTACAGTGTACTAAGTACTGTGCCCTATCTGCTTTCTGTACATTATCACTTTTATTCCTTCTAGTAAACCTGTGCAGTAGACATGAGTTTAGTTTTTTTGCATTTGAAGAGTTAGGTTAAGAAGTGTTGATTTGGGAGGCTGAGGTGGGTGGATTGCTTGAGCTGTGGAGTTCAGGACTAGCCTGGGCAACACGGTAAACCCTGTCTCTATTAAAAATACAAAAATTAGCCAGGTGTGGTGGCATGTGCTTATAGTCCCAGCTACTTGGGCGGGACAATCGCTTGAACTTAGGAGGTGGAGGCTGCAGTGAGCCGAGATCCTGCCACTGCACTCCAGCCTGGGCGACACACTGAGACTTTGTCCCTCTACCCCCCAAAAAAGAAAGGTTGGGTAATTTGTCCACGGTCACAAACTTTTTTTTAAGATGTAGTTTCACTCTTGTTGTCCAGGCTGGAGTGCAATGGCACCATCTCAGCTCACCACAACCTCTACCTCCTGGTTTCAAACCATTCTCCTGCCTCAGCCTCCCAAGTAGCTGGGATTAGAGGCATGTGCCACCTCACTCAGCTAATTTTGTATTTTTAGTAGAGACGGAGTTTTGCCATGTTAGTCAGGCTGGTCTTGAACTCCCGACTTCAGGCGATCCACCTGCCTCAGCCTTCCAGAGGGAGGCTGGGATTATAGGTATGAGCCACTGCGCCTGGCCCAAACTTTTTAGTGTTAGAGATGTGCTTTGATCCCAAGGTTTCTGACTCAAGCTGGTATGCTGCATTGGAAAAGTAGTTGGGTCTTTAAAAAAAAAGTTTTTTTTCTCATTAATAATGTAGTTCATGATTGCAAAAAAAAAATTAGAAAATATATAAAGGCACACAAAAGGAAAGGAAAATCACCTGTAATTTTACTAAACAGAGAAAACACTGTTAACATTACATTTTATATGTATATACAGTTGTGTATTACATAACAGGGATACATCGTGAGAAATGTGTTGTTAGGTGATTATGGCATTGTGCAAACATCACAGTGTACTTACACAAACCTAGATGATATAGCCCACTGCACACCAAGGCTGTATGGTACAGCCTGTTGCTTCTATGCTACAAACCTGTATGACATGTTGCTGTATTGAATACTATAGGCAACTGTAACACAATGATAAGTATTCGTCTATCTAGATTGTAGAAAAGATAAAGTAAAACTATGGTGTAAAAGATAAAATTGGTACACCTATATAGAGCACTTACCATGAATGGAACTTGCAGGACTGGAAGTTGCTCTGGGTGAGTTAGTAAGTGAGTAGTGAGTGAATCTGAAGGCCTAGGACATTACTGTACACTACTGTAGGCTATTAACACTGTACACTGAGGCTACACTAAATTTATTTAAAAAGAGTTTTTTTTTTTGAGACGGAGTCTCGCTCTGTCGCCCAGGTTGGAGTGCAGTGGCGTGATCTCGGCTCACTGCAAGCTCCGCCTCCCAGGTTCACTTCATTCTCCTGCCTCGGCCTCCTGAGTAGCTGGGACTACCGGCGCCCGCCACCACGCCCGGCTAATTTTTTGTATTTTTAGTGGAGACGGGGTTTCACTGTGTTAGCCAGGATGGTCTCGATCTCCTACCTCGTGATCTGCCCGCCTCGGCCTCCCAAAGTGCTGGGATTACAGGCGTGAGCCACTGCGCCCGGCCAAAAAAGGTTCTCTTTCTTCAGTAAGAAATTAACCTAGGCTGGGCACAGTGGCTCACACCTGTAATCAATCCTAGCACTTTGGGAGGATGAAGTGAATATCGCTTAAGGCCAGGAGTTTGCGACCAGCCTAGACAGCATAACAAAACCTCATCTCTACCAACAACAACAACAACAACAAAATTGGCTGGGTGTGGCAGTGTGTGCCTGTAGTCCTAGCTACTTGGTGAGCTGAAGTGGCAGCATTGCTCGAGCCCAGGAGTTCAGGGCTGCTGTCAATTATGATTGTGCCACTGTACTCCAGCCAGAGTGACAAAGCAAGACCCTGTCTCAGAAGAAAAATTTTTTAATGAAATTAACTGTAGTTTACTATAACATTCTTACTTTAGAAACTTTAAAAAACTTTAAACTTCTTGATTCTTTTGTAATAAACAGCTTAAAACAAACACATTGTACAGCTGCACAAAAATTGTTTCTTTATATCCTGATTTTGTAAGCTTTTTTCTTTCATTGATTAATTGACTTACTGACAGAATCTTACTCCTCTCTTCAGGCTGGATTATAGCTCACTGCAACCTCAAATTCCTGGACATAAGTGTTCCTCCTGCCTCAGCTTCCCAAGTAGCTAGGACTGCTAATTAAAAAAAAATTTTGTGTAGGGATTAGTGGGGGAGGGTCTTACTATGTTACTCAGGCTGGTCTCGAACTCCTGGCCTCAAGCAGTCCTCCTGTCTCAGCCTCCCAAAGTGCTGTGATTACATGCATGAGCCACTGTGCTCAGCCACTTTTTTCCATCTTTATATTTTCTAAAAATGTTTTTTGTTAAAAACTAAGACAAATGTATTAACCTATGCCTATACACAGTTAGTCATCAGTATCACTATCTTTCACCTCCACATCTTTTCCACTGGAGGGTCTTCAGGGGCAATAATTCATGGAGCTGCCATCTGTAGTAACAATGCGTTCTTCTTGAAGGACCTCCTGAAGGACCTGCCTGAGGCTGTTTTACAGTTAACTCAAAAAAAAAAAAAAAAAGTAGAAGGAGTACACTCTAAAATAATGATTAAAAGTACAGTAAATGTTTACATATTTACTAGTAACATAGTCATTTATTATTGTTATCAAGTGCTACATATTGTACATTATTGTATGTGCTCTACTTTCCTGCAACTGGCAGCTCAGTAGGTTGTATACACCAGGGTTTCTACAAACACAGTAATGTATGGCACTAGGACATTTTGACAGCTAAGATGTCACTAGGCCTTAAGAGCTTTTCAGTTCCATTGTCATTCTATGAAACCACTCATATATGCAGTCCGTAATTGCCAAAATGTTGTTATGCTGTGCATGACTGTCCATATATAGTAGATCCTCATTATTTACAGATTTGTGCTAAAATGTTTTTGTACCTCCTAAAGCCAATACTAAAGGTGCTTTAGTCATTTATGCTCAGCAGAACAGCAAAAAATTTTGAGTCACCTGGCATGCATGTTCCCAGCTGAAGTCGAACAAGGCCACACTGCCCTTTTGTTTCAGCTTCATTAAGAGATGACCAGAGTGGCCAGGCGCGGTGGCTCACGCCTGTAATCCCAGCACTTTGGGAGGCCAAGGCGGGCGGATCACTAGATCAGGAGATCGAGACCATCCTGGCTAACACGATGAAACCCTGTCTCTACTAAAAAAAGAAAAAAAAATTAGTGGGGGTGGTGGCGGACGCCTGTAGTCCAGCTACTCAGGAGGCTGGGGCAGGAGAATGGCATGAACCCAGGAGGCGGAGTTTGCAGTGAGCCAAGATCACGCCATTGCACTCCAGCCTGGGTGACAGAGCGAGACTCATCTCAAAAAGAAAAAAAAAAAAAAGAGATGACCAGAGGACAGAGACTGCAGGGAGCAGTACAGGGTAGTGCAAGAAGCTCTGGCCCTGGGGCCAGTTGTGAGTGGAGAGGGGGCATTTGAATCTCAGCTCTGGCACTTGTTTTTGGAGCAACCTGAGACAAGTCACTAAACTTTTCTCATTTGTAAATTAGAATCTACCAGGATAAACTGGTTTTAGGACTTAAGACTATAATCAATCCACGTATATATATGTACAAATTTTCCCATGGAGCAGTGGTTCAGTGTTTGCCAATTCATTGTGGAGATTTTATAGAACATAACTATCACTAATAACAAGAATCAACTGGCTGGGCATGGTGGCTCATGCCTGTAATCCCAGCACTTTGGGAGGCTGAGGAGGGCGAATCATTTGGGGTCAGGAGTTCAAGACCAGCCTGGCCAACATGGTGAAACCCCATCTGTACTAAAAATACAAAATTGGCTGGACGTGGTGGCACGTGCCTGTAATCTCAGCTACTTGGGAGACTAAGGCAGGAGAATTGCTTGAACCTGGGAGACGAAGGTTGCAGTGAGCTGAGATTGCACCATGCACCACTGCACTCCAGCCTGGGAGACAGAGTGAGACTCCGTCTTTAAAAAAAAAAAAAAAAAAAAAAAGGAAATCAACTATAACAGGGTATGTATGTGTATCTGGAGAGTTTCTTTTTATGCATGAATGCAGAGGTCTATATTCCCTTTTTTTGGCACTATAAATGGATACATACTGTACCTTGCTTTGTACATGTTTTTCATCTAATAATATGCTATCAACATTTTCTATTACTGTGAAATATTGTTTTATAGCATGATTTGTGACATTTAGGAAATATGTTTTGAGCACATACTTTTTGCCACTAGGTGGGGGAGACAGACATGAAAGAATGCCCAATTACAATTGGCCAATTACAATTTTTTTTTTTTTTTTGAGACTAAATCTTGCTTTGTCGCCCAAGCTGGAGTGCAGTGGCACGATCTTGGCTCACTACAACCTCCGTCTCCTAGGTTCAAGCGATCCTCCTGCCTCAGCCGCCCAAGTAGCTGGGATTATAGGTGCCTGCCACGACACCTGGTTAATTTTCATATTTTTAGTAGAGACTGGGTGGAGTTCACCATGTTGGTCAGGCTGGTTTTGAACTCCTGACCTCAAGCAATCCCCCCACCTCGGCCTCCCAAAGTGCTGGGATTACAGGTGTGAGCCACCCTGGCCTGATTACAAATTTGATAAGATCTGCAAAGGAGAAGCGCAGGTTCCTATGAGAGTGTATAATGGGAAAATCTAACCTCTTTTGGGATCCTCAGAGGAGGCCTCTGGGGTATTTGCATTTAAGCTGGGAACTGCAAGCTGTCAGTGTAGAGTGGGCAAGAGTGGTGGAGGCTGGGAGTGTGTAGATTACCCACTTTCCTACTGACCCTTGCTTGGTGAGCGTTGAATAAAACCAAGCTTTGAAGGAACCGTTGAATAATTTTTTTCACAGTTCTTGGATATAGGCTAGTCTCTGTATATATCCTTAATTCCTTAGGATTAACCATTCCAGAAGTGGAATTACTTGGGCAGATGGTTAGCACATATTTTGAGGTTTCTATTAGGTATTGTTCAAATGGTGTACTCATTTCTCTTTCAGCGACATAGGAAATTGTTATTTTAATGTTTGCTTTAGTCAGTTTTAAGACACAGATATAGCCTATTATTTTATTTACTGCTTCCATATTGCTTGTCTTATTTTAGAATATTTAGATAACCTTTGTACTTTTAAAGTATTACAAAGAGTACATTTTCACCTATTTACACTGGAAAATAACTTCATTAGATAAAAAGAAGCTAAATGTATAAAATTATTAGAAAAATATCTCTAGTAGTATATAGAAGATAATTATGTTATAATTATCTAGGGCATACTATGGAAATATTAATTTTTTTGGAGGTCCTTCTAATACATCTGTGAAGACTTCTGCAAAACTAAAACAACTAGAAGAAGAGAATAAAGATGCTATGTTTGTGTTTTTATCTGATGTTTGGTTGGACCAGGTGGAAGTATTAGAAAAACTTCGCATAATGTTTGCTGGTAGGTCTTATTTTTTTTCTTCTTTCTTGAACTCTTATGAGGGTTCATGTCTTAAAACTTTTTGAGTATTATATTTATCTTTTTGAGTATTCTATTTAAAAAAAAATACTGAGTTAACAATGAGATAATTTAAATTAGATTTCATTTTAAAGACTTAAATTTTTACATTAAGAACAAAACCTGTGTGTGTGTGTGTTTATAGTCATGATAAATAAGAATTAGTCCTGAAGTTCAAGACCAGCTGGCCAACATAGTGAGACCCCATCTCTAAACAAAAACAAAAACAAACTGGGTTTAAGTGTGAGCCTGTTACCTTGGGCATGTTACTTAACCTAAGTCTCAGATTATATGGACATTCTAAGGAGTAATTAAGCCAGTGCAGGCCTGGCCTATAGTAAGTGCCCAATAAATGAGTACGGTTATTAGTATTATTTTAATAAGTTATTAAAATGTTATTTTAATTAAAATAAATTTTTATTATTAAAAACTCATGGTTAAAGGTTTTTAACTTGATTTGTAGACTAGAAAAGTATTGTTCATTACTCTTTTATTCTTTAGGTTATTCACCTGCACCTCCAACCTGCTTTATTCTGTGTGGTAATTTTTCATCTGCACCATATGGAAAAAATCAAGTTCAAGCTTTGAAAGGTATTAAGGGTCTATTTAATAAGAAGTGTTTCTATAGTCATATAAACTAAAGTAATAAGGAATTATCCATAATATTTTAATTAAGAATATGCAGAATTGTGTCTAATCAAATATAATTTTTATGGCATTATATGCAAATTTAATTCAATATCTTTTTAAAATTTTAGATTCCCTAAAAACTTTGGCAGATATAATATGTGAATACCCAGATATTCACCAAAGGTAATGATCTCACCACTGTATATCTTTTTCACCATTTTGCTTAAAAAAAAAAAAAAAAAAAGAATTTTGTTATATCATATCAGCAATAATTATTACAAAACTAAGGAAGAAAGATAAAGTTGAGAAAATTAAAAGAGCTAAGAGATAAAGTTATCCTCACATTGTACTAGAGGTTTATAATGAAAAGTATTGAAAGGGATAGAGGTAATTTCAGCCATACTTGGAATTTCTTTGTGACATTACTCTTAAGAGTCTAGAGCTTCGGCCGGGCGCGGTGGCTCAAGCCTGTAATCCCAGCACTTTGGGAGGCCGAGACGGGCGGATCACGAGGTCAGGAAATCGAGACCATCCTGGCGAACACGGTGAAACCCCGTCTCTACTAAAAAATACAAAAAAACTAGCCGGGCGAGGTGGCGGGCGCCTGTAGTCCCAGCTACTCGGGAGGCTGAGGCAGGAGAATGGCGTAAACCCGGGAGGCGGAGCTTGCAGTGAGCTGAGATCCGCCCACTGCACTCCAGCCTGGGCCAGACTCCATCTCAAAAAAAAAAAAAAAAGAGTCTAGAGCTTCACTCTCCAATATGATAGTCACTGGCCACATGTCTCTTTAGATTTAATTGAAGTTAAATAAAATATAAAATTCAGTCCATCAGCTATGCTAGCCACAATTCAAGTGTTCAATTGGATAGTGCAGATATAGAACTTTTCTATCATCACATTACTAGACAGTGTTGGTCTGGAGACTTAATAGTTCATTTATTATAATGTATGAAATTTAAACATTTTTTAATTTTAAAGTGAAAACAAAGGGAATTACTTGTTTTTAAGCTATTGGATAGTGTTACAATAATATTTTGAAATGAATTGTGTTGAATTTTGCTACAGTAGTCGTTTTGTGTTTGTACCTGGTCCAGAGGATCCTGGATTTGGTTCCATCTTACCAAGGTAAGTTTTGTTCAAATTTTTGCAACAGTGTAGAAAATGTTGTAAAATTTAAAAAGATAAACTATATCACATAAATTGTTTTTATAGGCCACCACTTGCTGAAAGCATCACTAATGAATTCAGACAAAGGGTACCATTTTCAGTTTTTACTACTAATCCTTGCAGGTAAGAATTAGTATTTTGTGTTACACATTTTTCCTTTCATTTAAAAAATAATTCAGCCAGCTGCGGTGGCTCATACCTGTAATCTCAGCACTTTGGGAGGCCGAGGCAGGCAGGCTGCTTGAGCTCAGGAGTTCCAAGACCAGCTTGGGCAACACAGTGAAACCCATCTCTACAAAAAATACAAAAATTAGCTGGGCGTGGTGGCACACGCCTGTGGTTCTACTCAAGAGGTTGAGATGGGAGAATCGCTTGAGCTTGGTCGGTGGAGAGGTTGCAGTGAGCTGAGAGTGCACTACTGCATTCCAGCCTGCAGCCTGGGCGACAGAGTGAGACCCTGTCTCAAACAAAAAAAAACAGCAAAAAAAAAACTAACTTGATTCCTAAAGTGTGTCTCTGAATTTCAACAGTTATGGAATAAATACAAGTAGAAAATTTATTTTTGTTTTAGGTTTCTCAAAACTTTGAAAATAGTTTAACTGGCCGGGCACGGTGGCTCAAGCCTGTAATCCCAGCACTTTGGGAGGCCGAGACGGGCAGATCACGAGGTCAGGAGATCGAGACCAGCCTGGCTAACACGGTGAAACCCCGTCTCTACTAAAAATACAAAAAACTAGCCGGGCGAGGTGGCGGGCGCCTGTAGTCCCAGCTATTTGGGAGGCTGAGGCAGGAGAATGGCGTAAACCTGGGAGGCAGAGCTTGTAGTGAGCTGAGATCCGGCCACTGTACTCCAGCCTGGGTGACAGAGCGAGACTCTGTCTCAAAAAAAAAAGAAAAAGAAAAAGAAAATAGTTTAACTATATTTAAATAATTTATTGGTAGTGAATTCAGACTCTTGAATAATGAATAATGGATAGCGATTTAAAAATAGATACTATTATTACACATCCTTTAAGAAAGGTTACAAAGGAAGAATACAAAGATTACTTATTTACTGTTGGTATTGCTCATTGTAATCATAAATTCTTCCTGTGGGAAGAGTCAGCCTTGGTTCGCCTCTTTTCTGCCTACATTCACTTCTTTGCTGGCCTTCTCCAGTGTCCTCTGGCTTTAAGTATCATCTGTGTATTGACACCTCCCACATTTATATTTCCACCTCAACCTACCTTCCAAACTCCAGACTCAGGTATCCAGTTGCCTACTTATCACCATCCCAACCTAAGTGAACTCCTGATCTTCCTCCCCACCAGCGCCCCTAACCTCTTCTGTAGACTTCTCCATCTTAGTTCGTGGCACCTTCATGGCCTGAATAACAATGATTCCAGTTGTTCAGGCCAAACACTTTAGGGTTTCTCTCACATATGTTTTTTCAGGAAGTCCTATTAACTTCAAATTTTATCCAGAATCTGCCACCTGTCTATACCTCCACCTCCACAACCCTCTACCACAGTGGTACCCAACCTTTTTGGCACCAGGGACTGGTTTTACAGGAGACAGTTTTTCCAGAGACCCCAGGGGGGTGGGGGTGATTTTGGGATGATTCAAGCGTATTACACTTATTGTGTACTTTATTTCTATTATTATTACATTGTAATATATAATAAAACAATTATACAACTTACTATAATATAGAATCAGTGGGAACCCTGAGCCTGTTTTCCTGAAATTAGATGGTCCCATCTGGGGATGATGAGACAGTGACAGATCATCAGGCATTAGATTCTTATAAGGAGTGTGCAGCCTAGATCACTCACATGTGCAGTTCACAACCGGATTCGTGCTCCTGTGAGAATCGAATGCCCCTACTGAGCTGACAGGAGGCAGAGGTCAGGATGTAATGCAACTGATGGGGAGCGGCTGTAGATACAGATGAAGCTTTGCTTGCTTGCAGCCTGCCGCTCACCTCCTGCTGTGTGGTCCAGTTCCTAACAGACCATGGACTGCTAGCAGTCCGTGGCCTGGGGGTTGAGGAGCCCCGCTCTGCCATCTGGTCGGCCTGGATTATTACAATAGCCTCCTAATTGGTCTCCAGCTTCTACCCCTTCCCCTCCATATTCTACTCTTAATGCAGTGTGAAAGTGATCCTGTAAAGCATAAGACATATCCAGTCCATCTTCCTGATCCTGGAAAAAGGGCCCCCTCATGTGATTTAGTGACAGCCGTATCCTTGCAGTGGGAATCAAGGCCCTGTGTGATCTGGCCCCGTTCTCCCTCTGATTTCCTCTCCTCCCCATTTACTCCAGCCACCCTAGCTTCCCTTCTGTTCCTCAAGGATGCCAGGCAAGCTCCAGTCTGAGGGCCTGTGCTACATCTTCCCTTTGCCTGCAGTGCGCTTCCTCTAGATATCTGCTTGACTAAGTCCCTCTTCCGCTTCAAGCCTGTGCTCAAGTCACACTAAATTATGAGCCCTGCCTGTTCTGATCATCCTATTAATATGCCAGCCTTCTAGGCTCTCTCTTCCTACATATGTTATCCCTCTTAGCCTGTCTTTTTCTTTTTCTCATACACTTAATTATCTTAAAACATACTATATAATTATGTTTGCTTTTTATTTTCTTAGCCCCACTCTTCACTAGAATGTAAACTGTATGAGGGCTGGGATCTCTTGGTTCTGTTCGCTAATCCCTAGAAGGGGGTAGGCATATATTAAGAGCTCAATACATAGCTGTTAAATGAATGGATGAATAGACAGACTCTGGTTGAAGTTTTGTATGGTGAACAGTTGATGTGGGAATGGGCTTGTATTCTAAGAGATTTTACCTTTAAAATTAATCTCATTTTTTTCTGAGAAGTCAAATTCAACTACTGTTTTCATTTCAGAATTCAGTACTGTACACAGGAAATTATTGTCTTCCGTGAAGACTTAGTAAATAAAATGTGCAGAAACTGCGTCCGTTTTCCTAGTAGCAATTTGGCTATTCCTAATCATGTAAGTGAAACATCTTTTTTATTAAACTGTCTTACATGTTGCATTATATAAAATTTTATTAAGCCACTTAATAATTTGTCCTTGGGTTAGGACATTTATTTATGGTTCAAAATAGTTTGAACATACTTTTGTCAGTAAGTTAATTTTTGTTAGTGAAGTCAGTGTTTCGCAGCTTTCTACCAAAGTGTATACCCTAAAGGACAGAGAAAAGCTGAGAATAAGCAGAAAATTTCTTTCAAGCTTTGTGTTTTGTCTTTTAAACTCTTAAATCATACTTTAAAATATATGTATATTTGTTTTAATAAACTGTTCTTATTTATCCCATTGTTTACATATTTTATATAGTATGTCCATATCACAAGAATGTGCAGTATTTATCTTGTAGCTTCAAGGTTCCCTCACATACAGTTATCAATCCCAGGTTACATATACCCCCATTTGAGAAGTATGGAAATAGATGTTACAGAGCATTTGTGTTATTCATTTTATAATATTTAAAGTTTATGGACCAGGCGCAGTGGCTTATGCCTGTAATCCCAGCACTTTGGGAGGCTTGTTTGAGGCCAGGAGTTTGAGACCAGCCTGGGCAGCATAATGATGTATATATATATATGTTATTAAATGAAAACTCATAGATTTTTTTTCCCTAAAATACAGAATAGTTCATTTCATTTTTAAATTAGTGTCTCCCAAAGCTCTGTGAGTCAAAGCTTTCCTAGTTGTTTCTCAAATTTTCTGGTTCCTTTTGGTTTAATTTGAAATTATTTGTTTAGCTATTTTCACTTTTGCAAATGAATTGAAGTTTGTTTTGTTTTGTGCTCTTTTGTAGTTTGTAAAGACTATCTTATCCCAAGGACATCTGACTCCCCTACCTCTTTATGTCTGCCCAGTGTATTGGGCATATGACTATGCTTTGAGAGTGTATCCTGTGCCCGATCTACTTGTCATTGCAGACAAATACGATCCCTTCACTATCACGAATACTGAATGCCTCTGCATAAACCCTGTAAGAATGTAGTTAATCTTATATAGTCATTATTTGTCAAGATTAGAGTACATTTTTTAATTTAAAATATATATTTAATAAAATTATTGTTGAAATAAAAATATGCTATTAAGGAAACACTGAATTAAGTTTCTATACACAGAAAGTTGGTATACACAGAAAGTTCTTAAATTTTCAGTATAGTATGTGACTATAAAGTAATGTGACTTTTTAAAAAAAAAAAAAAAACAACCATACCAAAACATGAATCCAAAACAGTATTTTCTCCTCTTTAAAACTTATATTGGGATTCCCTTCTGGGAATTGCTTCAGAGTCTGTATATTGGTGGTACCTGTCCTTTGAAAATGATTTTGATTTTTAGAAATTGCACAGGTCCTGGCCGGGCGCGGTGGCTCAAGCCTGTAATCCCAGCACTTTGGGAGGCCGAGACGGGCGGATCACGAGGTCAGGAGATCGAGATCATCCTGGCTGACACGGTGAAACCCCGTCTCTACTAAAAAATACAAAAACTTAGCCGGGTGAGGTGGCGGGCGCCTGTAGTCCCAGCTCCTCGGGAGGCTGAGGCGGGAGAATGGCGTAAACCCGGGAGGCGGAGCTTGCAGTGAGCTGAGATCTGGCCACTGCACTCCAGCCTGGGCGACAGAGCGAGACTCCGTCTCAAAAAAAAAAAAAAAAAAAAAAAGAAATTGCACAGGTCCCAAAAATCTAAGCCTGATTAATGTAGAAACCTCATTGGTACACATTTTATTACTTTTTATGTAGAACCTTGAAATTGCTTCAGAATCTTGACATTGCTTCAGAATTTCTACAGAAATATAATTGACTTTTAGGCTGGGCATGCTGGCTCATGCCTGTAATCTTAGCACTTTCAGAGGCTGAGGCAGGTGGATCATGAGGTCAGGAGTTCAAGACCAGCCTGACCAACATGGTGAAACCCCATCTCTACTAAAAATTACAAAAATTAGCTGGGCGTGGTGGCGCACAACTGTAATCCAGCTACTCGGGAGGCTGAGGCAGGAGAATTGCTTGAACCCGGGAGGCAGAGGTTACAGTGAGTTTAGATCACGCCATTGCACTCCAGCCTGGGCAACAGAGCGAGACTCCATCTCAAAAAAAAAAAAAAAAAAAAAGAAAAGAAATATAATTGACTTTTTGAACTTGGAGAATAAATACTGCATAAACAATGACATAAACACAGTTATGTCAAACAAAATATTTTCTCCACTAGTGATTTTTGAATTGCATGCTTCCTTGATTCTTGTGAATTTTAGACTTTACTAATTTTTTGTTTCATCTGAGTAATTTCTAGAAACATCATGCCTTAGTTTTGGCATGATGCTGGACCTGTCATCCTAGCACTTTGGGAGGCCGAGGCAGGAAGATGGCTTGAGTCCAGGAGTTCACAACCAGCATGGGCAACATAGGAAGGGCCTGTCTCTACTTACTTTGCTTTCCACAAACACACAGTTTGTCCGGCTTCCTCTAAGACATGGCTTATCAACCTTGGCACTTTTGACATTTTGGACCAAGTAATTTTTGGTTGTGGGGGCTATCCTGTGTACTGTAAGCTGTTTAGCAGCACCCCTGGCCTCTATCCAATAAATGCCAGTAGCATCCCCCAGCTGTAACAATCAGAAGTGTTTCCAGACATTGGCCAAATATCCCCGAGGGACAAAGTAGCCCTGGTTAAGAACGTCTGCTTTGGCCAGGCACGGTGGCTCACGCCTGTAATCCCAGCACTTTGGGAGGCCGAGGCGGGCAGATCACGAGGTCAGGAGATCGAGACCATCCTGGCTAACAAGGAGAAACCCCATCTCTACTAAAAATACAAAAAAAATTAGCTGGGCGTGGTGGCAGGCGCCTGTAGTCCCAGCTACTCGGGAAGCTGAGGCAGGAGAATGGCATGAACCCGGGAGGTGGAGCTTGCAGAGAGCCAAGATCCGCCACTGCACTCCAGCCTGGGGGACAGAGCGAGCCTCTGTCTCCAAAAAAAAAAAAAGAAAGAACGTCTGCTTTAAGGATGAACACAGTTAACTGATTTGGTTTTATTGCTTAGAAATTTATGACCTCATTTTTATTCACATTGAAATAGTCTTTCATAGTGATCCTATTTCCTTACTTAAACTTTGAGCATTCTCCTAGTTAATGCTCTATTTGAATACAACTTCTTTCTGAATTTTTCTACTTTTTCATTCCTGTGAGTAAACCACCACCTCCTACACCATCATTATATCTTTTTTACCTTATTTATACCTTTTGGGCAAGCTCAAAACTAGCTTTAGACATTACTTCATCCTTTCTTGATATTTATTCACATTAACGAATGCCTGCTATAGGCTAGGCGCTGGGTTCAGTGCTTGGGGCACAAAGACTGAAAAGACAGGGCCTCTGCTCAGCCACTTGAGAGTTTCATAGTAGACAACTGTATGTGTGATTATTGCTCAGTTGCTTTACAGGCACATAGGAAGGGAATCAAACAGGCACATAGGAATGCAAATCAGAGTTGCATTAGAGGGAGGGGCAGGAAAGACTTCTTGAACTTGCTGATTGTCTCACATGCATATTTGGCATTACACAGTCTGTTTATTTCTTATACTAAGTAGGCTCCTCCTCAGCATTTCCAACCTCATCTTTTAGCATAAGACTGTCTAGCCAACTCGAAAGACTTGCTTCAAGTAGAGATATTTTATAGGAACAACTCTGTACAGAGATCATGTAAAAAATCTGTTGTGTTACTTTTTTTTTTGTTTTTTGTTTTTTTTTGAGACGGAGTCTCGCTGTGTCTCCCAGGCTGGAGTGCAGTGACGTGATCTCTGCTCACTGCAAGCTCCGCCTCCCGGGTTCACGCCATTCTCCCGCCTCAGCCTCCCAAGTAGCTGAGACTACAGGTGCCCGCCACCACGCCTGGCTAGTTTTTTGTATTTTTAGTAGAGACGGGGTTTCACCATGTTAGCCAGGATAGTCTCGATCTCTTGACCTCGTGATCCACCCGCCTCGGCCTCCCAAAGTGCTGGGATTACAGGCTTGAGCCACCGCGCCCAGCCTGTTGTGTTACTTTATAGTCACATCTTGTCATTTTTAAATCATAACCAAGGAATTTAATTTAAAAAACAGGGATTATTTTATAAAACTTGAGTATTCGGCGGGGCACGGTGGCTCATGCCTATAATCCCAGCACTCTGAGAGGCCGAGGTGGGCAGATCACATGTGCCCAGGTGTTCAAGACCATCCTGGGCAACACAGTGAAACCCCATCTGTCTTGACAAAAAATACAAAAATTAGCTAGGCATGGTGGCCCACGCCTGTGGTCCCAGCTACCTGGGAGGCTGAGGTGGGAAGATTGCTTGAATCCTGGAAATGGAGGTTGCAGTGAGATTGCCCCCACTGCACTCCAGCCTGGGTGATGAGAGTGAGACCGTGTCTCAAAAAAAAAAAAAAATAAATAAATAAATAAAATAAAATAAAAAATATATATATATATATATTGTTTTTAAAAATTTATTTTAAAAAAAAGTTGGAATATTCACTTACAGACATTTTTCTTCCCCAAAGGGCTCTTTTCCAAGAAGTGGATTTTCATTCAAAGTTTTTTATCCTTCTAATAAGACAGTAGAAGATAGGTAAGTGTGTGCACAGACACAGTAAAAAAGATCTTTCTCTAGGTGTTAAATTACTGAAAATGAGATGTTCTATCAGTGTGTTGAGATTTTTCGAAAATGTCTACACTGGCCCGTAAGAAATATTATTGGCTGAGCTTATCATGGTTATGCTGTGTGACATAGAATTGTGCATACATGACAGTACGTTTGTGTTGAAATAGATCAAGAATTGTTTTTTGGGGGAAATCTCAGGCCAGCTGTGGAGGTGGGCTAGTTCTCTTACAGGCTGACTCCTGATGCTGTTCTCATTCTTCTGAGAGGTCAGCCCTACTTTCCCTTAAATTGACAGTGAGGGAGCTGTGTGTGAGTCTGGTGATGGTATGGGGTTGGAGTTACAGAAAGGTCTTGGGAGAGAAGAAAATAACCAGCTAGTGGGTAGTAGTTTTCAGAGTGATCTATATAGATCACCCACATCAGAATCCTCTGGGGTCCTTGTTAAAAATGTTAAGTTTTAGGATTTTACCCCAGACTCATCAAATGACTTTCTAATTGTAAAGAATAGGCATGTTAAATATTATTTCCCTTGATTTCAGACATCCTAACGTGATTTCTCAGATAACTATATTTTGAAAAAGCTCCCACCACTGGTTAAGAACAAGTGACCAGGCAGGGCGCAGTGGCTCACACCTGTAATCCCAGGACTTTGGGAGGCCGAGGTGTGGGGATCACGAGGTTGGGAGTTCGAGACCAGCCTGACCAACATGCTGAAACCCCGTCTCTACTAAAAATACAAAAATTAGCCGGGCATGGTGGCATGTACCTGTAATCCCAGCTACTCAGGAGGAGGCGGCTACGGCAGAATTGCTTGAACCTGGCAGGTAGAGGTTGCAGTGAGCGGAGATGGTGCCACTGCACTCCAGCCTGGGCAACAGAGCGTCTCAAAAAACAAGAACAAGTGACCAAATCAAGTAACTCCCCTCCAGATTCTCGTCAGAGAATATAATCTTGAACACAGCCCAATTGTCTTTTTCTTTTTGGAATTAACATATTTATTTAAATAAAAGTGAATACAAAATGAATAACAAAATTTTCAAAATAATGCTTACAAATATAAAATTAAAAAGGAGGCCGGACACTGTGGCTCAAGTCTGTAATCCCAGCACTTTGGGAGGCTGAGGCGGGCAGATCACCTGAGGTCAGGTGTTTGAGACCAGCCTGGCCAACATAGTGAAACCCCATCTCTACTAAAAATACAAAAAACTAGCCAGGCATGGTGACACACGTCTGTAGTCCTAGCTACTCAGGAGGCTGAGGCAGGAGAATCTCTGGAACCCAGGAGGCTGAGGTTGCAGTGAGCTGAGATTGTGCCACTACACTCCAGCCTGGGTAACAGAGCGAGACTCTGTCTTAAAAAAAAAAGAGAAAAGGAAAAACACCTCTGTTTCCTAATCCTGAAACCATGATTAAGTTTCTTAAATATATTTATTTTAGAAAATTTTTATGCATATATTCTTGCTGCTTAATACTCATGGAAGATTTAAGTCCATTTATTCCATGATATATTCTAAATTTTATTCTTGAATTTGCTTATTTTACATACAGCTGATTCTTGCTGTATTCCAAGCACAGCTTAGTTCTTGGAATATAGGGGCAGATAGATATTCTCATAAAGGACATAAGATATTCTAGCCCCTAGTTTTATGAAAGCCTAATGTGTATTTGATTTTACCTAGCCCACACTGAATACTTAAAAAATTGATTTGGAATGCCTTTAGATAAGGGACAGACATATGCTCTTTTCCAGCCCACCTGTCTATGCTGGATATCCTGAGGGCACTTGATTTTGTGACCTCAGGACTAAGTCAACTCTGAGGGCTGTCAGCCTGGAGCATATGGTCTTGTCCACTGTTAGAATGACTTTTACTAAAGTAAGATTTGGCATAAAACTTGTAGACATAAAACGGCCTGCAGCCATTCGTGGTGACTCACACCTGTAATCTAGCACTTTGGGAGGCTAAGGCAGGGAGATGGCTTAAATCAGGAGTTTAAGACCAGCCTGGGCAATATGGCAAGGCCCTTTCTCTACAAAAAATACAAAAAATTAGCTGGGCGTGGTGGCCCACAGCTGTAGTCCCAGTTACTGGGGAGACTGAGGTGGGAAGATCACTTGAGCTCGGGAGTCGGAGGTTGCAGTGAACTGTGATTGGTCCACATTGCACTCCAGCCTGGGTGACAGCTGTTAAGTACCCTGTCTCATGGTACTTGTAGTTGATGCTCACTCTTTGTCGAACTGAAATAGTTGCTTCCTTTATCTGCTGTGGCCTCAGATGCTGAAAGCCTTGACATAATTTCCAAACTATAATTTTGTATTGGTAACTGGGGAATCTTTTCAATGCTAGATCAAATAAATTGATCTGAGTTTATGTTTTGGGAAAACAGAAAATTTCAAGATATATTGAAATAATCCGGTCTTCTTGCCACTTAGTTTCTTCTAAGAAGCCTTCTGTTAGAATATTTGCAAAATTATATTGTGGAATTAATCACAGAAATGTAGTCAAAGTTGATAAAATTAACCCTGTTTCAACATGACTTTCAAGTAGTTTTATTTAAAAACAATGTTGGTGATGTAGTGGAGGAAATACACATTCTCACATGTACTTGGTTAGAATGAAAAATGGCAAAAACCTTTTCGGAGGACAATTTGACAAGATTTATTAATGCCTACACCAACAATTCCACTTTTAGGAATTTATCCTAAAAGGAATTTATCCTTAAGGTATACTTAAGCCTATGTATACAAGTACATCATGTAGAATTAGGTACAATTGGCTTTTTACTGCAGTTTTTTTTGTGAGATGGAGTCTTGCTCTGTTGTCCAGGCTAGAGTGCAGTGCCACAATCTCAGCTCACTACAACCTCCATCTCTCGGGCTCAAGCGATTTTCCTGCCTCAGCCTCCCAAATAGCTGGGATCACAGGCACACACCACCACACCCAGCTATTTTTTGTATTTTCAGTAGAGATGGGGTTTCACCATGTTGACCAGGCTGGTCTTAAACTCCTGACCTCAGGTGATCCACCAGCCTTGGCCTCCCAAAGTGGCTGGGATTATAGGCATGAGCCACTGTGCCCAGCCTTTTTACTGCAGTTTTTATACCAAGAAATTTTAAAAATGTATATATATCTAAATGTACCTATTCAGAACTTTCTGATTTACTTAAATTTCAAAGCCTTAAAGAATTAAATATAGATAAATATAATGTATTTACTACTAATGGAAAAAAGGTGTAGAAAGTATGCATAATATCATATCACTTCTATGTTTTTAAAGCATAAGACCACATATACATGTGCTTACATATGATTAGACTTACTTTTTTTTTTTTTTTTTTTTTTTGGAGATAGAGTTTCGCTCTTGTTGCCCAGGCTGGAGTGCAGTGGTGCCATCTTGGCTCACCGCAGCCTCCGCCTCCCGGGTTCAAGAGATTCTCCTGCCTCAACCTCCTGAGTAGCTTGGATTACAGGCATGTACCACCACACCCGGCTAATTTTGTATTTTTAGTACAGACGGAGTTTCTCCAGGTTGGTCGGGCTGGTCTCAAACTCCAGATCTCAGGTGATCCATCTGCCTCTGTCCCCCAAAGTGCTGGATTATAGGCGTGAGCCACTGCGCCCGGCTACCTTTTTTTAAAATTAGTCTACCTTTATAAGAACATACAGTTGTCGGCCGGGCGCAGTGGTTCATGCCTCTAATCCTAGCACTTTTTGGGAGGCCGAGGCAGGTGGATCACTTGAGGTCAGGAGTTCGAGACCAGTCTATCCAACATGGTGAAACCTCGTCTCTACTAAAAATACAAAAATTAGCTGGATGTGGTGGTGGGTTCCTGTAATCCCAGCTACTCAGGAGGCTGAGGCAGGAGAATCACTGGAACCCAGGAGGCAGAGGTTGCGGTGAGCCGAGACTACGCCATTGCACCCCAGCCTGGGCGACAGAGTGAGACTCCATCTCGAAAAAAAAAAAAAAAGATATACACTTGCTTTTTGGGGAGCAGAAAAGGGGAGTGAGAATGACTTATTTTTTAGAGTCTCCTTTTGAATTTGAAACAGTATGTATGTATTGACCTACTTTTTAAAATCAATTATACCTATTTTTAAAAATTAACTACAACTAAGTATTAGTAAGTGTACAACTTAGGTTTCCAAATATTTTTCTTTTCCTATTTTCAGCAAACTTCAAGGCTTTTGAGATCTTGAAGACCATCTGAAGAAAATTCATCAGTTTTCTGCTTAACTCTGTATCTTATGTGATTTTGATATTACAATAAAATTATGGTAAACTTTAGGAGGTTCTGCTTAAATTTGTATTTTGTGAAATTTTGATACTAAGTGATAAATATGATGGTATACTTTAGAAAGTTTTCTAGGAAAAATATTTTCTGCGTATTTTTAAGAAAAATATAATGGGGGCCAGGCGTAGTGTCTCACACCTGTAATCCTAGTGCTCTGGGAGGCCGAGGCGGGTGATCACCTGAGGTCAGGAGGTCAAGACCAGCCTAGCCAAGATGGCAAAACCCTGTCTCTACTAAAAAAAAAATACAAAAATTAGCTGGGCGTGGTGGCGGGCACCTGTAATCCCAACTACTCGGGAGGCTGAGGCAGGAGAATCACTTGAACCCAAGAGGTAGAGGTTACAGTGAGCCAAGATCGTGCCATTGTACTCCAGCCTGGGTAACAGAACAAGACTCCATCAAAAAAGAAAGAAAGAAAGAAAGAAAACTATGTGGATATGTGTTAAGATATACTCTTTTTTTTTTTTTGTGGAGACAGAGTCTTGCTCTGTCACCCAGGCTGGAGTGCAGGGAGAATTGCTTGAACCTGGGAGGCAGAGGTTGCAGTGAGCTGAGATCAGGCCACTGCACTCCAGTCTGGGTGACAGAATGAGACTCTGTCTCAAAAAAAACCCAAAAAAACGAAGAGCCTGGACTGGAAGACATTGCTTTCAAAAGAATTAGCTTTTGAGAGAAAAGGTACTAATAAAAAAATATAAAAATGACACAGTGAACGGGAAATTCCTCAAGGAAATTTAATATGAATGCAGTGATAAGTGAATTTAGCAGCAAGGACATGACAATCTGACATGTGGTTTGGAGATGGAAAATTGGAAGGATGTTAGAAGGGGCCTAATGTTAGAAGAGCAAGGTTTAGCTTTAATTTCAAGAATAACCTGGTAAAATCAAAATTTAAAGATGAAGTCAAGACATAAATTTAAACAGGGCCTAGAAAGTAGCAGTAAAATAGACATGCAAGGCTGCTGGTCCAGTTATGAGAGTCACAGAGCTAAATATGAATGACGATGGGCAGAAGTTTATAAATGGAAATTGAAATCAAGGTGTCCTCTCATTCACTGGTTACATAATTGCTTCTATAATTAGAGGTATTTTGAGATCTTTTCAAGAACACAGTGAAAGTAGGGTGCATTTAGGGGTTAAACAAGATGAAGTGAAGTGAAACAAGGCAGTTAACCCAGAGCAGTAAATTGCCAGAAGCAGGCCATCAATAGAATAAGGTAAGGCAGGAGCTAGAACCAGGTGAGGATCAACATCGTTCAGAGATGGAAAAGAAAGCCAAGGTCTGTGAGATGAGACAGCAGAGGAGCCGGTGTGAAAGAACGTCTGGACTTTACTTTAGTAAAGAACAGAGACAGCGTGTTCCCAGCTGGGTGTTCCCAAATGGGTGTTTAATCAGCTGAAGCCCGGCTGATCTCACTGCTGCAGTGTTTACGAGGCACCATTAAGTAAAGGTGCACCTCAGAGCAGGAGCCAGATTATTAACACACAAAAGATTTCTCTACTATAAAAGCAAACACGTAGTCTCTGTAGGGAAACCATGGAATGCCAGAGACTGGACAGACCGAATGAAGCATTCTTTAGCCATGGGCAGCCATGCAGGAAACCAGGCCTATAGGGCCATTTTAGAGAAATCTGGAGTTTTCGGTACAATATCCTGACTTCGCAAGCACTAATTTAAATTGCAGTTTGCAACCAAGAAGACATGCTTACAGATTGGATTGTGCTCACGAACTGTTTTCTCTGCCTTATAGGCACAGGAATTTAATTTTGTGGTCCATAAGATATCCCTATTAAGCAAAATCAGGTGAGCCCCAATCATTCACCACCATCTGTAAAATTTAGTGTCCTCTTGTACTGGTGATGAGGGAAGGTAAACTTAAAATGGGACATTTCATTCTGATCCTGTGCCCACATACACGTTTTCTCTGGAGCTAAGGCTCCTACCCACTCTATTCAAAAGCTCCACTTTTCTTTCTTTTATTGTGCTTACACTTTGGGCTTCATTTTTAGGCAGGTTTTCTGAATTAAAGGGCTGGGGGGGTTGTGGAAAGGGTTGCAAGACCGTTGCTCCAATTCCTTAATGCATGTATTAAATGTTTACTATGTTAGGCACTGTGCTAAGTGCTTATTCATTGCGCAGTTTAATCCTCATTAGGTTCACTATTACCTTTAGTTATACATGAAGAAAACAGGCATAGGGAGGTTAAATAAGTTGCCCAAAGTCACACAGCTGGTAAGGGTCACAGCAGAGTTGATGCTGGGTTATCTGAATGGAGCCCAGGCGCCTCACCAGCATAGTATTGTCTTGCCTTCCTCTACTTCCTTACTGAACATGCTACTGAAGCTACAAAAGATCATTTATCTTGAGCAGTGTTTCAGACTGAAGGTCAAACTGATCCGTGGGTTGAAATATAAATGAGTCACCGCAGAATAGAAAATTCCAGTGCATTAAGTTTTGTCTCATGAAGCTGTTTGTTATGTATTAGGATCTGGCATGTGCTATCACAGTGTCTCACTTAAGTCAGTAGGTCTCAGCCATCTACTCTGGACCTCTACTTCCCAGTAAATAGAACAATGGCATCTGAAGAGAGCAAAAGCAGTATTTGTGGAAGGATAGGATAAGACAGGTTGCACAAAGGGGTTAATAACTGATAATGGCTCTAGTACTTAGGACCTTCTCCCTCCAAAAGGCATTAATTCTTTTTTTTTTTTTTTTTTTTTTTTTTGAGACGGAGTCTCATTCTTGTCGCCCAGGCTGGAATGCAATGGCACAATCTCGGCTCACTGCAACCTCAGCCTCCTGGGTTCAAGCAATTCTCCTGCCTCAGCCTCCTAACTAGCTGGGATTACAGGTGCCCGCCACCACTCCTGGCTAATTTTTGTATTTTTAGTAGAAGTGGTGTTTCACCACGTTGGCCAGGCTGGTCTCAAATCCCTGACCTCAGGTGATCCACCCACCTCGGCCTCCCAAAGTGCTGGGATTACAGCACTTTGTGGGCCACTGCGCCTGGCCCATTGTTTTTTTTAAGGACAGCTTTCTTTAATGGATGAATTTTAGGCAAGGGAACATTTGTCTTGGGCAAGGGGGCTCTTCCACAACTACACTGTCTTTTCCCAAAGAGATTCTTCTGGGAAAGAGAACATCACATAGTAAGAAATTTGGCAAAGCAGAGGGTAGGAACCCTCAGAAAATCTAATGAAAGCTACGGGCCCTATGGGCCTCTACTGAGACCCATGTCCCCCAGCCCCACATGAGCCTACCCCTACACATAATTTCAGAGGGTTCAGGAACCCTAAAGGCCATCATCACTTCTAAACAACCAGTTGTAGTTTGTTGTCTTTTGAGAAGTATGGTGTGTTCATGTTTGGAAATGCCTTTTTTAAGGTCAAACGTCCAGAATTTTGACATTACAAAGGTGAGTGAAAATAAGTTGACAATCCTTGGTTATGCTCACTGACCTCAGGGTTATAATAGAAAAGAGTGCAATTTTACACATCCCTCAGGTGCTTTAAACCCTTTGGAACTCATCTTTATGTCACAAAGCTATTTTAGATGCAAAGCTTTAAAACCTAACAGCAGGGTGTTCTAAGACTTTTTACTAAACAAGTTCATAGAAAATTATAAAATATAAGCAAGCATAAAGAAAATTTTTAACAACCTGCAATTCCACTATCAGAAATATTGTTAATATTTGGTAAATATGCTTCCAGATTTTTCTCTATGTATACATTTTTCCTATAAAAATATTTTGGGATCATACTATACATACTAAACTTGATTTTTTTCTTTACTATATTAATTCATCTGCCTGCCCAATAATGTTCTAGGCATCAGAGAATCCAGTGGTAAATCAGAAAGGCAAGGTCCTAGATTTCATGATGCTTCCCTTTTCAAATGGGGAGAGCCATACCCTATAACAAGAAAATACCAAATATAAACCATGGTTTAAAAAAAAAAAAAAAAAAGCCAAGCATGGTGCCTCATGGCCGTAATCCCAGCACTTTGGGAGGCTGAGGCGGGCAGATCACTTGAGGTCAGGAGTTCGAGACCAGCCTGGCCAACATGGAGACAACCCCATCTCTACTAATACAAAAAAAAAAAAAATTAGCTGGGCATGGTGGTACCTTCCTGTAGTCCCAGCTACTTGCAGGCCGGGGCACGAGAAATGCTTGAACCCAGGAGGCAGAGGTTGCAGTGAGCCGCCATCGCACTGCTGCACTCCAGCCTGGGTGACAGAGTGAAACTCCATCTCAAAACAAGAACAACAAAAAACGTTGCTGGCCATAATTATATAAGGTGTTGGAGGTGGGAGAAGCATGTTGCAGGGAGTCACTAAGGTGACATCATTTAAGGTCTTGAGGTTCAATGGCCTGTACCCAGGCTGCAGAGGAGCCAAGAGTATTCTGACATTAGACTGATCCGGGGAAGAAAATTAGATGGTGAATATGAAGAGGGTTAGGGATTAAGTGTAGACACATGTAAGGAACCTGGATATGAAGCTACTAGGTTTTCAGCAGAGAATGATGTAAATTGATTTGATTTTAAAGATCACTAAAGTAATTGTGTGGAAAAGAGATTGTCAGAAGGGAAGAGCTGAAGAGACCAATTGGAAGCTATTGCACTAGTCTGCGATGGAGATGATGGTGGCTCACAGTAGAAATAGAAAGAAGTGGATATATTTGGAGTGTACAAGAAGAGGCAACAGGACTATGTAACTGAATGGCAGCAGGGTGAGGGAAAGAGGAATCAAGAATTATGCTTACGTTTTAGGTTTAAGTAGCTGGGCAGGCAGTATCATTTAGTGCGACTGGGGAGAGGACAAGTTCAAGATGTAAAAAGCAATATTTCTATGTAGAACTGTTAATGTGAGATGCCCATCAAACATCCAGGTGGAGAACTCTGCGGGGCAGTGGCATGTAAGTCTCTTAGAGTTCAGTGGTCAGACAGAACTGGAGATACCATTTTGGACTCACTAGTCTCACCCCAGATGAAATCCATGAGGGCAAAGTTTTTTTATTTTTTAACAAAAAAAAACCAAAGTTTTTTTTTTTTAGGCTGAGTAAGGTGGCTCATTCCTGTAATCCCAGCACTTTGGGAGGCTGAGGAGGGTGGATCACCTGAGGTCAGGAGTTTGAGACCAGCCTGGCTAATATGGCAAAACCCCATCTCTACTAAAAATACAAAAATTAGCCAGGCGTGGGTGGTGGGCATCTGTAATACCAGCTACCCGGGAGGCTGAGGCAGGAGTACTGCTTGAACCTGGGAGGCGGAGGTTGCAGTGAGCTGAGATTGTGCCACTGCACTCCAGCCTAGATCACAGAGGGAGACTCTGTCTCCAAAAAAACAAAAAAAAGTACATTTTTTGACTTTAAAAGATACACAAAATCTATTGTCAGTGTACAGCACAATGAATTTCACAAATTGCATACCCAATGTAACCAAGATTAACAGACTCTCACCCCAGAAGCTCTCCCAAAATGGCCATCACTAGCTTGGCTTAACAGATTTATTTTGCCAAGTTTTGTCTATTATATGACAGAGTCATATGTATTATTTTACATCTGGTTTCTTTCAAGCACCATGATGTTAATATTCATCTATACTGTTGAGTAGTGCATTGTATGGGCGGGTATTTACCATTTATTTATCCATTCTACTATGAATGAGAATTTGAGTTGTTTCCAGAATTTGTCAGTTATGAATAGTGCCGCTATGAATACACACATTGTAGTACATGTCTTTTGGTGGGGATACGTGTTTCTGTTGAATGTGTATCTGGGAGTAGAATTTCATTGTCATAAGCATTATGTTAACAGTGTTCCAATACAGACTCCCAGGATATGAAAGTGTAATTGCTGGCTGGGCATGGTGGCTTGCACCTGTAATCTCAGCACTTTGGGAGGCTGATGTGGGCAGATCACCTGAGGTCAGGAATTCGAGACCAGCCTGACCAATATAGTGAAACCCCATCTCTACTAAATAATACAAATATTAGCCGGGCATGGTGGTGGGCCCCTGCAATCCCAGCTACTTGGGAGGCTGATGCAGGAGAATCGTTTGAACCCAGGAGGCGGAGGTTGCAGTGAGCCAAGATCGCGCCATTGCACTCCAGCCTAGGCGATAGAGCAAGACTCTGTCTCAAAGAAAAAAAAAAGGAAATGCAACTGCTTCACATCCTTGTTAATTACCTATATAATAAGTGCAATGAGCACACAATAAATATTTCTTGAAAGGACTAATTTGAACACAGATGGCATTTAAAACTATGGGCCTGCATAAGACATCTTGGAAGAAATATGATTAGGTAAGAGGGCTGATGAACAAAGCCTTGGGTGACTCCCACATTTGGAAAACTGGCAGGAGCATAGAGGAGGAGGAAAATGGGACAGTTTGGAGTTCTGCAAAACATGAGAAAGATGTGTTTCAAGGGGGCAGTCAACTGCTTTGAATGCTTCCAAGAGACCATAAGATGAGGCAGTGGTTTGGGAAGACAGTCAGGAGTTCTGCTGATCTTGATCATTTCAAGCCTGAGTAGCTTACGTATTAATCACTCAAATGGACACCTCGAATGTGCAGCTGGATATAGGAGTGTAAAACCTGAGTGTAAGACAAGTATGTGTGAGTGTAAATATATTTCTGAAGGAGAATATAGATGGGTAACAGACTGGGTCCTAGTTTTGGGGCATTTCCATGTAGAAGTTGAAAAGAAGTAGATACCTACAGAGCAAAACTATGAGAGTGACTGATGAGATAGAAGAGAAATCTGGAAAGTGTCTTGTCACTGAGGTAATGCCAACATCAACTGTGTTAAATGTTGCTGAGAATAGAAAAATGATCACTGAATTGACCAATTACCAATGAATAAATAACTACTCCAGTAAATAAACATACTTCCATATGATCATTTTCAATGGTTGTACAAAATTCTGTTGTGTGGCTCTACCAAAACCTGCTCAATCAGTTCCATTGTTGAATTTGTAGATTCTTCTCAAACCTTTAGAATCATAAATGATGTCACCTTGAGAATGTTCTAAGAGTATTGTGTCAAATACTCTAAGGGCATTTGGGTGAAAAAAAAAAAAGCACATTAGAAAGGTTTTAGGCCAGGCGCGGTAGCTCATGCCTGTAATCCCAGCACTTTGGGAGGCTGACGTGGGCAGATCACTTGAGGTCAAAGGTGGGAGACCAGCCTGGCCAACATGGTGAAACCCCATCTCTACTAAAAATACAAAACTTAGCCGGATGTGGTGGTGAGTGACTGTAATCCCAGCTACTTGGGAGGCTGAGGCAGCGAGAATTGCTTGAACCTGGGAGGCGGAGGTTGCAGTGAGCAATGATTGCACCACTGCACTCCAGCCTGGGCAAAAGAGTGAGATAGCCTCAGAAAAAAAAAAAAAAAAGGGTTTTGGACCTGGTGTGGTGGCTCACGCCTATAATCCTAGCACTCTGGGAGGCCAAGGTGTGGGGATCATCTGAATCCAGGAGTTGGAGACCAGCCTGGGCAACACAGTGAGAACCCTATCTCTACAAAAACTTAAAAAATTAGCCAGGCATGGTGGCGCATGCCTGTAGTCCCAGTTACTTGGGAGGCTGAGGCAGGAGTACTGCTTGAGCCCCGGAGAGGTTGAAGCTGCACTCCAGCCTGGGCAACAGAGTGAGACCCTGTCTCAAAAATATATACATACATACACAAATGAATAAATGGTGTTGATACAATTGCACAACTGCTTTCTAAAAAGATTTTACTAAAGTCTACTCCCACCCCAAGGAAACACAGTAACTATAAGGATCTTTGCTATTTTGGTAGTTTAAATGTGGTATATTTGCATTTTTATTATTAATGTAGTCTTATATGTTCACGGGCCACTGGCAATTGTTTATGAACACCCTGCCCATATGTCTTGCCCTAAATGAGTTTTTACTGGGTAAATATTATAGTGGAATCGCCAGAAAATGCAGAGGAGGAACACTGAGATTGAAAGGTTGGCCGGGCGCCATCGCTCACGTCTGTAATCCCAGCATTTTGGGAGGCCGAGGAGGGTGGATCACCTGAGGTCAAGAGTTCAAGACCAGCCTGGCCAACATGGTAAAACCCCATCTCTACTAAAAATACAAAAATTAGCCCGGCGTGGTTGCAGGCACCTGTAATCCCAGCTACTTGGGAGGCTGAGGCAGGAGAATTGCTTGAACCCGGGAAGCTAAAGCTGCAGTGAGCCAAGATCTCGCCACCGCATGCCAGCCTGGGAGACAGAGTGAGACTCTATCTCAACAACAACAAAAAAGATTGAAATGTTGGTTTAGCAAAGTGAAAAACGCAGATAAACTTAGGTTTGGATTCGCCTGTTGAATACACTGGCTATGTGACCTTGGTTCAACTTCTCAGGTCCCATCTTGTTTGTGAAAGGGGGATGAGGTTTTTATCTTTTAGTGGTGTGAGCAATGAATGGGATAATGCACGTAATGCTGGAAATTATGACAGTTACTACGATAGTTATTCTGCAGAAGTAAGTAACTGCACTATGGCACAGGAATCTATAAAACAGAGAAAGTACAGCGGTGAGTTAGTTTGAAGAATCTAAGAGGGTGATTTCTGGCATTTCCACTATTCCACCATTATTTCCTTTTTTTTTTTTTTTTTGAGACGGAGTCTCGCTCTGTCGCCCAGGCTGGAGTGCAGTGGCGCGATCTCGGCTCACTGCAAGAGCTCCGCCTCCCGGGTTCACGCTATTCTCCTGCCTCAGTCTCCCACGTAGCTGGGACTACAGGCGCCCCCTAGCCCGGCTAATTTTTTTGTATTTTTAGTAGAGACGGGGTTTCACCGTTTTAGCCAGGATGGTCTCAATCTCCTGACTTCGTGATCCGCCCACCTCGGCCTCCCAAAGTGCTGGGATTACAGGCCTGAACCACGCGCCCAGCCTATTCCACCAAGATTTCTACCCCTCCTCCCGAATGTTAGTGGTGTCACTATGGCAACAAGCACGCGCTGCTCAAGGCTCAATTTTCCAGCCGTTACTGATCTCCACCGCGTCACTCTCGGCTGCCCAGAGACTCTGAGGCGGATCCCCCAAGCCAGTCTCAGATTGATCCCCCTTGGCCAGAGGGCGAGAAGCCACAGGGCAGTATGGCCAAAGCGGAGGCCTCCTCGTCGCTGGAGGACTTAGACCTGAGTGGAGAGGAGGTCCAGCGGCTCACCTCCGCCTTCCAGGACCCGGAGTTCCGGCGAATGTTCTCCCAGTACGCCGAGGAGCTCACCAACCCGGAGAACCGGCGGCGCTACGAGGCGGAGATCACCGCGCTAGAGCGTGAGCGCGGGGTGGAGGTGCGGTTCGTGCACCCGGAGCCGGGGCACGTGTTGCGCACCAGCCTGGACGGGACACGGCGCTGCTTCGTGAACGTCTGCAGCAATGCGCTGGTGGGCGCGCCCAGCAGCCGGCCCGGCTCCGATGACGACCGGGGCGCAGCTCCTGGCAGTCACTGGTCCCTGCCCTACAGCTTGGCGCCAGGCCGTGAGTACGCGGGGCGCAACAGCAGCCGATACATGGTCTACGACGTGGTCTTCCATCCAGACGCGCTAGCGCTGGCCCGGCGGCACGAGGGCTTCCGCCAGATGCTGGACGCTACGGCCCTGGAGGCAGTCGAGAAGCAGTTCGGCGTGAAGCTGGACCGCAGGAATGCCAAGACCCTGAAAGCCAAGTATAAGGGGACCCCCGAGGCTGCGGTGCTGCGCACACCCCTGCCCGGGGTCATCCTGGCCAGGCCTGAGGAGGAGCCGAAGGGTCCTCTCCCGGACTTCCCCTACCCCTACCAGTACCCGGCAACCTCCGGGAACTCTGCAACCCACGGGCCCCGGGCGCCCTCCCCTCCGGAAGCGGCCTTGCAGCCCGCCCCCACTGAGCCCCGCTACAGCGTGGTGCAGCGCCACCACGTGGACCTCCAGGATTACCGCTGCTCCCGGGACTCAGCCCCGAGCCCCGTACCCCATGAGCTGGTGGTCACCATAGAACTGCCGCTGTTGCGCTCGGCCGCGCAGGCGGCGCTGGAGGTGACTGGAAAGCTGCTGTGCCTCGACTCAAGGAAACCCGACTACCGGCTGCGGCTATCGCTCCCGTACCCAGTGGACGACGGCCGCGGCAAGGCACAATTCAACAAGGCCCGGCGGCAGCTGGTGGTTACGCTGCCAGTGGTACTACCGGCCGCGCGCCGGGATCCCGCCGTCGCCGGCGCAGTCGCCGCCGCCACGCCGGAAGAGTCCTTGGACCCGTCCGGAACTGACGGCCAGGCCTGCACTTCCGTTCACGAGGGGGAGGCGGGACCCGCGGGGAGTCGCGCCGAGGACGGAGGCCGCGATACCTGCGTGGCTGGGGCTGCGAGCTCTGGGGTCACCACCGTGGGCGACCCCAAGGTGGCGTCCCCGCCGGCCGGCGCTGGAGAGGAGCGTGTCCCCACGCCGGGGGAGCAGGACTTGAGCACGCACGCGGGGTCGCCGCCGGGCAGCGTGGAGGAACCATCTCCCGGAGGAGAGAACTCACCTGGTGGCGGAGGCTCCCTTTGTACGCCCTGCCGGTGCCTTGCCTGGGAGTCTTATGCGGGAAGAGAGAGTGCGCGCGGAGATACCGGTGTGGAGACGCGCGCGGAGTCGGAGGGCAAGCGCTGCGAGCCCTCAGCCCGCGCCATGGGTGGTCCCGGGACCAAGAGCGGGGAGCCTTTGTGTCCTCCGTTACTGTGTAATCAGGACAAAGAAACCTTGACTCTGCTCATTCAGGTGCCTCGGATCCAGCCGCAAAGTCTTCAAGGAGATTTGAATCCCCTCTGGTACAAATTACGCTTCTCCACACAAGACTTAGTTTATTCCTTCTTTTTGCAATTTGCTCCAGAGAATAAATTGAGTACCACAGAACCTGTGATTAGCATTTCTTCAAACAATGCAGTGATAGAACTGGCAAAATCTCCAGAGAGCCATGGACATTGGAGAGAGTGGTATTATGGTGTAAACAACGATTCTTTGGAGGTAACAGTTCTTTCCAGAGTCCTCATATTTGAAATATCCCATCTCACTTAAAAAATTTGCTATTACGGGCCGGGCGCGGTGGCTCACGCCTGTAATCCCAGCATTTTGGGAGGCCTAGGCGGGCGGATCACGAGGTCAGGAGTTCTGGACCAGCTTGGCCAATATGATGAAATCCCGTCTCTACTAAAAATACAAAATTAGCAGGGCATGGTAGCGGGCGCCTGTAGTCCTAGCTACTTGGGAGGCTGAGGCACGAGAATCGCTTGAACCCGGGAAGCGGAGGTTGCAGTGAGCCGAGATCGTGCCACTGCAGAACAGTCTGGGCGACAGAGCGAGACTCCATCTCAAAAAAAAAAAAAAAAAAAAAAAAAAACCAAAAAAAACTGCCATTACGGGCACCTTTTCAGTTTATCCTAAACAAAGCATTTTCCATTATAACTTTTCTTGTAATGACTTGCACTGATGCACATGATGAAAGATGTCAGTGCTTGTTAAGCGTATTTTGAAAAAAAAAAAAACAACATGCATCGCGTCTGGTGGATGGGTTTCAGATCTTCAAAGTTACCTCGAATGCGTTGTTTCCTGAGGTCCATTGACTCGGAAGGAGACCTTAAATGAATTTTCAGGGAGCCGTAGACCTCTGGAATTGTATGCAAAAAGTAGGGAGTGATCTCTTCCGGGGAGAAGGGCTATAATTTTAGTTATATTCTTAAAAGGGGTTTGTAACACAAAGAAGTTTAAAAAGCACTCTATAATGGGCATTTGAAGTTAGTAAATCATTTTTTCCGAGCTTGGAAAGTAGAGAAGAAGAATAATTTACTTCCAGAGAGGAAAAGTAACTCAGCCAGTTACTTATCCAGTTACTCACACAGTTATTATGTTCAAATGCCCTTTGGGCCATATGGTGCTGCTTAATTTTAGTCTAAGATTTTGGCGGGATTGTCCTTGGGTTGGCGCTATATTAAATTGAGATTATGTCACTTTGCATCTCGTAATCATGCTTAGGTCCCTACTAATATTTAGCACAATGACTAGCATTTAACAAAGTGTGATAAATATTTGTTGAACCTAACAGTACATACGTTAACTGCACCTCTTCTGGGAAGAGGTTATTTTATTTATTTTGTTGTTATTGTTGAGACGGAGTCTCGCTCTGCCGCCCAGGCTGGAGTGCAGTGGCGCGATCTCGGCTCACTGCAACCTTCGCCTCCTGGGTTCAAAGGATTCTCCTGCCTCAGCCTCCCAAGTAGCTAGGATTACAAGTGCTCGCCACCACGTCCGGCTAATTTTTTGTATTTTTAGTAGAGAGGGGGTTTCACCGTGTTAGCCAGGATGGTCTTCATCTCCTGATCTCGTGATCCACCCGCCTCAGCCTCCCAAAGTGCTGGGATTACAGGCGTGAGCCACCGCGCCCGCCGCAAATCTTCTGTATTTTATTCATAACCATTTCTGTTATATATTCCTTGGGTTAACTAAAAATTAAAATATTTGGTGTATTATTTGCAATGAGTCAAAGATGATGTCTTTTTCTAGAGGCATGAACCTTAGAAATGCTTTTGATGGGGATGTTTCTGTAACACAGTGTTATTTTGGATCTTCAAATAATAGCAAGGCCAATTACTCTAAATGTAAAATCTTTCTATTCTCAAGGTTCACTTTTGTTTTGGTAGGTTTTCACGATTTTAAATACTGTTTAATGGAAGAAAAATATACAGCCAGGCGTGGTGGCTTACGCCTGTAATCCCGGCACTTTGGAAGGCTGAGGCAGGCAGATCACGAGGTCAGGAGATTGAGACCATCCTGGCCAACATGGTGAAACCCCGTCTCTACTAAAAATACAAAAATTAGCCGGGTGTGGTGATGCGCACCTGTAGTCCCAGCTACTTGGGAGGCTGAGGCAGGAGAATTTGTTGAACCCGGGAAGTGGAGGTTGCAGTGAGCCGAGATGGCGCCATAGTACTCCAGTCTGGTGACAGAGGAAGACTCCGTCTCAAAGAAAAAACGGAGTGTGTGTGTGTGTAGAGAGAGTTTATTTGGGCCAAAATAGAGGACTGTAACCCGGGAGACACATATTCAAGTGGCCCTGAATATATGTTCCCAATAGAAGATAACTTGAAACTTGTTTCTTTCTGATATTTTCTACCTATTTGGACCAAACAATGAGCTGTGTTTATTTTGTAATTACAAAATTTGCTTATATAAAAGTACAGAGGAAAACATTTTTATTTGGGGCAACAATGAACTGCTTTTATAAATTAAGTAATTTAAAATATGGTTATTCTCCCCACACCCTAACTATATACCTGTATTCACTTGACGTGAACAAACTGCTTTGTGTTTGGAATTCAGGTAAAAGAGTGATTTTTGCATTTCCTAGTAATAATTTGGAAATCTTTTCGTGTCAGCATCTCGAAATCTATCTCATTCTTTATTTATTTATTTTTGGAGACAGGGTCTCAGTCTGTCTCATCCAGGCTGGAGTACAGTGGTGCGATCATGGCTCACTGCAGCCTCAACCTCCCAGACTCAAGCCATCCTCCCAGCTTAGCCTCTGGAGTAGCTAGGACCACAGGTGCATGCCACCACGCCTGGCTAATTTTTGTATTTTTTGTAGAGCTGGGTTTTGCCATGTTGCCCAGGCTGGTCTCGAACTTCTGGCTCAAACAATCCACCCGCCTTGGCTTCCTAAAGTGCTGGAATTATAGGCATGAGCCACTGTGCCCAACCTATTTTTTTTCATAATTTACCTTTTCTCTGGAGCGTAGATTCAAAATGCCCTGAATATATGCGCTCTACTTCATTCTTTTAATAACTGTACAGTTTGCTAATGTCACACTGGAGTATCCCAGTGCTTAAAAATACAATACACTTCTTGACTGGGTGTAGTGGCTCACACCCGTAATCCTAGCACTTTGGGAGGCCAAGGTGGGAGGACAGCTTGAATCCAGGAGTTGGAGAGCAGCCTGGGCAACAAAGTGAGACCTGTCTCTACAAAAAACTTTAAAAAAAATTTTTTTTTCTTTTGAGACAGAGCCTCACTCTGTCACCCAGGCTGGACTCACTGCAGTCTCTGCCTCACGGGTTCAAGTGATCACAGTCTTAGTAGAGACAGGGTTTCACTATGTTGGCCAGGCTGGTCTTGAATTCCTGACCTCAAGTGATCCACCCGCCTTGGCCTCCCAAAGTGCTGGAATTACAGGTGTGAGCTGCCACACCCGGCCCAAAAAATGTAAAAATTAGTTGGGCATTATGGCATGCACCTGTAGTCCCAGGTACCTAGGTACTTGGGGGCACAGATGGGAGGATTGCTTGAGCCAGGGAGGTCAAGGCTGCAGGAAGCTATGAGTGCCACTGCATTCCAGCCTGGGCAACAAATCGAGACCCTGTCTCAAGGGGGAAAAAAAAAAAGGGCTGGGTGTGGTTGTGGCTCATGCCTGTAATCCCACCACTTCGGGAGGCCAAAGCAGGTGGATCACTTGAGTCCAGAAGTTTGAGGCCAGCCTGAGCAACATGGCAAAACCCTGTCTCTACAAAAAAATACAAAAATTAGCTGAGAATGGTGGCATGTTCTGTGGTCCCAGCTACTCTGGAGGCTGAGGTGGGGGAAGATCACTTGAGCCTAGAAGGTCAAGGCTGCTGCAATGAGCCGTGATTATGCCACTGCACTCCAGCCTGGGTGACAGAGCAAGACTCTGTCTCAAAAACAAAAATAAACAAAAAAACACACCACTTCTTTTAAATAAAATACTGTAATTAGCTCTTACCTGCCCAAGAACTATAAGGCAAACTGGTCACACAAAATTGGAATAGATCCTTTCATGTATATTTCTTAGCCACCTCATTAGGAAATGTTTTAAAGCTGAATTATATTTTGTATATGGGATCCCATTTATAGCCCTAGAGATGATGTTATTCTTATGAAATACTAAAAGAGGCCAGGTGCAGTGGCTCACACCTGTAATCCCAGCCCTTTGGGAGGCCAGGGCAGGTGGATAGCTTGAGGTCAGGAGTTCAAGACCAGCCTGGCCAACATGGTAAAACCCCGTCTCTACCAAAAACACAAAAATTATCCCGGCGTGGTGGCGGTTGCCTGTAATCCTAGCTACTTGGTAGTCTGGGGCAGGAGAATTGCTTGAACTTGGGAGGCGGAGGTTGCGGTGAGCCGAGATTGCACCACTGCACTCCAGCATAGGCAACAGAGTGAGACTATGTCTTAACAAAACAAAACAAACAAAAAAAGAAAGAAAAGAAATACTAAAAGGTCAGATTTAATAGACAAAGTACCAAGACCTCTTTCTTTTAGGTTCTTTTCCTATACATTTATGTTTGTCCTCAGTACAACTCTTACTGCTCTGTATAATACCAAACTTAAATTTTTCCAAGACAGCTCATAGGAATAACATTAAAATAAACATTTTTTTTTTTTTTTTTTTTGAGACAGAGTCTTGCTCTGTCGCCCAGGCTGGGGTGCAGTGGCCGGATCTCAGCTCACTGCAAGCTCCGCCTCCTGGGTTTAGACCATTCTCCTGCCTCAGCCTCCCGAGTAGCTGGGACTACAGGCGCCCGCCACCTCGCCCGGCTAGTTTTTTGTATTTTTTTAGTAGAGACGGGGTTTCACCGTGTTAGCCAGGATGGTCTCGATCTCCTGACCTCGTGATCCGCCCATCTCGGCCTCCCAAAGTGCTGGGATTATAGGCTTGAGCCACCGCGCCCGGCCAAAATAAACATTTTAAAAAATATACCCCTGAACAATGTGAGAAATTTTGTGAGCTGCTTTGAGATACAACTGTGTCAAGTGTGACTTATAAGGCAGAATATTTTTTCCCTTTTTATTTTAGGAAAGGTTATTTGTCAATGAAGAAAATGTTAATGAGTTTCTTGAAGAGGTCCTGAGCTCTCCATTCAAACAGTGTATGTCCTTAACCCCACCATTAATTGAAGTTCTTCAAGTTACTGATAATAAGATTGAAATTAATGCAAAGGTAAGGAAGTTGGTGGGCTCTATAGAGGAGTAATGAAGCACAGAGTTAAAACCTAACAAATTATTAATTTCTAATGTCATAACTTTAAACAAAATGAACATAATGGTGGAGCAGAGTGATGTTAAGAGAAGAAAAGTCTTTTTTTTTTTTTTTTTGAGATAGAATCTCGCTCTGTCACCCAGGCTGAAGTGCAGTAGCGTGATCTCGGCTCACTGCAACCTCTGCCTCTTGGGTTCAAGAGATTCTCCTGCCTCAGCCTCCTGAGTAGCTGGGACTACAGGAGTGTGCCACCATGGCCGGCTAATTTTTTGTATTTTTAGTAGAGATTGGGTGTCACCGTGTTAGCCAGGATGGCCTCGATCTCCTGACCTCATGATCCGCCCGCCTCGGCCTCCCAAACTGCTGAGATTACAGGCGTGAGCCACTGCGCCCGGCCAAGGAAAGCCTTTTGTCTGTGTATTTATTATGTGCTACACACTTTGCTGTTCATTTTCACGTCATCTCATTTAATCCCAAAATAACCCTACAATGAGGAACAAAGAGAGAATAACACTTAGGAAGTTTGAGTACTAGTCCAGGAACATACAATCTTTTTTGACTCTCAAACCATGGGAACTATGTCGTAACATTCTTTCTAATTCAATCTTAATTTTGGTCATTTTTATAGTCTTCAGTATTGAAGATGCAAATAATTTAGTAACTACCACAATTGGCAGACATATGTATTAGAAGGGCGGCTCCGAAAAATTAAGAGGAATTCAAGAAAATTCAAGAAATTCAACAATATGCTTATAAGAATAACTGTTAAATAGTTTTGTAGACCATGTTGAAAAGTATGGATTATTGTTGTGAAAGGATATAATCAGGATATCAATGCCAGGCTTACATTGTTAAAAAATGACTGGCAGTAGGCTGGGTGCAGTAGTTCACAACTGTAATCCCAGCACTTTGGGAGGCCAAGGTGTGCGGATCACCTGAGGTCAGGAGTTTGAGACCAGCCTGGCCAACATTGTGAAACCCCGTCTGTACTAAAAATATAAAAATTAGCGGGCGCCTGTAATCCCAGCTACTTTGGAGGCTGAAGCAGGAGAATCGCTTGAATCTGGGAGGCAAAGGTTGCAGTGAGCCAAGATTGTACCACTGCACTCCAGCCTGGGCGACAGAGCCAGACTCAATCTCAAAAAAAAAAAAAAAGACTGGCAGCAAACCAGTTGTGGTGGTTCATGCCTGTAATCCCAGCACTTTGGGAGGCTAAGGAGGTGGATCATTTGAGGCCAGGAGGTAGTACAATTTAATTTTATATTATTTCAAATAATTATTAATTGGTTGTTTCTCTTGACATAGTTGCAAGAATGTGGTAACTCTGATCAGCTACAAGGAAAGGAAGAAAGAGTAAACGAAGAAAGTCGTCTAACTAAAAAGGAATATATAGAACATTGTAACACCTCTACAACTGATTCTGATTCATCTATAGCAGTTAAAGCACTACAAATAGATAGCTTTGGTTCAGTTACATGCTTTCAACAAGAGTCTCTTGATGTTTCTCAAATGATACTTGGAAAATCTCAGCAACCTGAGTCAAAAATGCAATCTGAATTTATAAAAGAAAAAAGTGTTACTTGCTCAAATGAGGAAAAAGATAACTTAAACGAGTCAATAATAACTGAAGAGAAAGAAACAGATGGAGATCACCTATCTTCATTACTGAACAAAACTACAGTTCACAATATACCTGGATTTGACAGCATAAAAGAAACCAATATGCAGGATGGTAGTGTACAGGTCATTAAAGATCATGTGACCAATTGTGCATTCAATTTTCAGAATTCTTTGCTATATGATTTGGATTAATTCTATATAATTTTGGACTTTTAAATATTAAGGTTAAAAAATGCCTGGGCCGGGCGCGGTGGCTCAAGCCTGTAATCCCAGCACTTTGGGAGGCCGAGGCGGGCGGATCACAAGGTCAGGAGATCGAGACCACAGTGAAACCCCGTCTCTACTAAAAATACAAAAAATTAGCCGGGCGCGGTGGCGGGCGCCTGTAGTCCTAGCTACTCAGGAGGCTGAGGCAGGAGAATGGCGTGAACCCAGGAGGCGGAGCTTGCAGTGAGCCGAGATCGCGCCACTGCACTCCAGCTTGGGCAACAGCGAGACTCTGTCTCAAAAAAAAAAAAAAAAAAAAAAAAAAAAAAAAAGCCTGTATCTAAAATTGATTCTGTTAACTGTTGTCTTAAAACTAAAGGCATTAAAGTATAAAATTAAAATTTGCAATTTTTTTTTTTTTTAAATTGCAGTTTTGATTCTCATGGGGGAAACTGGAGATTTTTATTTTTTTTACCTCTGGAGTTTAAAGTTTCCTTATGGAGATAAGTTTTGTGATTCCTGTAATAGATGTGTATATTTTTCTATTTGAGAGTTAAAACATTGTTTAATATAACCTGTGTATATATACTTCTGTGTTAAATTTTGCTTTGTCATTACTTTAATAAAATTTCAAAATAAATATTCACTAAGTTGTGTTTGTCACACAAAGTAATTCTCAAGAATGCAATTAACTGGAATTGTGAGTACATGTGTCGGGGGTAGAATTTCAAAACTGTTTCTCAGTCTCACTAAATAGGACATTTTTAAGCTTGAAATAGAACTTAGAGGGGAAAGAACTTTACTAACCAATATTAATCTAAATAATTAGGATACAAATACACCAGATAAAATATAGTATTTTTCATCAACTCTATATTTCACTTTGTCACACAAACTATATATATTTTTGTCACATAAAGTATATATAATAGATTTAGTTATTTAGTAATGATTTTGAAAATTCAATTTTGAAGAATTTCTTATAAGTTATTGAAATACTAAAACATCTTGTGGTTTTATAGAAATTTAAGAGTAAAACTGGAATTTTTTAAATCTGGCAATTTGCTCCGATAGGAAAATTGCCTTCATTATATTATTACACACACAAAAAAACAAAAAAAGCCAGTGTTTCCTAATCACTTTCTTTCTTTAAGAGATAGGGTCGGCCGGGCGCGGTGGCTCACGCCTGTAGTCCCAGCACTTTGGGAGGCCGAGGCGGGTGGATCACGAGGTAAGGAGATCGAGACCATTCCTGGCTAACATGGTGAAACCCTGTCTCTACTAAAAATATAAAAAATTAGCCAGGCGTGGTGGCAGGCGCCTATAGTCCCAGCTATTCGGGAGGCTGAGGCAGGAGAATGGCATGAACCCGAGAGGCAGAGCTTGCAGTGAGCTGAGATCACACCACTGCACTCCAGCCTGGGTGACAAAGAGAGACTCCGTTTCAAAAAAAACAACAACAGATAGGGTCTTGCTATGTTGTCCAGGCTGGATTCAAACTCCTAGGCTCAAGCAAAGCTCTCATCTCAGCCTCCTGCATAATCAATTTCTTTTATAACACCTAAAATGTGAGGCAAAGAGAAGATCCTAACAGGTTTTTTTCTCACAAAAAATTTTAGGGCAAGAAAATTAAAGGAAGGAAATGCAGAAAGGAAAAGAAAATGCAGAAAGGAAAATATTTGTTGATCTAATCACTAACCCCCAAAGCCAGGAACTGATCTATTTGTTTCAAAAACAGCTGCTACTTCAGACTCTGGCCTTCTTAGCTCTGTTCTGGAAATAACCTAAGTTTTTAGTTCTTTGAACTAGTGATGTCAGGTCAGAGTACCAGAAATAGGTAAAAAGCCTCCTGATTCACCCTTATTTAACCCCCCCCCAAATCTTGCACCAGATTGGGCTGTGAGGGTAAGTCTAAAGGTAGCTCGTAAAGCAAGAGAACTATTTACCTCACCTTGGATGAGCATATGTGCTCTTAAACCACTATGAATCTTAAATTGATGCAATAATTTTGAGACTACCATTTAATAGTTGTAAGTTGAAGTAACTTTTTTTTTTCTTGAGATGGAGGCTCACTCTGTTGCCCAGGCTGGAGTGCAGTGGCATGCTCTAGGCTCACTGCAACCTCTGCCTCCCAAACTCAAAGGATCCTCCCACCTCAGCCTCTCAAGTAGCTGGGACTACAGATGCACCACTACACCAGGCTAATTTTTTGTATTTTTGGTAGCAATGGGTTTTTGCCATGTTGCCCAGGCTGGTCTCAAACTCCTGAGTTCAAGCAATCTGCCTGCCTCAGACTCCCAGAGTGCTGAGATTACAGACATGAGCCACCACACCCAGCCCCTAATATCTTTACACAGAAATTAGTCTTTTATGAGAAATTTTTGGTTGAATGCAATTACAAATTAAGGGAAACTTCTACATTAAATATGGAGCAAAATTTAAGCCTGTTTCCTATAATTTTCTGTATCTGTCCTTTTAAAAAGTATGATTTAAGTTAAAGCCGGCACTAGAAAGTATTTCACTTTGGCATGACTGAACTTTGTACCATTTCTGGCTTTCAAAAACAATTTAGGCTGTATTTACCTTACACAGCAACATTTTATTGTTCATTATCTATGCCTGGGTAATTTGAAAGCCAAACAGTTTCTTGCACAGGGAATGCATTGTCACGAGCTGGGTTTTATTTCAAACTCAATTATACAATGTGGCAATAATAAATATTAAAATATAATGCTAACTCAAAACTTGTAGAATGCCTTCACTAAATTTGCTATAAAGAGTAAACAAAACTTATTCTGCAAAAGGATTAGGAACCTTTTTATGCAAAAATGAGTATTTTATTTTGTCAGCACTAAAAGAAAAAAAAAAAAACAAAACCACTGTATTTCTACATTGAGGTGAAAACAATGTTTAAACTTTCTTATCAATCAAATACATTCCAAAAGAAAGTGTGTTCTATGAAGGTTCCAAAGCACACTCAAAACACAACAGTACAGGAATCTAATACTGAAAATGACTGTTCTGACAGGGTGTTTTAATAAACATAACTTTTTAATTATTAAACCAGTGAAGCAATCCCTTCCTAGTAAGTGTGTCAATAGAGTGAAACTGGGTTTGTTCCATTAATACCCTAACCATTTCATGGTAATACTTTTTACTGCTTTGACAGTTTTAAATAAATTTTGCTGTACTTAAAATAGGTTTTAAAAGTGGAAAAGTGTACAAAGTTTCAGATAAAAAGATTAATAGATGCAATTTAAATCAAATTTCCCCTCTTCTATCAATCAACAATAATCAGTTTTAGCAGATACAGATTGAGCTTTAAAATCCTACTCCCAAAATGAAACCTTCAGTTTTAAATCTTAATCAGACATAATTGGAAAAGATTACTATGTATTTGGACACCTTTTACAAGATTTTGTTTTTGTATTAAAGCAGAAACCAGTTCCTAAACTCTTTTATTCAATTGTATGTCCTGTTTGGACAAATATCAAAAATAGAAGACTGTCACTTTTGCTTCTGTAATTGTGATTTTCACTGCAGTCTTCTATAACTTTTACAGAGTTCATGGTCCCTAATATCTCCCCACCCTCCATTTTTTCTAGGTGGAGAAATGGCTACCATAGTAAACTTCTCACTGATAGTTAGAGTTTCTGGAAACATGTATTGTTTGTTATTATTTAAGAGTGACTCAATTTGGGCACTCTGGGTGGATGGTCTACAGGTTTTCTTGTGATGCATACCACAGTCTCCAGCATGAAAAATCCTAGGAACTTGAGGAACCAGCACTTTCCAGAATTTTGGAAGACAAGATACAGTCAAGTATTGAAGAGTCCAGTCCCAGTTATAATCATCATAAGTACAGAAAGTGTCTGTGCACTCGATCAGCTTCTGATAGGCATTCCGGGTCAAGGCTAGACCCATATTGTGCTCTGTGGATTTCCAAGTTTTCACATCTACCTTGTCAGCCATGCCATAGAAACTGCGACTGGCAGTATAGGTCCCCAGGGAGAGAACATCACATTCAGGGCACTCTTGCTGCTTCAGTTTCCACATCTTTTTGAAGACATGGTAAAAGTCTGGGGCTAAGTAGTGATCTTCTTCTAGGAAAAGTATAAGGCCAGCATAATCTCGAAGAATTTTGACTCTTTCCCACACAAAATGCAGCTTCCACCACCAGTGATGTTTGGTCTGGGAGAATTTGGCCTCTCTATAATGGCCGAAGGAGTCGGGATACTCAGCATTGATGCACCCCAATTTCAAAGCGGCATTCTTCGACAGGTCTCTGGGACAATCTCTAGGGTCACTGCCTGGAAACTCATTAGGGTACAACTGAATGCTGAAAGGAAAGAACACCTGCAGAACCGGACAGAAATCCACCCCGGCGATCAGCTGATTGATCTCGGTCGACCAGAAGTCGTGGCTAAAGATGACGAGGACGTTGTCAATTCCCTGGGCTTTTCGAAGTGAGTCCAGCAGCAGTCTGAGGTATTCGGGCCGGTTATGCACCTGGACCACCAGCACCAGCTCCCGGGGGGCCCAGTTGCCAGTCTTATCTACATTCCTCAGCGTCTGATCAAAGTTCAGCTGGTACACCAGGGACCGGTACCGCAGCGTCAGGTTGTCCGCCTCGGGCTGAGGGGCCGCCGGGACCAGAGGAGCCGCCGACTCGTTGGAGACCCTGCGGATGCCCACAGCCACAGAGGGGTGGTCCCCGCCACGGCTGCCGGCACCCCGCACGGGTTCGGCGTCCACCAACGGCGGGGCGAGGGCCTCGTTCTTCCTTTGTCGCCCATTGCTGCTCCAGAGGACGAAGCCGCAGGCGGCCACCACGAGCGTCAGGATTAGCACCTTCCGTTTGTAGATGCGGAACCTCATGGTCTCCAGGGCCGGGAGCGCGGGCGGGCGGGCGCGGAAAGGAGTAGCTGCTTCTGCACGGATGGGGCGGGCGGGCGGCGGCCGTCGCCTTGGCCTGTCACGGTCGGAACTGGCCCCCGCGGCTGCCCTCGCTAACTCATCCCGGACCCCGGGGGTCCTGAGGCCCGAGACCTCTCAGCTACCCCGCGCCGCCTGCGCTCCACACATCCTCGCCTGGCAGCTACAGCTCGGGCATCGGCGCCGCCGCTAGGAGCCGCGGCTCGGCTTCGTCTCGGTCCTCTCCATTCAGCACCACGGGTCCCGGAAGAAACCCAGCAGCTGCCCCACCGCACCCTAGCTTCGTTACCTGCGCCTCCAGCTGCCCTGCGTCCTCTGTGTTCTCATCCTTACGTGGGCCCTAGACGGCCAGGACTGAGCGACGCAGCCTCGCCCCACTCCGGTGGCGACAGTTCTGACAACCCGCAACTGGCCCGCGGAACACCGCGGCCCTCCGGCCCACACCCCTCCGGCCCGCCCCTTAGACCGTTGGTTGGTGCTTTCCAGACGCGACCGAAGGCGCCTGGCCGCCGTGACCGGCTGCCTATTGGTTCGCAGTACTGTCGCTCAGGTGCAGTTCCTACTTCCGCTTCTCTCTTCCCTTTCCTGTTAGGCGAGAGCTGCGCTACGCGAGGGTGTTGGACGCGGTTTCTCGGTAAGCTAAGAACGGAACTGTAGCGGTTCCAATAGGAGCCTCCGTTGCTCAGAATCCGGGGTAGGACTAGGCCTTCTTAGGAAAGGGAAGGCGAGACCCACGGCCCTCGTCGGCCTTAGTTCGAGAGCAGGCTTCTCCCTTCAGGCATGGCGGCTATAGGATCGCGAGGCGCGCTGGCTTGATAAAGACACGTCAGCCCTCTAGGCTGCTGACGGGTGACCGTGCTTCGGAGGGGAAAAGTGATACCACGCTGATGTGGTTCTCGGAGAAGGAACTGGGCGGGTCGTAACCGTAGCTACGACGTCGCGCACTGCCCCAGCCATTCTCTAGAGTTGGAAAATGGAGGAGGTGGTTGGGGGAAAGAGAGTCAAAGAAACTCTTCTTTTTCTGCGGAAGAAAATTAGATGAGCCGCACATTTCTTTTGGGGCAGCCACAATAAATTAAACCCATTTCGTACAGAAAACTGACTGTATTGGGCCTCCTAAAGCTGCTGCTCTTGATTTTCGTGAATCTTGTTCTATATGAGAAAAGAAAAATGGCTCGTAGCATTGTGAGTTCTTTGAGGTGTGCAAAATTTGCTGGGCCCAGAGAGACAGGAGTATGAGACTTGGGACACCTCCCCACTTCATGCCTGGCATTTTATTCCTGACTAGCTGCTTCACCCATTATGTCCGTGCTCCTGGAATTTGTCATAAAAAGAACGATGTATAGCCAGCCAATCGCTTGTGTTATTTTAATGTAAATTCTTGGTAAACAACTTAGGAACTGCCATTTTTTCCTCTAAAAACCCGCTTGCAACTGCTGCTATTCACGGCAATTTGAATCTGTGCTCCGGGTTGCAGTCCTCAAACTTGGCCCAAATAAACACTCTACTTATGAATTTTGCTCCAGTTGTGTTTTGTTTTTGTTTTTGTTTTTGAGGCGGAATTCCGCTCTTGTTGCCCAGCCTGGAGTGCAATGGTGCGATCTTGGCTCACCGCAACCTCCGCGCCCCGCGTTCAAGCATTCTCTTGCCTCAGCCTCCCGAGTAGCTGGGATTACAGGCATGTACCACCACGCCCGTCTAATTTTGTATTTTTAGTAGAGACGGGGGTTTCTCCATGTTGGTCAGGCTGGTCTCGAACTCCTGACCTCAGGAGATCCACTCACCTCGGCCTCCCAAAGTGCTGGGATTACAGGCATGAGCCACCGCGCCCGGCCTTGCCTCAGTTCTTTAGGTTGACAAAAAATTAGTCCTCCAGTAATTTAAACGAAGTGTTTAAAAAAGGTATGCACTTGTATGTGCATTTATTCATATGGAAAATGAGTACGTGGTGGGTTTATATATTATTTATACGGTTTTCGTATATCTACTTGTATAGCACTTTCACTTTTCGGAATGTTTAATGTCCGCTATCTTAAATATTTTACTACAGTTTTCATCATATAGACAACAGCCCTGCTGCAAAGATGGTCAACGTGCCTAAAACCCGAAGAACCTTCTGTAAGAAGTGTGGCAAGCATCAGCCTCACAAAGTGACACAGTATAAGAAGGGCAAGGATTCTTTGTATGCCCAGGGAAAGAGGCGCTATGATCGGAAGCAGAGTGGCTATGGTGGGCAGACAAAGCCAATTTTCCGGAAGAAGGCTAAGACCACAAAGAAGATTGTGCTAAGGCTGGAATGTGTTGAGCCTAACTGCAGATCCAAGAGGATGCTGGCCATTAAGAGATGCAAGCATTTTGAACTGGGAGGAGATAAGAAGAGAAAGGGCCAAGTGATCCAGTTCTAAACTTTGGGATGTTTTTCTTCTGATTTTGAAGAGAAAATGTTGAAGCCATAGGAAAATTACCTGAGGGAAAATAAATAGTGATATTCTTACGCAAACCTTTTGTCGTTTTTACTTATAAATAGAATTCCATGTTTAGTGTAGTCCCACCTCAAACTTTTCTAACAAGTTTATATATATATCTATATAAACATATATATATATGAAGGGAAAATACTATATTGTTTTCTAGTCAATTTCAAATGTTGAGTGAATTCATAAACATTGAGCAGCTTAGAAGGGTCTATAAGATTTTGCAAGATAAGAAACAAGATATGCTAGGCTTGTGTATAGCAGGCTGGGTTAGGCAGAGGATCGAAGTTGGGGGATAGTAAGAGCTGACGGCAAATGTTCTGTCTAGTAGGGGTAACTAGCCAGGTAATGTGCTTCTTGTTACACTAGTCACATTTAGTACTCAACAGCCACGTGTGGCTAGTTTATTGAACAACAAAGATGTAAAACATTACCACTGCAGAAAGTTCTTTTGGACAGTATAGACTATGGCCTTGAGTATAAAATAGTTCAAAATTGACTTGACTTCAAACTAAAGTTAATCGAGTGAAAGTCCAAGATAGCATAAATTTTGTTTTTTGAACCTCTCAGAACACTCTAGGAGGTACGGAAATTTTTTTTTAAGACAATCTGTCACTGTCACGCTGGCGTGCAGTGGCACATTCGTGGCTCACTGTGGCCTTTCAGGCTCTATAGGTCCTACCTTAGCCTTGGAGTAGTTGGGCACCACCATGCCTGGCAAATTTGCCTGGCATTTTTTTTAAGATGGGGTCTCACTATGTTGGTCTAGGCTGGTCTCAACTCTCGGGCTCAAGCAATTCTCCCATCTCAGCCTCCCAAAGTGTTGGGATTACAGTGTCTGCTACTGTGCTTGGCCAGAACTTACTGACAGTTGGGAAGGTTTGGGAGTTATAAACTGAAAACAAAAAGGTTGAAATTCACAATGAAAAAAATTGAGCCTTGTAATTATGAAAGGCAAGAAAAGTTCAGCATCAAATGAAAAGCTGGGAAAAGGTATGGGTTATAAGAGGGCAATTTCTGCCTTTTGTATATGAATTTAAGTTGACTAAGATACATGGGAATGACTGAATAAGAGAATGCAAAGGGCTAGGGTGTCTAGGAGTAACATGGTTTGCACATAATCCCAATAACTGACGACTATAGCTGCATTTGTTGATTGTAAAAATCATGTATACAAGTTTATTTTTAAATACATCACCATCACTTTTTACTTTTTTGGAGACAGGGTCTTGCTCTGTTGCCCAGACTTGAGTGCAGTGGCTTACTCTGCTCACTGTAGCTTTGACCTCCCAGGCTCAAGCTATCCTCTCACCTCAGCCTTCCTAGTAGCTGGGACTGCAGGCACGCAGCACCATGCTCGGCTAATTTTTTATTTTTTATAGAGAGGGAGTTTTGCCATGTGGCTCAGGCTGATCTCGAATTCCTGGGCTCAAAGGATCCACCCATTTCAGCCCAAAGTGTTGGGATTACAGGCGTGAACCACCTCACCTGGCCTCCCATCACTTTTTAAAGAACGTTTTAATGCAGCTGTTTTGTAATATTTATGGACAATCCCTCACCAACCTACAAGTTTAGAAAATCCTAAAATATTTTACTTAGAGAATTCTTGGTTTTAAAGACCAAAAGTGAATTAACTAGAAGACAGTAGCCTGGGCTTAAAATCTGATCTGGGTTCATAGTACTTCCTTCGTAGGATGATTTGTAAAGAATAAATGCTTATAAAACACCTGGAATGGCTGGGTGCAGTGGGTCATGCCTGTAACCCCAGCACTTTGTGAGGCCGAGGTGGGCGCATCACTTGAGGTCAGGAGTTCGAGACCAGCCTGACCAACATGGTGAAAACTCTACTAAACATACAAAAATTAGATGGCCAGGCGCGGTGGCTTATGCCTGTAACCCCAGCACTTTGGGAGGCCAAGGAGGGTGGATCACGAGGTCAGGAGTTCGAGACCGGCCTGGTCAACATAGTGAAACCCTGTCTCTACTAAAAATGCAAAAATTAGCCAGGCGTGGTGGCACATGCCTGTAATCCCAGCTACTTGGGAGGCTGAGGCAGGAGAATCACTTGAACTCGGGAGGCAGAGCGGAGGTTGCAGTAAGCCGAGACCATGCCATCACACTCCAGTCTGGGTGACAGAGCAAGACTATCTCAAAAAACAAAAACAAAAAGAAATTGCATCTACTCAGAAATATCTGAACTTTCAAAAAAGAAAAAAAAAATGCCTCAAATAAACATTTTAGGGAGACAAAGGCAGTTAATTATTTTGTAAGAAATAATCTTAGAGACCCTGCTAACAAGCCCAAAACAGCAATTATATTATGTTAACACTGGAGAGGGCTTTTCTCCAGTAACTTTTATTCTTTCCTTTGTTCACAAAAACCAGTCTGAGGTTATTGCAATGTTCTGGTGGAGAGGCTGACTTGAGGTAGGTCAGTGGGAATGAACAGAATGAAAAAGTTAATACTGGTTCTATTTTCCATGATAGGTCAGTGGGAATGAACAGAATGAAAAAGTTAATACTGGTTTTATTTTCCATGAGTCTTTCAAGTTGGTTATTTTTCCATTCCTCATGCTAGTTCACGTCATCTTTTTTTGAGACAGGGTCTCCATCTGTCACCCAGGTTGGAGTGCAGTGGCATGATCTTGGCTTACTGCAATCTCCCAGGCTCAAGTGATCCTCCTACTTCAGCCTCCAGAGTAGCTGGGACTAAAGGCGTACGCCACAATGCTCAGTTAAGTTTTGTATTTTTTGTAGAGATAGGATTTTGTCTTGGTGCCCAGGCTGGTCTCGAATTCCTGGGCTCGAGCAATCTGCCCGCCTCGACCTCCTGAAGTGTTGGGATTACAGGAGTGAGGCACTGCACCGGGCCCAAATCACCATTTAGCTGGTATATTGATGTGACAAAAATAATTTAAAAACCCACCCTAATAATACAAAATGTAATCAGCAAAACGTAGCAATTTTTCGCCGGGCGCGGTGGCTCACACCTGCAATCCCAGCACTTTGGGAGGCCGAGGCAGGCGGATCACGAGGTCAGGGGTTCGAGACCAGCCTGGCCATCATAGTGAAACCCTGTCTCCACTAAAAATACAAAAAAATTAGCTGAGTGTGGTGGCATACGCCTGTAGTCCCAGCTAATCGGGAGGCTGAGGCAGCAGAATCGCTTGAACCTGGGAGGTGGAGGTTGCAATGGGCCGAGACCATGCCACTGCACTCCAGCCTGGGTGACAGAGTGAGACTCTGTCTCAAAAAAAAAAAAGTAGCAATTTTCTGTTCCCGTTCCCATCCCACCCAATCCCAATGCACGGTGGCTCAAGCCTGTAATCCCAGCACTCTGGGATGCTCAGATGGGTGGATCATTTGAGGTCAGGAGTTCGAGACCAGCCTGGCCAACATGGTGAAATACCGTCTCTACTGAAAAATACAAAAAATTAGCTGGGTATGGTGGCGTGCACCTGCAACCCCAGCTATGCAGGAGGCTGAGGCAGAGGCTGCAGTAAGCCGAGATTGCGCCACTGCACTCCATCCTGGGAGACAGAGACTCCATCTCAGAAAAACAAAAACAAAAAAAGAAATCACAACAATTACTATGGGAACATTTTTAAAAATTATGAAAGCTGAAGTCTTTCCCGAAACAATTCCTATGTTTTGCTTGGTAAATGTAAATTCCACATGTAGAATAATGTATCTGAAACACAAAAAGTGGCATGCTTAAAAACTTACATATAATTTCATAATAAACAAGTTTTCACTATAATTTAGGACATATTAGCCCTCCAACAGATATTTTCTGCACACAGAAACTCAGATGTGTTTAACTGAAATGCAAGAAGAAAGTTGGTAAAATTCTTATCAACAGAGTAACTGGGATCAATATCTGTTTAACATTAAAAGAAAACTCCACAACCCATCTTGGAAACTTTAGGCTGAAATAAACACAAGTACAATAAACTAAAAAAAAGTTAACCCCACAGTGAAATTAAAATTGGTTTTAATAAAAGTTTTGGAGTCAAATGAGTAACTATACACATTCCTCCTCTCCAGCAACTATACAGAAATCTTCCCTTACTCCAATTTGACGTCGCAAAATCATACTTGCATCCCAAACTGATATGTTATTGAAATTTCTTTTTCTGGTCTCACCCATTACTTTAACATATCAGAGGAATTTACATAACAGCCTAGAGAACAGAAATAAGAGACAATAGGTGCTTCAGTACCACCCATATTATCTACTAAGACCACAGTGTGGGCAACAGAATGCAGATTCATGGTAGTAGTTCCCTGAATGAAAGAGTTCAGACAGAATCTTCCACAAACACAGGTTTTTGCGGTATCCAAATCTTGGCAGAGATGGAATGGAATGATATGAGAGCCATATGGAATCCTATTGGAAAGAATGATAAAAATATTTTATAACATGTTACTAGATTCAGGACACGAATTATTAGGACATGGAATTGTAACAATGAAAAATAAAATTACTTTATTAAGTGATTAGTATATTTAAAATATACTAAAATACAGCATATGATGTATTGTAAACTTCAGATATGACACCATAAAATATCTTCCAGCACAACCACTTAATAGCATAACTTCCTAAACAGAATGAAAAAGTCACCTGTCCTTTATATAGGCTCTTTCAGGGATCAACTGTTCAAAAGGGAAATTTAAACTCTGTAAGACAAATTTAAAATACATGTTACTTGGGACATGAGTTTTACTTTAGTGGCTGGGCAAGTAAGGCTAACCTTACCTTGCTTAAGGCATTTCACTCACACTTAAAACCCTTCAATGGTGCCCAAGTCAAACTTTCTATTTTTATTTTTTGAGACATAGTCTCGCTTTGACACCCAGGCTAGAGTACAGTGGCGTGCCATCTCACTACAACCTCTGCCTCCTGGGTTCAAGCAATTCTTTTGCCTCGGCCTCCCAAGTAGCTAGGATTACAGGCGCCTACCATCACGCCCAGCTAATTTTTTTTTGTATTGTATTTTTAGTAGAGACAAGGTTTTACCATGATAGCCAGGCTGGTCTCAAACTCCCGACCTCAAGTGATCTGCCAGCCTCAGCCTCCAAAAGTGCTAGGATTACAAGTGTGAGCTACCGTGCCTGGCCTAAACTTTTTTTTTTGACATGGAGTCTCGTTTTGTTGCCCAGACTGGAGTGCAGTGGTGCAATCCCAGCTCACTGCAACCTCCACCTCGAGGGTTCAAGTGATTCTCCTGCCTCAGCCTCCCAAGTAGCTGGGATTACAGGCACACACCATCATTCCCGGCTAATTTTTGCATTTTTAGTAGAGACGGCGGTTAACCATGTTGGCCAGGCTAGTCTTGAACTCCTGACCTCAAGTGATTCGCCCACCTCGGCCTCCCAAAGTGCTGAGATTACAGGCAAGAGTCACTGCGCTGGGCCTCGAAGTTTTTAAATCACCCACAAGACACTAAAAGACAGTCTTGAGATTGCCTGCTCACTGCCCAAATGTCCCCGCTACACACAACCATGCCCCAGCCACTTTGCCTCCCACACATTGTCTTGCTCTTTGTTGTTTCTCTAGTATCTAGCTTAGGCTGGCACATAATAGGTGCTCAGATATTTTTCAACAAACAAGCAAGCCTAGCCTTATAACTTAAAATGAGAGTTTAAAACCCTATCAGAAAAGTCTGAAAAAATACACATTTCAAATAAAAACAGCGATTACCTTTGGTAGGGGATCTAGGATGGCCCTATTTGCAATTTTTAAATTTTTCTTTTTTTTTTTTTTTTTGAGACGGAGTCTAGCTCTGTCGCCCAGGCTGGAGTGCAGTGGCCAGATCTCAGCTCACTGCAAGCTCCGCCTCCCAGGTTTACGCCATTCTCCTGGCTCAGCCTCCCGAGTAGCTGGGACTACAGGCGCCTGCCACCTCGCCCGGCTAGTTTTTTGTATTTTTTAGTAGAGACAGGGTTTCACCGTGTTAACCAGGATGGTCTCGATCTGCTGACCTTGTGATCCACCCGTCTCGGCCTCCCAAAGTGCTAGGATTACAGGCTTGAGCCACCGCGCCCGGCCAATTTTTAAATTTTTCATAAAAAACTGTATTAATCTGTTGCTTGTGTAAGTAACCATTTTTTAAAAAAACTCTGCCAGGGAATGTCTCTCACATGTTTATGTTAATCTCTTTCAGGATAGATGGTTCTAGTCTGAGGAAACAGATAATAGTTAAAAACTGTATTTTCTATCTGGCATAACTTAAATTCCCACATATTTTCCTAATAGATCATAACTGTATGCTTGTAACCAGTAGTTAGAGCCATTTATCAACAGCTAGATAATAGATATTGGTGTCACAGCTTTAAATCTATATACTTTTTAAAACAAGGGAGCTTAAAACATGCAAAATTATACTTCAGCAAAGGTTTGGTCGTCTTACAAGAAAGCTATATTAATGGGGTAAGATTTAAAAAGCAATATAAATGCTATAATGCGAAATCATTCAGCACTAATAAATTACTATTCTGCCAAATTTTGCCTTGCCAATTATACTATATTTTGATCTTTTTTTTCCTTCCAAATTTGTACTTTTTCGTGTTGGACTTTAGCATGTTTTTACCTGATCATTTAGCCAACTTGTTAGTCTTTTCAAATCAAAACTATAACATTTCTCATTTGGACATAATTTTCAAATTTGAATAAATACAATTCCTTTTTTTTTTTTTTGATGCAGTCTCGCTCTGTAGCCCAGGCTGGAGTGCAGGGGTACAATCTCGGCTCACTACAACCTCCAGCTCCTGGGTTCAAGCAATTATCCTGCCTCAGCCTCCCCAGTAGCTGAGATTACAGGTGCCTGCCATGACACCTGGCTAATTTTTATATTTTTAGTGGAGACAGGATTTCACCATATTAGTCCCGCTGGTCTCAAACTCCTGGCCTCAAGTGATCCACCCACCTCGACCTCCCAAAGTGCTCAGATTATAGGCATGAGACACCACGCCCCGCCTTACAATTTCTTTTATGTACAATTTCTTTTATGTATGGCTTAGAGAAACAATAGCCTCAGGTGCACCTCACTGCCAAAAGATACCATTTGGAGTTCCTTCAAATCAGTGGATTTACCCTGAATCATCAGTATCACTTCTGGTGATTTTATTAATTGATTGATTGATTAAGATGGAGTCTCAATCTCCACTCCCAAGCTGGAGTGCAGTGGTGCCTTCTTGGCTCACTGCAACCTCTGCCTCCTGGATTCAAGTGATTCTCCCGCCTCAGCCTCCTGAGTAGCTGGGATTACAGGTGCACGCCACCACGCCTGGCTGATTTTTGTATTTTTAGTAGAGACAAGGTTTCACCATGTTGGTTAGGCTGGTCTCGAACTCCTGACCTCGTGATCCGCCTGCCTTGGCCTCCCAAAATGTTGGGATTACAGGCGTGAGCCACTGCACCTGGCCTTCAGATGTTTTAAATGTTTCTCAGGTTATTCTAAATTTGAAGTAACGTCTGAGAACCATTGGTTTAGAATAAGCGTTCTTACACTGGGGATGGCAAGGAGATGACTGGACTGAGTTTGAGTGGGAACCAGGCTCATTTTATGCAACATTCTGTGTACTCATGTGTACAGTTTTCTGGATCCTTAACTTTGGTCAGTTTTAAGAGCCCCTTCCCCCTAAAAAAGTTAAGAATTTCTTATTTGAAATATGATCTTTCTACCATTTTATAGGCTCTCAGTAATACTTTGGTCCACATCTTAGCTTCCACACATGCATTCAAGAAGCCTAAACAGGCCGGGTGCGGTGGCTCACATCTGTAATCTCAGCACTTTGGGAGGCCAAGGCAGGTGGATCACAAGGTCAGGAGTTCAAGACTAGCCTGGCCAACATAATGAAACCCCGCCTCTAATAAAAATACAAAAAATTAGCCGGCCATAGTGGTGGGTGCCTGTAATCCCAGCTACTTGGGAGGCTGGGGCAGGAGAACTGCTTGAACCTGGGAGGCAGAGGCTGCAGTGAGCTGAGATCATGCCATTGCACTCCAGCCCAGGCAACAGTGAGAGAGATCGTCTCAAAAAATAAAAAGCAGCCTGAACAATGGCTGGGCATGGTGGCTCACACCTGTAATCCTAGCACTTTGGGAGGCCGAGCCAGGTGGATTGCTTGAGGCCAAGAGTTCAAAACCAGCCTGGCCAACATGGTGAAACCCCATCTCTACTAAAAATACAAAAAATTAGCCGACCATGGTGGTGGGTGCCTGTAATCCCAGCTACTTGGGAGGCTGAGGCGGGAGAATCACTTGAACCCAGGAGGCACTCAAGCTTGGGCACTGCACTGCAGCTTGGGCAACAAGAGCGAAACTCTATCTCAAAAAAAAAAAAAAATACAGAAAGCCTGAACAAAATGAATCTGGCGCTCAGGGTGTCATGAAACCAAATGCAGTTAGTGTTGTTTAAAGACAAAGAGAAGAGAACCAACAGCTACTGAATCCTACTATATGCCAAATGCTTTGGCATTACATTATCTCATTTATTGTCACAACTCTGTCAGGTGGGTATTATTGTTCCTGTTTCACAGCTGAGAAAATGGAATCAAAGAGGTTAAATAGGTCGGGCGTGGTGGCTCACGCCTGTAATCCCAGCACTTTGAGAGGCTCACACTTGTAATTCCAGCATTTTGAGAGACCGAGGCAGGCAGATCACCTGAGGTCAGGAGTTGGAGACCAGCCTGGTCAACATGGTGAAGCTCCGTCTCTACTAAAAATACAAAAATCAGCTGTGTGTGGTGGCACATGCTTGTAATCCCAGCTACTAGAGAGGCTGAGGCAGGAAAATTGCTGGAACTCAGAAGGCAGAGGTTATAGTTGAGCCAAGATCATGCCAATGCACTCCAACCTGGGCGACAGAACAAGCCTCCATCTCAAAAATTAAAACAATAAGGCCGGGCGTGGTGACTCACACCTGTAATTCCAGCACTTTGGGAGGCTAAGGTGGGCAGATCACGAGATCAGGAGTTCAAGACCAGCCTGAACAACATAGTGAAACCCCGTCTCTACTAAAAATACAAAAGAAATTAGCCAGGTGTGGTGGTGGGTGCCTGTAATCTCAGCTACTTAAGAGGCTGAGGCAGGAGAATCGCTTGAACTCGGGAGGCAGAGGTTGCAGTGAGCCGAGATGGCGCCATTGCACTCCACCGTCGGTGACACAGTGAGACTCTGTCTCAAACAAATAAATACAATGAAAATACAAAAATGAGCCAGGCATGGTGGCGGGCACCTGTAATCCCAGCTACTCAGGAGGCTGAGGCAGCAGATTCGCTTGAATCCGGGAGGCAGAAGTTGCAGTGAGCTGAGATTGGACCACTGCACTCCAGCCTGGGCAACAGAGTGAGACCCTGTCTCAAAAAAAAAGAGGTTAAAGTCATACAAAGTGGTGAAGCCAGGAATCAAACCCAAGTCTGACTCCAAAGACCATACTTCATCACTGTGCCAACTCTCTAATTTTACAGTACATGAAAATCATCTGGAGGACTCACTAAAACACAGATAGCTGGACCCCACTCTCAGTTTCTGATTCAGTAGGTCTGGAATGTTAGAACTTGCATCTCTAAGAAGTTCCTAGGTGATGCAGATCCTGCTGGTCTGGGGAGCACACTTTGAGAAACAATGTCATTCATTCCTTTAACTACTTATTGAGTGCTTAATATATGCTAGGAGCAGGGGATACAGTTTAGATCCCAGGGAAATAGTGGAGAATAAAACAACATCCACGTGCTCGTGGATCTTACATTCTAGTGGGGAAAACTGACAGTAAACCAAAAAAAAAAATGTTTAAAAATATATAATAGGCGGCCGGGCGCGGTGGCTCAAGCCTGTAATCCCAACACTTTGGGAGGCCGAGACGGGTGGATCACGAGGTCAGGAGATCGAGACCATCCTGGCTAACACAGTGAAACCCCGTCTCTACTAAAAAATACAAAAAAACTAGCCGGGCGAGGTGGCGGGCGCCTGTAGTTCCAGCTACTCGGGAGGCTGAGGCAGGAGAATGGCCTGAACCCGGGAGGCGGAGCTTGCAGTGAGCTGAGATCCGGCCACTGCACTCCAGCAAGGGGGACAGAGTGAGACTCCGTCTCAAAAAAAAAAAAAAAAAAATATATATATATATATATATATATATATATATAAAATAGGCAATGAGTCCTATGACAAAAAAAAAAAAAAAAAAATCAAGCAATGTAAGGAGGTAAGAAATAAAATTTAGATAGAATGGACAGGTAAGACCTTTCTGGGATGACACTTGGGCAGAGAACGGAATGAAGTGAGGGAGTGAGCTACGAGACTTCCTGGAGAAAAATCATTCTAAGTAGAGGTAAAGAACAGCAAGAAGACTATTACAGCAAAGGGTTAGACTGTGCATAGTATTGTAAGCAATGTTAGACTTTATTACTCTGAGTTTGATGAGAATATTAGAATGCTATCAAAGACACCACATTATATGACTATTAAAATCTTACCTATTATATAATATGGTTCGTGCAGAAGATTCCAATAAAGTTAATGGTGTTTGCAGCTTTATTACTGGAAGGATTTTTGGTTGTTCAAAAGTATTTCCAAAAAGATCCAAGTATTCAAGGGATAAATTTCTAAATTCACTAGGCAAAAATGGAAGCTTATTTCGAGCTGCTGACAAAAAGCGAAGGTTTATTAGTTGTCCTATCTTGCAAGGAAATTGAATCAATTCATTATCGTCAAGTTTTAAATTTGTAAGTTCCCGGAGCTGGCAAAACTGCACAGGGAGTGCCTTGATTTTGTTCTTGCTGAGGTCCAAAGTCCGAAGTGACTTCTGGAGTGTAGACTGACACAAAGCTACACTAAATGACTCCAAGTGATTGTCATTCAGGTTAAGTTCTTGAAGGTGTATGAGGTCTCCAATTGTAGCTGGAAGCTTTTTTATATGGTTGTGACTCAAGTCTAATTTCCTAAGGTTTTTTAAGCAAAGCATACGCATATCAACTCGGACAAGCCCACAGTAAGAAGTCTGAAGATGTTCCAAGGAATATGGAAAGTTCTTACTTAAAGGATAGTCTTTTTTGGATGTGATAACCATTTTAGTTTTAAAGTTTTCAAATTCTGAAGTCTTCACTGGTGTGAATGTTGAAACTGGTATATCAACCTTACAGCCTCTATGAGCCAGTCTCACAGCTGAAAGGAAACCTTTTAAACTGCTGGAATTGGCCTGAATAAATAAAAGTTGTAGAATTATAAATTCCACTGGAGATAATGCATACATGCTAGTTCTTCCCATAACAAATTCTATAGCATTTCTTATGAATATGATACAATGATTTATTGAAATTGGCTGTAAAACTTTTCTTAGTACTTTGACTAAATTTCAAGTTTAAAAGTTTTTGAAAAAAAATTACATGGAGGGACACATTCTAAATAAAACTGTTCAAAGGGAAATCATGCCAACACTTTGGGAGGCTGAGGTGGGACAATCACCTAAGCCTAGGAAGTAGAGGCTGCAGTAAGCATGATAGTATCACTGCCCTCTTGCCTGGGCAACAGAGTAAGACTGTCTCAAAAAACAAAAATTAACAAAAATAAAGGGAAATCATAAGAGTATAAAATAAGACAGGAAAGGATTGAATATTCCACTTAAGATTTGAGTTTAGGTGGGGTGCAGTGGCTCACACCTGTAATCTCAGCACTTTGGGAGGCCGAGGCAGGTGGATCAATTGAGGTCAGGAATTTGAGACCAGCCTGGCCAACATGGTGAAGCCCCGATTTTACTAAAAATACAAAAATTAGCTGGGTGTGGTGGCGCGTGCCTGTAATCCCAGCTACTTCGGAGGCTGAGGAAGGAGAATCGCTTGAACCCAGGAGATGGAGGTTGCACTGAGTCAAGATCATGCCACTGCACGCCAGGCTGGGCAACAGAGCAAGACTCCATCTGAAAAATTAAAAAAAAAAAAAAAAAAAAATTGAATTTAAGGCCAGGTGTAGTGACTCAACGCCTATAATCCCAAAACATTGGGAGGCCGAGGCAGGTAGATTACTTGAGGTCAGGAGTTTGAGACCAGCCTGGCCAACATGGTGAAACCCCTTCTCTACTAATATATAAAAATTAGCCAGGCAATGTGGCGCACACCTGTAATCCCAGCTACTCAGGAAGCTGAAGCAGGAGAATGCTTGAACCTGGGAGACAGAGATTGCAGTGAGCCGAGATCACACCACTGCACTCCAGCCTGGGTGACACAAGTGAAACTCCATTTCAAAACAAAAACAAACAAACAAACAAACAAAAAGGCTAGGAGTGGTGGCTCACGCCTGTAATCCCAGCACTTTGGGAGGCTGAGGTGGGTGGATCACCTAAGGTTAGGAGTTCAAGACCAGCCTGGCCAACATGGTGAAACCCCGTCTCTACTAAAAATATAAAAATTAGCGGGGCATGGTGGCAGGCACCTGTAATCCCAGCTGCTCGGTAGGCTGAGGCAGAAGAGTTGCTTGAAACTGGGAGGCAGAGGTTGCAGTAAGCCATGATCATACTACTGCACGGCAGCCTGGGCAACAGAGCAAGACCCCATATCAAAAAAAAAAAAAAAAGCTAATTTTTGTTGGAATATGGAAGCCATGTAGAGCAAAAGATTGGAAATATAATATGAGGACAGATTGTAAATGAGCTCAGATGCCAGCTTAAAGTGGAAGGATTTTAAGCATGAAAGTTACATGACAAGAGCTAAATACTATTTTGGTAGCACTGTACACAATGAACCAGGGTAGGGAAAAGTCTGGAGAAGACCTGGGTCAACTAGGTACTATAAAGCATACTGGCTCACAGACTTGGGAGTCACCCACATAACAGCTGAGCTATCAAACGGAAGGCAGGTATGACAGAAAACAGCAGAGGGCTGAAATAAAGCCTTTATTCTGGGTATAGAAAAAAACATTGCTGGAAGCAGGAGACAAAGAAGTGACTAAGAAAACCCATAGTGCCCTATCATAGATACCAAGAAAAGAGTTTTATTAAGAAAAGGGTAATTATCATTGTCAAATTCTACAGAGTGCAAAAATAATGAGAAATGATACCGTGACAGACAAGTGAAAAGATCATTGATCTCTGAGGCAGTGTTTTCAGTAAACCAGTAAAAGTAAAGGTCAAAAGATAAAAAGTGGAGACAATGAATTCAGCCTTGTCTTTCTAGAAATTTGTTTTTTTTAAATCAGTCAGATCTCAGCTTGTTTTTAGATAGAAAGGAGGAATTAGTGAAAGAATAAGCTGCAAGTCAAGAAAAAAATAAAAATCACAAGGAGGATCAAATGGACAAAATGATCCCATTCAATCTAAACTCCTTAGTTATCAAACTTTTAATGTTGCAAAGCACTTTGCTTGGAGTTAAGAATAATGCACAGTTGGGCCAGATGTGGTGGATCATGCCTGTAATGTCACCACTTTGGGAGGCCACCATGGGCAGATTGCTTGAGCCCAGAAGTTTGAGACCAGCCTGTGCAACAAGCTGAAACCCTGTCTCTACCAACACAAAAAAAATTAGCTGGGCATGGTGTTGTGCCCCTATAGTCCCAGTTACTTGGGAGGCTGAGAAGGATGGATCACCTGAGCCTGGAAGGTCGAGGCTACAGTGAGCTGTGATGGTTTCACTGCACTCCAGCCTAAGTGACAGAGTGAGACCCTATCTCACAAAAAAAAAAAAAAAAAAAGTAAGGTTGAATGAGACATTGTTTCCACCCACCGGGAAGGGAAAGAGGAAAAGGTGAGAGAGGGCAGAAAAACCCCACCAGTTTTAAAATTCTAAAGATCTATATATTTTTGTTTGAGAAAGGGTCTTGCTCTGTCACCCATGCTGGAGTACAGTGGCACAATCATAATTCACTGAAGCCTTTAACTTTTTTTTGAGACAGGGTCTTCCTCTATCAACCAGGATGGAGTGCAGTGACTGCAATCACAGTTCACTGCAGCCTTGACCTTCCAGGTTCAGGTGACCCTCCACCTTAGCCACCCAAGTAGCTGAGATTACAGGTGTACAACCACCGTGCCTGACTAATTTTTTTGTAGAGATGGGGTTTCACCATGTCACCCAGGCTGATCTTGAACACTTGGATTCAAGCAATCCATCCACCTAGGGCTCCCAAAGTGCTGGGATCATATACGTGAGCCACCTCGTCTGGCCTCCAGCTTCTAACTTGTGGGATTAAGTGATCCTCCTGCCTTGGCCTCCCAGGTGTGAGCCACTGCACCCAACCAGTTTATGGTATTTTTGTTTTGTTTTGTTTGAGACAGGGTCTGACTCTGTCGCCCAGGTTGGAGTGCAGTGGTGCAATCTTGGCACACTGTAACCTGTGCCTCCAAGGGTCAAGTGATCCTCCCACCTCTGGCTCCCAAGTAGCTGGGACTACAGATACGAAAACCACACCTGGCTTTTCTTTTTTTGTGTGTGGAAATAGGGTTTCACCATGTTGCCCAGGCTGGACTTGAACTCCTGAGGTCAAGTGATCCACCAGTCTTGGCCTTCCAAAGTGCTGGGATTAGAGGTGTGAGCTATGGCACCAGCCTCGGTTTATGTTTTCATAAGAATGACTGGGCCAGGCGCGGTGGCTCAAGCCTGGCCTCCCAGCACTTTGGGAGGCCGAGACGGGCGGATCACGAGGTCAGGAGATCGAGACCATCCTGGCTAACACGGTGAAACCCCGTCTCTACTAAAAAATGCAAAAAAAACTAGCCAGGCGCGGTGGCAGGCGCCTGTAGTCCCAGCTACTCGGGAGGCTGAGGCAGGAGAATGGCGTAAACCCGGGAGGCGGAGCTTGCAGTGAGCTGAGATCCGGCCACTGCACTCCAGCCTGGGCGAGACTCCCTCTCAAAAAAAAAAAAAAAAGAATGACTACAGTCTGGGCGCGGTGGCTCACGCCTATAATCCCAGCACTTTGGGCGGCTGAGGTGGGCGGATCACAAGGTCAGGAGTTTGAAACCCCTGGGCCAACATGGTGAAACCCATCTCTACTAAAGATACAAAAAGTTAGCTGGGCATAGTGGCACGTGCCTGTAATCCCAGCTACTCAGAGGCTGGGGCAGGAGAATCGCTTGAACCCAGGAGGCGAAGGTTGCAGTGAGCTGAGATCGCACCATTGCACTCCAGCCTGGGTGACAGGGAGAGACAGTCTCTCTGTCTCAAACAACAACAACAAAAAAAAGTGATTACAGTAGGGGCCAGGCATGGTGGCTCACACTTGTAATCCCAGCCCTTTGGGAGGCTGAGCCTGAGCTCAGTTCAAGATCAGCCTGGGCAATGTAGTGACACCCCATCTCTACTAAAAATACAAAAATTCGGCCGGGCGCGGTGGCTCAAGCCTGTAATCCCAGCACTTTGGGAGGCCGAGACGGGCGGATCATGAGGCCAGGAGATCGAGACCATCCTGGCTAACACAGTGAAACCCCGTCTCTACTAAAAAAATACAAAAAACTAGCCGGGCAAGGTGGCGGGCGCCTATAGTCCCAGCTACTCGGGAGGCTGAGGCAGGAGAATGACGTAAACCCGGGAGGCGGAGCTTGCAGTGAGCTGAAATCCGGCCACTGTACTCCAGCCCGGGCGACAGAGTGAGACTCCGTCTCAAAAAAAAAAAAAAAAAAATACAAAAATTCACCAGGAGTAGTGGCACCCAGCTGTGGGTTGCAGTGAGCCAAGCTCTTCCCACTGCACTCCAACCTGGGTGACAGAGTGAGACTCCATCTCAAAAAAAAAAAAAAAAAAGTAAAAAGAATGATTACAGTAAATAAAATACAAGATAGTTCTAATTGAATTTTTTCCTCTTTTATTACACCAAACTTAAGGTTTGTAACCTGTGGTTTAGCTGGCAAAATGTAGACCTGTGCAGTTGTCTTATGGAGTTCCAGTCTAAGAATACCCTAGGGCTCCATCTTCAGCACAGAAGCAAACTCAGTTTTCTTCCCATCCTGGGAATCTTACTGAGGCAGACTTTGCCCTTTTAGAAGGCACACAAGCATATTTGGGAAGCTACCTCTTGTGCCATTGCCTCTTCAAACAAACCTGCAAGAGTCTGTCCCTGTTCAGCAAATGGAATATCAGAATGTGCAAACAGCCTTCTGTAAAGAAAATACACGCCAGGCCAGGCACAGTGGCTCACACCTGTAATCCCAGCACTTTGGAAGGCTGAGGTGGGTGGATCGCCTGAGGTCAGAAGTTCAAAACCAGCCTGGTCAACATGGTGAAACCCTGTCTCTACTAAAGATACAAAAAAAAAAAAAAAAAAAAAAAAAATCAGCCAGGCATGGTGGCAGATGTCTGTAATCCCAGCTATTCAGGAGGCTGAGGCAGGAGAATCACTTGAACCCAGGAGGCAGAGGTTGCAGTGAGCCAAAATCGTGCCACTGCACTCCAGCCTGGGAAGCAAGAGCGAAACTCCGTCTCAAAAAAGAAAAAAAAGAAAAAGAAGGAAAGAAAATACATGCCAGGCCGAGCATCGTGGCTCATGCTTGTAATTCCAACACTTTGGGAGGCTGAGGCAGGAGGATCGCTTGAGGCCAGAAGTTTGAGGGCAGCCTGGGCAACATCATATCAAGACTCTGTCTCTACAAAAAGTTATTTTAAAAAATTAGCCGGGAGTGGTGAGGTACATCTGTAGTCCCAGATATTTAGGAGGCTCGCTTGAGCCTAGGTGTTCAAGGCTGCAGTGAGCTATGACTGTGCCAATGTATTTCAGCTTGGGTGACAGAACAAGATTCTGTTTCTAGAAAATACAGCCAAACATTAACCATTAATGTTTTTAATACCATACCTTACTTAGACAGATATCCACAGGAGGCTCCTTTAACCGAACAGTGGCCTTCCCCTCATCTACAAATTTGGTGAAGAATTGCTCAATGTTCTCCCTTAGCTGCATAAAACCAGTGGGAAAAAAGAACAAAATTAACTATTGTTACTCAGTAACATTTATTACAACTAGAATGTGCCAGTCACTTTGCCAGACTTTGGTTTGGCTTTTAGTCCTTGAGTCTGAGTGTTTTCATAGTTTTAAGTTTTAAAGCTTTTTATCACACCACTGTACTCCAGGCTGGGCAACAGAATGAGACTCCTTCTCAAAACAAACAAACAAACAAAAAACAGTTGTTTTGTTTTTTTTGAGATGGAGTCTCACTCTCGCCCAGGCTGGAGTGAAGTGGTGCCAATCTTGGCTCACTGCAACCTCCGCTTCCCAGGTTCAAGCAATTCTCCTGACTCAGCCTTCCTAGTAGCTCAGATTACAGGTGCATGCCACCATGCCCGGTTAATTTTTGTATTTTTAGTAGAAACAGGGTTTCATCATGTTGGCCAGGCGGGTCTAGAACTCTTGGCTTCAAGTGATCTGCCTGCCTGGGCCTCCCGAAGTGCTGGGATTACAGGCATGAGCCACAGCGCCTGGCCAAGTTTTAAAGTTTTGTTTTTTTTTTTTTAAGCAGTTGGGAAGTTATACTCCCCATCTAGCTGGTAGTGGATGTTACTGCTCTGTCTGTCCAGTAACTCTCCTTTGAGAACAGGATCACCATGTTTTGAGAGAATGCTCCTCTTCTCCCATTCCAACTATGTAATTGTAGGTAGAGTTGTCAATAGTAGTTACTTGCCTTCATAACTTCAGTCCATTAGCCTGGGGTGGGCACACCTCCCAGTAGATTATATACAAACTCCATGAGAGCAGGAATCTTGTCTCCTTTGCTATTCTATCCTGAGTGCAAGAACGGTGACTGACACATAATGGATGCTCAAAAAAATTTTAATGACTATCATCTATATAAATGGAATATTTAAAATTTTAAAAAATTAATGATTGCTGTTGCATCTGCTTTAGATTTCAACAACTATTGAGTCACAACCCACTATGTACCAGGTACTCTAATAGGGTCTTGGGACATAGCAATGAATAAGACTGACTGGGTAACTACACTTAGAGTTGACAATCTAATGAGAGAGCGTTATTAAACAAGTACTTATAACAAATATCAAGACAAGGGAAGTGCAGGATGCTATGACCTCCTTTTTTAAGCTAAGGAAAATACTGTGGGAGAAAAAATTCACTGAACAGAAGTGCAGTTATTTTACTGTTCCCCAATTGGACAGCGGCTTCATTTGCAGTTGTTTCACGCAAAATTTCAGAAGCTTGAAACAGGCGGGATTGCCATCCACTACTAAATAGCAACACTGTAAATTCAAAGTCGTAAAAGTGGGGAGGATAAATATCGAAAAGGTGCACTCTCAAAAGCTTTCTTCTTTCGGGTCCGTAGGAAGACGCACAGGACCCTGGGGTCCGGTTGGTAGTAGGTCTCAGGGCTGGGAGTTCAGGAACCCCCAAGGCAGGCTCTCGCCTCGGGAGCAGGCGAGCGCATGAGGACCGAGGGCGGCCCGCGTCTCGGCTTCTGAGAAGAACGCGAGGCTGACAGGGCCTGCCCACTTCACGCACCTCATAGCGGGTCCCGCGCTTGTCCTTCAGGGTGGAGATGAGCAGGAAGGCTCGGGCCGACGGCTGACTCCTGGAAGTCTGCTGAAAGAGGCTCAACACGGCTCGGACGCCCTTGCCCCGGTTCCTAAGCCCCAAGGCGGGCAAGTGCCGGCTGATCACCTCCACCTCACAGTGTAGCTTCATCTCGCCCAGAGGCCACAACCAGGCCACCTGGCTTTGAAACTTCCTCCTTCCCGCCACCCAGCGCCGCCACCGGGGTCCTCGCGCACGCGGGCTGCCCGCGGATCCGCCTGCCTGTTGGACTTGTCCGCGACGGGTGCTGTCTTAATACGGTGGCTCTATGAAGCCCGCGGGAAACGGCTTCCCTTCTCCCTTCGCAGCGCCGGGTCCTCGCCGTGGCTGCGTACCGGGACTGACCACTTGAGATCCGGGCTCGCGCCCCCGGAAACCGGCAATCGGCGGGGGCGCAACGTCTTTTCCCCCGAGCGCGCAGCTGGCAGGGGTGGTTGTTTCTGTTTGGGGCGGATTCCGAGGGTTTCAGCTGTTGACGCTTTACGCGTTGCCGGCGCACGTTGGGCCGCTGTTTCCCAAGGGAAGGCAGGTGTGCGTCTGCGTTACGGGGAAAGGGATTTAGAACTGTCCGCGTGGCCCGCCAACCCAGCGAGGGCTCATTTCCCGGCGCGGACGGGCTTTTGGTGGTTTTGGTGGCTGCTCTCCGGAGGCAAACCTGGCACGTCGGAGGGGGGCTTTATATGGCTGTATTTGACTTGTTAATTCCTGCTGAACAAATAATTTTCCATGGCGAGTAGGGTGGATGGACTGTGACTGGCTTAACTGCACGTGAGACGTGGAAAGACCATCCAGACCGCACAAGGCCTTCGTACTCTTGATTTTCTTGATTGATTGAACTAGGGCGGGGCCCGGCTGGGGAGTGGGAAGCGCCTGGGGAGCAAGTGTTAAGGAGGCGTTCACTGTCGGGGTAGTAGTCTTGCCTCCTTAAAATTTGTGCTCTAGGCGCCTCTTTCGCCTTAACCTAGTCCTAGCTGTATAGTAAACATTTTATTTTGTTTGAGTTATACTTCCGTAATGGTAAAATGACGTTCAGAAATACCGATTTTTCAATACAACTGTGACAAAATGTGGCTTATTCTCAAATGAGCGTCCCTATTTACATGTTGAACCTGCGGTGTCGGTCAATTCCTAATTCTTTAAGACGTAATGGTTTCTGAAAAATAGTGATTAAAATAAAATTATGGCCGGCGGCGGTGGCTCACGCTTGTAATCCCAGCACTTTGGGGGGCTGAGGCAGGCAGGTCACTTGAGCCCAGGAGTTCAAGACCAGCTTGGGTAACATGGCAAAACCCCGTCTCTACGAAAAAATACAAAAAAATTAGCCGGGCATTGTGGCGCGTGTCTGTAGTACCAGCTACTTGGGAGGATCACTTGAGCCTAGAGAGGTCGACAGACTGCGGTGAGCCATAATCACGCACTGGCACTCCAGCTTGAGTGACACAGTGAGACCCCATCTCGACTCAAAAAAAAAATTAACTTCCCCTCCATTTAGTATTCTTACATGTACATCTAGTAGAGCATTAAAACGCTACTCAGCATTTAGCAAAACTTAACCTTATGCTTAAAGAGAAAACGGACACTACAATTTTCAGACTATTAGACTTTATAGGAGTTACCTGCTTTTGTTCTTTGAGAGGGTAATAATATAGAAAAAATAAAACAGCCTAAATTATTACAAGTACATTAAATGGACTCAACTTCCAAGTACAGTTGGGAACTAGGAAAACTAAAAACTGTTCATTAGAAATGTTCTGCCAGGTGCGGTGGCTCACGCCTGTAAGCCCAACAATTTGGGAGGCCCGAGGCAGGCGGGTCGCTTAGCCCAGGAGTTCGAGATTAGCCTGGGCAATAGTGAGACCTCGTCTCCACAAAGAATTTAAATTAAAAAATTAGCTAGGCCGGCCGCGGTGGCTCACGTCTGTAAGCCCAACAATTTGGGAGGCCCGAGGCCGGAGGGTCGCTTAGCCCAGGAGTTCGAGATTAGCCTGGGCAATAGTGAGCCCTTTGCCTCCACAAAAAGTTTAAATTAAAAAATTAGGCCGGGCGCGGTGGCTCACGCCTGTAATCCCAGCACTTTGGGAGGCCGAGGTGGGAGAATCGCCTGAGGTCGGGAGTTGGAGACCGGCCTGGCCAGCATGGTGAAACCCCGTCTCTACTAAAAATACAGAAATTTTCATTAGAGTAGAAATGTTCTGCCGGCGTGGTGCAGTGGCTCACGCCTGTAAGCCCAACAATTTGGGAGGCCCGAGGCAGGAGGATCGCTTAGCCCAGGAGTTCGAGATTAGCCTGGGCAATAGTGAGACCTTGTCTCCACGAAATATTTAAATTAAAAAATTAGCTAGGCCGGGCGCGGTGGCTCACACCTGAAGCCCAACAGTTTGGGAGGCAGGGCGTGGTGGCGCTGCCTGTAGTCCCAGCTACTCGGGAAGCTGAGGTAGGAGAATCGCTTGAACCCAGGACGCGGAAGTTGCAGTGAGCCGAGATCGTGCCACTGCACTCCAGCCTGGGCGACAGAGCAAGACTCTCAAAAAAAAAAAAAAAAAGAAGAAAGAAAAAAAAATTAGTTGGGCGGGGCGGCGCGCGCCTGTAGTCCCAGCTTGAGCCTGGGAGGCCGAAGTTGCCGTGAGCGGAAACTGCCTTCCAGCCTGGGCGACAGAGCGATACCTTGTCTCAAAAAAAAAAAAAAAGAAAAGCTTCAATCTCAATCCTTTATTTGGTGTTACTTAGGCTTGGGTTGTTGAAGCATGGATTCAGTAATTAAATAAATAGGTGAAAGTTACGTAACAGTTCAACGGTGATTTTCGAGTGAAACAGTGGTATATACTGCCGAAAACCTGTCTTCCTGTCAGTCTCAAAAAAGAGGTAGTTTCAAAACTACCTCTTTTTTAAACATCTATCAGTTTTTGATATCTCATTTCCCTTTCCACATCCTCCCCTTTGTCCACCCAAATTTAATGGTTTAAATACTTGGATCTGACACTCTAGAGTACACCTAAAGGTTTTGGTCTTAGTGGATTGCTTGTGAAGCAAAGAGCCCTTTGAACATTACCACCATACAAATAAAATCTGTTCTTTGATCTCTACCCTTAATTACCTCGAGTTAGTTTCCCTTGTAGACAGACTGAAAATGGAAATACATAAGGAGTTTAAAATAATTGGGTTACAAGTTTTTGACAAGAGAAATAAGAGATAAAACATTTAGATTTGTTTTTCTTCTATAAAATTAGTTTCTCTTCTACCTGGCCTACAAACTACATTCTTTTCTCTCTGTTTTGTTCATACTAATTAATATTATCAAATTCCAGTTCAGTTTCCGCTAAACCTTCTTTAGCATCTTGACCTTCCTTTTTGCAAGCTCCAATTGCACTTTTCGTTTATTTCCCTGGCTTTCTGGCACATACTAGGCATTCAACAGATAATGGATTCCCTTGGATTGAATCCCCTCCCCTCCTCTCCCCTCCCCTCCCCTCCCCTCTGTTTCCCAGGCTCGAGTGCAGTGGCAAGATCTCAGCTCACTGCAACCTCAGTCTCCCGGGCTCAAGCGATTCTCCTGCCTCATCCTCCCGAGTAGCTGGGACTACATGTGCCCGTCACCACGCCCGGTTAATTTTTGTGTTTTTAGTAGAGACGGGGTTTCACCATGTTGGCCAGGCTGGTCTCGAACTCCTGACCTCTGGTGATCCACCCTCCTCGGCCTCCCAAAGTGCTGGGATTACAGGTGTGAGCCACCGCGCCCTGGTGATAATGGATTTCTTTAACTTTTCATTTGTAGTCATAGTGAACTTTGCTCGCATTGTAGCTCACTAGATTTGAGCTAATAAAATCACAGTCACATCAGAATTTTTTTTTTTAGTTTAGTTTTGGAGACAGGGTTTCACCCAGGCTGGAGTACAGTGGCAACATTCATAACTCACTGCAACCTCAAACTTCTGGGCTCAAGCCATCCTCCTGCCCTAGCCTCCCGAGTAGCTGAGACTACAGGTGCGTGCCACCATGGCCAGATGTGTGTGGTTTTCTTTTCTTTTTTTTTTTTTTCACTTTTTGCTAGGGATGGGGGTTCTTGCTATGTTGCCTAGTCTGGTCTTGACCTCCTGGCCTCAAGGTGTCCTCCTGCCTCAGCCTCCCAAAGCACTCGGATTACAGGTATGAGCCACCATGCCCCGCCCACATCAGATTCTTAAAGAACTAGGTCAGAAGCTATGGACAATGTAGACTTGCTTGCCCTAGCACATTGGATCCAGATGTTGGAGTTAGTTTTTTTTTTTTTTTTTTTTTTTATTTTAGTGGTAAAAATCATCTAAGACTCAGTACAGCTAAATAGTTAACAAATATGAACCTAAGCATCAGACCTCTTTCAATGTCAAGGAAAAAAAAGACTGGAGAAAAATGTCTCCAAATATGTTGAATTTATTCAGGAATGGGAAGAGAATATTAGAATTCCGGATGCATGAAATGGCAAGCCAAAAGTATGTCCAGTGAGGGAAGGGTAAAAGGAAGCTTTTATTGGCAAAAAGGGCAAGTTCAAATAAAGCTGCTTGGAAACAGAAGCAAGAGTTCTGTTCAATGAACAGAGTTCATTGGTTCCAGAGGCTCAGAGCCAGAGTTGTCATCATTTCATTAGTGGAGATGCTGTTACTGGGCAAGTGTTCTTTTAAGAGCATCTTATCTAAATTACTGCAGTCCTAAAGAATGATAAGCTTTGTCATAGAAACATGTATATGTCTGAAACCTGCCGACTGTGCAAAGGAGGACATGTGTGAAGGATGCGAACTGATCTCTTGTGGAGCTTTTAGAAAGTCTTCAGGAACAGTTCTTATCTCAGACATACAAACATGAGCCCCTTCCTTTGTGCCTTTCTGGCCCTATTTTGTTTGGTTCTGACAAAAGTGATTTCATCCTGGTATCTGCAAATTTCACTCCTCTCAGTGCTGCCTTTCTTCAGTGACACTCTTTGATTATGTCTTATAGATTGTGTTTCCATGATTATTTACTAATGAATGACCACCTTTCCATTCTTAGCACTGCCGTATCAATTCAGAGCTGCATTACTTTGCTACAGAGCTGTTGCAAAATTTACAAGGTCTTCTTGCTTCAATACATTTATTCATTCATTTAACACAGTATTTTTTTTTTTTTTTTTTTGAGACAGGTTCACACCCTGTCCCCCAGGCTCTGAAAGTTCTGGAAAACCTTTGAAAAATTTTAAAAAAGATAAAATTCAGACCTGATCAGGAAAGGTTCTTGTGGTCAGTAAAAAGATGATTTTGGAGGTAGAGCAAGCCTGAAAGCAGATGTATCAGGAGGCTGTTGTAATAATCCACCATCCATACTGCAGCCAAATTAAATTTGTAAAGGGATATCCTATCATAGAATCCTCAAGTTTTAGAGCTGAAATGTCGATTACAGATATTTTACTTCAATTCTCTCATTTCGCACAAGAGGGAATGGAATTAAGAGTAAAGGTACACTATTTGACCATGACCTCATAGATAGTCAATGTTAGACTAAAGAGGTCTAGAACTCAAGTCTCAGATGCTGTATTTAATTTCTCCCAAAAACCTTCATGGATTTCTACTCTTCACAATTTAATTAAATACAAAGGTTTGTCTGTTGCCCAAAGGCTTGTCTCTTGCTCCCTTTGGAATCCAGGTTATATTTAATATTACTTAGCAGGACAAATAGCCCCAGGACAGCCTCTGGTTTTTCAGTTCCCACTTAGCACCTGCCCCCAGTATACCCCTTTCTTGTGAGTTCACCTCTGCATTTTAAAAGGTTTTTTTTTTTTTTTTTTTTTTTGAGACAGAGTCTTGCTCTGTCGCCCAGGCTGGAGTGCTGCAATGGCGCGATCTCAGCTCACTGCAACCTCCACTTCCCAGGTTCAAGTGATTCTCCTGCCTCAGCCTCCCGAGTAGCTGTGATTACACTATGCCTGGCTAATTTTTATATTTTTGGTACAGATGGGGTTTCACCATGTTAGGCTGGTCTCAAACTCCTAACCTCAGGTGATCCACCCACTTTGGCCTCCCAAAGTGCTGGGATTACAGGCGTGAGTCACTGCGCCCAGCCAAAATGTCATATTTTATCCAGCACATTTGGGAGTTGACGGTAAGAGGAATTTTATTCTGTTCAAAATATTGCTATATGATTACTTATTTAATGCTTATCTTCACCTCTAGATGATATGCTTCCTGGCTTCCGAGTCACTGCTGTTATATGCAAAGCCTAGCATAGTGTTTATATGCAGTCGGTACTCAATGCATATTTGTAGAAAGAATAAACAAATACTGCTTTTCATTTATTCATTTAGCAAATATTTGTGAAAGCATGCATTGTACTAGAATACAGCAGTCTTACATGCTTGTGTTGGGATAAGTAGCCATTTGGGAGGGGAAAAGAAGCTGAATTTCTCCCTCATTCCTGGGGAACAGTGACATCAATTTTAGGTGGTTTCAAGATTTAAAATAAAAACTTTAAAAATATCACAGGAAAACACATGTAACCTTTAAAGAATTTTGATGCAAAACCTAAAGGCAGTAGTATGACAAGTTAACACATTTAATACATGGACTTTTGTCCAGGCACGGTGCCTCATGCCTGTAATCCCAGCACTTTGGGAGGCTGAGGCGGGTGGATCACCTGAGGTCGGGAGTTCAAGACCAGCCTGACCAACCTGGAGAAACCCTGTCTCTATTGAAAATACAAAATTAGCTGGGGTGGTGGCGCATGCCTGTAATTCCAGCTACTCGGGAGGCTGAGGCAGGAGAATCGCTTGAACCCGGGAGACAGAGGTTGCAGTGAGGCAAGATCACGCCATTGCACTTCAGCCTGGGCAACAAGAGCAAAACTCCGTCTCAAAAAAAAAAAAAAAAAAACATAGACTTTAAAACTTTTTGCATGGTGCTGGTCTGAGTGCAGTGGCGTTTACAACTAAACCAGTTACAGATTTATTTGTTCCTTCTCCACTCCCACTGCTTGACTTGACTAGCCTAAAAAACAAACAAAAAATAAAAACTTGTTGCATGGAAAAATATACTATAAACAAATTTAAAAAATAAATAAGAATCGGCCGGGCGCGGTGGCTCAAGCCTGTAATCCCAGCACTTTGGGAGGCCGAGACGGGCGGATCACGAGGTCAAGAGGTCGAGACCATCCTGGCTAACACAGTGAAACCCCGTCTCTATTAAGAAATACAAAAAAAAAAAAAAACTAGCCGGGCGAGGCGGTGGGCGCCTGTAGTCCCAGCTACTCGGGAGGCTGAGGCCGGAGAATGGCGTGAACCCGGGAGGGGGAGCTTACAGTGAGCTGAGATCCGGCCACTGCACTCCAGCCTGGGTGGCAGAGCGAGACTCCGTCTCAAAAAAAAAAAAATAAATAAATAAAATAAATAAATAAATAAAAATAAATAAATAAATACATAAGAATCTGGGATGGTGGCAAAGAAAATAACTTTGCATCTTATCTGAAGGTCAAAGGTGTATTTCCTTATACATAAGTATTTATAAATATATAAACTCTAGATTACCAATGGATTAAAAAATTGGGCTATGGACTCAAAAAAGTTCCCAGATAAAGATACATGTCTGGCTTATAAACATAGGAAATTATGCTGTGTCTCATCAAAAAATCAAATTGAATCTTGCTAAATGGACTTCAAAAAATCAAATTGGGGTGAGGCACGGTGCCTCACGCCTGCAATCCCAGCACTTTGGGAGGCTGAGGCAGGCAGGCAAATCATGAGGTCAGGATATCGAGACCATTCTGGCTAACACGGTGAAACCCGGTCTCTACTAAAAATACACAAAATTAGCTGGGTGTGGTGGTGGGCACCTGTAATCTCAGCTACTCGGGAGGCTGAGGTAGGAGAATCATTTGAACCCGGGAGGCAGAGGTTGCAGTGAGCCGAGATCATACCACTGCACTCCATCCTGGGCGACACAGCAAGACTCCATCTCAAAAAAAAAAAAAAAAAAAAAAGTCAGATTGGGCCAGGCGTGACAGCTCATGCCTGTAATCCCAGCACTTTGGGAGGCTGAGACAGGTGGATTACCTGAGGTCGGGAGTTCGAGACCAGCCTGGCCAACATGGTGAAAACCTGTGATTACTAAAAATACAAAAATTAGCTGAGTGTGGTGACCTGTGCCTGTAATCTCAGCTACTTGGGAGGCTGAGGCAGGAGAATCACTTGAGCCGGGATCCCGGCAGAGGTTGTCCTGAGCTGAGATTGAGATTGCATTGCGCCATTGCCCTCCAGCCTGGGCAACAGAGTGAGACTGTCAAAAAAACAAAAACAAAAACAAAACAAAACAAAAAAACCTCTAAAAACTGCTAACTTGTTGGTTTGGATAGGGAAACTGGGAAAATAGGGGCCTGGGGTTAGAGAAAGACTTACTTTTAATAATATATTTAATGTATGCATGTATGTGTGTATTTTTTTTTCCTTTTTCTGAGTCCCCTTTCCCAAAGTATGTATGTTTTACTTTAAAATATAATATGTACAGTTAATTAAAATTTAATATTTGCTAAAATAGATATGGACAAACACATAACACTATTGAACAACTGGGCTTTTTTGAAGGGTTAATAATTATTAATAAAGACCTAATTCTGGGTGGGCATGGTGGCTGACTCCTGTAATCCCAGCACTTTGGGAGGTCGAGGGGGGAAGATCACTAGAGGCCAGAAGTTCGAGACCAGCCTGGCCAACATGGCAAAACCCTGTCTTTAATAAAAACATAAAAATTAGCCAGGAGTGGTGGCGCACGCCTGTGATCCCAGCTACCCAGGAGACTGAGGCAGGAGAATCACTAATGCCCGGGAAGTGGAGGTTGCAGTGAGCCTAGATGTTGCCACTGCACTCCAGCCTGGGTGACAGAGTAAGACTCCGTCTCCAAAAGAAAAGAAAAAAATAAGACCTCATTCTAACTGGGGCATGACACTGAAGTGTACATATTGTAATAACCAAACATGCAAAACATGTATTTTAGACTCTGTCTCTGGTAAAACAGGTTTTGTAAAGTTTAGAGGAAAAGTATGATTCTATTCCTAAAGAATCTATTCTGTTTTTTTTTTTTTTTTTGAGACGGAGTCTTGCTCTGTCGCCCAGGCTGGAGTGCAGTGACACCATCTCGGCTCACTGCAACCTCTGCCTCTTGGGTTGACGCCATTCTCCTGCCTCAGCCTCCCGAGTAGTTGGGACTATATGCGGTCGCCACTACGTCCGGCTAATTTTTTGTATTCTTTAGTAGAGATGGGGTTTCACTGTGTTAGCCAGGATGGTCTCGATCTGCCTCGTGATGTGCCTGCCTCGGCCTCCTAAAGTGCTGGGATTACAGGCGTGAGCCACCATGCCCAGCCTCCTAAAGGTTCTGAAATTGAAAGTAACTCAAGAGTGATGCAGGGTTTTTTGTTTTTTGGTTTTTTTTCGAGATGGAGTCTCACTCTGTTGCCCACACCAGAGTGCAGTGGTGCAATCTTGGCTTACTGCAACCTCCACGTCCTGGGTTTAAGCAATTCTTCTACCTCAGCCTCCAGAGTAGCTGGGACTACAGGCCACCGCCACCATGCCTGGCTAATTTTTGTATTTTTAGTGGAGACTGAGTTTCACCATATTGACCAGGCTGATCTTGAACTCCTGACCTTGTGATCCGCCTGCCTCAGCCTCCCAAAGTGCTGGGATTACAGGCATGAGCCACCACGCCCGGCCAGGTTTTTTCTTAAAAAAGTTTTAGTTTCAAGGGAACATGTACAGGTTGGTTCTATAGATAAACTATGTGTCACAGGGGTTATTATTTCATCAACCAGGTAATAAGCTTAGTACCCAGTAGGTACTTTTCAAATCCTCACCCTCCTCCTACCCTCTACCCTCAAGTAGGCCCTGCTGCCTGTTACTTTCTTTGGGTGCATGTTTATTCAGTGTTTAGCTCTCACTTATAAGTGAGAACATGGTGTTTGGTTTTCTGTTTGTGTTAGCTTGTTTAGGATAATGGCCTCCAATTCCATCCATGTTGTTGCACAGGACATGATCTTGTTTTCTGTGGCTGTGTAGCATTCCATAGTGTATATGTACTACATTTTCTTTATCCAGTCTACTGTTGCCTAAAAAATTGCTATTTAGGTTGATTCAGTGTGTTTGCTATTGTGAATAGTGCTGCGATGAACATACACATGCATTTGTCTTTATTGTAGAATGATTTATATTCTTTTGGGTATATATTCAGTAATGAGATTGCTGGTCAAATGGCAGTTCTGTTTTAAGTTCTTTAAGAAATCACCTAACTGCTTTCCACAGTGCTGAAGTAGTTTACATTCCCGTCAGCAGTGTACACGCCTAAGATGAAGGTTTTTAAATGATTAAATTCTGGATAGACGATCACAGAAGATTGTAAGAATAATTTGAGAAAGAAAATTAAAGACATCTTGAATAATAGTGTCCTAATATGCATATTATTCCAATGTACTTAAAAATAAGATCTATACTCTGTAGTGTTAGAATGCTTCAATCTTACAGATATATTACTTTTATTTTTTCAAAAGAAAAATATTAGTAGGGTTATCTTGGCAAGGACATTGTGGCACTTTTTTCTTTTTTTTTCTTTGTACTTCATTGTACATTTTTTAAAAAACAAAGAACCCAACCCAAGAAATATCCTATTAAAGGAAAATGTGTTCTAAAAGAAGAGGCATTTCAAAGTTTCAAAGCCATGTATAAAAGAAAACTAAGATGGCTCACGCCTGTAATCCCAGCACTTCGGGAGGCCGAGGCGGGTGGATCATGAGGTCAGGAGATCGAGACCTGGCTAACACGGTGAAACCCTGTCTCTACTAAAAATACAAAAAGAAATTAGCCAGGCGTGGTGGTGGGCACCTGTAGTCCCAGCTACTTGGGAGGCTGAGGCGGAGAATGGCGTGAACCCGGGAAGTGGAGCTTACAGTGAGCCAAGATAGCGCCACTGCACTCCAGCCTGGGCGACAGAGCAAGACTCGGTCTCAAAACAAAAGGAAAAACAAAAACATAAAAGCTCTTAATAAACACTGAGTTAAAATGAACTTTTAAAGCTGTTCTCAGTTTATTGAAAAAGAAATGCATAATTCCATTGTTTGGGATAGATGATGTCACATTATCTTAAAACTGAAAGGAAGTACGACTTCTTAGCTGCACTTTTGCAATATCTCTATCAAAGAGAATAATCTATAGACTAGAATAAGCATTAAGAATTACTTAAGTATTCGGATTAAGATTGTTCAAGTGCAACTAGTTGCTTCTTATTTGTCTTTTTTTCTCTCCTAAATGAATTCACTTCTTTAGGTCCAAAGGATTATATATCAGAGTACTGAAAATATTTATGGAATTGATCTCAGAACCACTATAATCTTTTAAATATTATGGAGACCAACTAGGAGAGGCCTGAGAAAGTGTGGACAAATGTTAGATTAGCTTTTGTGAGGCAAACGGCTTTTAGAAACCACACATTAGTGACTGATATAAATTATAGGAAAGTTGTAGAAACTTGACATTGGATATTGCCCAGTGAGGCTTTAAAATAAAATACCTTTTCATTCTTTTTTTTTTTTTTTTTGAGACGGAGTCTCGCTGTGTGGCCCAGGCTAGAGTGCAGTGGCCCGATCTTGGCTCACTGCAAGCTCCACCTCCCGGGTTCGCCATTCTCCCGCCTCAGCCTCCGAGTAGCTGGGACTACAGGCGCCCGCCACCACGCCCGGCTAGTTTTTTGTATTTTTTTTTAGTAGAGACGGGGTTTCACCATGTTAGCCAGGATGGTCTCGATCTCCTGACCTCGTGATCCACCCGCCTCGGCCTCCCAAAGTGCTGGGATTACAGGCTTGAGCCACCGCGCCCGGCCACCTTTTCATTCTTGTCACTAGGCCTTTTGTGCATCTTCTATTCTAGTTACACAAAGTTGTTTGCCTTACCTCGGCTCAAGTGCTTTCTTTCAACAGGCATTCCCTTCTGTCAAGTGCTGCCTGTAGAAATCCCATTCTTCAAGGTCTACCTCAAAGGTCTCTCAAATGTACTTCAAGCTGGAACTAATTTCTCTTCTTCGCTCCTCTCATACTTCATGAGCACACCCATCATTGAATACAGAATATTTTCCTTAGTTGTATACGTGCTGCTGGTGCACAAACGTTGTATGTTGAGATCTTGGAGATAATCCTGTTTTCCACAGTAGATTAGATTAGAACATTTTGAGGGCAAGGAACAAGTTATATGTAGTTTACAAATCTCTGACTCCCCTCCTTCCTTAATCATATAATACAATGCCTAACTTAATGATTGGGTAGGGGGACCCCACTAGAACCCTGACATAACATACCTTAAAGAAGTGTTGTATTTCAATTTATAAGAGTTTATATGTAAAAGTTTCTTGAATTGTTGCACCCTGTGCTACATTTTATAAATCTACTTAAAGCTTTGATTTCAGAGCAGTTTTATCTGGAGGCATTATAAATGACCATATGGAATTTTAGGCATCTTTCAGCAGAAATTCGTTTATTGACATTTTTTTTTTGCATTTTTGCATTTGCTTTTCATTAGTTGTTTTGTCACCAAATTATCTAGTCAAAGCAGCATACACTGCACATTACTTGCTTACTACTTTACATTCAGCCAATTACATTTAAGAATCAAATACACTAAATGCCAAAGAATCTCATTTTTTTTCTGGAATGGTGTAGGTGTATTTCTTGGAGGAGTGTGTCAAAAAAATAAATTTGAAAAGGTACTCTGTTTAACAAAATAAAAGCAAACCCTACCGTTGACTCGTGATTATTACAGCTGATTTTAAGTTGTTTTGTAAATTTATTCCAGTAGGTGTCACTGGTGAGTCGAGGGAAAAATCCTTTCCCAAGTGTAACGTTTTAATGAAAAGAAAGTAAAAGATTTAATCAATAAAAGAGGCTATGAATATGCATTTCTTTAGAGTTCAAAATTAACGTATTTATTGTTCAAAAGAGACAGGGTCTCGCTATGTTGCCCAGGCTGGAGTGCAGTGGCTATTCACAGGCGCGATCCCACTACTGATCAGCACGGGAGTTTTGACCTGCTCCGTTTCCGACCTGGGCCGGTTCACCCCTCCTTAGGCAACCTGGTGGTCCCCCGCTCCCGGGAGGTCACCATATTGATGCCGAACTTAGTGCGGACACCCGATCGGCATAGCGCACTACAGCCCAGAACTCCTGGACTCAAGCGATCCTCCCACCTCAGCCTCCCTAGTAGCTGGGACTACAGGCACGCGCCACCGCGCCCGGCGGTCGGATAGTGGCGCAGAATAGCACTAGAAGCTGTGGTATGGTGACGTCATCAACTGGGACGGCCCACAACGCCTCTAAGATTTCATTTTATTCACCCCGCTAAACAACCTGAGCACACTGCGCACGCGTTTCCTTTGAGCACTGCATTCTGGGTAAACTGTCTCAAAAGTTTGAAGAGCGCATGCGTGGGCGAGCTCCTTCCTTTTACCTCGTTGCACTTCGGAGAGCAAGATGGGTCACCAGCAGCTGTACTGGAGCCACCCGCGAAAATTCGGCCAGGGTTCTCGCTCTTGGTGAGAAATAGTTTGTGATTTTGGGGAAGCGTTGCTATGGAGCGCTAGGCTGCTTAAAATCTCAAGTAGAGGAGATCACGGGCGGCACGAGGGAGCAGGCCGACTGGGAGCCGCTGGTGCCGCCATTACAGGCCTGTGCTGGGGCCTGGAAGTCCCGGGATGCGGGTAGTAGCCGTCTGAGTGTGGAGTCTTGTAATTTCTGTGATCTGCAAAGCCGCTGTCTTTTTTTCTTACAGTCGCGTGTGTTCAAACCGGCACGGTCTGATCCGGAAATATGGCCTCAATATGTGCCGCCAGTGTTTCCGTCAGTACGCGAAGGATATCGGTTTCATTAAGGTAGGCGTCTGCAGGCGTTCTCCATGTTTGTGTGGGCGGAGGTCGTGGTGGTTCTTTATTTTTTCTGCGAAAGACAACCGACAGATCTTCCCTGGGGTGGTAAATCTGAGCTTTCGACCAAGAGCTTTTCCTCTTTTTTAGTTGGTAGCTGGTGACAGTGTTGATGGTTTGGACAATCAGATTAATAGAATGGAGAAGGCGAAGGACTTAGTCATTCCTACCCACTTTTACATAGATAGCTTAGTCAGTTTTAGGTGCCATGTATTGTGTTGGGTGAAATTATTCGCTTTACAGAGGCTACTAAAGTTGTTTTACATTTCTTTCACTTATCGATCTTATAAGTACCTATTCTCGAGACAGGGTCTCTCTCGGTCGCCCAGGTTGGAGTGCAGTGGTGTTGTTTTGGCTCACTGCAACCTCGAACTCCTGGTCTCAGGCGATCCTACTGCCTTGGCGTTCCGAGTAGCTGGGACTAAAGGCTTTCGCCACCACGCGCGGCTTTACCTAGATATTTTCTAACCAAATAAATGTATTAACCACTGACCCCAAGTTTTTTTTTTTTTTTTTTTTTGAGACGAAGTCGCACTCACCCAACCTGGAGTGTAATGGCATGATCTCGGCTCACTGCAACCTTCGCCTCCCCGGTTCAAGCGATTCTCCTGCCTCAGCCTCCTGGGTAGCTGGGATTACAGGCGCTCACCACCATGCCCGGCTCATTTTAATTTTTATTTTTAGAAGAGGGTTTCACCATATTGGTCAGGCTGGTCTCGAACTCTTGACCTCGTGATCCGCCCGCCTCTCAGTGCTGGGATTACAGGTGTGAGCCACCGCCCCCGGCCACCCTAAGTGTTTGATAGGGTCATATACTGGAATGAACTAAAAGTTTGGGGTCAGAAAGCTATTAAGATTCAGCAAACAAGGGTCCGCTATTTAGTGCTTCTATCTCTTGATCACCTTAAGCAAATGTTTATATGAAACTTTTGGCTTCTAAAAATCTTTTAAATAGTAATTTGGGGTTTTTTAAAGGTGAAAACGAATTTATTATTGACTCCTTGAGATAAATTCACCAGCTTTTTGATTCTTAATTATTTTGTATTGGACAATACTGTTCTATAATGATGTAAATTTTTTTTTTTTTTTTTTTGGAAACTGGGTCTCCGTCTTTTGCCCAGGCTGGAGTGCAGTGGTGTGATCTCAGCTCACTGCAACCTCCCCCTCCCGAGTTCAAGCAATTCTCCTGCCTCAGCCTCCTGAGGGGCTGGGATTACAGGCGTCTGCCACCACGCCCGGCCTGTTTTTATTTTTTGTGGAGATGGGGTTTCGCCGTATTGACCAAGCTGGTTTTGAGCTCCTGACCTCAGGAGATCAGCCGCCTTGACCCCTCAGAGTGCTGGTATTACAGGCGTGAGCCACTTGGCGCCCTGTTGTAAATTGTTAATATGGATTCTGCAATGCAGCAGGGACAGAGAAAGTACCTTTAAATTCAGGCTTGACAGCCTTGAACAAATACTTCAGTATATGCTTCTTGTTAAAATGAGAAGGTTCGCCTAATTCGAGAGGTATATTACACATAAGAAAATGGACCTTGGCCCACACCCTAGCTCTGTGTCCTAGATAAACTGTGGGCCAGGCGAGGTGCCCCACGCCTGAAATGCCAGCACTTTGGGAGGCCGACAAGGTGGGCGGATCTCTTGAGCCCAGGATTTCCGCGAGAAGCCTTGCCAACATGGCGAAAACCTGTCTCCACAAAGATTAGCCTTGTATGGTGGCCCGCACCTGTGGTCTCAGCTACTCACGAGGCGGAGATGGGAGAATCGCTTGAACCCAGGAGGCTTAGGTTGCAATCAGTGGAGATAACTTCATTGCACGCCAGTCCGGGAGACAGCGAGACTGTCTCAAAAAAATAAAAAGATGAACAGTGTAATTATAGTTGCCTACTGAAAAACTATCCTGTGCATTTGGTAAAGATCATTTATTTACTAGTGTTTTGTTTTGGGAAACATTACTTTGATGGAAGAAGCGGGATAGCATTACCAAAAATCATTCTAAAACATAGTTGATTTCTGGAGTAGGCATTCAGTAAATATTTAAACTATGTAGAACCTGGTGTGGTTAGTTTGGGTAGGTCAGAGATCCAGTTAAACATTCTATAATGAGCCTTTTTTTTTTTTTTTTTGGTGAGAATCAAGTAGAGATTAAAGCATTTTGAAATAAATCATTATCTGCTTTTTTTTTTCAGTTGGACTAAATGATCTTCCTTCAAAGCATTATCCAAGGCCATCTACTCAGTGAAAAACTATGATAGTTCTTTGTACATAAAATAAACATTTGAAAAAACCCTTCTGTTTATGAGTGATCTTCCTTCAAAGGATTATCCAAGGCATCTACTCAATGAAAAACCATGATAGTTCTTTGTACATAAAATAAACATTTGAAAAAGCCCTTCAGTTTATGAGTGTTTTAATATGACTGGAATAGTTAATTGGTTATAGAAATTTTGTTTTGTTTTTTTTTTTTGAGATGGAATCTTGCTCTGTGGCCAGGGAGGAGTGCAGTGGTGCGATCTCTGCTTACTATAACCTGGTTTCAAGCCATTCTCCTGCCTCAGCCCCCACGCTCAGCTAATTTTTGTATTTTTAGTAGAGATGGGGGTTTCATCATGTTGACCAGGATGGTGTCGGTCTCTTAGTGATCCGCCTGCCTTGGCCCCCCACGAAGTGATGGGATTTCAAGCGTGAGCCACCACGCCCGGCAAGAAATCTTTTAAAAATTTAAATTTTATTACGTTCTCAATATACTTGTATCGATGACTTATTTTCCCTGAGTTAACATAAAATTGTAGCAGCCAGTAAACTGATAAATGCCAGTTTTATTTTTATACTTTGCAAAATGTGTCAGGTTCATGCCAGTAATCCCAGTACTTTCGGAGGCCAGAGTGGGAGGACTGCTTGAGCCCAGGAGAACACCCTGGGCAACATAGTGAGACCTTGTCTCTAAAGACATTTTTTTTTTTTTTGAGTCTCGTTCTGTCACCCAGGCTGGAGTGCAGTGGCACCATCTCAGCTCCCTGCAAGCTCAGCCTCCCGGGTTCATGCTGTTCTCCTGCCTCAGCCTCCTGGGGACTACAGGTGCCCACCACCAAGCCCAGCTAATCTTACGTATTTTTAGTAGAGATGGGATTTCACTGTGTTAGGATGAGAAAAAAATGTTTTAAGGAATTTATATATGTTCACACACTTTTGGAGATACAGGGTCTTATCTGTCAATGTGTGCATGTTCATATTTGTGGAGAAAAGCAGTTGGGAGTATTTGGAGGGGTTGTCCAAGTTGTAAAAAATCATGGTCCTGAAAGACGTCTACTGAGGGACTCAGTAAAAGGTGAAGTGTAGGTGTAGTGTGTGGTTGCTTTAACATTGGTAATGCAGGTGACTGACATGAGATGGAATAAATGAAGGTAGGTGAAAATTCTTGGGACTTGACATGCTGTCATCTGGAAGTCTATTAGAAATGCCCTGTTTGGGTATACCCTGTGCCTCCTGAATTGGTGTACATTTGAACAAGAGCCCCTATGTGATCCAGGTTTGGAAAGTAGTGTTCTATCACTTGTGGACAATAATTGTACAAATACTTGAGTTCCTATATGCCAGACAGAATTCTGTAGTGAATGAAAAGTTCTCTTTTGAATTTATGTGTTGATAGAGCAGCAATACATGATAATGTGCGGTATTTGAAGAAAAGCAGGGTAAAAGAGGTATATGTGCCAGATGTTGAGGTCAGAGAAGAAAGCCATACTTATATTTGGCTTTTGAACTTAATAGACGTGACAGCATAGATTGTGTGGGGAAGAGAATTCCTGAATGGAATCAGAAATGGCAAAGTTGTGGATGAAGAGTGAGAAAGTCGGTCAGGGTCTGTAGTAGCCTTGTAGGTTATAGTTAGATATTGTGAGATTAGCATCCATTTGGAAACTTATTTTCGTAGAGGTGGGGTATTACTGTGCTGTCCAGGTTAGTCTGAACTCTTGGGATCAAGTGATCCTCCTGCAGCCTCCCAAATAGCTGGGACAACAGGTGTGCACTACTGTGCCCAGCAGTGAACTAAGTTCTTAAGAACCAAACATATTTCAGTGAGGCAGAGGTAGAAATAAAGCTATTGCAATAGTCTAGGCAAGTGATTTTGGCTTGCATTAGGATAGATGGGAGTGGTTGAGATAGTCACTACTTTTTTTTTTTTTTTTAGACAGGGTCTTGCTCTATCACCCAGGCTGGAGTGCAGTGGTGCACTGCAGCCTCAATCTCCTGGGCTCAAGCTATCCTTCCATTCAGCCTTTTGAGCAGCTGAGACTACAGGTGTTCACCACCATGCCGGGATAATATTTTGTGTTTTTAGTAGAGACGGGGTTTGTTGTCCAGGCTGGTCTTGAACTCCTGGGTTCAAGTGATCAGCCTGCCTTGGCCTCCCAAAGTGGATTACAGGCGAGCGCCACTGCAACCAGCCTTACCGTGGGAGACAAGGTTTGTTGAAGGAACCGATATGGGAGATAGGAGTAGATAATGACTCCTAGGGGCTGGGCGTAGTGGCTCACTCCTGTAATCCCAGCAGCTGGGGAGGCCTAGGCGGGAGTATAGCGAAAATTTAAAAGAGAAAATTAGCCGGGTGTGGTTGTGCATGCCTAGCTACTTGGGAGGCTTGTGCCACTGCACTCTACCTGGGCAACAGAATGAGACCCAGTCTAAGAATGACTCCAAGGATTTTGGCCTGAGCAACTGGAAGGATAGAATTACTGTTGAGATAGGTCTTCCCAGATTTGGGAAGAATAGAAAGTTCAGTTTGGACATGTTGACTTTGAGACATGTCTTATACATCCAAATAGAATCTGTTTTAAGCAGAGAGTGAGTGATCAACTATATTGTGTGCCTCTGATTAAGACAGAATTGGTAACCCCAGTTTCATCTGAGAGGAGGGGAAGTGTGACAGAAGAGAAGCTGGAACGAGCATCTTAACTGGCTGCAGCTAAATTATCTTTGCCAATTTTTGTTTGTTTGTTTGTTTGTTTGTTTTGAGATGGAGTTTTGCTCATGTTGCCCAGGCTGGAGTGCAGTGGTGTGATCTTGGCTCACTGCAACCTCCCCCTCCTGGGTTCAAGCAATTCTCCTGCCTCAGCCTCCTGAGTAGCTAGGATTACAGGCATGTGCCACCATGCTCGGCTCGTTTTGTATTTTTAGTAGAGACGGGGTTTCTCCATGCTGGTCAACGGCTGTTCTCGAATTCCAGACCTCAGGTGATCTGCCCATCTCAGCCTCCCAAAGTGCTAGGATTGTAGGCATGAGCCACCGCGCCCAGCCTTTTTTTTTTTTTTCTTTTGAGATGGAGTGTTGCTCTGTTGCCTGGGTTGGAGTGCAGTGGCATGATTCCAGCTCACTGCAACCTCTGCCTCCCGGGTTCAAGCGATTCTCCTGCCTTAGCCTGCCAGGTAGCTGGGATTACAGGCATCTGCCAGTGTCTGGCTGATTTTTTGTATTTTTAGTAGAGGCAGGGTTTCACCATGTTGGCCAGGCTGCTCTCGAACTCTTGACCTGAGGTGATCCACCTGCCTCAGCCTCCCAAAGTGCTAGGATTACAGGCATGAACCACTGCACCTGGCCGCCAATTTTTTGAAAACATAATTGAACGCATTCCTAGTATGTTTCCCTTAGAAGGAGCTTGTAGAAGATAGGGACACTGGAGCTTAAGTTTCATAAGCTTCATAGTAAATCCACCTATGCGCCTAACCCTGAACCCCAGGTGTATGTGATGATAAAGTTGGTGTTGGGGAAGAGTCTAGGAAAGAACCAGGTTTCAGTCTGGGTAAGGAGGTGGGAAGAATATTGGGAGATGAGGTTGAGGATGTAAAAAACATTTATTGGTATTGGGATGAGCTGGTATTGCAGATAGAGTAGATGAGAAGCTGTGTCAGCTAAGCAAATGTAAAAAAAGTTTGGGAGATGTTGAGAGAAGCTTACATATGTAGTGGTAAGTTAGGTCCACAAGGGTGTGAGATGTGTTTGATTTGGTCATGAGAGTCTCTTGGATGAGCTGGGCTCTGGTCTAGTGGGATGGCCTGGTGTAAATTCCGTAAGAGACGTGCAGTGCCTTAGGTAATGGAAGGGAAACACCTCCTAGCCAGTCCTATCCCTGTGCGTACATGGTGGTAGTAAGTGGGAAGGCTGCTGTGGATAGGTGGTCTGGCTTTTCTAGTAGGGGTTGAATAATGCTTACTTGATAAATATTCTGTTTTAAAATTTGTCATGTGCCAGACATTATGCTAAGTGCTTTATGCACATTGCCTTTTTCAAGTCTTGGAGTACTTTTCAGTAGATGTTATCATCATTACATAACCAAGGAAACTGAGGCTTAGAGATTAAGTAATTTTCAAGGTCTCCCAAAGAAAGAGACAAAATGACTGGAACTGGGTCTGTCTGACATCAGTGCTTATGCTCTTAATATCCATAACACACTTATTGTAAGGTTAAAGGACTGTGCATCTCTTATTCCCAAAGATCACTTAGTTACTTGAGGGCAGGAGTAAATGTTTCCTTTCATATTTACATGTATACCAAGCACATAGCAAGATGCCTTGTAGATTAATAGGTCCTCATTTGTTGGGGAATTGAACTAAATTGCCTAGTAAAAGCTCAATAAGTGTTGATGGCAAAAGATAGTAGGTGCTATAGGAGAGGCCCAAACAACCATTGGAACATAGAGGATCTATTCTTTCTTTTTCAAAATTTATTGTAGAGACAGGGTCTTGCAATGTTGCCCAGGTTGGCCTTATACTCCTGGCCTCAAGTGATCCTCTTGCTGGGACTACATGTGTGAGCCACTACTCTGGCAGAGGATATATTCTTAGGTTTGGATTCTGTCTTAGTGTCTTTGGGCCACTGTAACAAAATCGAGTAGACTGAGTGGCTTAAATAACAGACATTTATTTCTCACAGTTCTGGAGGCTGGGAAGTCCGAGATGAAGGTGCTGGTAGATTTCATGTCTGATGAGAGCTGTTTCCTGACTCATAAATGATGCCTTCTCATTGTGTCCTTACATGGTGGATAGGGCAAATGAGCTTTCCTGGGCTTATTTTATAAGGGGACTAATCCCATAAGGGTTGACCTCTCATGGCCTAATCTCTGTCCAAAATGCCCCACCTCCTAGAACCCATAGGCTAGGGTTTCAACATGTGGATTTTATGGGGAACACAAACATTTTGGCTATGGAATCTCCTTTAATACAACAACTCCCTGAGGTACAGTTCCCATTTTACAAGTGAGGTGACTGAGGCACAATGAATAAGTAACTTTCCCAAGATTGTATAACTAGTAAGAGAGATTCAACCAGGTAGTGTGTCTTGAAAACTGCTCTTACCACTAAACTGTAAATGTTCAACAAAAAGTGAAAGCTGACTGGGCGTGGTGGCTCACACCTGTAATCCCAGCACTTTGGGAGGCTAAGGTGGGTGGATCACAAGGCCAGGAGTTCGAGACCAGCCTGGTCAACATGGTGAAACCCTATCTCTGTTAAAAATACAAAAATCAGTTGAGCGTGGTGGTGTGCGCCTGTAATCCCAGCTACTTGGGAGGCTGAGGCACAAGAATCGCTTGAACCTGGGAAAGGGAGGTTGCAGTAAATCAAGATCATGCCACTGCACTCCAGCCTGGGAGACAGAGTGAGACCCTGTCTCAAAAAAAAAAAAAAAAAAGTGAAAGCTTTGGTAAATATTGGTAGTCTACAAAATTGCCGAAAGAAATAATTTTTTATAAAAAGTGAAAGATTGTATATGTGCTACAATTTTATTATGTTAAACTACACAGGGAAAAAAAATCAGAAGGAAACATGTCATTATGTTAGCAGCATTTGACTTTGGGTGATGTGATTTAAGATTTGATTTGCAGCAGTGTCTGATTAAGACTCATTTAGAGATTGAGTATCCAGAGACTGCAGTATATAATGTCCCTGGTACCAATATTGCTAGCGAGGCTTCTGCTCCTCCTAAAAGAGCTCATTCTATTTTTAGATTGCTTTGATAGTAAGGTTTTTCTTAGGTTGCTATGATTTCATTCTACTGATTTTGACTGATACTCATTGATACTAATTCTGTGTTATCCTGTACAAACCAAGTGTAATCTCTGCCAAAAAAAAAAAAAGGGGGGGGGCTAAATATTTAGGCATGAAGGCTCTCATATATTCCTAGAATCTTCTTATTTCCAGTATAACCATCTCTGATTATTTCAACTGTTTCTCTAAGACATGATTTAGAGTGATCTTTGGTGTTCTCTGAATTAATTCCACTCAATCTAGATCCTGATAGTGACATAACATGTTTCACAGGGCAGGCATGCAGTAAAAATTTATTGAATTTGGTTGGGCATCATTGCTTTTTCACTTTTTGTGGGTCCTCTTTTACCATTACAGAAAGACCTGAGCTCTTTTCTTTGGCACTAGCCTATGGAGGTGACACCCATCTCCTCCATCATGGCCATCCTCAGACCCCTTGTGAAGCCCAAGATCGTCAAAAAGAGCACCAAGAAGTTCATTGGGCACCAGTCAGACTGATATGTCAAAATTAAGTGTAACTGGTGGAAACACAGAGGTATTGGCAACATGGTTCATAGAAGGTTCGAGGGCCAGATCTATGCCCAACATTGGTTATGGGAGAAACAAAAAAAAAAGACAAAGCACATACTGACCAGTGGCTTCTGGAAGTTCCTGGTCCACAATGTTAAGGAACTAGAAGTACTGCTGATGTGTAACAAATCTTACTGTGTTGAGATCACTCATGATGTTTCCTCCAAGAACTGCAAAGCCATCTTAGAAAGAGCAGCTCAGGTGGTCATCAGAGTCACCAATGCCAGTGCCAGCCTACACAGTGCAGAAAGTGAATAGACAGCGAATGTGTTTGTTTTATTGGGATTTAAATAAAACCAATAAAACTGTAAAAACAAAAACAACAAAAACCAGAGACCCTGCCTTTTAGACAGTTATTTGTGTGGCTAATGCCCCCAACAGTTTTATTTTTTTAAATTTTATTATGTATTGTTTTTGAGATGAAGTCTTGCTCTGACTGGAATGCAGTGGATGCAAGCTCAGCTCACTGCAACCTCCACCTCCCAGGTTCAAGCGATTCTCCTGCCCCAGCCTCCCAAGTGGCTGGGATTACAGGTGCCCACCACCACACCTGGCTAATTTTTGTAGAGATGGAGTTTTACCATGTTGGCCAGGCTGGTCTCGAACTCCTGACCTCAAGGGATCCTCCCACCTCAGCTTCCCAAAGTGCTGGGATCACAGGTGTGTATTAGTTCATTTTCACACTGCTGATAAAGACATACCCAAGACTGGGAAAAAAAAAATAGGTTTATTGGACTCACAGTTCCAAGTGGCTGGGGATGCCTCACAATTATGGTGGAAGGCGAAAGGCACTTCTTAGATGGCAGCGGCAAGCGAGAAATGAAGAAGACATGAAAGCAGAAATCCCTTATAAAACCATCAATTCTCGTGATACTTATTCACTGCCACGAGAAAGTATGGGGGAAACACTCCCATGATTCAGTTATCTCCCACCGGGTCCCTCTCACAACATGTGGGGATTATGGAAGTACATTTCAAGATGAGATTTGGGTGGGGACACAGAGCCCACAAACCATAATCAAGGCATGAGCCACCATGCCCGGCCTTCAACAGTTTTAAAGCAGACTGCTTGCATAACCTCTGCTAGGACATCGTTCTTTAAAACTATCTTTAATGGTAATTGGTATATTAGGGATTTGGGTTTTTAGGTAGGCAGAGAAAAAGCACTTCTAGTAGTACGATTAAGAAGGGTATAATAAAGTATTTTAATTTCCTCAATATCCACAAAAATTGAAAAAAAGAGGCCAGGCACAGTGGCTCATGCCTGTAATCCTAGCCTTTTGGGAGGTTGAGGCAGGAGGATCGTTTGATGCCAGGAGTTCCAGATCAGTCTGGGCAACATCAGGAGACCCCATATCTACCAAAATTAAACAAAAGTACCCCAAAACAATTAGCCAGGCGTGGTGGTGCATGTCTGTAGTCTCAGCTACTCAGGAGGCTGAGGTGAGAGGATCACTTGAGCCCAAGAGGTCCAGGTTTCAATGAGTCGTGTTTGTACCACTTAAAAAAAAAAAAAAAAAAAGGCTGTACTATTAGCTGTTTCTCAGGAAGGTTAATGTAGAACATAAAAGTCTCAGTTTGTAATATGTGTGTGTAGGAATCAAGGCTATACAGGGTCCAAAAATTAGCCTAGATTATGTGTGCTAGTTCCAGTTATCTTCTATCTTTTAGAATTTTAAAAAAATAGAGGCAGAAAGTCACAAGCTTAATCTAGATGAGGTAATTATCATTTAATGTCTTGAACATAAAGTCATTTGCTAAATTAGAATTTTTTTTTGGACATGGCCTTGCTCTGTCACCCAGACTGGCGTTTAGTGGCACAAACATGGCTTATTGCAACCTCAACCTCCTGGGCTCAAGTAATCCTCCTACCTCAGACCCCAAGTAGCTAGGACCATAAGTGCGCACCACAATGCCCAGCTAATTTTTATAAAATTTTCCATAGAGATGGAAGTCTCACCATGTTGCCCAGGCTGGTCTGGAACTCCTGGGCTCATGCAATCCTCCCTCCCTGGCCTCCCAAAGTGTTGGGATCACAGGGGTGAGCCACTGTGCTCAGCCAGGAAATAATTTAGAGAAGCCAGAACTGGCTTCCTTTGGTGAAACTCCTTTTGTTAAATTCAGCCTATTATGTATGTCGATGGTGACCACACTTTGAGCAGATTCTAGACTAGACCTTCTGACTGCTATAAACAAATGGTGGATTCCCATTATTAGTTTATGGGACAGAAATATTGAAGGCCTGTAGAACTATAATGCCTTCCCCTTCTTCTTTCACTCACCCACTTCATTGCTCCTATTAGGCCCCTTAGAAAGAGATCCCTGATGCCACGTACAGTGGCTCACACCTGTAATCCCAGCACTTTGGGAGGCTGAGGCGGGTGGATCACCTGAGGTCAGGAGTTCAAGACCAGCCTGGCCAACATAGTGAAACCCTGTCTCTACTAAAAATACAAAAAAATTAGCCAGGCATGGTGGGAGGTGCCTGTAATCCCAGCTACTCGGGAGGCTGAGGCAGGAGAATGGCGTGAACCTGGGAGGCAGAGCTTGCAGTGAGCGGAGATCGTGCTGCTGCACTCCAGCTTGGGCGACAGAGCGAGACTCTGTTTCAAAAAAGAAAAAAAAGAAAAAGAAAGAGACCCCTGGCTGCCCGTATAGCTGTGTAGTTTGAGAACCACTGATCCTGGGGCAAGGACTCAAAGTCTCTGGCTCTAGAAGTGGCTGGTGTGGACCTCAAGTGGACCCTGTTCCAAGGGTCCAAAGGACACATTTCAGGAAGCTGTGCTCTAAGCCTAAATGACCAACTTTGCCTTCACTTTGGACATATACAATCTGGTCATCTTCCTTGATTTCTGTTCTTTCCTCAGGCCTTCCAATTTCTTCGTGGGTGACCCCTCCTCACCAGTGATTTGTTCCGAGTCAGCTCACCAGACCCAGCAGGCTACCACTAAAGGTTTATTGTAAAACCATGATTAATTCAGATAACCTTGAAATACTTACATAACATCACTGACAAATAGGAAAGGGACTACATTTCCATTGATAGAGAGTATGGGCTAGAGTTGCTAAGGTCTGGAAAAAAGGCAGGAAAGTGAAGTATCTGGAGACGCAGGGAGAGAAAGAGACTGGTGTTAAGAGAAAAATCACACCTTTTTCCTGCTTGTATCTTACAGTGGTTCTACCACCAGTAATGCAGGATCCCTCTGGTCTCTCTGAACACATTTTAGGACAGGCCCGTATTCGGGAGCTGACTTTGTAACTTCTTACTGTATGTAATCTAGGTTCGAATGGGATCATCGTAGGTGTGTTTATGACCTTAACTGTAACAGCAATGAAATAGAAAAAAATGGTTTAGTTTAATAATAGTGTTGTAAGAGTATAAGTTCCAGTAGCTTCATGTACATTGTACAACCCAATAATAATTATGCTGACCATGTAAACAGCTCCCTCGTGTAGACTGAGACTCCATTGCCAAACATCAAGCATTAACAGCAAGTGCTAGAAAAATCAATAAGCCTTTACCCAGGGAACCAAAGATATGTGGGTTACTAAAACCCCTAACAGTTGCCCACAAAGAGTAATATCTCATTATTTTAATGCCAAAGGAGGTTTTCATTTCATTTCCTAAATAATAACAAGATCGCATATTAAGGGACAAGTTGATGGAGTGATGAAATTCCTGGCAGCACAGACAAATCAATAAGAGGCTAAAATAAAAAGAAAAGAAACTTGTCTCTTGGCAGTCTATTTAGTTGAATTTCATAGACTGAGTCTGATTCACCCTGGATTTTCTTTTCACACACCCACACTTCCCATTTCATGATGACACTTGTGCATCTGTTCTTCCTTTGATGGTAATTAACTCTTATTAACATTCATGAAGACTAAGTGTGGGCCTCTAGCACAGATGACATATTCAGACAACCACAAAAAGATAGGGTTTATAAAAACTAATGCATATTTGGAACCGAGGCCAAAAGATGGTCCACTCCAATAGTGCTGACATGCTTGAGAAATCCAAGGGGTGCTGACCCAATGTAAAAAGGATATAGGAGCCAAACTTTACCATTGTATAATTTTGTCTTAGGCCAGTTCTGTTAAGTATAGCTTCTGAAATTCTGAATAGTCCTCTGCCCAGTGTGGTTTAATTGTTGGTGTTGTCAGAACTCTTGGGGAGAAGTCACCTTTCTCTTTTTTTTTTTTTTTTTTTTTTTGATTCTAGCTCTGTCGTCCAGGCTGCAGTGCAGTGGTGCGATCTTGGCTCACTGCAGCCTCTGCCTCCTGGGTTCAAGAGATTCTCCTGCCTTAGCCTCCGGAGTAGCTGGGATTACAGGTGTGCACTATTACACCCAGCTAATTTTTATATTTTTAGTAGAGACGGGGTTTTGCCATGTTGGCAAACCTCTGACCTCAAGTGATCCGTCTGCTTTGGTCTCCCAAAGTGCTGGGTTTACAGGCATAAGCCACCATGCCTGGCCTATTTTTTTTTTATTTTTTGTATTTTCTTTTGGTAATTTTCTTTCTCTCTCTCTCTCTCTCTCTCTCTCTCTTCTTTCACAGGGTCTTACTGTGTCATGCAGGCTGGAGTGAAGTAGTGTGATCTTGGCTTACTGCAGCCTCAACCTCCCAGGCTCAATGCAATCGTCCCATCTCAGCCTCCCAAGTATCTGGGACCACAGGCATGCATCACCAGCCTGGCTAATTTTTGTATTTTTGGTGAGATAAAGTTTTGCCATGTTGCCCAGGTTGGCTTTAAATTCCTGGGCTCAACAGATCCACCTGCCTTGGCCTCCCAAAATGCTAGGACTACAGGCATGAGTCACCATGCCAGGCCAGGGTAATCTCTTTAAACACAATTTTCTTTAAAATTTTCTACATGGTCAGGAGACTTCAATATCTGATTTCTGAGCGCCATAGCTTCTTTACTGCCAAGGGAGCAAAGCATGATGACAATGACCATTTCTCATTTGTGTCCTTCATTATAGATTTTTCTAAATACACTTGCTCCTTGTTAATGACTTTAATTTGTTCCTGAAAACTCCACCACCAAGTTAAAAGCTATTAAGTGAAAAAATTCCATTGAGTTTTCAGAAAAAAATTTTTTTTTCTATGACACTACAAGGTACTTGAGTACTTTTCACAAAAAGAAGAATATACTAGTTAAACTGAAAAAAAGCTAATAAAAGTAATGTACAATAATTTGAAAGTATTCTGACCCCAACTGGTATATTGAAATTCAATTCTTGCACTAACTAGGGTTAGAGAAGACCCCACAAGTTAAAGGGCATGATCCCAAACGAGGTTGTCCTCACTTTTGATGCCAGTCACACTTTGGGAGTCCCCAGTCAATTGGCTACAAATCTAGGGGTTTGGCCGGGCGTGGTGGCTCACACCTGTAATCCCAGCACTTTGGGAGGCTGAGGCAGGTGAATCACCTGAGGTTAGGAGTTCGAGAGCAGCCTGGTCAACATGGTGAAACCCCATATCTACTAAAAATACAAAAATTAGCAGGGCATGGTGGCTGTCGCCTGTAATCCCAGTTACTTGGGAGGCTGAGGCATGAGAATTGCTTGAACCTGGGAGGCAGAGGTTGCAGTGAGCTGAGATGGCGCCACTGCACTTCAGCCTGGGCAACAGAGTGAGACTTGGTCTCAATAAAACAAAACAAAACAAAACCAAAAAAACTCAGGGGTTTCCTTCAGGTTTGCCGTTTTGCTAGAATGACTCACATTACTCAGGAAAATGCTGTATTTACAATTGTGTTGTATTATGAGATACAAGTTAGGACCAGCCAATGGAGAGACACATAAAGTAAGGTCTAGGAGGGCCCTGGATGTGAAGCTTTTATGTCCTGCATTGTGGAATCAGGGTGTGTCACCCTCTCAACACATTGATATGTTCACCAGCTAGGATGCTTCACCATGCTTCAGTATCTAAAGTTTTTATTGGGGTTTTATGATATATGTATAATTGATTGAATCACTGGGCAAGTGATTGAACTAAATCTCCACCCCTACCCCTTACTCTGGAGGTCAGGCTGACTCAAAGCACCAACTATCTAATCACATGGTTGGTCTTGCTGGTAACTGGCCTCCATCTTGAGTCATCTCATCTTCCAGCATAAATTCAGGTGTGATCCAAGAGGCTCATGAAAAACAAAGATATCCCTGTTAGTTAGGGAATTCCAATCATTTTGAGTCTGCCTCCTAGGAACCAGAGACAAAAGCCAGTAAATTCTTTACTATAAAACAGAAAGCATATGAAAAAATATTGTGCACACTATGTCACATCACAAACACAAGTTTATTGAACTTGCCAGTGGTGGAGTGTTGGTTGATAGGAGAGGTCTGAGAGCATCATTCTTCGCAAAGTGTATTCTTTCTGTACCATTTTCTTGACCAATTTTCACCTTTTCCAGGGATTATTACTGTTTTGCACTCAAACTACGGTTAAAAATAAAGTTACAGTGCAGGAAAACTTCTTCAGGGCACAATAAAGGCTAAACTCATGGAAATGGTACTCATTCATCCACACAGAATGAAGTCTCTCAAGATGTTTCCTTTTATTCCTACTCAGTTGGTGCATGTACCCAAAACAAACATTTTGAGTTCATCCAAACACAGTTCACTTTTGTTCTATATGTCCTCTGTTTTGTTGTGTAAATTGGTGAGTGTCTCTTTGCCTGAAGTTGTAGTGTTGAAAGATCAGTTCTGATAGTGTATTTATTTAGAGCGTTTTAGAGCAAAAAAAATGTATATTGGTATCCTGGGGGTTCCTAAGACCACTTTCAGACTCAGTGATTTACTAGAAGGCCTCAAAGGACTCAGAAAAGCTATTATACTCACCGATATGGTTTATTACAGTGAAAGGATACAGGTTAAAATCAGCAAAGGGAAAAGGCACATAGGGTGGAATCCAGGAAAAATTGGGTGGAAACTTCCAGTTGTCCTCTCCAGTGGACTCACGCGGACACTGCCTACTTCCCCGGCAAGGATGTGTGACAGCGCGTGCAAAGTGTTGTTAATCAGGGAAGCTAACCCAAGCCTTGGCGTTTAGGGTTTTTATTGGGGTCAGTCACATAGACATGCAGCACCCACTGACCTCAGCTCCTCAGACACTGCTCCTCAGAACTCACATTGACACAAAATGACCCAAGGCTTCAGCAATAGAAAAACATTCTTAATAGGCTTGTTATTCCAAGGGCTCAGAGTTTATCTTTTTGGAATGAGTCAAGGGCCAGTCCTCCTGAAGACAGGACTTTCTTTGGAATGTGTAGTGCCTGAACCACCTGGGCCTGCTGACTTACTGCTTTACTGCATAACTGAGAAAGAAGGTATTTTTTTTTCTTTCTTTTTTCTTTTGAGATGGAGTTTTGCTCATTGCCCAGGCTGGAGTGCAATAGCGCGATCTCGGCTCACCGCAACCTCTGCCTCCCAGGTTCAAGCGATTCTCCTGCCTCAGCCTCCTGAGTAGCTGGGATAACAGGCATGCGTCACCACGCCCAGCTAATTTTGTATTTTTAGTAGAGATGGGGTTTCACCATGTTGGTCAGGCTGATCTCAAACTCCCGACCTCAGGTGATCTGCCTGCCTTGGCCTCCCAAAGTGTTGGGATTACAGGTGTGAGCCATGGTGCTCGGGCCAAAAGAAGGTATTTTCAAGAGCCATTACGGTGGAAAATCATTTATGAACAATTGATGTGCAGGATACATCTGTACTTTGTTTAGAAGCTGGAGTCAGTGGACCATTTGTGCTGTATAGAAAGAACTAAAAACACTGGTTTGGGAGTCAGGATTCCCAACACTCCTGTCATAACCGTGGTGCGTGACCTTGACCTAGCCTCATTTGTATCTTCTGTGAAATGAAAAGGTTATTAGACCTTTAATAGCTAAGGTTCTTTCTGGCTACAAAAGTCTTTTTCTACAAAGCCTTGTGTTATGGTTGGAATGTATCCCCCAAAGTTCATATGTTGATCTCCAGTGCAGCAGTATTGGGAGCTTTAAGAAGTGTTTAAGTCACAAGGGCTCCACCCTCATGAATGGATTAATGCCATTATCTAGGGAGTGTGTTTGTTATCTTGGGGCTGGGCTCCTTATAACTGGGTTTGGCCCCCTCTTGCACTCTCTCTCTCTTTACCCTTCTGCCATGGTATGACATGGCATGAAGGCCCTTGCCAGATACTGGCACCCAGATCTTATACTTCCTAGATTCCTGAGCTGTGAGAAAATAAATTTATTTTCTTTATAGATTGCCCAATCTATGGTCTTCTGTTATACAGTACAAAACAGACCAAGATACCTTGCTAACTTGCTATATGCAATAATACCTCCTTCCTCTATACCAGATTTCTTACCTCTTTTTCGAAATTTAGAATAGCAGACCCAGGTGACTCATCAAGATTTCTATAACAGGCAGTTGTTAAACTTAGACTTTTCTGAGGCAAGAAAGTTACGACTCTACGACTCTGTGCTGGTTTATATCATGTTGCTCCTTTCTATTTTGTCTCTATGTGAAGAGCAAATGAACAGAATGGCTCTGAGGGTCTCACTATTTCCTGACTCTGTCATTCACTCTTTGTATGATCCATTTCTTAACCTCTGGGTGAAAAACATCAGGAAAATGGTGACTTCCTACTTCTGTTTTTTTTTTTTTTGAGACAGAGTCTCACTCTGTCACCCAGACTGGAGTGCAGTGGTGGAATCTTGGCTCACTGCAACCTCCACCTCCCAGACTCATGCAGTTGCCATGCCTTAGCCTCCCGAATAGCTGGGGCTACAGGCGTGTGCCACTACAGCTGGCTAATTTTCGTATTTTCTTTTTAGCAGAGATGGGTTTTGCCATGTTGGCCAGGCTGGTCTTGAACTCCTGGCCTCAAGTGATCCACCCACCTTGGCCTCCCAAAGTGCTGGGATTACAGGTGTGAGCCACCGCACCCGGCCCCTACCTCTTTCAATACAATGTTGAAAAAATGAGACAATATCTGTAAAGTTTCTTGAGAGTAATTGGCCTGTAAGTGCACATGCTCTGCCTTGTTATAATTGCAGGGGATGCTAGGTTTTGAGACCTTAACTAAACCTAATTGCATTATGTGGATGCCTGTGCCGAGAAGAATCCTCAGGCCTGCCTGGAATTAGTAGGTCTGCTTTTGGGCAAGACTGAAGGTGAATCTTCCTAGGAGATGAGGGAGGGAAGGGTAGAGATGGGGAGCGGTGAAGATAGAGGAGTTGGGAGATGCAATAAGTGAAGCTCATTTCCTGAATTTCTGTAAGGCAGGATAGATCAGCATCTGATCCAGTGGGGGCAACCTTCAGGCAAGAATATTTATTAAACTTTCTCCTGGTTAGTCTGAGACCAGCCTGGCCAACATGGTGAAACCCTGTCTCTATTAAAAATATAAAAATTAGCCAGGTGTAGTGGTGCATGCCTGTAATTTCAGCTACTCAGGAGGCTAAGGCAGGAGAATTGCTTGAACCCGGAAGGCGGAGGTTGCATTGAGACGAGATTGCTCCACTGCACTCCAGCCTGAGCAACAGACAAACAAACAAACAAAACCCTCTCCTGGCTGATATTGAAAGCTTAACTTCTTTTTTTCTCTTTTTGGTCTGTATTTACACAAAGACTAGCTGGTTTACAGTTATCTAATCACTAAAATAATCCTTCTTGTCCTAGTGAAAAATTCCCAGTTGGATAGTTGTTTTCATAATACAATGTCAATGAAATGCGGGTCAGTCTAGAAGATAATCTCATGTATAAAATAAGCACCGAAGTGTTGCAAGTACCAAATGAATTAATGTGTAAAAAGGGCACAGATAGCTGACTGTGGATGGTTTTGATGGTGCAGGACCTTGAAGGCTGGGGACTTGAGGTATAAATCATCTCCAGGCATCTGAGGACTCAAGGGGAGGCTGTACACATGAGGAATAAACATCTCACCCTTGTTGTTTTGCCAGATAATCAGCTAGAATGGGAATTACTATGACTCTGGGGGCCTGAAGAGTATGTTGGTCCTCCTGGCAAATCTTCAGGGAGCACAATCTCAACCCACTATGGAATGAGTGCCTCGGTCACCCCAAGGAGTCACACTTTTTCCAGAGATGCCTTCCTATTTTCATTGCCGCTGTTCTCATTCCAGTGGTCCTTGCAACATCCAGGCTCCTGATCGGGAGTGTTAGGCCTGCAAATAAACGGGCTTAGCATTTATTAGACTGAAACACTGAGATGATGGACTACTCAATCTCAGGACAGCACACGGGGGAAAACCAAAAGTGAATGAAACCAAACTGTCAAGAGCTTGAAGTTGAAAACATTATTGAGAAAGCTGTTGACAAGAACATTTTGAAAGCATTTGAACACAGGAAAATAGGGGGCTTAATTCGTTATTATTATTTTTATTTTAGAAATGGAGTCTCGCTCTGTCATGCAGGCTGGAGTGCAGTTGTGAAATTGTAACTCAGTGTAATGAACCCCTGGGCTCAAGGGATCCTCCTGCCCAGCCTCCCCAGTAGCTGGGACTACAGTCGTGCAACACCACACCGGACTAATTTTTTTTTTTTTTTGAGACGGAGTCTCACTCTGCCGCCTGGGCTGTAGTGCAGTGACATGATCTTGGCTCACTGCAACCTCCACCTCCCAGGTTCAAGTGATTCTCCTGCCTCAGCCTCCCGAGTAGCTAGGATTACAGGTGCCCAGCACCACGCCCAGCTACTTTTTGTATTTTTAATAGAGACGGGATTTCACCATGTTGGCCAAGCTGGTCCTGAACTCCTGACCTCAGGTGATCCACCTGCCTCAGCCTCCCAAAGGGCTGGGATTACAGGTCTGAGCCACCTCTGTGCCTGACCTTCTTCTTCTTCTTTTTTTTTTGAGACGGAGTTTCGCTCTTGTTGCCCAGGCTGGAGTGCAGTGGCACCATCTCAGCTCATTGCAATCTCTGCCTCCCAGGTTCAAGTGATTCTCCTGCCTCAGTCTCCTGAGTAGCTGGGATTACAGGTGCCCGCCACCATGCCTGGCTACTTCTTGTATTTTTAGCAGAGATGGGGTGTCACCATGTTGGCCAGGCTGGTCTCTAACCCCGACCTCAGCTGGTCCACCCTCCTCGGTCTCCCAAAGTGGTGGGATTACAGGCCTGAGCCACCTCTGTGCCCAGCCTTCTTTTTTTTTTTTTTTTTTTTGAGACAGAGTCTCACTCTGTCACCCAGGCTGGAGTGCAGTGGTGCAGTCTTGGCTCACTGCAACCTCCGCCCTCCAGATTCAAGCGATTCTCCTGCCTCAGCCTCTGGAGTAGCTGGGACTACAGGCGCCCACCACCATACCTGGCTAATTTTTGTGTTTCTAGTAGAGACGGGGTTTCACTATGAGCCACTGCGCCTGGCCTCTTTTTTTAAAGATGAGATCTCACTATGTTGCCCAGGCTGGTCTTAAATTTCTGTCCTCAAGTGATCCTCCCCCTTCATCCTTCTGAGTAGTATCATTTTAGAATCTGTAAATATCTGTTGGTCTTTTGTTTGATGCTTTAAATCTGCAAGGGCTGTATAGGACCATATTGCTGCCACACCAGGGAGGTATTGCTCGGCATACTATAGACTGCCGTTGCCTAAACCAATGATTTCATCAGCTTATTCTATAAGTTCAATTTTGTTTCTTTCCATAGCTGACTAGAATAGACTCCCATTCCTCACAGCAGTGAGGCACCAAAAATTTCTTTAAAGCAAAATCAGTTAGAATCCAGAAACTGTTGTCTTCTCCAGTGCACATATCCTTTAAAATCTTCTACAAAGATGCCAGCAAGGTGCTGAAGAGGGTAAAAGTTTCTATATTTAGGATGAAAGAGAAAGAATGAGTGAGAGAGAGAAAGAGAAGGAACCAATATGAAAAAAAATTTTTTTTGCTTTGATTGAAAGAGCCAACATTTTTGATTACCCATTAGATGAAATTCCTGGACCAGGAACTTTCTAAGTACCATCTGCTTTTACTTTTTTTTTTTTTTTTTTTTGAGACAGAGTCTTGCTGTGGCGCCCAGGCTGGAGTGCAGTGGCATGATCTTGGCTCACTGCAACCTCCGCCTCCCGGGTTCAAGCAATTCTCCTGCCTCAGCCTCCTGAGTAGCTAGGATTATAGGTGTGTGCCACCATGCCCAGCTAATTTTTGTATTTTTAGTAGAGACGAGGTTTTGCTATGTTGGCCAGGCTGGTCTCGAACTCCTGACCTTGTGATCCACCTGCCTCAGCCTCCCAAAGTGTTGGGATTACAGGCGTGAACCACCGCGCCTGGCTTTCTGCTGATAAACATTTGAGTCAGGCCAAAGCAGGCCAATCGGTTGAGCTCAGACGTTTGAGACCAGCCTAAGCAACATGGTGAACTCCTGTCTCTATAAAAATGCAAAAATTAGCTGGGCATGGTGCCATGTGCCTGTAGTCACAGCTACTTAGGAGGCTGAGATGGGATATTAGCATGATTTTTTTCCAAGTCTTTTTGTGGACACATGTCTTTATTTCTCTTGGATAAATTTCCAGGAGTAGAATCACTGGCTCATATGATAAGTGTATATTTAATTTTTTTTTCAGAGATGGGGTCTTTCTCTGTTGCCCAGGCTGGAGTGCAGTGGCATGATCATGGCTCACTGCAGCCTCAAACTCGTGAGCTCAAGTAATCCTCCTGTCTCAGTCCCCCAAGTAGCTGAGACTACAGGTGTGTGCCACGACATCTACATAATTATTTTTGTTTTTGTTTTAAGTAGAGATAGTGTCTCACTTTGTTGGCCAGGCTGGTCTCGATCTCCTGGCCTCAAGTGATCCTCCCACCCTGGCATCCCAAAATGCTGGTATTACAGGCATGAGTCACTGCATGCAACCTCCTCCTATACTTCAAAAAATAAGTGAATTATATAGGCATGAGTCACTGCATGCAACCTACTCCTATACTTCAAAAAATAGATGAATTTGCGTATCTAAAGGTTGTGACCTGGCATAACTACTCTTCAGCTACATCTCAGCTTAAATGTCCAGTTTTGCTTATATTGTAGTTTAAGACATTTGGAATTAGAAACATTTAATGCGTCATCATCTTAAACAATTTTGACAACTTTTAAAAATATCGCTATGATTTATTCATATTTGTTGGGTGTTGCTATATGTCATCATTTATGACTGTTGTACAATGTTCCATTATGTGAATATATCCCAGTTTATTTATCCAGGGTTTTTTGTTTGTTTTTTTTGAAACAGTGCCTCACTCTGTTTCTCAGGCTGGAGTGCAGTGGCATGATCTCGACTGACTGCAACCTCTACTTCCTAGGTTCAAGCGATTCTCCTGCCTCAGCCTCCCAAGTAGTGAGGATGCCAGCCACAACACCCAGCTATTTTTTTTGTATTTTCAGTAGAGACAGGGTTTCACCATTTTGGCCAGGCTGGTCTCGAACTCCTAACCTCAAGTGATCCATCCGCCTTGGCTTCCCAAAGTGCTGGGATTACAGATATGAGCCACCACGTTCGGCCCATCTAGCATTTCTTGAAAGGCATTTGCTTCCTTAGCATGTTTTTGCCATTGTGGAGAGTACTGCTATGTACATTATCGTATGTGTTTTTTTTTTTTTTGGTGTACATTCTTTTGGGTCTATTCCTAATAGTGGATGGAATGCTCTTTAGCATATATATTTAGCTTTAGTAGATATTGTCAAGTGTTTTTCCAAAGTGATTGTATCAGTTTACACACCCACTCTTAAGCTTAAAGATATTCCATGGATCTACCTCTTCATCAACACTTGTAATTGTCAGTGTATTGTTTTAATTTTGCCAGTAAAACAGGCATAAAATGATACAACATTAGAGTCTTGATTGTTATTTTCCTGATAATCAGTAAAATTGAATATCTCTTCATATTTTTACTGTCCATATGTTTTTTACTATTCTGTGAAATGCCTGTTCATGTTGTTAACCCAGTTTTCAATTGGGCTATTTGTCTTTTTCTTATTAATTATAGGAGTTCCTTATATATTATTATTATTTTTTTGAGACAGAGGACCCAGGCTGGAGTGCAATGGCACAATCTCAGCTCACTGCAATCTCTGCCTTCCAGGTTCAAGCAGTTCTCCTGCCTCAGCCTCTTGAGTAGCTGGGATTACAGGTGTGCATCACCACGCCCGGCTAATTTTTGTATTTTTAGTAGAGAGTATTTTTCACCATGTTGACCAGGCTGGCCCTGAACTCCTGACCTCAGGTGACCCTCCTGCTTTTGCCATCCAAAGTACTGGGATTACAGGCATGAGCCATGGTGCTGGACCCTTATATATTATTAATATTAATCCTTTTACAGTTATGCCCATTGAAAGTAATTCTCCCAGTTTATAATGTCACACTTTCTTTAAGATGTATTCAGTGAATGAAAGTGATGGTTTTAATATACTAAATTTGTTAATCTTTTATAGTTTGTACTTTCGGGTCTTGTTTAAGAAATCCTTGACTTCACTAAAGTATCAGGATACCAAATCAATCTACAAAAATCAGTAGCAGTTTTATATACCAAAAATATTCAAGCTGAGAGCCAAATCAAGAAGCAACCCCAGCCAGGAGCAGTGGCTCAAGCCTGTGATCCCAGCACTTTGGAAGGCCAAGGTGGGTAGATCATTGGAGGTCAGGAGTTTGACACCAGCTTGACCAATATGGTGAAACCCCATCTCTATTAAAAATACAAAAATTAGCCGGGCGTCGTGGCACATACCTATAATCCCAGCTACTTGGGAGGTTGAGGCAGGAGAATCGCTTGAACCCGGGAGGTGGAGGTTGCAGTGAGCTGAAATTGTGCCATTGCACTCCAGCCTGGGACACATAAGCAAAACTCTGTCTCAAAAAAAAGAAAAAAGAAAAAAAAGAGAAGCAATCTCATTTACAACACACACACACACACACACACACACACGCACAAAATACCTACGAATACATTTAACCAAGGAGGTGAAAGATCTTTACAAGGAGAACTATAAAATACTGCTAAAACAAATAATAGATGACACAAACAAATGAAAAAACATTCCATGCTCATTAATTGGAAGACTCAATATCATTAAAATGGCCATACTGCCCAAAGCAATCTATAGATTCGATTCCTATCAAACTACCAATAACATTTTTCAAAGAATTAGAAAAAACCAATAATATGGAACAAAAGAAGAGGCTGATTAGCCAAAGCAATTCTAAACAAAAAGAACAAAGCTGGAGGCACCACATTACCCAAGTTCAAACTATACTACAAGGCAACAGTAACCAAAACAGCATGGTACTGGTACAAAAACAGACACATAGACAAATGGAACAGAATAGAGAGCCCAGAAATATAACTGCACACCTACAGCCATCTGATCTTTGACAAAGTAGACAAAAACAAGCAATAGGGAAAGAACTCCATATTCAATAAATAGTGCTGGGATAGCTTGCTAGCCATATGCAGAAGAAAAAGACTAGACGCCTACCTATCACCACATACAAAAATTTACTCAAGATGGATTAAGATGTAAATGTAAGACTCCAAACTATAAGAACCCTAGAAGCTAAATAGCTAATGTATGCAGGGCTTAATACCTAGGTGATGGGTTGATAGGTGCAGCAAACCACCATGACACATGTTTACCTATGTAAGAAACCTGTGCATCCTGCACATGTGTATTAGTCCATTTTCACACTGCTGATAAAAACAGACCCGAGTCTGGGCAATTTACAAAAGAGGTTTATAAATGGACTTACGGTTCCACATGGCTGGGGAAGCCTCACAATCATGGCAGAAGGCAAGGAGGAGCAAGTCACATCTTACTTGGATGGCAGCAGGCAAAGAGAGAGCTTGTGCAGGGAACCTCCTGTTTTTACAACTATCAGATCTCATGAGACTTATTCACTTTCAGGAGAACAGCATGGGAAAAACCTGCCCTCATGATTCAATTACTTCCCACCAGGTCCCTCCCACAACATGTGGGAACTCAAGATGAGATTGGGGACACAGTCAAAATATATCAACATGTATCCCAGAACTTAAAAAAAAAAAAAGAATCCTAGAAGAAAACCTTGGAAATACCACTCTGGACATCAGCCTTGGGAAATAATTTATAACTAAGTTCTCAAAAGCAATAGCAACAAAAGCAAAAATAGACAAGTTGGACCAAATTAAACTACATAGTTTCCACACAACAAAAGAAGCTATCGACAGAGCAAATAAACCACCTACAGAATGGGAGAAAATATTCACAACTATGCAACTGACAAATTTCTAATATCCAGAGTCTATAAGAAACTTAAACAACTGAATAAGCAAACACCAAATAACCCCATTAGGCCGTGCGCAGTGGCTCATGCTTGTAACCCCAGCACTTTGGGAGGCCGAGGTGGGCAGATCATAAGGTCAGGAGATCGAGACGATCCTGACTAACAAGGTGAAACCCCATCTCTACCATAAATACGAAAAGAAATTAGCCGGGCGTGGTGGCGGGCGCCTGTATCCTAGCTACTCCGGAGGCTCAGGCAGGAGAATGGTGTGAACCCGGGAGGCGGAGCTTGCAGTGAGCCGAGATCGCGCCACTGCACTCCAGCCTGGGCGACAGAGCGATACTCCGTCTCAAAAAAACAAAAAAACAAACAAACAAAAACCATTAAAAAGTGGCCAAAGACAGGAACAAACACTTCTCAAAGGAAGACATACAAATATCCAACAAACATATGAGAAAATGCTCCACATCACTAACCATCAGTGAAATGTAAATTAAAACCACAGAGATACCATCTCACACAAGTTAGAATGGCTATTATTAAAGAGTCAAAAACCAGCACATGCTGGTGGGGCTGCAGAGAAAAGAGAATGCTTATGCACTGTTGGTGGGAATGTAAATTAGTTCAGCCACTGTGGAAAGCAGTTTGGGGAGTTTTAAAGAACTTAAGACAGAACTACAAATAGACCCAGCAATTCCATTATTGGATATGTATCTGAAAGAAAACAAATCTTTCTACTAAAAAGACACATGCACTCACGTGTTCATCACAACACTATTCACAATAATAGCAAAGACATGGAATCAACTGAGGTGTACATCTATGGTGGATTGGGTAAAAAAAAAAAAAAATGTGGTGCTTATACACCATGGAATACTATGCAGCCATAAAAAACAATGAAATCATGTCCTTTGTATAGCATCATGGATGCAGCTGGAGGCCATTATCCTAAGCGAATTAATGGAGAAAGAGAAAACCAAATACTATATGTTATCACGAGTGGGAGCTAAACATTGGGTACTCATGGACATAAACATGATAACAATAGACACTGGGAACCACTAAAGAGGGAAGGGAAGGAGGGGGCCAAGGGTTGAAAAACTATTGGCTATTATGCTTAGTACCTGGGTGGTGGGATCATTCATAACCCAAACCTCAGCATTACCCAATATACCCGGGTAACAAACCTGCATATGTATTTTCTGAATGTAAAAGTTTGAAAAAATAAAAAAGAGATTCTTTAATTTGTATTTTCTGAATGTAAAAGTTTGAAAAAATAAAAAAGAGCTTCTTTAATTTCCCACATTCTAAAAGATATTCACCTATATTTAATACTTAGAGTGTTCAAGTTTGTTTTTGATACCTAAATTTTTACTTCATCTGGAGTTTATATGTATTTGTAGTTATTCATATGAAAAGAGATGAAATACCATATATGAATATATGGTATATATATACCATTTATATATGGTTCTTTTAATTTTATTAAATAGTTCTTTTTATTTTATTAAAGTCTCTTTTCTTCCCATTCATGTGTCAAAATAATTATTGAAATGTGGAAATAGCAGAAAGAGATTATTGGGAATCCTTCAAGTGAGGTTCTGGGCTTGATTCTGTAGCGGTTGAACAATTTACAACTGTAGGAAGAGAGATTAACTTAAATATTTTTTTTCTACTAGAGATGTAAATAATTTCTATCTAATATAACAAATAATCTTAGAGAAATAGGAACTGATTTTCCATAAACTCAAAACTACCTAAAATTTCTTTTTTTACATTGCCTCTATACACATCTAACTTATTAAATGTTCTTTGGGCTAATTTTAGCATCTGACAGATTTCCTCATTGATCAATGAATTGAATAAAATCTTTTGCATAATAGAATTTTTTTAATCCGTTAGAAAATTATACTTTAACAAATCTGATATGCAACCTCTCTCATATACCGAAGTTTCAAACATGCTTGGGTCTGTTTCTGAGCTCTATTTTCTATTTTAGTGCTCTATTGGTCTATTTTTGATCATACTGTTATAATTGCTACAGCTTCATAATAAGTCCTCACATTTGGTAGGGCAAGTCTCCCCCTGCATTTTCTTATTCAGAAATATTCTGGCTATTCTAAAATCTTTACTTTTCCATATACATTTACAAATCAGCTAGTGAAGTTCAGTGAAAAATCCTGTTGAGATTTTGTTTGGAATTTCATTGAATCTGTGGATCAGTTTTGGGAAAATTAATATCTTTTTGAAGTTGTCCTATCAGCAAATATAGTATACATCTAATTTGGATCTTTTTTCATGTCTCTTAATAAGTTTTTATTTTTCCCTGTAGTGTTCTCGTACATCTCTCAGTAGAATGAATCTTAGGTACTTGATTTTCTCTAATTCTATTTTAAATGGTGTATTTCTTCAAATTACATTTTCCAGTTGTTTGTTGCTGCATATAGAAAAGAAATTCAGATTTTGCATAAAAATCTTATATGTAATCACTTCGTAAACCCTCCGGTTATTACTTATTTTAATGTAGTATGATTTATCAATATTTATGGTTTTTAAAAAAACTTACTTAAAAATATTTCCCTCATTGAAGATCATGAGAATGTTTTTCTGTATTATCTTCTGGAAGTTTTATTGTTGCTATGGTCTCAATGTTTGTTCCTGGCCCCTTCTTCCCTCCATCCATGTGTTGAAACCTAATCTGCAGTGTGATACAGTGTGATGGTATTAAGATGTGGGGCATTTGAGAGGTGATAAGGTCATGGGATTAGTGCCTATGTTAGTCTGTTTTGTGTTGCTATAACAGAATGCCATAGACTGGGTAATTTATGATGAACACAAGTTTGTTTGGCTCACAGTCCTCGAGGCTGGGAAGTCTAAGACCAAGGCACCAGCATATAGCATGGGCCTTTGCACTGCGTCATCCCATGCTGGAAGGACAAGAGAGGGTGTGAACAAGAAAGCAAGAGAGGGCTAACTTTGCTTTCATAAGAAACTCACTCCCTTGATAATGACATTAATCCATTCATGAGTGCAGAGCCCTCATGACCTAATCACCTCTTATTAGGCCCCACCTCCAATACTTGTTACGTTGGGGATTAACTTTCCAACCCTTAAACTTAGGGAGCACATTCAAATTATTGCAGTGACCTTATAAAAGAGGCTCCAGTGACTGGACCTTAGGAATGGGGCATGGGAGGGGTGGGCCTCAAAATGTAATGAAAAGTATTTGATCACAAAGCCTTCAGCCTCAACTCCTATCCTATTTACTACTGTAAGATAGTATAGTTATATGTTTGTTTTAAGATGGAGTCTCGCTCTGTCACCAGGCTGGAGTGCAGTGGTGCGATCTCAGCTCACTGCAACCTCCACCCCCTGGGTTCAAGCGATTCTCCTGCTTCAGCCTCTCGAGTAGCTGGGACTGCAGGCATGCACCCCACCATGCCCAGCTAATTTTTGTATTTTTAGCAGAGACGGGTTTCACCATGTTGGCCAGGATGGTCTCGATCTCTTGACCTTGTGACCTCGTGATCCGTCTGCCTCGGCCTTCCGAAGTGCTGGATTACAGGTGTAAGCCACCGTGCCTAGCCAGTTATATGTTTTATATAAAAGAAGTATAGAATATAATAACAGTAATATTAACTACCATTTGTTGAGGGTTTACTATGCATCTGTTCCTGCCAAACACTTTAAAATTCTCACCAAAACTCTGTGAGGGAATTATTATTAGTTTCATTTAACACATAAGGAAATTTGGGATCCAGAGAGGTTAGGTCAATTACTTCTACAGTGCTACAAAAAAGGTAGAAATGGGATTTGAATTCAGGCTGTCTGACTTCAAAGTTCAAGGTCTTAATTACACTGCCTGCGACAATGCACAAAGGGATGTTAAATAAACTGAGTATTTTTTTTCCTCAATTTTGTCTCAGTTTTTGGGAAACTCTGGTTACTGTATTGTATGAATGGTCATGGTCATGTCTTTGTTAAATAAGTAGTATGCTTTTGGAATACTCTTATTTAAGCTAAAGGGAAGTTATCATTGTGCTTAGTACATTGTCCACAATGTGATATCTGAGGTTCCTGACTCTTCTGGGAAAAGCCATGATTCATCCAAGCTGGTTTAATAAGAAAACTGGGAAATCAAAGGGATCCCTGAGCCTAGATGTGACCCCTTCAATGACACTCAGGCTGTGAGGCTCAGACCTGAGGCTGAAAGTCTGGGTGAATTGCCGTGTTGCCTCTTCTCTTATTTATTCATTTATTTATTTGTTTGTCTGTTTATTTTATTTTATTTTGAGATGGAGTCTTACTCTGTCTCCCAGGCCGGAGTGCAGTGGTGTGATCTTGGCTCACTGCTACCTCCGCCTCCCAAGTTCAAGGGATTCTCCTGCCTCAGCGCCCTGAGTAGCTGGGATTACAGGCATGCATCACCATGCCTCGCTAGTTTTTGTATTTTTATAGTAGAGATGAGGTTTCTCCATATTGGCCAGGCTGGTCTCAAACTCCTGACCTCAGGTGATTCGCCTGCCTCACCCTCTCAAAGTGCTGGGTTTACAGGCGTGAACCACCATGCCTGGCCTGTTTGTTTATTTAGACAGAGTCTCACTCTGTTGTCTAGACTGGAGTGCAGTGGCAAGATCATGGTTCACTGCAACCTCAACCTCCCAGACTCATGTGATCCTCCTACTTCAGCCTCTCAAGTAGCTGAGACTATAGATGTGCATCACTACATCTGACTAATTTTTTATTTATTTTTATTTTTTTGTACAGACAGCATTTTGTTGAGATGTTGCCAGGGCTGGTCTCAAACTCCTGGGCCAAGAGATCCTCCTGCCTCGGCCTCCCAATGTATTGAAATTACAGGTGTGAGCCACTGCACCTGGCTGTCCCTTCTCTTTTAAACTGAGTCTGGGGACTTTAGAGAAACCCAGTGGAATATATAGCCCTTTATTCTCTTGCTACCTGATTTCCACTTCTCTCCTAAAATGGCTGGTAAAAAAACAAGGTCTCTTAGAGGAAAATTAAAAAAAATAAATAAATGGGGCCGGGTGCGGTGGCTCATGCCTGTGATCCCAGCACTTTGGGAGGCCGAGGCAGGCCAATCATGAGGTCAGGAGATCGAGACCATCCTGGCGAACATGGTGAAACCCCATCTCTACTAAAAATACAAAAAATTAGCCAGGCGTGGTGGCGGGCGCCTGTAGTCCCAGCTACTCGGGAGGCTGAGGCAGGAAAATGGCGTGAACCCAGCAGGCAGAGCTTGCAGTGAGCCAAGATTGTGCCACTGCACTCCAGACTGGGTGACAGAGCGAGACTCCATCTCAAAAAAAAAAAAAAAAAAAAAAAAAAATGGCCGGGCACGGTGGCTCAAGCCTGTAATCCCAGCACTTTGGGAGGCCGAGACGGGCGGATCAGGAGGTCAGGAGATCGAGACCATCCTGGCTAACACGGTGAAACCCCGTCTCTACTAAAAAATACAAAAAACTAGCCGGGCGAGGTGGCGGGCGCCTGTAGTCCCAGCTACTCGGGAGGCTGAGGCAGGAGAATGGCGGGAACCCGGGAGGCGGAGCTTGCAGTGAGCTGAGATCCGGCCACAGCACTCCAGCCTGGGCGACAGAGCGAGACTGTCTCAAAAAAAAAAAAAAAAAAAAGGTAAATTCGTGACTTTCTTACAGGCATAACTCATTAATTTATGAGGGAACCAGAAAGATTTTACAGCTATTTCAAAGACGAACTTGAAAGAGTAGAAACAAAAATAGGCCATGAAATAAATTTACAAATGAATGTAAAACTGGCTTTTCCTACTGACAAAGATTCTTTGCTTGACTAAACTGTAGTCAGGCTCTTGAAACTTCTCCTAGGCCCATTTATGCACTTGTAAAATCCAATTTTAGCAAGAACTCTGGTAAGGCATTTTAACAAAAACCCCCTACTCTCAATGTCTGATCATCTTCTACCTTTGATCCTCCATCATCCCCTAGGTGATGTCTGATCACCCTGGTCTGTCTTCAGCAAGACTCCTGTTAGGTGGGTTTATGCAGAGTCCCCTTTACACCTTGATGTTTCCTCATAGTAATTTTCCATCCACTGACCTCCACCCTGGTTCTTGACTGTAAATTTTCTCTTGCCTACACTGGATTTGGAATTGGGCACAATCTCTCTCCTTCACTACAAAATCCTGTTGTAGTGGTCCCTATATTTATCGCAATGGTTCTGAATCTGTATCTTTACATATTTTAACAAGTATCATTGAATAATTTTTCTTTACTTCCCTCCACCCACAGTGTTAAAGAAAAAATTATGGTGCTTTAACAAGTATCACTGAATAATTTTTTCTTTCTTTTTTTTTTTTGTTGAGATGGAGTCTTGCTCTGTCGTCCAGGCTGGAGTGCAGTGGCACGATCTCAACTCACTGCAACCTTTGCCTCCCGGGTTCAAGCGATTCCCATGCCTCAGCCTCCTGAGTAGCAGGGATTACAGGCACCCACTACCACACTTAGCTAATTTTTGTTTTTTTAGTAGACATGGGGTTTGCCATGTTGACCAGGCTGGTATCGAACTCCTGACCTCAGGTGATCTACCCACCTCAGCCTCCCAAAGTGCTGGGATTACAGGCATGAGCCACTGTGCCCGGCCATAATTTTTTCTTTAACACTATGGGTAGAGGGAAATCAGTGTTTCCTCCAAGCAGTCAGAATCTACTTGCATGTCTGTAGACAAGAATTTTTGCTTTGCTATCAATTTTTGCTTTGCTATCATTTGGGTAATGATATCATTTTGGTATCATTTTGGGTAATACCTGAGGTACCTCTTGCCAAGGAAATCAAGGATGCAGACACACAAGGAGTGAGTTTAAGAGTGGAAGTTTAATAGGCAAAAAAGAAAAGCTCCCTTGTGCAGAGGGAGGTGGTTCCAAGCAGATCTCCTGGTTTGCAGCAAGAATTGGTTGGTTTTATAGATGTGTTTGAGGAGACAGTGTCTAATTTACATATGGTGCAAAGGATTGGTTGGATCAGGTGTGCCATTTACATTGTACCCTAATCTTTCACCACCCTAATCCTTTATTATGCAGATAGGTTCTCTACCTCACCAGCGCCATGTTGTCTGCTTCTTTACTGCATACTTCGTGACAAAGAAAAGGGAAGATGGAGCTTTCTATTGGCACAGCTGCCAGCATTTACCTATGCGGATTCCAGCTTGCTTATCTGTCTGCAACTTGATTTTTCAGGCTGCTCTTTGTTAGAAAAGCAATGATTTTGGGGCTGCTTTTTATTAAAAGGGAAATCTTGCTGAGGACTCTCTTATCCTCACTATCTGCCTAAATAATTTTTTTCTAGCTCCTGTATCAATAGAATTAGATAAGCCAGGAGACAGTACTGGACACAATACATTTTTTCTCATTGAAATGTTGATTTAAAAAAACCAAACTCTGGAATATATTTAAAGAGGTTTATTGTGAGCCGATACGAGTTACCATGGCCAAGGGAACAGTCTTAAGAGGTTCTGAGAAAGTTTGCCCAGAATGCTTGGGTTCCAGGTTGGTTTTATACATTTGAAGGAGAAAGGCATTACAGCTGAAATTATAAATCAATACGTGCAATATGTACATTGGTTCAGCATACAGAGGTGAGATATATTGAAGAGGGGGAACTTACAGGTCATAGTTGGATTCAAAGATTTTCTAATTGGCAATTGGTTGAAGAGTTAAGCTTTGTCTAAAGACTACAGAAAGAAATGCTTTAGTTAAGATAAAAGGGGTTTAGGGGACTAGGTTCTTTTTTTTTCTTTTCGTGACTCAGCAGAAGAGACCAAGGTTCTTGCTATGTAGATGAAGCCTCCAGGTAACAGCCTTCAGAGAGAATAGATAGTAAATGTCTCCTTTTGAATCATAAAAGGTGTCACACTCTTAGTTAATCTCTTCTATATCCAGGAAAGGCCTGACTATATTAATAAAGATTCTCTATGATGCAAATTTCTCCTGTGAATGATAGCTTTTCAGGGCCATTTCAAAATATGTCAAATAAATATGTTTGGGGGCAAAATATTTTCATTTTCTTTAGGGTCTGCTCTCTGTTATGTGATGCTATACCAGAGTCAGGCTGGAATTTGGTATCTTATTGCCACAAAGAGTCTGTTTTGTCAGTCTTATGATCACTGTTTTAATGTTAATGCTAGTCAGTTGTGCCTAAACTCCAAAAGGGAGGAGGGTGTAACGAGGCGTATCTAACCTCCCTTCTAGTCATGGCTGGGAAGTCAGGTTTTCAGGTTTCTCTGTGGCTCCCTTGGCTCAGAGGGAGTCTTCAGTTGGTGGAGGGGCTTAGGATTTTGTTTTTTGTTTACAGAAAATGCTCAGCTATCTTTATGGTTCACTCTTCCCATCTGAGTATTAACCAGGCCTGACCCTGCTTATCTTCTGAGATCAGATGAGATTGGCATGTTCAGTGTGGTATGACTGTAAACTTTTTGGTCTATTTCTAAGTCTTTCACAATTTTTTCTGACAAATCACATTGTGTATCTGATCACTTTATAATTGTTTCTTGCATTACAATTGCTCATTGAAAACTGCTGATGGCATAGGAAGCATACCTTTTTCCTACTCATTTTAAACTGAAAACATCTTAGAATTAGGTGTCTTAACAGAGAGAAAGAAATGTGTGTGTGTGTGTGTGTGTGTGTGTTGTGTGGTGGGGCCACTCTGGAAAAACACAGTAGAACACCAAGACCTCCAGGGCAACTGAGTACAAATCCTTTAATAACAAAGGAGCAATTTCATAAGAAAAGATTCAGGTCCCATGTGGTATGAGAATAGCCTTGTCTCTATTTGCCACTCATGTGTTCACACTCTGCTGGCAACAGGGTCCCCTATCCTGAGGGAGATGAGGACATTTATTTCCTGATATTGATGACTCTACTCAAGGACAGTGTTTGCTTTTTTTTAAAATTTATTCGGAGGGATCTCACTATGTTGCCCAGGCTGGTCTCAAACGCCTGGGTTCAAACGATCCTCCCATCATAGCCTCCTGAGTAGCTTGGACGACAGGTGTGCGCCACCATGTCCAGCTCTAAGGACTGTGATTTCATATGGTCTCAAACCCAGGTTCAGGCCAAAAGTAGAGATTTATCTTCATTTCCTAAGTGATATGTTACTATTGTCTAGGAACAATAGTAATTTTTAGTAGAGATGGGGTTTTTACCATGCTTGCCAGGCTGGTCTTGAACTTTTGGCCTCAAGTGATCTGCCTGCCTCAGCCTCCCAGAGTGCTAGGATTACGGGCATGGGCCACTGCACTTAGCTCTGGAACAGTAATATTTCTATAATAAACACTATTCTGGGTAACTTAAGGGTATGTCCCATGACATACACAGACAACTAGAAAAAGCTTTCTCTTTTCATCTAAATTGATACGATTTAGTCAAACAACAGATGGATGAATGCTCAGTGATTTATTTGTTGGCCTTTCATGTTAACTTTACACAGTTTAAGTCCAAAATCTGCATTCCAGACACTTGAAAAGAAAGAACGCTGTTCAGTTGACCTTTATTTAACAAGAAGAAATTTCAACTGGCTCAGGGGTTCCTTACAACATTGTAGACTGACATTTCAAACAAGGACTGTTTCCTGTTGAGAAGGAGACGTGATGATTACTGTTATTGTCATGTGTGTGTGTGTGTGTGTGTGTGTGTGTGTGTGTGTATGTGTATGATCATTGAACATTAAAGTAATCTAAACCAAGGCATTTTAAACCAAAGCAGTGCTTATCCCTAATATACCCCAGGAGTATCTCATGAACAGCTATATAGGCTTAGGAAGCTAGATGGCAGAGCAATCACACAGTTAAAAGGCTTTGTATGCAGTTGCAGGGAAAAACTAAGCTTTTCTTCAGTTAAAAAAAAAAAAAAAAAAAAAAGACATTCCTGCTTACCTGTTTGAATGGTAAAAAAAAAAAGGTAGTCTAATATGATGATTTAAAAGGAACAATTTTGAAGGTTAAAAAATCAGAAAAATTTCCCTTATGCCAGAGATTTGGTAATAATAACCAACTTCATGCATTAGGGTTCTTTAAAAGAGTAATGGAGTGCGTTTAGAGGCATGGACTTGGCAGCAGCCTGAGTGAGTAGTCTCTCTTAAGTCTTTCTAATGATTAGCCTGTTACTTAAGTTTCTACCTATTATATTTCTTTCTTTTCTTTGTGGCTCTCATCTGTAAAGTATGTATCAATCCTTTACATTATGATGATCAGGGATAAATCCAGATGACTAGAAAGTACCTAAGATAATTGATGAAAAGGTTATGCAACCAGGGGGAAAATATAATAAGTTAATAGGTACCTAGAGATCAGGAGTTGAACTACCAAGCTTCAAATTCTCAGTCCTGTGACCTTGGCCAGGTTGTGTAACTTCTTAAAGCACTGCTTTTTTTTATTAGTAAAAATGAGGGTCATAATAGTACCATGTCATAGACTTGTCATGGTTATTATGAAGACTGACCACCGTTATGTTGTAATATAATAAGAAATATATATTTAGTCTCTGCCATTTGTTTCCGGCACACAGCTCCCAAATCCCTTGAAATTTCTTAAGTGGTAAGTGTCTTTTTGTATGCTATTGAGATGACTGGTGGCCGGGGCTCTCAGATAGCCTTAGGAGTGGGGGTGCTGGTTGCCAAGGATACCAACCATGTGATTAGAGTCTTGGGACTTTCAACCTCACCCCTCAACTTTTGAATAGGGGAAAGAAGCTGAAGGTTAGGTTGATCTTCACTGGTCAATGATTCAATCAATCATGCCTATGCAGTGAAGCCTTCATAAAAACCCAGAATGACTGAGCTTGGGGAGCTGAACATGTGGAGCTGCCTGAAGCCTGGTTCTCCCAAGAGGGTATGAAAGCTCTACGCCCCTCCCCAGTACCTTGCCCTATTCATCTCTTCCATCCAGCTGTCAATCTGTATCCTTTGAATATCCTTCATAATAAGTGGGTAAATGTAAGTAAGGTGTTTCTTTGAGTTCTGTAAGCTGCTCTAGCAAATTAATCAAGCCCTGGGAGGAAGTCATGGGAACCCTGACTTACAGCCTTCTGGGCAGAAGCACAGGTCACAACCTGGGGCCTGCAATTGGCATCTGAAGTGGGAGGCAGTCTTGTGGGACGAGCCCTTAACCTGTGAGGCCTGATGCTATCTCCAGGTTGATAACATCAGTGTTGAATTGAATTAGAGGGCATCTATTTGGTGTCTGCTGGAACACTGATTGCTTGATGTGTGGGAAGAAATTCCCACATACCTGGTGTCAGAGTGTTTTGTTGAGTCTGAGAGAGAAGGAAAAACACTTATTTTTTTTTCTCTATCTCTAAGAACCACAGTTCCTGGTGTGTAGAGAACAGTCTGTACATGTTAGTTATCAGTACTACTGCATTTTGTTTATATAACTTTGCACTTAAGTATACACATTTCTTTAAATCCTCACATAATTTTATCAGGTAAGTATTATTGTCTTCATTTACCTATGGTGGAGACTAGGTCAGACAGGTCATCGGCTTGAAGTGGGAGCCTGGAACTCATCCAGACCCAACTCCATGTCCAGAGCTCTTCCCAGCCACCATTCTGCTTTCCAAAACCGAGAAAAACTGCAAATGAAGAACCCTGGGTTCTTTTTGAAATGCAAGCAATTCTAAACCCTCCAAGAGGTAAAACCTCTTAAGGCATGACCAGGTAGAAAAAGGTGTCCACTAGCAAACCATCCAGAGAGCCGGGGGTCTGTAGGATTAGAGAATACTTATGGTTTAGGTGCACAGTATAAACTGTCTGGAGGAGTGGGCAGAGTGTGGCTCAGTCCAGGATCTTGATGAGCCTGCTATAAGGTCCTTGAAAGCAGATATCGTGATCTTTGTACTCCCTGTCTTATTGCTTGGCACAGTAGGTGCCTCATAAGTGTTTGTTGACTTGTATGTACTAATACCCTATGAAAAAACTTCTTTCTATTATAATAACTATGTTGGGATGGGGTAAAAATTATTAATGTGATAGTGTATTAGTCTGTTTTCATGCTGCTGATAAAGACATACCTGAGACTGGGCAATTTACAAAAGAAAGAGGTTTATTGGATTTACAGTTCCACATGGCTGGGGAAGCTTCATGATCATTATGGAAGTCAAGGAGCAGCAAGTCATGCCTTACGTGGATGGCAGCAGGCAAAAAGAGAGCTTGTGCAGGAAAAATCCCCCTTATAATAACCATCAGATTTTGTGAGACTATCACAAGAATAGCTTGAGAAAGACCTGCCTCCATGATTCAATTGCCTTTCACTGGGTCCCTCCCACAACACGTGGGAATTCAAGATGAGATTTGGGTGGGGACACAGCCAAACAATATCAGGGAGTATTCACGGACATTGCACCCCATACCCTGGAGCCCACTGAAAGAATTCTGCAGGGGCCAGCCCTAGTTCTCTATTGCCTTCTCTGCTGGTAAGTATTTCTCTCTCTCTCTCGCTGTGTGTGTTGGACAGTTATAAATTAGACCCCTGTATTTTTCAGCTCAGGCTGCCATAACAGAATACCACAGACAGAATAGCTTAAACAATAGAAGTTTATTTTCTCGGCCGGGCGCGGTGGCTCAAGCCTGTAATCCCAGCACTTTGGGAGGCCGAGACGGGCGGATCACGAGGTCAGGAGATCAAGACCATCCTGGCTAACACGGTGAAACCCCGTCTCTACTAAAAAGTACAAAAAACTAGCCGGGCGAGGTGGCGGGCGCCTGTAGTCCCAGCTACTCAGGAGGCTGAGGCAGGAGAATGGCGGGAACCCGGGAGGCGGAGCTTGCAGTGAGCTGAGATCTGGCCACTGCACCCCAGCCTGGGCGACAGAGCAAGACTCCGTCTCAAAAAAAAAAAAAAAAAAAAAAAGAAGTTTATTTTCTCATAGTTCTGGAGGCTACCAGTCTAATATCAATGTGCTGGCCGAGTTGGTTTCTGGTGAGATTTCTCTTCCTGGCTTGCAGATGGCTGCCTTCTCATTGTGTCCTCACATTGCCTTTGTGTACATGTATTTCTAGTGTCTCTTCCTTTACTTTTTTTTTTTTTTTTTGAGACAGAGTCTCGCTCTGTCACCTAGGCAGAAGTACAGTGGTGTGATCTCGGTTCACTGCAACCTATGCCTCTCGGGCTCAAGCTATTCTTATGCCTCAGCCTCCTGAGTAGCTGGGGCTACAGGCATGTGCCACCACGCCTGACTAATTTTTGTGTTTTTAGTAGAGATGGCTTTTCACCATGTTGGCCAGGCTGGTCTTGAACTCCTGACCTCAGGTGATCTGCCTGCTTTAGCCTTCCAGAGTGCTGAGATTACAGGCATGAGCCACCATGCCTGACCTTCTCTTTCTTTCTTTTTTTTGAGACGGAGTCTCGCTCTGACGCCCAGGCTGGAGTGCAGCAGCGCGATCTTGGCTCACTGCAAGCTCTGCTTCTCAGGTTCATGCCATTCTCCTGCCTCAGCCTCCCAAGTAGCTGGGACTACAGGCACCTGCCACCATGCCCGGCTAATTTTTTGTATTTTTAGTAGAGATGGGGTTTCACCATGTTAGCCAGGATGGTCTCAATCTCCTGACCTCGTGATCCTCCTGTCTCGGCCTCCCAACGTGCTGGGATTACAGGTATGAGCCACTGCACCTGGCCCCTTCTTTTTTTTTTTTTTTTTTTTTTAAATAAGGACACAGTTCTATTGAATTAAGGCTCTTTCCTTACAGCCTTATTTAATCTTAATTACCTCCTTAAAAGCCCTATCTCCAAAAACAGTCACACAGGGTGTTAGGGCTTTAATATAGGGATGGTGGACGGGGAGCACAGTTCAGTCCATATCAACCCCCTTCAATCCTAATTGAGATGTGTGGAGAAAATCTCTTCAACAATTATTCTGACTACTAACTACTGTACTTTGTGGCACAGTTCCAGGGCAGGCCCACGTGGTTTGCTAGTGGTCACCTTTTTCTACCTTGTCTAGCCTTAAGATGTTTCACTTCTTGGAGGGTTTAGAATTGCTTGCAGTTCAAGTCTACACCTTTCTAGAGTCACAAAGTGTCCTAAGTAGCAGAGCTGCCTTTGTGCATACCAGCACAGCTGGAGAAAGCTATCCTGGAACACAAGTTCTCTTTGGCTTTGAAGTTCACAGTTGGTTGACTCACTTTGGAGTCTCATCCTTCACTGGTGTTTTTGATTCCCTCATACCCAAATAAAACCCAGAAAGGATGACTTAGCACTATGTGCATTTGTTGATTGTTCAGTCAATGTGTGAACTGCATTTACCTTTTAAACCTCAGTCTCTAATTGCAGGAGAAAAGGTTTTTTAAGAATCAGCAAGTTGGTGGAGAGACATTTCTTTGGGTAGGGATCCTTGAAATCATCCTAGGCCTCCTTTAATATTGGCCTTGAGAATAGCCCTGATTTAGTCTTTTTGGATAGGGCCAGGAGGAGGGGCAAAGGAATATGTGGTTCTTCCAGAAGGCATCCTCAAGTTTGTAGGGGCTGCTGAAATCTATTCCTGGGTCCTGGGAAGCCCTGCCCTGGCACCTATGATGTGGTGGGACATCTCTCTCTCCTGACTGCCCCTCCTTGCTGTCTATTGCTGGCCCTCCTTTTCAACTTTACTAACCTTGCCCCAAGTTTTATCTGTTTTAAAGATCAAGACTTCCAGGTGTACATTTTTGCAATTTCCAGCCAGATGACTGTAATTAGAATCTAATGACTTTTATCTGATTACCTTTTAACCGTAGAATCTTCTCACTACCACTCGGGAACACAAGTCTATATCTCTTTTGTTATTTCCATTTCTGATAATTTTACTGACAAAGCATTGTTGGAGCTGTATCCTCTTATTAGTTGGACCATCTCTAGAAAATACAAAGGGAGCTCCAAGGAAAGCCTGGCCCACTGCTGGACCCTAAATGTGGCCAACACCGATCTGTTCAGTGTTACTCACTGGCGTATCCTTATATTGTTTCAAAATTCAGCATCCACATGACTGGGCCTATATAAAGGTAAAGTACTTTTTGGTAAAGTACTTATAATAAGTCACAAAATCAGCAAATAAAGACTGCTCAGGCTAAATGGCATCACGTGTAGAAAGGTAATGAACAGCACCAGGAAGAACATGACAAGTAAATGAATGGTTAAGACAAGGCCTATGAAGTTCTAATGAAGAAGACCTCATTGTAGGAGGGTGTGGCAAGAATAGCTTTGCAGAGGGGGTGGGCCCTGATGGGCTTGTTAGCATCAGCAGGAAGACAGCGAGTGAGAACTTTGAAAGAGAGGAAGGGAATGCGGCAGCAGGAGTGCAGGATAGCTTGAGAGAAGAACTGAAACCTTGTGAACAGTAATGATCACTGATTAGTTAACATTTATGGAGCCATTTCCTGTTCCTGGTACATTTTTTGGCACTCTATGTATGTGGTCCTATCTGACACATACCTGTGACCTTGGGAGGCAGACGTTATCCTCATGAAACAACCGGAGCCCAGAAAGTTTAGGTCATTTGCCCAGGGTGACTCATTCTATTCTCAACCCCTTCTTCTCTTTCTTTCTTCCTTTCGATGGAGTCTCAGTCTATTGCCCAGGCTGGAGTGCAATGGCGTGATCTTGGCTCATTGCAACCTCCACCTCCCGGGTTTAAGTGATTCTCCTACCTCAGCCTCCTGAGTAGCTGGGATTACAGGTGTGCACTACCACACCCAGCTAATTTTTGTATTTTTAGTGGTAACAGGGTTTCACCATGTTGGCCAGGCTGGTCTCACACTCCTGACCTTGTTATCTGCCTTCGTCGGCCTGACCTGAAGCCCGTGTTCTTAATCACCAACTGTCTCCCTGTGGGAAAGTGGTGTAGGCCAGCTTGGTAGGGGATAAGATCTCCTGGAATTTAAAACACTGGAGAATTTGGTGCCTTAGGAAAGCGAGAAAGTGTTGGTCAGAATGTAAGTATCCCTGGTCTACAGGCAGTACTGGACCGCACTGGCCCAGGTAATTCAGACCTGATGTTTAGGCTTGTGGCACAAACCCTCACTGGGCAGGTAGCTCTCTGAAAAGAGATAACAGAATGACTCCACCATGGTTTTTTCAAGAGTAGGCCTGAAGCATTTACTGGGGAGAAATGTCTCCCATATGGAGGAAGGCAGAGAGAGTAAAAGGAAATGGAGAGCAGGCTCTGAGAAGGCAGAAATAATAATGTGAACAACAGGAGAGGAAAGGAGGTGGGCGGGCGGGTGGGTGAAAGCACAGATACATTGTTATTGTTATAATCAAAGGGAGAGTGGATACTGGAGAGAACATTTTCTATTAATAAAAGATCTAAAATGATGGGGGAAAGGACAGTAGCTGAGAGGCGGCCTTCTTTGAAAAATATGGCCACTAAAAGGAATTCACCTTTCCAATTTGCACTGCACTTTATAGTTTCCCAAGTGCTTTTTCATCTATTATTTATTCTGACATCAGTGCTGTGAAGTATGGCATTATCAACTCTGTTTGACATATAAGGAGGTAGGTTTCAGAAAGGAAAGGTCCTATTTGAGGTCCTATGACTGGTTAGATAGAGCTGGCACCAGAACTCAAGTCTTAGCTCTGCTGGACTTCACCCCCATCATAATGCCAGGAGGAAACATAGTAATTCAAACTTTGGGAAAGAAGCTGTAAGAGCTGCCTAGGAAAAGTTGAACGTGGTGGAAAATTTCTGGGGACTCTATTAATATATAATAATGGAAAGTTTATTGAAATTTATCCAGTTAAGATTGAATTTATACAAACACTTTATTAATTTATATTCAGGTGACCAGAAAAAGTGACTCTGAATACAAAGAGTTTGTATTATCTGGTATTCCTTGTTCTAGCTGCAGAAGAGTAAAGATTAATTCTTGATCTTTTTTAATGGTCTGATGATTTGCCTTTGCTCTCTTTCCCCAAGGAAAAAAGTTTCTTCTCACTTTCTCCTTAATGATAGCACTTTGCATTTGTTTAATGTTACCGAGTTTCTATTGGTAGTGTGCCCTACAGTAACAGAGGCCTCAATAAATTTAAGAGTCCAGTTTCCACTGAGCTTGCCATAGTTCATATTTCTTTCTGCTTTTTCTATATTGGCATACTGATATCTGGAGAAGCATCAGTTTGCTTCTCCCAACGGCCTTTATTCACACAGATAACTCCATTTCCAGTGTAACCCCTCTTATTCCTAGTCTTGCTATTTCGCCCTTATTCTTTGATCAAACCATGATATCTGGAATTTTATTGTCTTTCCACATTATTAGTTATTTATTGCTGTGTAACAGATTACCCCAAATTTTATAACAAATTAAAAACACATTATCTCTTTTTTTTTTTTTTTTTTTTTTTTTTTGAGACGGAGTCTCGCTCTGTCGCCCAGGCTGGAGTGCAGTGGTGCGATCTCCGCTCACTGCAAGCTCCGCCTCCCGGGTTCACGCCATTCTCCTGCCTCAGCCTCCCGAGTAGCTGGGACTACAGGCGCCCACAACCGCACCCGGCTAATTAAAAACACATTATCTCATAGTTTTTGTAGGTTGGGAACCAAGACACTGGGTTGATGTCTCTCACAAGGTTGCAGTTAAGCTATTGGACTGCCATCATCTGAAGGGCTCCAGGATCCACTCCCAGGTCTCTCATGGCTGTTGGCAGGAGGCTTTAGCTCACTCCCATGTGGGCCTTTTTATAGGACTGCTTATGACATGGCTTCCCTCATAGTGAGGGATCTAGGAGAAAGAGGGAGAGTGAGAACAGCAGGTGGAAATCCCAGTTGGATAACCTAATCTTAGAAGCGACATTTCTATCACTTCTTCCATATTCTAATCAATATACGTGACCCAGTAAGTTCAGTCCACACTCAGAGGGAAATGAAACTCTACCTTTTAAGGAGAGGAGTATCAAAGAATTTATGGACATATGTTTAAAATGACCACATTAAACAATTATGTATAGTTTTGTTTTTTTTTTAAGACAGGGTCTTGCTCTGTCACCTAGCTGGAGTGCAGTGGCATGATCATGGCTTGCTGCACTATCAACCTCCTTGGCTCAAGCAATTCCCCCACCTCAGCCTCCCTAGTAGCAAGAAGCACAGGCACACACTATGCTGCCCTACTAATTACAATTTTTTTTTCTTTTGTAGAGACAGGATCTCGCCATGTTGCCCAGGCTAGTCTCAAACTCCTGGTCTCAAGTGATCCTCCCACCTCAGCCCCCCAAAGCGCTGGGATTACAGAGGTGAGCGCTGTGCCCAACAATTATTTACAGTTTTACAACTATGTGCTAGACATTTGCTAGGTTTTAGGGATTTCACAAGGTTCTTGACCTCATAAAAATTTGAGTCGAGAAGCCATGCTATTTTCTTCTATTTCCTTTTTACTCCCTTTTGCCCAGGGATATGCCACTGAGATCTAATCTGGGAACTCACCTCTTCTCTAATACCATACTAATGGCAGCTGGTGGCCTAACTCAGTGTTGGAAAATTTTCATTTATCTGGAGCCTGAACTGGAGGAAAACTGAGGTCTTTTTAAAATATTATGACTCTATCTGAGATTTTTGGAAAGTCAGGGGTTTTGTGGTTGTCCCACAGTTCTTTGGATATTTCGATTTTCTTTTTAAAATCTTTTTTCTCCTTGTTCTTTAGTTTCAGAAGTTTCTATTGACATACACTGTAGCTCAGAAATTCTTTCCTCAGCTGTGTCCAGTCTACTAGTAGGCTTGTCTAAGGCATTCTTAATTTTTGTAATGTATCTTTGATCTTTAGCATTTATTTTTGGCTATTTCCCAGAATTTCCTTTCTCAGTTTACATTACCCATTTGTTCTTGCATGTGGTCTAATTTTCCCATTACAGCCTTTAGCATATTAATCATAGTTGTTTTAAATTCCCAGTCTGATAATTCCAACATCTCTGCCATATCTGACTCTGGTTCTGATGTTTGCTCCGGTCTCTTCAAACTTGACTTTTGTCTTTTATTTTGCCTTGTCATTTTGTTGTTATTGTTGTTGAAAGTTGACATGATATACTGGGTATATTAGTTTGTTCTCACATTCCTATAAAGAAATACCTGAAACTGGGTAATTTATGAAGAAAAGAGGATTAATTGGCTTACAGTTCTACAGGCTGTACAGGAAGCATGGCAGCATCAGCTTCTCAGGGGAGGCCTCAGAAAACTTCCAATCATGATGGAAGGCAAAGAGGGAGTTAAGCATCCCACATGGCCAGAGCAGGAGCAAGAGAGAGGGGGAGGAGATGCCACACACTTTTAAATGACCAGATCTCACAAGAACTCACTCACTATCATAAGAACAGTACCAAAGGGGAAACCCACCCCCATCATCCAATCACCTCCCACCAGGCCCCACCTCCAACACTGGGAATTACAATTTGATATGAGATTTGGGCAGGGACACAGATCCAAACCATATCATTCCACCCCTGGGCACTCCCAAATCTCATGTCCTTCTCACATTGCAAAATGCTATCATGACTTCCCAACAGTCCTCCAAAGTCTTAGTTCATTCCAGCATTAACTTGAAAGTCCAAAGTCCAAAGTATCATCTGAGACAAGGCTCGTCCCTTCTGCCTATGAGCCTGTAAAATAAAAAAAAATGTTAGTTACTTCCAAGATACAGTGGTGGCATAGGCATTGGGTAAATACTCCTGTTCCAAAAGGGATAAATCAGCCAAAAAACGGGGATACAGGTCCCATGCAAGTCTGAAACCCAGCAGGATAGTCATTAAGCTTTAAAGCTTCAAAATAATCTCCTTTGACTCCACGTTCCACATCCAGGACACAATGGTGTGAGAGGTGGGCTCCCAAGGCTGTGGGCAGCTCCACCCCTGTGGCTGCTTTCATGGGCTGGTGTTGAGTGCCCGTGGCTTTTCCAGGTGCATGGTGCAAGCTGCCAGTGGATCTACCATTCTGGGGTTTGGAGGATGGTGGCCCTCTTCTCACAGCTCTGTTAGGCAGCGCCCCAGTGGGGACTCTGTGTGGGGGCTCCAACCCCACATTTCCCCTCTGCACTGCCCTAGAAGAGGTTTTTCCATGAGGGCTCCACCCTTGCAGCAGGCTTCTGTCTGGACATCCAGGCTTTTCCATACATCCTCTAATATCTAGGCGGAGGCTCCTAAGCCTCAACTCTTGCACTCTGCAAACCCATAGGGTTAACACTTCATCAAAACTGCCAAGGTTTATGGCTTGCACCCTCTAAAGGGCCTGCAGCAGCCCAAGTTGTACCTGAGCCCCTTTGAGCTATGGCTGGAGCAGCCGGGATGCAAGGAGCAGTGTCTTGAGGCAATACAGGGCAGCGGGGCTCTGGGCTCAGCCCATGAAACCATCCTTCTTAGGCCTCCAGGAGGGTCTGCTTAGAAGGTCTCTAAAATGCTTTCAAGGACTTTTCCCCATTGTCTTGGATATTAGTACTTGGCTCCTTTTTACTTATGCAAATTTCTGCAGCCTTTGAGAGAGTCAGGATGGAGGTGCCACACACTTTTAAATGACTAGATCTCCTGGGAACCTACTCACTATCACATGGAAAGCACCAAGGGGGAAATCCACCCCCATGATCAAATCACCTCCCACCATGCCACACCTCCAACACTGGGGATTACAATTTGACATGAGATTTGGGTGGGGTCACAGACCCAAACCATATCACTGGATAAAAATAAACCTCTCGTAAATAGGCCTTAAGTGATGTGGTGGTAAGGTGTGGGAGGAGGGGAAGCAATCTGTAGTGTATGATTTGCTATGATTAGGGCTTTTAGTGAGCCTGTGCCCTTGGACTGTGAACTTCACAAGTGCTTCTCAGTTTATTCCCTTCTGAGGTTGGACAGAATGGCTAGGGAGTGCTGCAGTTGGGCGTTTCCCTTCCTTTGGGTTTGTTAGGTCTAATAAACCCCAATAGTTTAGGCTCTAGTAACCATAGTTTCTCTTGAGGGCAGGCCTTGATAAGAAAAACAAAATGCTCTGGTGCATTTCAAAATGATTCTTTTCCCCCTTTCCTGACTGGAAGCCAGAAGGGATTTTTCTCCAGTCTTCTCTCTGAGAATTTGGTAGAGGTTCTGGAGGTTAAACTCACAAAAATGTGGGGACCCCCCATGACTGGATACCCTGGGAGTTTGTCCACACTGAGCCTCCAGCAGTTCATTTTTCCTACCCTAGAACTGGTTCCTGTGGAAGTTTCTGCTCTGATAAGTTGCGATTCTCTGTATCTGTCTGTCTGTCTCTTCAATTTTATGGGCAGAAGTTTGCTTCATGACCTCATTTCTCTGACAGATCTAGGAAGAGTTTTTGGTTTTTCAGTTTTTGTTCATATTTCACTTGTTAGAATAGAGTAGTGACTTCCAAACCTTACATGCTATACCATAAGCTAGGGGTTTTGTAACATCATCACCACAATCATCATATCATATTCTTTCTGGACTAATCATCATATCACATTCTTTCTGGACCATTTTCTGCTCAGACTTATTGAGCAATCACTATGTTCCAGGAGGTATTCTGAGTATTCTAATTGTATTGTGAACAACCCTATGAGAGTAGCATGTACTGATTTAGTTTGAGTTGCCTAGGAGCAGAGCCTGCAACAACATTTTGTATACATGAGATTTATTAAGAGAATGCTTTTAGGAAAACCTAGTAAGGGAGAGAGGGAAATAGAATAAGGAAAGAAGGTGCTACTTAGAGGTGGGATTTCAGGTGTGGTCTCAGCCTGATCCACTGGGAGCTCTTGAGTGTAAATTGCACTATGTCCCATTGTTGAGGAAGGGAGCAGGGCTATTGCACCCTTGTCCTATTAGTTACAAATCATGGTGAGGGCCTTCCTGCTTTTTCCATTTTTACAAACGAGGAAATTGAGGCACAGAGAAGTTGAAGAATTTGCTTGAGGCCACATGGCAAGTTAGTGGCGGAACTGAGTTTGGATCCCAGACATTCTGGCTCTCAAGTTATATTTTTATATTGCATTTTATAAGGAACAACCAACTACTTCTCTTATTTGATCTTCCAAAACTCTATGAGGTAGTTGGGTACCAATGATTATTCCTATTTTTAAGATAAGGAAACTGAAGATCAGATCTAAGTTTTTCTTTTTTTTTTTTTTGAATTCCAGGTCCAGGTCTTCTGTCTCTCTGTAGTGTCATTCTCTCATAAATCACTTAGAGATTGTTTCACTGACCAAATTACATAAGATAAAATAACAATCACCTGATTTAGGAACATACAACTTGAAAACCATAGTGTTTCTGTATTCAGGTGATTCACATGATTTAATGGAAAACCTTATCTGGTCAGTAGGGGAGTGTTTTTAGCTCTTATTCATATGTTACTTTAAATCACTGGCTGGTTTTCTCTTAAGTGAATAAATTTCCTGTTTTGTAATTACAAAGTAATAACAAGAACACCATTCTGGTATTAAAAAAATTATTTATTTATTTATTTAATTTTTTCAAGACAGGGTTTCGCTCTGTTGCCCAGGCTGGAGTGTAGTGGTGCAATCTCAGCTCACTGCAGCCTCAACCTCCTGGGCTCAAGCGATCCTCCTACCTCAACTTCCTGAGTAGCTGGGACTACACGCATATGACACCATGCTTTGCTAATTTTTGTATTTTTTGTAGAGATGGGGTCTCACTATGTTGCCCAGGCTGGTCTCAAACTCCTGGGCTCAAGTGACCCTCTTTGGCCTCTTTGGCCTCCCAAAGTGCTGGGATTACAGGAGTGAGCCGCCACACTTGGCCCAGTATTCTGCATTTAATTCCTGATTGAAGAATAGTTAGAAGAGCTTATACCAGGTGGGAATTCAGGATGTTATTGGGGAGAATCATACAATTATTTATTATCTTCATTAATATTCTGGGAAAAAAAGGAATTATAAGTTAATGAAGAGGTTATAAATTTCAGCAGAAAAGAGGAAGGAGAAACTTGGGAAAAAGCTATTTCATCTGGGGCAGCATAATTTGAAACTGAACTTTTTAATAAGTAGGCTTTTTGAAATTAGTTTCTTGAAAATCTTAAGAATACAGGAAGAATGCAAACAATGGAAGTTTGCGCTGAAATACTGAAACAGCGCAAACTGCTGAAATGTGTGGTCTACATCTGCTGCTTCTGTTTCTTATTCCCCAATTCCTTTAAAATCCCGCAAAACCTGATTTGTAGTCATTTGTCATTTGCTCCTAGACTTATTCTCTACTCTTGTCCTGTTTTTTCTGTATCAAACCTACATTTCTGAGTAAGTGTGGACAATGAAAGGAACTGGCAGAGGATGTCAGGTGGTTTCTTTGGCAGTGGCTCAGTCTCCTTCGTGATTCTAGGTTCTACAGCCCCTTTTCTGTAGTTCCAACTCAAGGTAGGTAGTCTCTGCCTTTCCGATTTCCACCGGCAGGCCTGGCTCCTGGCTTTGGTATCACCCCCCTGTCTTGTGTCCTATCAGCCCCAGCAGTAGCAAAACTTCCAGGTATTGCTAATCTCTGCATTAACTCGTTGTCTGTTTAGCTTCTCAGCTCTTCTATCACCCAAGTAATGAATTCCCTGTATTAAATTCTTCCTGCTTGAATTGTCTCCTTTCAATTTTATTTGTTGTTTTTATTATTATTTTTATAGAGATAAGGTCTCACTCTGTCACCCAGGCTGGAATGCAGTGGTGTGATCATAGCTGATCTTGAACTCCTTGAATTCCTGGGCTCAAGCAAGCCTCCTGTCTCAGCCTTCTGAGTAGCTGGGACTACATGTGTGAGCCACTGTGTCTGGCTAATTAAAAAAAAATCTGGTAGAGATAGCATCTCACTATGTTGCCTAGGCTGGTCTTGAACTCTTGGCCTTGAATAATCCTTCTGCCTTGGCCTCCCAAAGTATTGGTATTACAGGTGTGAGCACCATGACTGGCCTTCAATTTTTAATTATTTGTGCCTGTTATGGTTTTGTTCTTGCACTCTTCTTCTCCCCTCCCCTCTCCTCCCCTTTCCTCTCCTCTCCTTTCCTTTCCTTCTTTGACAGGGTCTCACTCTTGCCCAGGCTGGAGTACAGTGGTGTAATCTTGGCTCACTGCAACCTCCACGTCCCAGCTTCAAGCGATCCTCCTGCTGCAGCCTCCCTAGAAGCTGGGACTACAGGCATGCAGCATCACCACTGGCTAATTTTTGTATTTTTAGCAGAGACAAGATTTCACCATGTTGGCCAGGCTGGTCTCGAACTCCTGACCTCACGTGATCCGCCTGCCTCGGCCTCCCAAAGTGCTGGGATTACAGGCATGAGCCACCGCTCCTGGCCTCCTCTGCATATTCTTTAAGTGAATTAATAGACTCTCATGCCTTCAACCATCATCTCTGATTTATGTGTCCTTTTCCTTAGTAACATTTTTCTGTCTAAAGGATGTCCCCACCTGGCAATGCCTCAAAACCTTTGAGCTCTAGATGCCCCAGGTTACTTAGAGGATGAAGGTAGCTTCTGGGCTCAGAAACATACAGAGGTTTAACACCAGTGGCAGGGTATAGCGATAAGTAATAAAGAATAAAGAATACTGTGGGCAATTATATGAAATTTAGGTGATTTTTCTGTTTTCTACCTGCATGGCTCTGGTCTGAGATCTCAAGATGAAATGCCAGCAGAGTCCAGGCAAATACTGTAACTGAGTGAAGGGATGGGTAAAAGACAAATGGTCCCTTTTTTTTAGGAGATGGAATCTCGCTCTGTTGCCCAGGCTGTTCTCAAACTCCTGGGCTCAAACAATCCTCCTGCCTCAGTCTTCTAAAGTGCTGGGATTACAGGCATGAGTCACTGTGCCCAGCCTATTTTTTTTTTTTAAAGAAAAAAATCTTTTGTTTTAGGTTTAGGGGTACATGGGCAGGTTTGTTATATAGGTAAGCTTGTGTCATGAGGGTTTGTTGTACAGATTATTTTGTTACCCAGGTATTAAGCCTGGTTACCCGATAGTTATTTTTTCTGATCCTCTCCCTCCTCCCACCCTCCACCCTCTGGTAGGCCCCAGTGTCTGTTCCCCTCTTTGTGTTGGTGTGTGGTCATCATTTAGCTCCCACTTGTAAGTGAGAACATGCCATATGTGGTTTTCTGTTCCCATGGACAGACGATCTCTTCATTTATGTTCATTTGATAAGGAAATACTTTGTGTGCATATTAAAACATAGGAATACTCTTCCCTTTCATAAGAAACATGTTCTCTTCCATTTTTCAGGAATAATTCTGCCTTCTCGGTCTATCTTTTGTTTTCCCACTTAGTAGAGACATAAATACAGAAAACGACTTTTCTCTTACAAGAAAACACCCTGCATGCCTGACGCTGATTGTCAACTCAAGGGTGAAAACTCACCCTCAGCCTCACGTGGGAAGGTGGTATTCCCTGGGGAAAGCTGGAGATGGCATTCGCTATCTAGAGCAGCTGCAGTTACTCAGTTCCAGTTGAGTGCTGCCCTACAGAAAATAGATCTGGTGTTGCCAGATTAAAACAATTTTTTGTTTGTTTTGTTTTGAGACGGAGTGTAGCTCTATCACCCAGGCTGGAGTGCAGTGGCGTGATCTCGGCTCTTTATAAAGAATAAAGAATACTGTGGGCAATTATATGAAATTCAAGTGATCATCCTGCCTCAGCCCCCTGAGTAGCTGGGACTACAGGCGCCCGCCACCACGCTTATCTAATTTTTGTATTTTTAGTAGAGATGGGGTTTCACCATGTTGACCAGGCTTGTCTCAAACTCCTGACCTCAAGTGATCCCCATCCCCAGCCTCAGCCTTCCAAAGTGCTGGGATTACAGGCATGAGCCATTGTGCCTGGGGATCTTTCGACTTTTAGGAGAAGCCAGGAATCTACATTTTTATGTGATTATTTCCTGATTTGAAAACACTTGGAGACGTGTACTATATCTGATTTTTTCTTGGATTTTCCAGTTATATCAGCAAACCTCCGATTTGAAAACATATTTACACCTATGTTGTATGGAATGTACTGCATCCATGGCCATTTTCTGGCATCCTATTGGGTTCAGCCAGTAAGAGGAACAGGTAGGAGGTGGAGGGAGGGAGGAGAATGGCGTCTCCAAGTAGATTGCTCTCATGGCTGGGCAATGAAGATCACTCCTTTTGGACCATGGCTTTGGCTGTCACTGAGGAAATTATCAATCAAGTAACATTTCAACTTGATGCCTTAAAAAGCTAGATCTACAACTCACAGGCATGTCCTTGACCAATCTTAGTATAGATTTTTGCTTTCAATTATTGTTAGAAGCATGAGTTTACTTCTCATTGATCCGTTTTCATCAGAAGTGGGACCTTATTTCTCATTGGCTTCACTGCTTCCAGCTTTTTTATATAATAATGCCAGTAACTGGCCTGTCTTTTGCAATTAGCGGTTTTAGATGAGTAGAAAGTTACTTTTTTTTTTTTTTAAATATTTAATTTTTGTGGGTACACAGTAGGTGTGTATATTTATGAAATACATGAGAGATTTTGATACAGGCATGCAATGTATAATAATCACATCGTGGAAGACAGGGTATTCATTCCTTCAAGCGTGTATCCTTTGTGTTACAAAAAATCCAGTTATACTCTTTCAGTTATTTTAAAATGTGTAATTAAAGTATTTTGAGTATAGTCACCCTGTTGTGTTATCAAATACTAGGTATTATTTATTCTTTCTACGTTTTTTATACCCATTAAGCATCTCCATCTCCCCTCTGCCCCCCACTACACTTCCCAGCCTCTGATAATCATCCTTCTACTCTCTATCTCCATGTGTTCAATTGTTTTGATTTTACATCCCGCAAATAAGAGACAACATAGAATATTTGTCTTTACGTGCCTGGCTTATGTCACTTAACATAATGACCTCTGCTTCCATCCATGTTGTTGCAGATAACAAGATCTCATTCTTTTTTATGGCTGAATAGTACGCCATTGTGTATAAGTACCACATTTTCTTTATCCATTTGTCTATTGATGGACACTTAGGTCACTTCCAAATCTTGGCTATTGTGGACGGTGCTGCAACAAACACGCGAGTGCAGCTGTCTCTTTGATATACTGATTTCCCTTCTTTTGGGTGTTTATCTAGCAGTGGGATTGCTGGATCATATGGTAGCTCTATTTTTAGTTTTTCAAGAAACCCCCATACTGTTCTCCATAATGGTTGTACTAACTTACATTCCCACCAAGAGCATATGAGGGTTCCCTTTTCTCTACATCCTCTTCAGCATTTGTTAGTTATTGCTTGTCTTTTGGATACAAGCCATTTTAACTGCAGTGAGATGATATCTCATTGTAGTTTTGACTTGCATTTCTCTGATGATTGGTGATGTTGAGCACCTTTTCATATGCCTGCTTGCCATTTGTATATCCTCTTTTGAGAAATGTCTATTCAAATCTTTTGCCCATTTAAAAAATCAGGTTATTAGATTTTTTTTCCTATTGAGTTATTTGAGGTCCTATATATTCTGATTATTAATCCCTTGTCAGATGGGTAGTTTGCAAATATTTTCTTCCATTCCATGGGTTGTCTCTCCATTTTGTTGATTGTTCCCTTCACTGTGCAGAAGCATTTAAACTCGATGTGATCCCATTTGTCCATTTTTGCTTTGGTTGCCTGTGCCTGTGGGGTATTACTCAGGAAATTTTTCTCAGACTAATGTCCTCGAGATTTTCCCCAATGTTTTCTTGTAGTAATTTCATAGTTTGAGGTCTTAGATTTAAGCCTTTAATCCATTTTGATTTGATAGAGATCAAGTTTCATTCTTCTGCATATGGATATCCAGTTTTCCCAGCACCGTTACTGAAGAGACTATTTTCTCCAATGTATGTTCTTGGCACCTTTGTCAAAAATGAGTTCACTGTAGGTGTGTGGGTTTGTTTCTGGGTTGTCTATTCTGTTCCATGATCTATATATCTGTTTTTATGCCAGTACTATGCTGTTTTGGTTACTATAGCTCTGTAGTATAATTTGAAGTCAGGTAATGTGATTCCTCAGGTTTTTTTCTTTTTGCTCAGGATAGTTTTGGCTTTTCTGGGTCTTTAGTGGTTCTACATAAATTTTAGAATTGTTTTTTCTATTTATGTGAAGAATGTCATTGGTATTTTGATAGGGGTTGCGTTGAAACTGTAGAATGCTTTGAGTAGTATGGACATTTTAACAATATCAATTCTTCCAATCCATTAACATGGAATATCTTTTTGTGTGTGTGTGTGAAAAAGTTTCTTGCATCAGTGTTTGATAGTTTTCATTGTAGAGATCTTTCACTTCTTTGGTTAATTTCTAGGTATTTAATTTTATTTGTGGCTATTGCAAATGAGGTTATTTTTTGATTGATTTTTCAGATTTTTGATTGTTGGCATATAGAAATGCTACTGAGTTTTATCTGTTAATCTTGTATTCTGCAACTCTACTGAATTTGAATTTATCACTTCTAGTAGTTTTTTGGTAAAATCTTTAGGTTTTTCCAAATATAAAGTTATATAGGCTGGGAGCGGTGGCTCATGCCTGTAATCTCAGCACTTTGGGAGGCTGAGTGGGTGGATCACCTGGAGTTGGGAGTTCAAGACCAGCTGACCAACATGGAGAAACCCCATCTGTACTAAAAATGCAAAATTAGCTGGGCGTGGTGGCACATATCTGTAATCCCAGCTGCTCGGGAGGCTGAGGCAGGAGAAACACTTGAACCTGGGAGGCAGAGGTTGTGGTGAGCTGAGATTGCGCCATTGCACTCCAGCCTGGGCAACAAGAGTGAAACTCCATCTGAACAGCAACAACAAAAAAATTAAATAATTTGGAAATAAGGATAATTTGACCTTTTCCTTTCCAATTTGGATACCCTTTATTTCTTTTCTTCTCTTGTCTGATTGCTCTAGCTATGAGTTCTAGTACTATGTTGAATAACTGGTGAAAGTAGACAGCCTTGTTGTGTTTCAGATCTTACAGGAAAGGCCTTCAGTTTTTCCTCATTCAATATGATAGTAGCTGTGGGTCTGTCATATGTGGCTTTTATTATGTGGAGGTATGTTCCTTCTATATATACTTTTTGGAAGGTTTTTTTTTTTTTTATCATGAAGGGATGTTGAATTTTATCAAATGCTTTTTCAGCATCAGTTGAAATGATTAAATGTTTTTATCCTTCATTCTGTTGATATGATATATGATATTGATTGATTTGCATATGTTGAACCATCTTGCATTCCTGCAATAAATCCCACTTGGTCATGATGAGGGATCCTTTTTTTTTTAACTTTTATTTTAAGTTCAGGGATAAACGTGCAGGTTTGTTACATAGGTAAACTTGCATCATGGGGGTTTGTTGTACAGATTATTTCATTACCCAGGTATTAGGTCTAGCACCCATTAATTATTTTTCCTGATCTTCTCCCTTCTCCTATCCTCCATACTCCAATAGGCCCCAGTGTGTGTTGTTCCCCTCTATGTGTTCATGTGTTATCACCATTTAGTTCCCACTTACAATTGAGAACATATGGCATTTGGTTTCTGTTCCTGTGTTAGTTTGCTAAGGATAATGGTCTCCAACTCCATCCATGTCCCTTCAGGGGATATGAGATGAGTGATCATTTTAATGTATTGTTAAATTTGGTTTGCAAGTATTTTGTTGAGGATTTTTGCATCAATATTCATTAGAGATAATGACCTGCACTTTTCCTTCTTTGATGTATCTTTGTCTTGTATCAGGGTAATATTGGCCTCATAGAATGAGTTTGGAAGGATTCCCACCTCCTCTATTATTTAGAATAGTTTGAGTAGGATTGGTATTAGTTTTTCTTTAAATGTTTGATAGAATTCAGCAGTGAAGTCAGGTCCCAGGCTTTTGTTTACTGGGAGACTTTTTATTATGGCTTCGATCTTCTTACTTGTTGTTGGTCTATTCAGGTTTTGGATTTCTTCATGGTTCAATCTTGGTATGTTGTATGTGTATGGAAATTTAACCATTTCCTCTAGATTTTCCAATTTATTGGCACATAGTCGCTTATATTTGCCACTAATAATCTTTTGAATTTCTGTGCATCATTTGTAATGTCTCCTTTTTCATCTCTGATTTTATTTATTTGAGTTTGCTTTCTTGTTTTCTTTATTAGTCTGGCTAAAGGTTTGTCAACTTTGTTTATCTTTTCAAAAAACCAACTTTTTGTTTAATTGATCTTTAGTGTTGTTTTCTTCATTTCAAAGTCATTTATTTCTACGCTGATCTTTATTATTTCTTTTCTTCTAATTTTGGGTTCAGTTTGTTCTTGCCTTTCTAGTTCTTTCTTTCTTTTTTTTTCTTTTTTTAGATGGAATCTTGCTCTGTCACCAGGCTGGAGTGCAGTGGCGTGATCTCAGCTCACTGCAACCTCTGCCTCCCAGATTCAAGTGATTCTCCTGCCTCAGCCTCTCGAGTAACTGGGACTACAGGTGAGTGCCACTACGCCCGGCTAATTTTTGTATTTTTAGTAGAGACAGGGTTTCCCTATACTGGCCAGGATGGTCTTGATCTCTTGACCTTCTGATCCACCCGCCTTGGCCTCTCAAAATGCTGGGATTACAGGCATGAGCCACCGTGCCTGGCCGCTTTTCTAGTTCTTTAAGATGCATTGTTAGGTTATTTTTTGAAGTTATCTTTTGACTTTTACTTTTTAAAAATAGTATTTGCAGTTCATAAACATACTAGGTCTTTGCTCTCATTCCCTCATTTCCCAAGATAGAATAATCACAATAAAACATTTTGGTAGTACCCCAAATTAGAAAACATAAGATCTACCTCTTAACACGTCCTTTAAGATGGTTTTAAAGATCTGCTTGTTTTTGCCCTTTGTACTCTGCAGTTTCCTGATCCCTCATGTTTCTTTCAATTTTGTCAGCTCCTTCCTGGTTTCATTTCTTTATCATTCCAGATGAAATTTCATGGCACATCAATCCTTCAATCTTCCTTGCTGGTATCCTTAATTCCTTTGTTCCCTTGTCTGTCTGTTAGACCTGTCCTGCAACTTCCAATTCATATCTTCTTAACATCTAGGGAGCTCCATCTCCAAAACCTGACAGTCTGAGAAATGCTGGAGGCAGTCACACAACATACACATATACTGGTGTAGATGAAGGTTTATAGCATCCGGTGTCAAGGCAATGTACAACTCTGGCAACCCTTTAACATTTTCTTCCACCTCTCCAAGTCTTTCCAGACTTCCAGGTCCCCTCTAGCTACCTCACTTTCTGTGGACAATCTTACCTACCATTTTCCTACCTACTGAAAAGACAGACAGTAATTGCTCCATGTCTACATTTGTCTCATCAGCATCAGCCTTCACCTCCTGCTGCCATGCTTTCAGGATGAGTCTCTCCTTCCCACGGCTCATCTGTGAGCTGAAGTACTACCCTCCAGTCTCTTCCATGACCTCACTCTATCGAATTTCCCTTCTATTTTCTGTATTTTTATCCTCTTCCTGTTCAATGGCTTCTTCCTTGCCAAATATAAACACTTTCAAATCTACCCCATAGAAAACAATGGCAACAAACACACATCTGCTGGTGGCCCAATGCCTCTTGTAGATATTCCCCTGCTCACTTCCAGCTCTCTTCCCTTCACAATCAAATCTCATCACACAGCTGTCTACACTGCCTCACCTTTGTTTGCTCTTCAGTCATCAGAAATCTATTTTCTTCCCCATCTTGGAAAGGTTATCAATGACTTTCCAGTTGTTAAATTCAATAGACACGTTTCAGGTGACATTTTATTTAAACTTTCTGGGGCATTTGACCTTTTTGATCACTCCTTTCTTGAAATTCTTTTCTACATTTTCTTGGCACTATTCTCCTGTTTAATCTAGTTGTCTCAGTCCTTCTCAATCTCCTTTGTTTAGTCTTTAAATATTAGTTTCCCTTAGGGAAATCTTCCTCAACCTCTTTCCTCTCAACCTTCTTGTATTCTTATTTTCTACCTTCTTCTTGGGTAGTCTCATCTCTGCTCATGACTTCACTCACTTACATGAGTTACTTCCAAAGTCACTGTGTTTAGTCTACTGTCTCTGGAACTCTAATCTAGCGTATTTAATGTATTTTATTTATTTTTTTTTTTTTGTGAGACAGAGTCAGCTCTGTCGCCGAGGCTGGAGTGCAGTGGTGCAATCTCAGCTCACTGCAACCTCCATTTCCCAGGTTCAAGCGATTCTCCTGCCTCAGCCTCCTGAGTAGCTGGGATTACAGGCACATGCCACCATGCCCAGTTAATTTTTGTATTTTTAGTGGAGACAGGGTTTCACCATGTTGCTCAGGCTGGTCTCGAACTCTGACTTCAAGTGATCCGGCCGCTTCGGCCTCCCAAAGTGCTGGGATTATAGGCATGAGCCACCACGTCTGGCCTATTTAATGTATTTTTTGGTGGCATATTCCAAAGGTACATGAAAACAACACTTTTAAAACTTAACTAGCTCATTATCTCTCCTTCTGGTGATCTCCATCCCCACTCAAACTTCCGGGAATTCCCACCAGTCCTTATTTCTGTGAAGTACACTATCAAAATCCAAGTTCCCTGGATAGGAAATTTGGGCATCATTCTAAATTCCTCCATTTTTTTTTTTTCTTCTTAGAGGTAGAGTCTTGTTCTGTTGCCCAGGCTGGAGTGCAGTGGTGTGATTGTAGCTCATGGCCGCCTTGAATTCCTGGGCTCAAGCCATCCTCTTGCCTCAGTCTCCTGAGTATCTGTGACTATAGGCACACACCACCGTATCCGGCCTAAATTCTTCCTTTTACTTTGCTTCTTTCTGAGCTTGAAGTTAATTAATCTTTTCTATTCTGTTTTCTAAAAATCTTTGGTACTTTTCTCCTCTTTTCCATAGCCGTTGCTTCTCCTCTTTAAATTTAGACTCTCCTGCTTTTTCTTTCAGAAGATTTCTGAAGCTGTGTGACCTGCCTCCTTGCAACTGCCAGAGCTGCTCAAAGCTCCAGGATTCCCTGCTGGGCAGCCACATACCTGCCAAAGCATCATGTTCAAGGCTCTCAAGAAACTGCCATGGAAAGCTTCCCACTTCAGGAAAAATCCCTTGCATGACTTATTCAGAAATCATGGAGGCCAATACAATTGCAGACCAGAGGAAAAAAATCTGGCTATGTTGCTGTTAAAACGCAATTCAAAGACTCAGGCTCCTTGAGCTCCCTGCAGGGTGATTTTACTATTTCCCCAGAGGTAACCCAACTGGAGTCTATCTGACTGTGCCAGTCCAGATTTTCACATTTTGTCTTTTTCCTCTATCTTGTCACTGGGGGAAACAGCTTGGAGTTTAGGTTCATGAATACAACCTCATTGTTTTGCTTTTTTTCCCTAGTGTCTCAAATCTTTTCCTGCTTCTCATCCTCTCCTCAGTTGCCAGTGTGATTTTTCTACATTCTCTTGGATCCTTTCTTCCCATTTCCCATACGCAGCACTTGACCAAGAACGTAAAGGTGGGCTACTGGGCCTGGGGGAAAAAGTGTAACATGTAGTTCCTCCTGCCCAAATTTAGGGCTCTGTAATACCAACCTTCTTCATTCCATTAGGCAAAGCTCTAAGCTTATTTTCAGTTTCAGCTCAAGCTCAATTTCCACCATGGTTTTCCCAGGCAGATTGTGCCTTCCAGCCTGCTCCTCACGCTTTGTACAAACCTCTCCTGCCCTTCAGCAACCCCTTCATTGTCATTGCTCTTTGCCTGTGTGTTTTCCCACAGCAATATAAGCTCTGTGGGGGCAAGGATTTGCTTGTTTTCTTCTTGATGTTTCCAGGGCCAAGCACATTCTAGGCAGTTAATTAAAGCTTGTTGGATGAGTGAGTCAAACTTTACATCCCTCTCCATAAGCAATTCAAAAAATCCAAATCAACAAAACACAGGCATCCTCTCTCATTTGGATACATCACCATCTATCTGGTTATTTAGAAATATTCAAACTTCCATTTTTTTCATTTCCCAAATCCCCAAATTAAAAAAATTCAAAGTCTTGGTTTTTGCTCTCCTTCTGTGTTTTTTTTTTTTTTTTTTTTTTTTTTTTTTTTTTTAAAGACAGAGTTTCACTCTTGTTCCCAGGCTGGAGTGCAATGGCATGATCTCGGCTCACTGCAACCTCTACCTTCTGGGTTCAAGCAATTCTCCTGCCTCAGCCTCCTGAGTAACTAGGATTACAGGCATGTGCCACCATGCCCGGCTAATTTTGTAGTTTTAGTAGAGACAGCGATCTCCATGTTGGTCAGGCTGTTCTCAAACCCCCGACCTCAGGTGATCCACCCACCTCGGCCTCCCAAAGTGCTGGGATTACAGGTGTGAGCCACTGCATCCGGCCCCCTCCTTCTTGAATGGCCTAGAGTTTACTTCCTATCTTCCATTCCATTAGTACCATTTACTACCATGCTTATCAAGTTCTGTTTTCTTTCACCAGAGACTAAGTAGATTTTTTTTTTTGTGTGTGGGATTAAACACTACTGCTTTAGCTCAGGTTGCTATCCTAAATGACCATAGATGGGGTGGTTTAAACAATAGACATTTATTTCATACACTTCCAGAGGCTCAGCAGTTTAAGATCAAGGTGCCAGCATATTCACTTTTTGGTGAGGATCCTCTTCCCGGCTTGTAGATGGCTATGTTCTTGCTGTATCCTCACATGGTGGAGAGCAGGAAGAGCTCTGGTGTCTCTTCCTCTTCTTACAAGGGCACTAATCCCATAATGGGAGCCCACCCTTATGACCTCATTTAAAACTAATTACCTTCTAAGGGCCTATGTCCTAATACCATCACATTATGGGTTAGGGCTTTGTCTTAGTTCAGTCTGGTTTTTTTTAAAAATACCTTAGACTGGGCAATTTATAAATAATAGGTATTTATTTCTTGTGGCTGGGCATGGTGACCCATGCCTGTAATTCCAGCACTTTGGGAAGCTGTAGTGGGAGGATTGCTTGAGCCCAGGAGTTCAAGACCAGCCTGGGCCACATAGCGAGACCTTCTCTCTCTCTCCCTCTTTTTCTTTTTAGAGAAATTTATTTCTCATAGTTCTGGAGGCTGGGAAGTCCAAGATCATGGTGCCAGGATATTCAGTGTCTGGGGAAGGCTCGCTCTCTGCTTCCAAGAGAAGCACTGCATCCCCACTGTGTCCTCATATGGCAGAAAGACAAAAGGGACTAGCTAGTTCTCTTGAGCCCTTTTATAAGGACACTAATCTCATTTATGAGGGTGGAGCCCTCATGACCAAATCACTTCTTAAAGATTCCGGCTGTTAATATTATCTCATTGGGGATTAAGTTGCAAAGGGAATTTTGGAAAGACACATTCAAACCATAGTAGGCTTTAACAAATAAATTTTGGAAGGACACAAGCATTCAGTGCATAACAACTACCATTTGGGTGACCACCCTATGCCAGGTGCTGATTGGTTGTAAGATTCTGCTCCAGGGATTTTTAACCTAAAGTTCAGGGATGCCCCAGAAAGTCCTAGGAATGGGCTCTAAAGATCTGTCAACTCCCTGAAATATTATGCAAAATTTTCGGTGTTATTTTTTCCCCCTGGACCAAAGGTTTACCTTTCTTCTGAGTTTCAGAGGGGTCTGTGCTCCCTTCACTGGTCTTCTCACCTCCAAACCCTTCTCATCCCAACATGGTGTACCTGGGCCAGAACCCCTCCTGAAACATCACTCTTATGCCAATCTCCTGTTCAGACTTGTCTGCTTCCTTGATCTTGTTGCATCCTATTTTTCCAGCCTTAATTTACACTCCTCTCTTGTCCTGAACCCTTTGATCTGGTAGCCTTATCTCCTCTGTCATGGTTTTGACTCTTCCTGCACTTGGCAGAGATCCTGGGCAGTGGCGACAAGTGGGGGGCTCTCACTGGAACACCCATGGAGAGCTGCAGAGGGCAATGTAGAAGAGGGAGGAAGCTGGTACACGTTGCTAAATGTGCCTAGTGGATCCTTGTTGTCTGAACCTGGATAAGTGAAGTTTTAGAGCAGGAGATTTATGGAATATGTGTTTAACAGAAGAGCTCCCAAACATTTAATGATCTAGTTTAATCAGCCAAAAAGACGGAAACAGGGTGGTAGTTTGGCTGATGTTTTGGACCTGTCTGCTCACAGAGGGTGGCAGGAGGGCTCAGATGTGGGCAGTAAGGAAGCAGCCGCCGAGTGCAGGTGAGAGAGCACAGAGCAGCGTGTATATGGGGCACCATTCTAGGTCAGGATCAAGGAGACCAGTAGAAGGTAGCTGGGCAGTCAGTCAATGAGTATTTCTTGTATGGCTACTGCATACCTGGCAGAACTCCATCCATGGGTCTGAATTTCAGAAGCTGGATTTTAGTAACCAGATGGAGACTAAAGGCATACAGCCTATGGTAGAGGAATTGGACATTGGGCAGATTATAAAAGCAGGGACAGTTACAGGGGCCCCAGGTTGGAATCTCATTTATAACAGAGTAAGGCAGGAGCATAACTGGTGTCTTAACTTGAGAACATGAATAGAATATAATAGAATATATTTAATAGAATATCCTTGACTAACATCAAGGATAGATTCTTTCCCTCACTTACAAGGGTTAAGTCTTTAATAGGTAGAATTTCAGACATCATGAAAGATAATAGATAATATCTCACATTTATTGAGCACTTACTATGTGCTAGGTACTGTTCTAAGCACTTAATGTGTATTGTTTTATTCAGTTTTCACAACAGTTCTGTGAAGTCAGATGTACTATCATCTTCATTTTTTTAGAGGAGGAAACTGAAGAATGGAATGATTAAGGACTAACTTATTCAAGGTCATGTACATATTTAGTTAGTGATGGAGGTGGTGTTTGAATCTAGGCTAGCCATTTTTTAGCAGGAGACCCTACTTCAGGCCCTCAAATTCACCATATAGGTAGTTGACAGCTTTGCGAATCTGACTCCTGGAGGTACTGTAGCCTTCAGGGCACAGACAATGCTCAGTGAATATTGCTGTCTTACTAAGTGTTATTTGTCTATTGCCTCCACCCCTCTATTTCCTCTGCATACCCCACTGTCTTCTACCCTGTGGATGGTCCTGACGTTAAGCATTGAAAAGGCAAAGACAGAATGGGGAAGGTTGAGAGTAAAGCAACAAAAATGATTCAGGAAAGAAAGGGATTGACATATGTGGGAAGATAAAAAGAGATATATTTATCTGACTGGGTTGGGTGATAGCTAAGAAAGGATGTGAACACCCAAGAGGGCAAAGAATGGGCCAGATCTGTCTTTTCTCTAAGGCACTTTACAGATCCAGCATCAATCCTTCTTTCTCTGCAGTCTCTTACTGAAATCCAACAAGGATTTATTGAATGTAGGAGGCTTCGCTTTTAGATTCAATGTGTTTTCAGAGGCTGTGTCTTAAGTGGATCAGTTGTAAGGCAAAAACGCGAGGGCACCTGAGCTAGTGCCTTCATCTGAGCTGATGTGTTTTGGCATCATTGTTGGAAGTCATCAGATGAATGGGATAAGATAGGAAGATATGATTTTTATACCTGAAAGGGACCTTAAATATCATATAATCTTCATTTTATAGGTGCAAAAAAGAAGCCCCAAGCAGTTAAGTGATCTGTGCAAAGTCATATAGTGAATTGGTGATGGGGGCGGTGGGGAGGCATCCTGATTGGAAAGAACAGCTTAAATAAAAGCTGCAAAAAAGGGTCAGGTTCAACCATCACACAGATATATTGAGGGACCCCTTTGTACAAAGCCCAACTCTAATCTCTGAGATCCTGCCAAAAGTGCGACAGACAAGGTCCCTGCTCTCCTAGTGCTTTCATCTTCATAGAGATGATAGGAGCTGTTGGCAAAGCCCATGTTACACCCAACCATCCTCCTTCCTGGATCGGTACCCAAGCAGCCAAAAGTCGATTGATAAAAACATAGCCCTGCCAAAGGGTCTCTCTTTAATTCATGAGTACCTATCTCCAATGAGCACTCAGTATGGCCCAATGGTTTTATTATACTTCTTTAATATTTTTGTTTTTCTTTCCACTTGTAGTGATTTCAAAATATCTTGGCAAATTCTTGGGCATTTCTTTCGTTAAGAGATAGAGTCTATGTCCCATTTTCTGGAATATGGGCAGCTCTTCATGACTGCTTTCATGACTTGAACACAGCTGAAAGGACATCAGGTAACTTCTGAGGCTAGGTTAGAAAAAGCCATGAAGATTCCATTTATTTATCTTAGGACATTGGACACCTGAAGCTGCCATGTGAACACACACACACACACACACACATATATATAAACAAATTCTATATGTATGTGTATGTATATATATGAATAAATATTTAAAAATATATATAAAGAGAGAGAGAGACATCTTTGAGGAGCCCCAGCTGTTGCCTCCCCAGCCCAGGAGCTAGCCTTACATGTGAATAGGCCTTCACGATGACCCCAGTACCACCCACCATCTGACTGCAAACTTATGAGGGCCCCTAAGTGAGAACTGCCTAGCAAAAGGGCATATTTGACTTCCAGAATCATAAGTAAAATAAATTATTATATTCTTGTAAGCCACCATTTTGGGGTCATTTATTATGTAGCAGTAAATAACTGGACCACCCCCCTCCAAAAGTGCGATTTCATACCTTTTCTTTTTTCAAATCTCTAACAGTGCTTTCTCACTTCTTACTTCAAAGGAAATGATAGTCCTTTGTCATAATGCATTGAGAAAACAGAAGCAAGCAATCAGATTTCTTAATCTCCCTTCTCCAAACCCACCTCCCTCCCAGCATCTGTATCCAAACTATCTACCCTCTTGCCAGAGAGAATGAGGGGGTGAGGTATCCCTCCCTCATCCTACCAAAGGCCAACCCTCTACTTGGGCAGATAACCTCACCTTGGCTAAATGGTTGCTTCTACTCTGAACTTTGAACCTTGAGGTTGTGAGGTAAAGATACAAGAGGACCAGAGCAGACTCACTGTGGCAGCAGAGTTGAGGACTCAATGGCTCAATGAGAGCATCAGTGTGGCCACTGTCTGTGCATGTCCTAGGTGGCGTGGTCATCACCATAAGTTTCTGTGGCATCATGGTGGTGCTCTGGGCTGCCTTGGACCCTGATCATTTTTAAGCTCATTCCCCAGCCTTCCCATCAACTTTGTTAGCCATTTGATGCCTTCAGATGCATTTCTTTTCTGTTTAACGTAGCTAGTTAGTTTCTAGTTTTTTTTCAACCAAGAACCCTGACATGTAGAGGAGTGATCACTCATTCTACAAAAGGTCTTGTTAAGGAATTTTTTTCTTCTTTCCATGTTTCCCTCCCTCTTTTCTTTCTCTACTTCCTTCCTTTCCTCCCCTCCCTCCCTCCCTCCTTTCCTCCCCTCCCTCCCTCCCTCCTTTCCTCCCTTTCTTTCCTCCCTCCTTTCCTTTCTCCCTCCTTCCGCCCCCCTTTCCTTCCTTCCTTCCTCCCTGCCTCCCTCCCTCCTTCCTGCCTTCCTTTCCTCTCTCCTTTTCTTCCTTCTTTCCTTTTTTTCTAATGGAGTTTTCTCTTAAAATGTTTATTTATTAAAGAAAGATATAAAGGAGAAAACAAAAGGGCTCATAAGTATGCTTTGCAATAACCTTTTGTGGACAATTTCCATTTCTACTTTGTTAATGAAATAACTGCCGCATAAACGTGGTTAGAAAATCTAAACAGTGCCAGTAGACATACACTGAAAAGGTGCTGCCTTTCCTAGTCTCTCCCTCTTAAGGAAACTTCATTTATATAATCACACACAGACGTATCACATACTTTAAAAATAGCACCATTTGTGTCATTCATTCATTCATTTATTTTTTGGGTCTAGGTTCTGTTTTAGGGATATACTGATGAGCAAGACAGATATAATTCTCATCTCCAAAGAGTTTACATTTGTGGGGCATACAGTAACCTTCATGAGGACCTTCAAAATGCATCACTTTTCCTTGCCCAAGTTCTGATCAAATTGAAATATAAAAGAAAAGTTTGAGAGATTACATCATTTACCTCTGTTATTGCTAAAGGCTATGTTGGAAATATAGGATAGTATGCAAATCACATGGACTTCCTAACTCTGATGTCCGGAGTTGGGCAGCTGTACCCACCTAGTCACCAGCAGGGCTGACTACAGCAGATTTCCCCACTGCGGGGACTGCCTGGTGAATATCCTGGAGAGAAGAGAGCTCCTGTTCCCTGTGGACTTCTCTCTCTAAAGAAGTAAAAGGGAGTTGCTGAGCAGAGCATGTCCAGTTATTCTTCTGAAATTCGCCAATCACACAAGTCCCTCTATCTCCCCTGGGTTGAGTGCCTCAAGGGGCAGAGAGAGCTCAGCAGTGTATCACTGCCAGGGTTCTCTCCATACAAAAGGAAAGTTCAGAAGAGGGAACAAGTGTTCTCTTTGCACAGGGAATAAAGAGTAATCATCCCATAACCAAACATACAAAGGTAAAATCCCACTGTGACAAGTCCTGTAAGTGGGGGTTCATGGTAATTAATCATTTGTTGATGGGCATTTGTCACCTTATTTTACTATTACAGAAATGTAGCAGTGAACATTCTGGGACATTGATCTAATAACATATTGTCACCTAGCTAGTGATAGGTGAATTCCCAGGAGTGTAGTTGCTGGATCAAAGGAAATGTGCATTTCAAATTTTGATAGCTATTACCAAATCGCTGTCCAAGAATGTTGTACCAATCTCTATTGTCATTAACAGTATAAAAAAGTAGTTACAAGCTAAAACAATGGATGTCCAAAGTCTGTTTTATGTTATTATTATTATTTTTCATTGTATAGGCAGAATCATTTTAAAACACATTTTTTACAGGCAGTGTCAACCAGATGCAGAATCAATTTTTTTGACTGTAGATGATTTAGAGTTAGGGTCAATTGTGTTTGGTGAGACATGCTCCTCTATCTTCTTCCTGGGATTGAGCGGTTCTTTGGGTTGATGAGTAGGAAAGAAGTTGTGCTATGAGCTGCTTCCCTGCATGAGCTCTGAGACTTCCTGTTTAAAAGCACTGCAAGACCTGCTGACCCCGTTTCTTTCCCGATGTAATTATTCTTTTGGAAAGTTGGAAAGCTGGCACTAACCTTAAGGTATGTGAAACACAAGGATCCAGTATGGTTGAAGCTTTAGAACCAAGATAACCATTCCTTTTTCTATCAAACAGCCTGGCAGGGGATTAGTTTGCCCCTTGACTCTTGCCCTGTCATTTAAAAAAAAAAAAAAATCAGATATATAGTTTTTATTTATCTATTTATTTTTCCATAGGTTATTGGGGTATAGATGGTGTTTGGTTACGTGAATAAGTTCTTTAGTGGTGATTTGTGAGATTTTGGTGCACCCATCACCCGAGCAGTACACACTGCACCCTCTTTGTAGTCTTTTATCCCTCGTCCCTCCCACCCTTCCCCCAAATCCCTAAATTCCATTGTATCATTGTTATGCCTTTGCATCCTCATAGTTTACCCCACGTATTAGTGAGAACATACCATGTTTAGTTTTCCATTCCTGAGTTACTTCACTTAGAATTATAGTCTCCAATCTCATCCAGGTCACTGTGAATGTCGTTAATTCGCTCCAAAGTCTGTTTTAAATGATTCATATGGAAAGTTCAATTTATGTAAAGTAATATAAAATGGTAACAGGTAAGTTTGTAGAGTGTTTTCTGGGTACTTGACTCACATGATCTTATCTAATACTTATTCCTATGACGTGAGTATTATGATTTCCATTTCACAAATGATGATATTGAAGCTAAACAAGGTTAAACTGCCCAAGGTTGCAGAGTTTTTTTTTTTTTAAGACAGGGCCTCACTCTGCTGCCCATTGGGGTGAACCTGGCTCACTGCAGCCTCCGCCTCCCGGGTTCAAGCAATTCTCCTGCCTCAGCCTCCTGAGTAGCTGGGGCTACAGGCAGGCGCCACTATGCCCACCTAATTTTTGTATTTTTAGTAGAGATGGAGTTTAACTATGTTGGCCAGGCTGGTCTTGAACGCCTGAACTCAGGTGATCCGCCCACCTCAGCCTCCCAAAGTGCTGGGATTGCAGGTGTGAGCTACCGCGCCCCACCCAAGATCAGTTTTTTTGGAGTCTCGCTCTGTCGCCCAGGCTGGAGTGCAGTGGTAGGATCTCGGTTCACTGCAAGCTCCGCCTCCCGGGTTCACGGCCTTCTCCTGCCTCAGCCTCCGGAGTCGCTGGGACCGCAGGCGCCCGCCACCACACCCAGCTAATTTTTTGTATTTTTCGCAGAGACGGGGTTTCACCATGTTAGCCAGGATGGTCTCGATTTCCTGACCTCGTGATCCACCCGCCTCGGCCTCCCAAAGTGCTGGGATTACAGGCGTGAGCCCCCGCGCCCGGCCCAAGATCACAGTTTTAAATGACAGAGACAATTTAAACCTAGGCTGGCTGGTTCCTGCTGTTGTTCTCAACCTTGGACTCCACAACCCTGCATGGTAACTCTGCGAAGAAGAAAAGATGGTAATAAAATGTGATGCTGAAAGAAGATGAATTCTCTTAAGAAAAGGTACTGCTTTCATGCAAATAGTCCTGATAATAAAGACTATGAAGAAATCCTTGACATTGTGTAGCATATATAAGAAGAACTGCTAAATAAAATGTTCTCCAAAGATTTGCCTGAAACATCAGCTGGGTTTTGATGCTTGCTGGTTGTTTAAAATGTTTATTCATGTTGAACAATGTTTATTTATTGAAAGTACCATCTATTTAAATCAAATTATCTCCATAACTGAATATTTATATGGATGCTTTATTGAATATTCCTAAACATTTTGCCCAAACCACAAACGATTTATTCACAGTTATAAATGTTTACTTCTTTAGAGTAAAAAATTGGTTAAAAGGAACTTACAAGCAAATTGACATTTCTGTAGTTTGTGAACATCTGCAATGCGTTCGGCACATTAGCTGCTAGATATTTCTGCCTTAGCAAATGGTTAGATATTCTAATTATTTATGTTCAATAAAATATTTGAAATTTACACAGCATCTCTTTTATTGTGTCATATAACAGCAGCAGCTCTTGGCTCAGGGACAGGCCACTAGATGGATTTAGAGATTTTTCAAACACCTCAGCTTTGTGCCAGCATTTAATTAGCTGAAGCCCCATTTATTTCACTGTACACTCCAGCACCATGAACATTAGGCCTTAAATAACCCTGAGCTGAACAGATGCCAGTTTGAACTGTGCAAAAAGCAATAAACAACGTGATGTAGTGTCTCACAATTTTATTCACTGTACTGACGGTTCCAAGAAACCAGATTTGGAAACTTTACTGATATCTATAAAGGATCATTGAGCCTCTGATTGATGGACAACGATGTACTTGCTTAGGGGATGATGAGGGGTCTGGAAGTCCAGAGGACTAGGGGGAAGCCTTGATGTCCTCACCTGTAAAATGGGGCTTCAGGGGAGGATGACCAATGGTCCTCTGGACGGAACTTTGGTGACCTATTTTGCTATCTCATCTATGACGCCAGTGATTTGACAGGATTCTAATCATTGAGTCCCAAGCCTGAGAGGGACTTTGGTGCTTCCTTTCTTTGTAAGTATGTCAACTATGTTGTTGCTGTTTCAATGATCTGTATTTTATTGCTCTTGAATCAGATGGGGGCCCTGTTTTCCAGGATTACACTGAACATCTTTGCTCCCCAAACACAGGGACCTTTTGGTGTCAGCCTTAAAAGTGCTCTGTCTTGGTAGTGAACATGTTGCGCAGACTGACAATGAGCCAGGTTGGAGCAAAAAGGGACATACGTGCCAGGAAGGTGGCTCGGAAGCCTGACTCTAGATGTCTTAACTAGCGCTCCTCTCCTTCCCACTCCATCGTATGAACCTCACATTTTTTCTCTCTATCTATAGTTTCTATTACAAAATTTTCATGCAGAGGCATAGGTCTTTTCATTATTTTTCCATTATAATATCTGTGATTATTGATTCTCAGTTACTCCTTGAGAGTGGTGATAATTTATTACTCATCTTTGGAACCCTAGTGTGTAGAACAGTGGCCCCTTCCTAAGAAAGAAAAGATTTGTTGAATGAATGAATGAGTTCTGGAAGGATTTTAGGGAGCAATAATGATATCTTACATCTGCTTATACAGTAGCCCCCCTTATTTTCAGGGGATACATTTGAAGAACCCCCAGTTGATGGCTGGAACTGAGGATAGTACCAAACCCTCTATATATATTATGTTTTTTCGATCTCATAACCCAGAAGGTGACTAAGTGACTAATAGGTAGTGTAGGCAGTGTGAATATGCTGGACCAAGGGTTGGTTCATGTCCCTGTTGGGATGGAGTGGGATGGTGAGAAATTTCAACATGCTGCTTAAAATGACATGCAATTGAAAACTTATGAATTGTTTATTTCTTGAATTTTCCATGTAACATTTTTGGGCCATGTAGTTAATCGTGGATAACAAATCTTGGAAAGCAAAATCTTGAATAAGGAGGGACTACTATATAGGGCTTTTCCAGTTTTTCAAAGAACTTTGATATTCTCATTTGTTTCTCAAAATTATCCTATATTTGGGCTACCCAATCTTTCCTATTTTTACAGATGAAGAAATTGATATTCAAAATTTGTGATAGAAGTGAGTCTAGGTCTCCTAATACTAAAGTGTCATGTTGTAAAAAACATACAATTTTAGTCTTTTTTGTTTATATGATTTTAAAGAGTTACAAAAGTAATAGATAAATGTGTTTTTGTTGTAAAACTTCAAGTAATACAGAAATATAAAGAGCAAAATGTAACTTCCCTTGTCCTACTGACACCGTTCTTTGTCCTCTGCACTGCTCCTCCTCACCCAGCCTCTACAGTGTGGTATGTATATACATACATAGGATCTGATTTATTATTTATTTATATTATACTTTATGTTCTAGGGTACATGTGCACAACGTGCAGGTTTGTTACATATGTATACATGTGCCATGTTGGTGTGCTGCACCCATTAACTCGTCATTTACATTAGGTATATCTCCTAATGCTATCCCTCCCCCCTCCCCCGACCCCACAACAGGCCCTGGTGTGTGATGTTCACCTTCCTGTGTCCAGGTGTTCTCATTGTTCAATTCCCACCTATAAGTGAGAACATGTGGTGTTTGGTTTTCTGTTGTTGCGATAGTTTGCTGAGAATGATGGTTTCCAGCTTCATCCATGTCCCTACAAAGGACATGAACTCATCCTTTTTTATGATTGCATAGTATTCCATGGTGTATATGTGCCACATTTGCTTAATCCAGTCTGTCATTGATGGACATTTGGGTTGGTTCCAAGTCTTCGCTATTGTGAATAGTGCCACAATAAACATATGTGTGCATGTGTCTTTATAGCAGCATGATTTATAATCCTTTGGGTATATACCCAGTAATGGGATGGCTGGGTCAAATGGTATTTCTGGTTCTAGATCCTTGAGGAATCGCCACACTGCCTTCCACACTGGTTGAACTAGTTTACAGTTCCACAGTGTAAAAGTGTAAAAGTGTTCCTATTTCTCCACATGCTCTCCAGCACCTGTTATTTCCTGACTTTTTAATGATTGCCATTCTAAGTGGTGTGAGATGGTATCTCATTGTGGTTTTAATTTGCATTTCTCTGATGGCCAGTGATGATGAGCATTTTTTCATGTGTCTGTTGGCTGCATAAATGTCTTCTTTTGAGAAGTGTCTGTTCATATCCTTTGTCCATTTTTTGATGGGGGTGTTTTTTTTCTTGCAAATTTGTTTGAGTTCTTTGTAGGTTTTGGTTATTAGCCCTTTGTCAGATGATTAGATTGCAAAATTTTTCTTGCATTCTGTAGATCACCTGTTCACTCTGATGGTAGTTTCTTTTGCTGTGCAGAAGCTCTTTAATTTAATGAGATCCCATTTGTCAATTTGGCTTTTGTTGCCATTGCTTTTGGTGTTTTAGTCATGAAGTCCTTGCCCATGCTTATGTCCTGAATGGTATTGCCTAGGTTTTCTTTTAGGGTTTTTATGGTTTTAGGTCTAACATTTAAGTCTCTAATCCATCTTGAATTAATTTTTGTATAAGGTGTAAAGAAGGGATCCAGTTTCAGATTTCTACTTATGGCTAGCCAGTTTTCCCAGCACCATTTATTAAATAGGGAATCCTTTCCCCATTTCTTGTTTTTGTTAGGTTTGTCAAAGATCAGATGGTTGTAGATGTGTGGTGTTATTTCTGAGGGCTCTCTTCTGTTCCATTGGTCTATATTTCTGTTTTGGTACCAGTACCATGCTGTTTTGGTTACTGTAGCCTTGTAGCATAGTTTGAAGTCAGCGTGATGCCTCCAGCTTTGTTCTTTTGGCTTAGGACTGTCTTGGCAATGCGGGCTCTTTTTTTGTTCCATACGAACTTTAAAGTAGTTTTTTCCAATTCTGTGAAGAAAGTCAGTAGTAGCTTGATGGGGATGGCATTGAATCTATAAATTACTTTGGGCAGTATGGACGTTTTCACGATATTGATTCTTCCTGTCCATGAGCATGGAATGTTCTTCCATTTGTTTGTGTCCTCTTTTATTTCATTGAGCAGTGGTTTGTAGTTCTCTTTGAAGAGGTCCTTCACATCCCTTGTAAGTTGGATTTCTAGGTATTTTATTGTCTTTGAAGCAATTGTGAATGGGAGTTCACTCATGATTTGACTCTCTGTTATTGGTGTATAAGAATGCCTGTGATTTTTACACATTGATTTTGTATCCTGAGACTTTGCTGAAGTTGCTTATCAGCTTAAGGAGATTTTGGGCTGAGACGATGGGGTTTTCTAAATATACAATCATGTCATCTGCAAACAGGGACAATTTGACTTCCTCCTTTCCTAACTGAATACCCTTTATTTCTTTCTCTTGCCTGATTGCCCTGGCCAGAACTTCCAACACTATGTTGAATAGGAGTGGTGAAAGAAGGCATCCCTGTCTTGTGCCAGTTTTCAAAGGGAATGCTTCCAGTTTTTGCCCATTCAGTATGATATTGGCTGTGGGTTTGTCATAAATAGCTCTTATTATTTTGAGATACATCCCATCAATACCTAATTGATTGAGCGTTTTTAGCATGAAGGGCTGTTGAATTTTGTCAAAGGCCTTTTCTGCATCTATTGAAATAGTCATGTGGTTTTTATTTTTGGTTCTGTTTATATACTGGATTACGTTTATTGATTTGCATATGTTGAACCAACCTTGCATCCCAGGGATGAAGCCCACTTGATCATGGTGGATAAGCTTTTTGATGTGCTGCTGGATTTGGTTTGCCAGTATTTTATTGAGGATTTTTGCATCGATGTTCATCAGGGATATTGGTCTAAAATTCTCTTTTTTTGTTGTGTCTCTGTCAGGCTTTGGTATCAGGATGATGTTGGCCTCATAAAATGAGTTAGGAAGGATACCCTCTTTTTCTATTGATTGGAATAATTTCAGAAGGAATGGTACCAGCTCCTCCTTGTACCTCTGGTAGAATTCGACTGTGAATCCGTCTGGTCCTGGACTTTTTTTGGTTGGTAGGCTATTAATATTGCCTCAACTTCAGAACCTGTTATTGGTCTATTCAGGGATTCAAGTTCTTCCTGGTTTAGTCTTGGGAGAGTGTATGTGTCCAGGAATTTATCCTTTTCTTCTAGGTTTTCTAGTTTATTTGCATAGAGGTGTTTATAGTATTCTCTGATGGTAGTTTTTATTTCTGTGGGGTCGGTGGTGATATCCCCTTTATCATTTTTTATTGCATCTATTTGATTCTTCTCTCTTTTCTTCTTTATTAGTCTTGCTAGCGGTCTATCAATTTTGTTGATCTTTTCAAAAAGCCAGTCCTGGATTCATTGATTTTTTGAAGGTTTTTTTGTGTCTGTATCTCCTTCAGTTCTGCTCTGATCTTAGTTATTTCTTGCCTTCTGCTAGCTTTTGAATGTGTTTGCTCTTGCTTCTCTAGTTCTTTTAATTGTGATGTTAGGGTGTCAATTTTAGATCTTTCCTGCTTTCTCTTGTGGGCATTTAGTGCTATAAATTTTCCTCTACACACTGCTTTAAATGTGTACCAGAGGTTCTGGTATGTTGTGTTGTTGTTCTCATTGGTTTCAAAGAACATCTTTATTTCTGCCTTCATTTCATTATGTACCCAGTAGTCATTCAGGAGCAGGTTGTTCAGTTTCCATGTTGTTCAGCAATTTTGATTGAGTTTCTTAATCCTGAGTTCTAGTTTGATTGCACTGTAGTCTGAGAGACAGTTTGTTATAATTTCTGATCTTTTACATTTGCTGAGGAGTGCTTTACTTCCAACTATGTGGTCAATTTTGCAATAAGTGTGATGTGGTGCTGAGAAGAATGTATATTCTGTTGATTTGGGGTGGAGAGTACTTTAGATGTCTATTAGGTCTGCTTGGTACAGAGTTGAGTTCAATTCCTGGATATTCTTGTTAACTTTCTGTCTCGTTGATCTGTCTAATGTTGACAGTGGGGTGTTAAAGTCTCCCATTATTATTGGGTGCGAGTCTAAGTCTCTTTGCAAGTCTCGAAGGACTTGCTTTATGAATGTGGGTGCTCCTGTATTGGGTGCATAAATATTTAGGATAGTTAGCTCTTCTTGTTGAATTGATCCCTTTACCATTATGTAATGGCCTTCTTTGTCTCTTTTGATCTTTGTTGGTTTAAAGTCTGTTTTATCAGAGAGTAGGATTGCAACCCCTGCCTTTTTTTTGTTTTCCATTTGCTTGGTAGATCTTCCTCCATCCCTTTATTTTGAGCCCATGTGTGTCTCTGCACATGAGATGGGTCTCCTAAATACAGCAAACTGATGGGTCTTGACTCTTTATCCAATTTGCCAGTCTGTGTCTTTGAATTGGAACATTTAGCCCATTTACATTTAAGGTTAATATTGTTATGTGTGAGTTTGATCCTCTCATTTTGATGTTAGCTGGTTATTTTTCTAATTAGTTGATGCAGTTTCTTCCTAGCATCAATGGTCTTTACATTTTGGCATGTTTTTGTAGTGGCTAGTACTGGTCGTTCCTTTCCACGTTTAGTGCTTCCTTTATGATCTCTTGTAGGGCAGGCCTGGTGGTGACAAAATCAGCATTTGCTTGTCTGTAAATGATTTTATTTCTCCTTCAGTTGTGAAACTTAGTTTGGCTGGATATGAAATTCTGGGTTGAAAATTCTTTTCTTTAAGAATGTTGAATATTGGCCCCACTGTCTTCTGGCTTGTAGAGTTTCTGCCAAGAGATTCGCTGTTAGTCTGATGGACTTCCCTTTGTGGGTAACCCGACCTTTCTCTCTGGCTGCCCTTAACATTTTTTCCTTCATTTCAACTTTGGTGAATCTGACAGTTATGTGTCTTGGAGTTGCTCTTCTCAAGGAATATATTTGTGGCATTCTTTGTTTTTCTTGAATTTGAATGTTGTCCTGCCTTGCTAGGTTGGGGAAGCTCTCCTGGATGATATCCTGAAGAGTGTTTTCCAACTTGGTTCCATTCTTCCCATCACTTTCAGGTGCAGCAATCAGGCGGAAATTTGATGTTTTTACATAGTCCCACATTTCTTGGAGGCTTTGTTCATTTCTTTTTACTCTTTTTTTCTCTAAACTTCTCTTCTCACTTCATTTCATTCATTTGATCTTCAATCACTGATACCCTTTCTTCCAGTTGATAGAGTCAGTTACTTAAGCTTGTGCGTTTGTCATGTAGTTCTCATGTCATGGTTTTCAGTCTATCAGGTTGGTTAAGGACTTCTCTACATTGGTTATTCTAGTTAGCCATTCGTCAAATCTTTTTTCAAGGTTTTTAGTTTCTTTGTGCTGGGTTTGTACTTCCTCCTTTAGCTCTGAGAAGTTTGATCATCTGAAGCCTCCTCCTCTCAACTCGTCAAAGTCATTCTCCATCCAGCTTTGTTCCGTTGCTGGCGAGGAGCTGTGTTCTTTTGGAGGGGGAGAGGCACTCTGGTTTTTAGAATTTCCAGGTTTTCTGCACTGCTTTTCCCCCATCTTTGTGGTTATATCTACCTTTGATCTTTGATGATGGTGACATACAGATGGGGTTTTGGTGTGGATGTCCTTTCTGTTTGTTAGTTTTCCTTCTAACAGTCAGGACCCTCAGCTGCAGGTATGTTGGAGTTTGCTGGAGGTCCACTCCAGACCCTGTTTGCCTGGGTATCAGCAGCGGAGGCTGCAGAAGAGTGAATACTTCTGAACAGCAGATGTTGCTGTCTGATCGTTCCTCTGGAAGCTTCGTCTCAGAGGTGTACCCGGCCGTGTGAGGTGTGAGGTGTCAGTCTGCCCCTAGTGGGGGATGTCTCCCAGTTAGGCTACTTGGGGGTCAGGGATCCAGTCTGTCTGTTCTCAGATCTCAAACTCTGTGCTGGGAGAACCAGTACTCTCTTCAAAGCTGTCAGACAGGGACATTTACATCTGCAGAGGTTTCTGTTGTCTTTTGTTTGGCTATGCCCTGTCCCCAGAGGTGGAGTCTACAGAGGCAGGCAGGCCACCTTGAGCTGCGGTGGGCTCCACCCTGTTCGAGCTTCCTGGCTGCTTTGTTTACCTACTTAAGCCTCAGGAATGGTGGGCGCCCCTCCCCCAGCCTCATTGCCGCCTTGCAGTTAGATCTCAGACTGCTGTGCTAGCAATGAGGGAGGCTCTGTGGGCGTGGGAACCTCTGAGCCAGGCGTGGGGTGTAATCTCATGGTGTGCCGTTTGCTAAGACCCTTGGTAAAGCACAGTATTAGGGTGGGAGTGACCCGATTTTCCAGGTGTTGTGTGTCATGGTTTCCCTTGGTTAGGAAAGGGGGTTCCCTTCCCCCTTGTGCTTCTCAGATGAGGTGATGCCTCGCCCTGCTTTGGCTCTCACTTGTTGGGCTGCACCCACTGTCCTGCACCCACTGCCCGACATGCCCCAGGGAGATGAACTTGGTACCTCAGTTGGAAATGCAGAAATCACCTGTCTTCTGTGTTGCTCACGCTGGGAGCTGGAGGCTGGAGCTGTTTCTATTCGGCCATCTTGGCATCACCCCTGTATCTTCTGATTTAACATTTAATAATATATTTTGGAATCTCTTCCATGTTAGACATTCAAGTCCACCTAATTTTCCAACAGCTGCTTAGATTTCCAAGTATATGGGCATACCATATATATATAGATTTTTTAAAAATTACTTCTCTATTTATTGCATTTGAGGTTGTTTGCAACTTTCAATTTTTACAAACAGTGCAACATTTCGGATCCTTGTACATACATTTAATGTACGTGTACAACAATTTCTGTAGGATATGATTTTTATTTCGTCTAAGGAGGAATTCAACTGCAAATGGCTGATTGCATTTGTGTTTGTTGGTTTTCTTTGTTAAGAAGTTCTTGCTTATTTTCAGTCTAGAACTCCTTTTTAGCAATTTAAGCTCGTTTATCTTGTAGGTAGTTTTACCTCCCCTCACAGGATTCAGTGATGGCACATACTGCTTTGTGTCCTAAGAGTAGGAGAGATATTACAGTTTGAGAGAGAAAGAGCATTTTTGGTTTTTCTTCTCCATACCTCACGGCAGAAACTGCTGAATGTCCCAACAACCCGGTGTTATTCACCTACATGTTCTGTACTAACAACTCAGATTTTGTTTGGGGCTATACTGGAACAGTGTAGGCTGGCACAGTGGCTCATGCCTGTAATCCCAGCACTTTGAGAGGCCTAGGCAGGATCACTTGAACTCAGGAGTTTGAGAACAGCCTGGGCAACATGGTGAAACCCCATTTCTACTAAAAATACAAAAATTAGTCTGGCATAGTGGTGGGGGCCTCTAGTCCCAGCTACTCGGGAGGCTGAGGTAGAAGGATTGCTTGAGCTTGGGAGGTAGAGGTTGTAGTGAGCTGGGATCATACCACTGTATTCCAGCCTAGGCAACAGAATGAGACCCTGTCTCAAAAAGAAACAAACAAACAAACTCAGAGAAACTAGATTTCCAAGGCTTTCTTACAGAGTAACAGAATTCTTGCCATTGGGATGTAAGTCCAGGAATGCTATTCTTTTCCTGAACAAAAGGGAAGGTTCAGTAGGCGCATATCTTTACCTTTGGTCTTTTGCCTTTCCCCTTCCCTGGAAGAAAGATTCAGTGACTGGGGGTTAAGCAGTCATCTTATGCCAATGAATGCAAAAGCCACATGCTAAAAGGGTGGAAGAGCCAGAAGTTAGAAGAAGCCTGGATCCTTTCTGATTCCTTGCACACCTGCTCCCATCATGGTGGGGTTGCCTCTGAATTTCTGGTTGTGTAAGAAAAATAAACCATAATTTGTGAAGACAGTGTAGTCAAATTTCTATTGCATGCCACCAAACTCAGATCTAATGGTCATACCTTAGTTGTTGAACAAACATGACTCTGCCCAAGTGAGTGAGTTATCTAAAGAATTATTATTTTTTTAAATTATACTTTAAGTTCTAGGGTACATGTGCACAACGTGCAGGTTTGTTACATATGTATACATGTGCCATGTTGGTGTGCTGCACCCATTAACTCGTCATTTAAAATTCTTATCTCTGACCTTCAGAATCATGTGTTCCATGTCAAAGGCTTAAGTTTTAAAAAAATATTCTTGGCTGGGCAGGGTGGCTTATGCCTGTAATCCCAGCACTTTGGGAGGCCGAGGCAGACAGATCACGAGGTCAAGAGATCGAGACCATCCTGGCCAATACAGTGAAACCCTGTCTCTACTAAAAATACAAAAATTAGCTGGATGTGGTGGTGTGCACCTGTAGTCCCAGCTACTTGGGAGGCTGAGGCAGAAGAATCACTTGAACCTGGGAGGCAGAGTTTGCAGTAAGTTGAGATCATGGCACTGCACTCTAGCCTGGTGACACAGCAAGGCTCTGTCTCAAAAAAAAAAAAAAATATATATATATATATACACACACACACACACACACACACACACGCACACACACACACACACGTATTCTTTTTTGTTGCTTATTTTGCTTGTTAGTTTTTAAGGTAATTATTTTTTGAACCACCATACAAAAAATTAAAAATATCCTCAGGATCATAACAAGCACTTGTGCCTGCTTAGTGAGATTTTTATTGTTTGTTTGTTTCTTTGTCTTTGGCACTGGGCCTTCTGTTCTATGGGAAACTGCATATAAAACTTCTAACATGGGAGGGCCCTTTTTCTCAGGAGCCCAGGAGGAAGACAGTGTCACAAGCCTTGTCAGGTTGTTATCTTTAGAGCATATAGAGTGGATTCTTTCCTCCTGGTACCAGGTTTGAAGTGGGGTGGTGGAGGGGCTGTCAAATGACAATAATGTAATATTGTTTAAAATAAATATTTAATCAAAGTAAAAGCATGTGGGAGAAACATCTCTTTCACTTTGTTGACAGGTTGAATTTGCTTTCATTTAAAAAAAAGTTTGAAAGTCCTTGATACTACATACTTTGAAGTGATTAATCCACTGGAGTCATTACCTTCCTGAGTCATTGAGAGAGGAATGAGTGTGTTTGGGTGGAGTGGGAATTACTGGAAAATGGTGTGGGAGTTGAAATGAAAAAGTTTGGCATATATTATACATTTGGAAAAGAAGGATGTGTCAGTTTCCTGGGGCTGCCATAAGAACAGACTGGGTGGCTTAAAACGACAAACATTTGCTGTCTAACAGCTCTGAAGTCCAGAAGTCCCGAGCGGGCTGCCAGCAGGGCCATGCTCCCTCTGAAACCTGCAGGGCTTCCTTCTTTGCCTCTTCCTAGCCTTTGATGGTGTGCCAACAATCTCTGGCAATTCTTGGTAGGTGGATATATTACTCTAACCCTCTGTCTTCACACAGCATTCTCCCTGTGCATCTTCACATCATCTTTCCTCTGTGTCTATCTATCTCTGTGCCCAAATTTCCTCTTTTTTGAGACTGAGTCTTGCTATGTCACCCAGGCTGGAGTACAGTGGCATGATCTTGGCTCACTGCAACCTCTGCCTCCTGTGTTCAAGCGATTCTCCTGCCTCAACCTCCCAAGTATCTGGGATTACAGGTGTGCACCACCATGCCTGGCTAATTTTTGTATTTTTAGTAGAGATGGGGTTTTGCTATGTTGGCCAGGCTGGTCTTGAACTTCTGACCTCAAGTGATCCACCCACCTCGGCCTCCCAAAGTGCTGGGGTTACAGGCGTGAACCACCGCGTCCAGTCTCTCCTCTTTTATTAAATAAGACCACCACCATATTGGATGAGGGTTTACCCCCAATGACTTCATTTTGACTCAGTTACTTCTCCTCTCCTAAAAGGGTACTTGTGATTGTGTTTAGGGCTCACATGGATAATACATCTCAAGATTCTTAATCTTACCTGCAAAGTCTTTGTCATAGAAGGTGACATTTACAGATTCCAGGAATTAGGACCTGATATTGTTGGGTGCCATCACTTAGCCGATTGTAAGTCCTATGCATGACAGACATGCAGCTACATCCTGGCATCAGGTATCCCCTCCACACTGGGCTGCCTGTCTTTCGGATAGGCCTTTGCCCCAGTGGGTGAACACTCTCCTTGTTATTACAAAGGCCCCTCCCATTCTCCATGGCCAGTGGCATGATAGCAGGAAGAACTTTGGAGACTGGTCTTCATGCTGTCAGAGATCTCTGATCTTAACAAAGCCACACTTAGCAATAAATGGCAGACCAGAGAATCTTGGCTAATTGCCCAGAGGTGCACTGAGGGGTGTGTGTATGAGCGTGGTGGCATCACTGCATCCTTGTTAAAGAGCCACATTTTCTCCCACCAACTTTAGAACTTGGCTTTTGCTCTGGACTCAGGGACAGCAGAGCACTGACTATGGGTAGAGGCTCACAAAAACCTCATTCTAACTGAGGTCCCTCTTACCTCTCAACAATAGAGTGTAGTATCCTTTCCTCAAGGTTCTGGTACCCCTGGAGTTCCACTGCCTGAAGGAAGCCACAGACTGGGCTCAGGATTTCTTGCTATAGCTCAGTAGAGTAAATTATTAGTTCAGTGCTATTCTATGTAGGGCACTGAGGAAGGTTTTGCTTGGCTTTGAAGTCTTCCTTGAGACCTATTATATCTCGCTAAAAGCCTCAGGGAACATTTTATTCCCCCATCTTGATCCCTGGGATTTGGCTATGCTGTTTGCTATTGATAAGGCTTTGGGAAAATAGTGTAATTTAACAAAGGTTATTGGTTTTACTCTCCTGGTGCTTCTTTAATTAGGCTGCTGACACCATGGAAGGCAGGGTTTTGACATTCAGAACAAGGGTTAGAGCTGTAGTTAGATCCAAACTTTGAGTCACTAAGGATCTAGGAGGTAACTTTTCTGTACCCAATTAGCATTTAAATTTGAATTAGTCAACGTGGCTCTTAGTATGAAGAATTTTACCTTCATTTACCTTTTCCAAACAGGAACTACAGTGGCACAAAGAGTTAGCAATATATTAACAAAAATGTAGTTAATAGTAAAACACATTTTACTTCTTGTCTTGCTTTATTAATAGTTCTTAGTCCCTGTATACATTATTCTGAACCTGTCTTTATTCTCCATCTCTCCTCAGTCCCAGGAAAGTCACTTAATCCCTTGCCCTGGGCTATGTTTACTTTGTAGTTAATACCCCTTGATTCATTAGGTTGAGGGCAGATGTATTGTCTTCGGAGGTTGGCTACATCTCCCCAGGTGTATCCTTTTTGAGTTCATTGTGCTTGGTTGTTGCCTTACTGCATTCTTAACACTGATTTCCATTTGGGAAATGTAACCAGTGAAGACATTGAGAATGGTATATGAACATCAGCTGCGATCAGGCTATGATCCTGTGACACTGGTGCTTTACCTCTGACAAAAGGCAGTGACCACAATAAATAAGTGAACAGATGGAATTATCTCTGTTTTAAGCTCTCTTCCTAATAGTTTTAAAATCATTGGCATCTACTATTGCAAGCAAACTCAAGCACCCAGAAAATCACTGGCCAAAGTGCAGGTGAATGTTAATAGGAGACTCTGAAACTGTTGATCTGGCTCTAAGTTGAGAGATGGTTTTTCTGTGGACCCAGGTACTCATAGTTGTAATGCTGCTGAAGAATCACAAGCACTTGCTATATATAACATAACCTTTTTTTTGTCATTGTTGATAAAATTGTTCCTAAGTTTTTGTGATGGAATAAATACGTTTCATGTTTGCCATGCCAGACCCCTATTGACTTCTATAGGGATGGTACCACGTTTGGGAGGCCAAAGAGGAGACCCAGAGCCAGTGAATGAGACACAGAGTTTATCGAGGGGACTTACACATTACTTCTTTTTTTTTCTCTCCTAAGATGGAGTCTCACTCTGCCACCAGGCTGGAGTGCTGTGGAGTGATCTTGGTTCACTGCAACCTCTGCCTCTCGGGTTCAAGCAATTCTCCTGCCTCAGCCTCCTGAGTAGCTGGGATTACAGGTGCACACCACTACTCCTGGCTAATTTTTGTATTAAATTTCTGTATTTTTAGTAGAGACGGGGATTCACCATGTTGGCCAGGCTGGTCTCAAACTCCTGACTTTGTGATCCACCCACCTCGGCCTCCCAAAGTGCTGGGATTACAGGTTTGAGCCACCGTGCCCTGCCCACATTACTTTTTTACAAACAGTAGTGGTTCTCCTATCCAGTGGCAGCAGGCTGGACAGGAGAACTGCTACTGTTTGTAAAAAGCATGCAGTTTATATAGCATTTTCACTTAGCACCCTCCCCTGAGCAGCCTCCACTGGCAATCTTCATTTAATCCAAAACAAAGGGCCTTGATCCCCTGTATGGCCTGTGTTCCATGGGATGGGCTGGGGTTCAGATGTTCCTCATAGATAAGGAATGAAACTCAGGGTTGGCCACTCCTAAATTCCTTAGGTTGGAATTCCAAACACACATTCTTCTTAGACCATAGCGTCATTCTCAGGGTATGCGTACCTTATTGCTATCAGGTGCATCTGCCATACAATGATGTCAAAAGAAAAGAATCTAAGTGACTGAACTAGAGGTGGTGTGTCAAGGGGCACCTGACGACTGAAGACCAGATCACTGCCCAACTGAAGCAGAGTCAGGGTTTTGATTGGGTAGGGAAAGGTTGAAAGTTCAGTCATTAAAACAACTTACTGTTTTAAAAGTTTTTATCATTTATTTGTTTTTTTTTAAGCTACACCTGTTGGAATGGGAACTTGTGGTTTTAACAGGCAGTCGTTTTAACAGAAACTTGCAGTTTAGGACTGTTCTTGCTTTCATGTTCCTTGCTTGGAGGCATAGCCATTGCAACAAGATTTCTGAGGTCTTTTTTTTGGTAAGTCTTGTGGCTAGTTGAAGTACGTAGGAGTGGGAGAGATAGGAAAAAACCAACAAGGCAGAGACTGGGATGATTTACTCTGTTGACAACAGAGTAAAGGGCATATTCTGCAAAGGGCACTAATGCTTCCAGTCCTTTCCCACTTTAGCATTTTTTGAGAACTGCAAGGACACATGATTAACCTCAAGTGAATTCCATGTGTTGAAAGCTATAAATAAATTTGCTAAACTCAACTGTTGAGATTGAAGAATTTGGTACTTTTAGACATACCCAGTCTCTCTTTACTTAAGAACAGAGATAGTAAGTCAGCCCAGCCTAATGCAGCTGAAGGTGTTCAGTAACATTTATTGAAAACCTTCTTTGTGCCAGGCACTTTACATATATCTTAAAGATGGCTTAGGCTGGGCATCCTGGGTCATGTCTGTAATCCCAGCACTTTGGGAGGCCGAGGTGGATTACTTGAGCTCAGGAGTTCAAGACCAGTGTGGACAACGTGGCAAAACCCTGTCTCTACAAAAAAAAACACAAAAATTAGCCAGGTGTGGTGGCACATGCCTGTAGTCCCAGCTACTTGGGGGGCTGAGGTGGGAGGGTCACTTAAGCCTGGGAGGTTGAGGTTGCAGTGAGCCATGTTTCTGCCACTGCACTCCAGCCTGGGTGAGAAAGCGAGACCCTATCTTAAAACAAACAAAAAAGATGGTGTATCTACAAAGTAAAAAGTCTGAGGTTTAAATTTTTGAATATATATTCTACTCAGGTGTAAATGGAACAAATGATTTTGGAGTGATTGTGAATGGTCGTTTTTACCTCCAGATGGCACTCATGTTGCTCATGGCCCAGTTTCAATGCTGTGTTGGATAAAATTTATAGTACTCTATAAGTTATTTCACAATTTATGGACTTATTTTCATGTAGTTTTGACAATCCTATTGCATGTCTTTCAGTTCCAAGAGTTATGCCCCTTCTGGGCTTGGCTGGATATTACTTTGTCAGTGGGCTGGCAGTGGAAGTTGGGGGCCCTGGTTCCCTCTTTATATAACCTGTATCCCTGATGATATGCATTTACTAGAGATTCTCTGTCCAAGCAATTGTTGTCTTCTGAAGAGATCATAAGATCGATGACACACATTTATTCTTCTGCTGTCATTGTCTAAAACATAGAAAAAATTCTTCTTAGTCTGCCTCCAGAACTAGTATGATGAACCGTAAACATTAAAAAATTTAGTCTCATTGCTTTATGGTCATTTTGGATGAAAAAGACAAGTAGTTTTAACAAGCTTTGTTGTCCACATTATTTATTGGCTTTAACTGTGAATTTAGCTGTTCTCAATCATCAACTTCTTTCTTTAAAGGAAAAAAAATTCCCATTACTTAGGATAGACAAAAGGATATAAGAAGGAATGTCCACAGTGTTTTCTGCCTCGGCAGGTACCATTGTTGGAATAAGAATATAAGCACCTAAAGGGGCTACTTTGAAGATCATGGGTTTGTGAAAAACCACTCTGCTGTGAATGAGAAGGCATGTGTGCATAACATAAATCAGAGGTGTTGTGTCACAGCGCAATGTCAAGGCCAGGAAGCAAGTATGATGGGTGGAATTACTGTCTTTGGTTTTAGTAAACTCTGGCTTTGGGAGAGGGAGACAAGGAGGTAGAAGATGGAGCAGAGAAGAAACAATTATCTCTTAGGATTAAGACTATCCAGGTATAGCTATGATGGTTCACCACCATATCTGCAAATTTGCACATATGAGCTGTGTTCATATTTGTGGTGTTTTTTTTGTTTGTTTGTTTGTTTTTGATTTTTTTTGAGACAGAGTCACTTCGTCGCCCAGGCTGGAGTGCAGTTCAGTGGCGTGATCTTGCCTCACTGCAGCCTCCACCTTCTGGGTTCAAGCGATTATCCTGCCTCAGCTTCTTGAGTATCTGGGAATACAGGCACATGCCACCACACCTGGCTAATTTTTGTATTTTTAGTAGAAATGGTGTTTGGCCATGTTGCCCAGGCTGGTATTGAACTCCTGTCCTAAAGCGATCTGCCCATCTCAGCTGCTCAGAGTGCTGGGATTACAGGTGTGAGCTACCACACCCTTCACAGTGTTTCTATTTGAATTTAGTAAAATTGAAGAACTTGAATGAGAGGAGCTATTTTGCCCCATAGCAAACTGATTTAAAGAACTACTTTTATAAATGCTATTTGTTTTTATTTCTTTTTAGTTTTTTTTTTTTTTTTTTTTTTTTTTAATTTTTTTGAGACAGAGTCTTGCTCTGTCACCCAGGCTGGAGTGCAGTGCAGTAGCGTGATCTTGGCTCACTGCACCCTTCGCCTCCCAGGTTCAAGTGATTCTCCTGCCTCAGCCTCTCGAGTAGCTGGGACTGCAGGTGTGTGCTACCACACCTGGCTAATTTTTTCTATTTTTTAGTAGAGATGGGTTTCCCCATGTTGACCAGGCTGGTGTCGAACTCCTGACCTCAGGTAATCTGCCTGCCTTGGCCTCCCAAAGTGCTGGGATTACAGGCGTGAGCCACTATGCCCAGTTATTTTTATTTCTTGATCTCTAAAATAAATGAATCTCAGGCATGAAATGTAGATTGAAAACACTGTTGATCATTACAGCATTTTTGTTGTTGTTTTTTAATTCTTAGCACGTGAAATCTGAATGACTACTCTATCAAGAAAAATCATGTAAGCTCTGGCTTTGTGATTCTTAGCCACATACCTATATGAGAACTCTAAGCACTGGGTCTGGGGAGGGCATTTTAACTGGAGCATTTGCTTTTCATGGGGTCTAGTTATTCAGATGTCTTTGCTTTCATTGTTTTCTGTCTCCTGGTAAGTACCACGGAGGCTGCAAATCCCCCTTCTAGTCTGTATGAAATGGTGTAGGGTAAACGCACCTGATAGCGATAATTTAATCATACCCTTAGACTAACCCTGTATGGCAGATGCACCTGAATGTGTGCTGCTGCGCTCGGGAATCTGGGAGTGGCCAAATTGGAGATTCCTTCCTTTTCTACGATTAACATCTGAGTACCCCCGACCCTCACCTCTGTCCTGTCCCATGGAACACAGGCCAAACAGAGGATTGAGGCCCTGAGGTTTGGGTTAAATGAAGGTTGCCAGGTGGAGGTTGTTAGGGGAAGGGTGTTAAGTGAAAAATGTTATAGAAACTGCGTGCTGTTTGCAGGTGGTTGCAGATACCTGGTTCCAATTGTTACAAAGTTCAGCCGGAGACTTCCTTCTACCTGAGGCGTTCTCCCGGTACTCCTCTGGCCGCCCTCCCGAAGGATCCCCGTGGCGCCAGGCAGGAATGTCCTGCTTGGGGGCCCAGTGAGCTCCCAGGGCCTTTCCCACTACTTCCTCTACTCCTGTATTTCTCTCGACTCTCTAAACGGACTCAGCCCCAGGTAAGGTCGGAAACTTCTCTCGCAAACTAGACCTTCCTTTTCCCCAGTGGAGGTGTGTGTTCGGGAATGGAGGGTTCCCTTTCCCACTTCTACAGTTGGGGCACTCAGTATTTGGGGTGTCTCCCGGGTCCTGCAGGAGCAGTCCGCTTCCTTCAGAGGGTCTGTGGGTCCTCTTGGGATTCCTGGTTTGTTCTTGCAGTTGCTCTGGAGCTAAAATTCACAATGCAAGCCTCTGCATGCTGCTCTGTCCGTTTGAGTTAGAGCTGCAATCTAGTCCTGCCTTCCATCTGCCATGATGATTGCTGGAATCGTGAGCCAATTGTTAAACACAGCCTTCATTTAAAAAGTAAATTATAGAAGCTTCTAGTCAAATAAATTATATTGAGAACAAAAGGTGATACTTAAAACTCATCACTTTCTAATTATTCTATTACATTTTTCTGTTATCCATATTCACAAGGTTTATATGAAACTTATTATTTGTGTGCCCACTGAAATTCATGTTGAAATTGAATCCTCCATGTGTAATGGGCCTTCGAGAGCTAATTAGGTCATGAGGATGGAGACCTTATGAATGACATTAGTGCCTTTATGAAAAGAAGCTAGAGTGCTAGCTAGCTCTCTTTCTAGCACGTAAGGATGCAAGGAGAATTTGGCAGTCTGCAACCTGGAAGAGGCCCTCACCAGAACCTGAGCCTGCTGTCACCCTGATCTCGGATTTCCAGCCTCTGGAACTGTGAGAAATAAATTTCTGCTGTGTATAATCCTCCCTGTCTATGATGCTTTGTTGTAGCAGCCTGAACTGCCCAGGATTATTTACTGTATTGTCGACTCTGTCTGGTGGAATTACTATATAATGGTGTGCTCCTGTACATCTCTTCTCAGCTCCAGAGGTCAGTGACTTCACATTGACAGCTTAAAATCAGCCATGGTAGGAGGGCTTATATTACAAAAAATCAGCAAATGTTACACATCAGGCCTTCTCCCTCAACACCTCACTCACTGAGGCAGACACACTTACTATTCTTCAATAATTCCTCCTCGCAATAGGGTCCTCGCTATCTCTCCAGTGTCATTTCCTTCTAGTCTCTTCTACATTGAAATGTATATTCCTGTGGACTGGATGAATGACTTGGCATATCCTTGGTGTGGATGTTGTTTCATGCCCCATGTCTTCATTTCAAAGGTCCTTCTTTTCCTTGTCTACTTACGTGATTTGTTTTCAAAATCTACCTTAGAGGCCATCTCTGCTGAAGTCTTGCCTCCTCTTTCCAGAATTAGCCTTTTTCTCTTCTCAACCAGCTCTGAATTGTGTGTAGTTACCTTTTATTTATTTTTTTTGAGTCGGAGTTCCGTTCTTGTTGCCCAGGCTGAAGTGCAATGGCGCAATCTCGGAGCACTGCAACCTCCGCCTCCTGGGTTCAAGCAATTCTCCTGCCTCAGCCTCTGGAGTAGCTGGGATTATAGGCTTGTGCTACCACACCCGGCTAATTTTGTATTTTTAGTAGAGATGGGGTTTCTCCTTGTTGGTCAGGCTGGTCTCAAACTCCCACCCTCAGGGGATCTGCCTGCCTCGGCCTCCCAAAGTGGTGGGATTACAGGTGTGAGCCACCACGCCTGGCCGTGTACTTACTTTATTATTGTACTTTCCCCACATTGAGCTGTGATAATTGTTTGCAAACTTTTTCCTGCTACATATGGTTGTTGTCTATGAAGATGCATCTATGTATTCTCAGTGTCTGAATCAATGCCTGGCGTATACAGCAGGCATACCTTCTTAGAGATGTCTGGAAAGAGTCTAACAAGTAAATAAGCTAAGATAGGGACTGTTATGGGCTGAACTGTGCTCCCCTCAAATTCACATGTTGAAGTCCTAACCCTCAGTACCTTAGAATGTGACTGTATTTGGAGATAGGGCATTTAAAGCAGTAGTTAAGATAACATGAGGTCATATGCATGGGCCCTAATCCAATAGAACTGGTATCCTTATAAGAAGAGATGGGGACACAGACACATACAATGGGAAGACTGTGAAGACAAGAAGATGGCCATCTACAAGCCAAGGCATATGAGGCTTCAGAAGAAGTCAATCCTGCAGACATCTTGATCTAAGACTGCTAGCCTCCAAAATCATGGGAAAATAAATTTCTGTTGGTTTAGGCTGGGAGTGGTGGCTCACGCCTGTAATCCACCCACCTTGGCCTCCCAAGGTGCTAGGATCACCTGAGGTCAGAAGTTTGAGACCAGCCTGGCCAATGTGGTGAAACCCTGTCTCTACTTAAAAAAAAAAAAAAAAAAGCAAAAATACAAAATACAAAATTTACCAGGAGTGGTGGTGAGTACCTGTAATCCCAGCTATTCAGGAGACTGAGGCAGGAAAATTGCTTGAGCCTGGGAGGCAGAGGTTGCAGTGAGCCAAGACTGCACCACTGCACTCCAGCCTGGGCGACAGAGCGAAACTCCGTCTCAAAACAAAACCCCAAAAACTGTTGGTTAAGCTACCCAGTCTCTGGTCCTTCGTGATGGCAGCCCTAGGAAATGAATACAGAAACCATATATAGAGAAGAGGTTTATGAGAGTGGCAATAGGGCATGGTGTGCAGCCCGTGGAGTCTGGTAAACCTTGGCCAAACCCTAGATATGCCACTTGCAAGTGTATAACCCTGGTAAGCTTACTTAAATTCTCTAAACTCAGGTTTATTGTATGTAAAATGAGGATAATAACATCTCAGGATAATCTAGGCTATTTTATTTATTTAACACTGTTTACTATATGCCATACTCTGCTCTAAGCATTTTATAAATATTGAGGATTAAACAGGAATTATGTAATGTGTATAGCACGGTGTCTAGAACATAGTAACTGTACAACAAGCATCTGTCATTCATATGAGCTCTATATGAAATACTTTCGGAAAAAATTCACAAATATTTCTCTAGAAAATTAAGACTGTTGTTTAGCAACTACCACGGTCTCTAATAGTTAAAGCACAGTATGTTAACGATGGATAATTGTCAGTATTTTTCTAGAAATAGTTTTTCTATTAAATGTGTAATTTAAAAAGTTTTAAATTTTGAATTTAAATTTTGAAGTGCCAACTTTATAATGTCTGAATTTTGAAGTGCCAACTTTATAATGTCTGATTTCAATGTGAATGCATATTTAAAATACTAACATAAATCAATGGAACTGTAACTGGATTTGCAAAGATGTCTACATATGTACTTTAGCATTTCATAAAGGAAGGCTCCTCCGTGCCACACAATCACACACATTCTTAACTCGTTAACAAAAAATTGTGTGCAGTTCCCCATATAGACACTAGGCAGCACTCTTGTAAGGCAAACTCAGGCTTTAGATACTCTAAAACAGACATTACAAGTAGCAATCTTGAAACCCCTATGAGGCCGGGCGCGGTGGCTCACGCCTGTAATCCCAGCACTTTGGGAGGCCGAGGTGGGCGGATCACAAGGTCAGGAGATCGAGACCACGGTGAAACCCCGTCTCTACTAAAAATACAAAAAAGTAGCCGGGCGCGGTGGCGGGCGCCTGTAGTCCCAGCTACTCAGGAGGCTGAGGCAGGAGAATGGCGTAAACCCAGGAGGCGGAGCTTGCAGTGAGCCGAGATCGCGCCACTGCACTCCAGCCTGGGCGACAGAGCGAGACTCCGTCTCAAAAAACAAAACAAAACAAACAAAAAAAGAAACCCCTATGAATATGAGACTTAATGGGGCACCACATTTTGTAGAGTAGACCCAGAACATACGAAATTATCAAGCACTTTGGTGGACGTGGGTAGCACTCAATTCTGTTTTGAACATTTTAAGCTCAGTACTTATAGATAAGTCTTTAAAGTAATTTTTCTCATTTCCACTATGTGCTTCCACATTCTACTGGTGCTATTTGGATAGAGGGGTACAGAAACGGTGGGAGAGAGAACATGTAGGGAATGCAGTCAGGGAAACTTTCTTTTCACCTGCACACACTTCAGCATAATTTAGCGCTGTATACTGCAAAATGCCGCATAGGTTTAGGAGACCTGGGTCCTGATCAGCTCACCTATGGAGTTTGATGTGTCTTAGGGACCTCAAATCCTTAGGCAGATGAGAGAGGTGTTTATTTCTACTTTCTTTCTCTTTCCCACTGATCATCGCCCATGGTTACTCTTCCCTCTCATTCTCTGCTACTTCTTACATGTGCCTCAGGCTTTGTCTTCTGTTGTCAAAAGGAATAAACTGTTTGATTTTTACTAATGGTTATGGAAAAATTGTTATGTAGTCTAAACATGTGAAAGGAGAATAAGGAAACCATACTAAAGTAATCAAACTAGTTCTCAGTTTTTTAGCAATGTTGTTATGGTAGGATTTCATTTAGTGTGAGAAAGACTTTATGGGATCCTTGAATTTTGATACTCAAAAAGAATTTGCAGGCCTGGCATGGTAGCTCATGCCTGTAATCTTAGCACTTTGGGAGGCTGTGGTAGCTGGGTCACTTGAGCTCAGGAGTTTGAGACCATCCTGGGAAACACGACAAAACCTTGTCCTTACAGAAAATTAAAAAAAAATTTGGCTGGGTACAGTGGTGCATGCCTGTAGTCCCAGCTACTCAGAAGGCTGAGGTAAGAGGACCACTTGAGCCCAGGAGGTTGAGGCAGCAGTGACCTGTCATGGTGCCATTGCATTCCAGCCTGGGCAACAGAGTGAAACCCTGTCTCAAAAAAACAAATGAAACAAACCAGAAAAAAATTTGTCTCACTGGCAGGAGGACATATTCTATTCTGTCTTCTCACCCTCTCTTCACATCTTACATAGTCCACTGAGGATGTGGAGTCTATTTTTACCTTCCTTGTCATTTAACCATCCATCTATCCGTCCATCCATCCATCTGTCCCTCCCTCCCTTCCTCCCCCTCTCCCCCTCTCTCTGGCTTTTTTCTGTTAGCTGGCAAACATGCCTCAGTGTACTTCGTACAACCACTGTTCAAGGCGAGATCTTATTTGAATCAAAGATGATCTTCTGATTTTTCTCTTTTTAACTTTATACTCTAACTTCTAAGCATTACAAAGAAATTTCATTTCCTCATCAATTTAACCACCAAAAGACATAGGACACTCATTTTTCCAGAACCAAAATAAAAAATGGAAAAATATATAGATGTGTATATATTGTAAATAAGAATTTCAGATTATGTAAACAGCACTGAAACCCATTGGCCAAATTCCTACTCCTTTCTGGCTTGGGAGGCTTGAAGTGGCCATGTGTACCTTGCCCTGCCTGCCTTCTCCCCCAGTCCTGAGCTAGATTTGAGTCTGTGGGGCGTTTCCATGCTCTCCGAGTAGAAACGTGACTTGGAAGACAGGAGTTGGATTAGAGCGAATAGGATAGCTTCATAGCTTTCCTGGTCATCACTTCTGAACTGCCTCTAACCCCACCCCCACTCCCACCCCCACTCCCCCTCAGCTTGTGAAGCTTTAATTTCAAGGTTCCAATTTCGCTGTTCTTTAGTCACCAAGAGGAGATGGGACTCAGTAATGTTCAAGTGGCAAAAGTGTGACCCAGCTTCATGCCTAACCTATGGGTTTTGGTCACAGTAGGCAACTGTGCCAGTTTTCTCTCCTCTTAGGTTAAGTGGGTCCTTGTAATTTTTTGAGCAATTGAGCCACAGTTTTTATTTTTATTTATTTTTTGAGACAGGGTCTTGCTGTGTCCCCCAAGCTGGGGTGAGATCTTGGCTCACTGCAACCTCCACCTCCTGGACTCAAGTGATTCTCACGCCTCAGCCTCATGAGTAGCTGTGATTACAGGCGTGTGTCACCAACATCTGGCTAATTGTATTTTGGTAGAGATGGGGGCCTCGTCAAGTTGGCCAGGCTGGTCTCGAACTCCTGTCCTCAAGAGATCTGCCCACCTCAGCCTCCCAAAGTGTTGGGATTACAGGCGTGAGCCACTGCCCCTGGCCAAGCCACAGTTTTTGGTCAAGGCATTGATTTTGTTAATATGCAAATCTCTAACTTGAGAAAGTTATCTTCATTATCACCTGTTACGAGAGGTTAGTTGATCTGAAAACCTTGCTGTCAGAGAAAAAGGTCCTGGGAGAAACACAACTCAGGAGAGAAGTTTTGACAGAGAAGGGGATAATCTTCTGGGCTTTCGGTCTTGCTTAAGAAGAAGGCAGGCTCAGAAAGCACACTGGATAAGGACCCTGAGGGCCTAGTACATGAAAAGGGTGCAGTAAATGCTGACAGAGAGATAGATGGGCATCAAAGACAAATCACAGCTGCCCCGCAGGCCCCCTTGGCTCTACCCCAGGGATGCTCGGCCAGGTTCTGGCCAGGGTTTGGCTGGGCAAATGCACCGTCTGCAGCACAGGCCTCTGGATTCCCTTCCTTGTCCATGTTCCCAATAAACCTCATATCTCTTTTGGTCCCTGCCTTGAATTCCAGCAATAACAATTCATTTGTGCTTTTGAATGCTTTGTGTACACTGTCTCATGATTTAGATGCTATGGCAGAGCTGAGGCAGGGGCTGCCCCAGCTGTGCAAGGCAGCCATGGGGACTCCAGAGATGCCTCTGAGTGTGAGTGCTTGGGTCACATCAGACTCTGCAGCCTCATCTCAGGCCATCCGACTTGAGTCATTTCACATGCGATTTCTTCCAATGAGCCCAAACTCCCATTCACCAGGTTATTTTTCTTTTGTGATTCTATCTCTTGCAGCTCTGAGACTCATTTGGTCCTGGGGTTCTTGGCTGGCCAAGACTTCTGGGAGGGAAGGGAGAGTTTAATTAGAAAAAGATCTCCTGCTTATGATGGTGATTACTGTACTTTATCAAGGGGCTCAGTCTTGACCCCATTTTTAGTGCTTTGCTGGAGAAGCCAGTCATTAAATTCCCATTGCTGACAGAAGCTTCCTTACTGCTGTTCCGTGGTTGGAAATGGAAAAGCACCTCTCTCCCCACCTCCATGCCTTTAGCTAAATGAAATGGTTCTGTGAAAAGGCTCTGCACAAGGCTTTCAAACCACTCCACAGTGCTTCAGGTAAGGTCAGAGAGAGTTTTTAGTGAAGATTTTATTAGCCCAAACTTTGAGGCTTTCATTGCCTTTACCGGGAAATAGAAGGACATCCTCTCTGAGTGCTAAGGTCACAGCTGTTGAAGTGCATAGAGCCAGGGGCTCAGAATGCCTTCTTCTGATTAAGTGTAGTTAGCCTAAGGCCAAACATTTGTAAGAGTTGCAGCTTGTATGTTTAAAGAGTAAGGTTGGGTTGCACAGGATAGAGCTTCGGGTCTGGGGATCTGGGAACTGCACGTCACGGGTCCTACCTTAATCTTGCTTCTGTGACTTAGAGGCCATGTGCTCTGTCCCCCCTTCCCCAGACTTTTTTTTTTTTTTAAAGGCTATTGTTGCAAAGGAAATGGCCTGGCTGCCCATTGGCCCAAACAGAACTCTTCAAAGGGCAGCTTAACTTCCAAAGATGCATTCTCCCTGCACCAGAGGCAGGAGAGGGACTGACAGGGCCAAAGATCCCTGGGGGCGGCTCCCATAGGCCAAGGGCCACTTTCCCTTTGTATCTCCCACAAACTGCATGATCCAGTTCTTGGCAAGTCTTCGTGTTCATAGTGTAATCGCATGGCAAGGCTTGTGTTACCTGAACATACAGTCGCTTTAAAAAAGTGAGAAGTGAATGGGGAAGTGCATGCAGGGTATAATGTGTTCTAATGTTCCTGATGACCTGAATATCTGGGCATCAGGATAAGACCTTCAATTTAAAAAAAAAGTTCAAACTTTCTGTCATCATGTGCTATAGTTAGGGTCTGTTTTTTTCAAGGAAAGAATTGGTAGTCATCAATGTAGCCTGTTTCCAGAAGAGGAGGGCTCCCTGACTAAATATCTAAGAATGTTTATCTTCCTCCCCATTACGGGGTTGTTCATTTTGGTAAAGGAATTGTTTACTCCAGGGCCCCCCTTCACAAAATTCTTAAATCTTGGGTAAGTAAAAGATATGCAGCTCTTGTTATTCATGGACACTTTAGTTTGAATTACTTTGGCTAATAACTTTCTAATGGTAGCTAGCTGAGGGCTTAGGGAGAGAGAGAGTTTCAAGTTAGTGGTGTATGTGCGTGCGCTTGTGTCTGTGTGTGTTGGGGGAGTGCTAGCAGGTGGGGAGGGTGTTGAGTACCTTGGTTGGGGGGTGGCATACTCCAATGACAATTTATTGCTCTGTTGCAGTTTTCCTGAGAACACTATTTCTGTGGCATCAACACCCTCTACAGGGTCACAAGCCATTGTTTTCTCCCTGCCCTTAATGCCAGCCCAATTATTGAGCAATATAGCCAACCAGTTAGAGAGACCCAATTAAAAGCATTTCACTGTGCCCACTCCCTTCCTTCTTTAAAACAACCATTGAGCTGAATAATTGGATCGTCTTCTCATGGCTTTTTAATCTTTTCTGCTTGTAAATGAATTATTTTTTTGTTTTTGGGAGGAGGGTAGAAAAAAAACTCCCATCTATAAAAGACTTTAATTTGTTTCTTAATCTCTTCCTTGGGATGGTACCTTAATTCAGGAATCCAGGCTGCAGACAGGCTGTTATTCGCGGGCACCCACTAGCATGGCTTGATGAGTTGTTAAAATATTGGTGAACTTTTTCTCCTGGTTGGAGTTAGCTGCTGCCCTGAAGCTCCTGAAAGCCCCACCAGCTCCTTCACTGGAAGCTCCCACCTCCCCACAGTTCAGTATTCAAAGGGTTAATGCCTAGCATCACACAGGCCTCCCGACCTGCTCCAGCTCATTAGCCAGTTGAAAGCTTCTGGGGGATGATATTTTGTGACTCTCCCTTACCTTGCCAAGCACTGTGATTTCAGTGCCATTCACATCATTTTCCAAGGGGCTGCAAATCTGGTCTGTGGGACAAATCAGCCCCCTTCCTATTTTATAAAAAAATTGTATGTGAACACAGCCATACTCATTTACACTCATTTTGTAAACACTCATTTACAATAGTGTTATGGCTGCATTCACGCTACAAAAGCAGAATTCAGTAGTTGCAATGGAGACCTCATCACCCCAAAAGGCCAAAATATGTATTTATTTGGCTTTTTGCAGAACAAGTTTGCCAATCTTTGTTTATCCATTCCTCAGACCATCAGCAGGTCTGAGTCACTTGCTTGCTGACCTGTAAACATGGTGCCTGTGACTTGGCCAAAGAGCTTCTTGTTTTCTTGGCCCCTCCTTACCCATTCACCCTATATCAATCTACTGCTGGTAATAAACAAAAAAGATAATGAAAAAGGGGAAGCTTTTTTTAAAACAAATGTCAAAAAAAACCCTTTGAGTATTTCTGACATTTCAAAAAAAAAAAAAAAAAAAAGGTGGTGGTTCCTTATTTGCATGGAGCTTTATGTGGTTCAGAAAGCCCATCTGTAATCCATTTGAGTGGAAGTCCCATTTGTCACTGCTGTCAGGATGGTAAAACATATTTGAAATCTTTTTGTTTTAAAGAAAATAGAAGGCTTTGTGACACTTGACATTGAGCTGAAGACTTTGCAACTCTCAGGGAAATGTCAATTCTGAGAAAGACTTGTGCAAAGTTAGAGTTGGACAAAATAATTACTCTTGAAAAAGGATTTTGCTTTTTGCTTAAACACATTCCGTTTTTCCCCAAAGTCCCCAGGTTCCTAAAACAACAACAAGTCATGAGAGGGTGAGGGCTGGGGTTGCCATCACAAGCAGTTGTCTTGACTTCACTTACCCACTCAATGGAGGGATCAGCAGCATGAACACACAAAATGGCAGAGAATCCACACAGCACTTCCATTTAGCATTGGGGTGTGTTTTGTAGCCACTTTTAGAATACACATTTTGGGCCAGGCGTGGTGGCCTGTAATCCCTGGAATCATACCTGTAATCCCAGTACTGTGGGAGGCAGAGGTGGGTAGATCACCTGAGCTCAGGAGTTTGAGACCAGCTTGGCCAACATGGTAAAACCCCATCTTTACTAAAAATACAAAAATCAGAGAGCATGGTGATACATGCCTGTAATCCCAGCTACTGGGGAGGCTGAGGCAGGAGAATCTCTTGAACCCAGGAGGCGGAGGTTGCAGTAAGCTGAGATCGCGCCATTGCACTCCAGCCTGGGAGACAAGAGCGAAACTCCGTTTCAAAAAAAAAAAAAAAAAAAAAAAAAAAAGTATTGCTTGAGGTAAAAATGGTAAGTGTTCTCTATTAAATAAACTCATCAACATAGAAAAATACAATGAGGAAACTTAAAAAAAAAAAAAGAGAGCATTTTAAAGCCCTGGTTTCATTTTTGAGAAAATGTGTCTGATATTTTCGTGCTCCCTTAAATTTACGATCCATGTTAGGAGGAGCAGAAAACCGGGCCACTTTACCCAAAATCTCCTCGCCACCACACACTCCTTGGGCACCTTCTTCCATTCTGAGGAGTGACTGTCACAGAAATGACCTCATCAGAAAAGACGTGTCCCTTTACAGTCCTGCTTTTTCTGGAGCAGAGGAATGGTTGCTTTGCTGGCAAGGTTATTTTTCAGCTTTTGTGCTTGATCAATTAAGGGAAGATGCTGTTTAGGTCCATTCAGGGGTTTTGTTACCAGACTGGAAGACAAGTTAAATAGTGGCCAGGTGACTTAGGAGACCCAATCCTAAGGGAGATAACCTTACCGAAGAAGATGAGATCATTGTGCCTCCCCATTTCCCACAGGGTCTAAAATGGCGGCCAGCTTAGGCTGTCCAGGCTCAAAGGCAAAATCGACAAAGCCTCAAGCAAACTCGCTTTCAATTTGCAGATAATCTGAATGTGCCTAAAGACTCCGAAGGCTCTTCTTAGGGAATTATCACATTACTATATTATTGTTTCTCTAATGTTCTGTGTCATTTTCCTTTCCCACTTGCTCCCATCCACCTATTATTTTTCACTCAGATTTTCTACACATGTGTTTGAAAGAGCTGGGAAGAAAGAGAAAATCAAGGAAAGAAGGGTGGAGGTAGTGGGGGATCAGAAGAGTAAGAGAATGGCAGTGATCACACAAATCTTTGAAAAGAAAGAAAAGGAAAAAATGCAAAAAAAAAAAAAAAGACCTACTATCATCTTAAGTGGCAAAAGGAATATTAGAAATCCATCTCATAGGGACATAACAATCTTATGTCCTATCACAGGACAGTGCTAGAGGAGCTGTCTCAGAGGGGGCTGCTGAGGGCCTGCAGAATCTTCAGGGAAAACTTCAGAAATAGGCAATTTTTATAGGTCATTTTATTTCTCTGAATAATGAGCTTCTACATGAAAAAGAGTTGGCTTTTTAAAAAAGGAGAGCGAGATTGACAGTACTAAAAGGGAAGAGGAAGTAGGGGTGTGTGTGTGTGTGTGTGTGTGTGTGTGTGTGTAGTGTCATGGGAACAGAGAATGGAGGCAGAAGATAGGACATAAAACAATACTGTAATATAAGGACAAGACATTAGGAAGAACAGGCCTGGATTCAAATTCTGGTTTTGCTATTTTTTTACCATATGAACCTCAATTCTTTCATGTGTAAAATGGAACCAATAATAAACTCCCACCTTGCACAGGACATTGTGACGGTTTAATGAGGTAAGATATTTAAAGTGTTTCAAAGTATCACAGATATAGCAAATAATGTGTGTGTGTGTGTATGTGTGTTTTCCCTTTGTTTCTTGTTTCTACCTAGGGATCCAGTCTGCTTGTCTTCCTTCCTTTCTCCCCCTTTCCTCTTCCTCTCTCCTTCAAACCTTTCTCTTTTCTTTCTTTCTCTCTCCTTCCCTTCTACTCTCCTCCCCCGATTTTTCCTTCCTTCCTTTCTCTTTCTTCCCTCCTGCTCTCCTTTCTTCCTCCCCCTACTTTCTCCTTCCTTCCTTCCCTTCTTACTCATCCAGTTTGTCCTTCCTTTCTTTCTCCCTCCTTCCCTCCTTCTCTCCTTTCTTCCTCATCCCACTTCCTCTTTTTGGCACCTGGCAGAGAGCAGACCAGCTCAGATCTCATATAGTAGGCCAAATAAAACATTTTTTGTTGGAAATATATAAAGCAAATGTTTCTTACTTAGAGGATATACACAAAAAGGAATTGCCACTCTCTTTTTCATGAGAAGCCAGGAATAAGTCTTGAGCACACAACCAACAATTATGGGGGAAAAAATTCTTGATTATCTGAGTGTCAGAAGAAAGAAAGCAGAGGCCAACAGGTTTGAGTTGAGTCTAGTTATGTGCTTAGTGCTCTTCAGGATCTAGTTATTTTTACTTGCCAACTCGTGTTCCCCTGGAGCTCCACTCTCTGGTAATGTGAACTGGGGAAAAGGCAAGGCCAGGTGTCAGTCCTGGTGTCCTCCCACGCGCCAGATGTCAGTCCTGGAGAGTGGGAGGGGTGGTAGGGTTGCGCCCCAGGCACTGCGGGGCTACTGTAAAGCACTCCCATTTGCCATCCTTGTACCAGGGAACTCCTCTGATCTTTATATGTTTAGGAAGGAATATCCTTAGCAGGAGGTGGTCTCCTTAGTTTATAATTCACCAACTTTGGTGCTTAGAGGGAAAGCTGAATGCTTGAGGGATCTCATTACTTATTTTCAATACACGTGAAGACAATATCAGTTTGATTTTTGGAAACTGTTGTAAAGCATTAGTAAACCTCCACGATCTCTGTAAAAAGTGTACTTCTTTTGCAGTGTAGGCTTTAGGCTGAGCAGAACTTGCCTTTCCAGTTGAAAACCGGGAAACTTACAAAATGGGGAACATAGAGGAGTCTAAAGAATTATTATCATCTGAATAACATAGTGGTGAAGTTGTGGGGTAAAGGGAACGTTTGTACACTGTTGGTGGGAGTGTAAATTGGTTCAATCATTGTGGAAAGCAGTGTGGCGGTTCCTCAAATAGCTAAAAACAGAACTACAATCAGACCCAGCAATCCCATTATTGGTTATTTACCCAAATGAATATAAATCATTCTACCATAAAGACACATACATGGGTATGTTCATAGCAGCACTATTCATAATAGCAGAAACATGGAATCAACCTAAATGTCCATCAATGGCAGATTAGATAAACAAAATGTGATACATATGCATCATGGAATACTATGCAGCCCTAAAACAGAATGAGATCATGTTTTTGGGGTAACATGGATGGAGCCAGAGACCATCATTGTTAGCAAATTAATGTAGGAACAGAAAATCAAATGCCACATGTTCTCACTTATAAGTGGGAGCAAAATGATAACACATGGGCACAAAGAGGGGAACAGATAATGGGGCTGACTTGAGGGTGGAGGGTGGAAGGAGGGAGAGGATCAGAAATAATAACTGTTGGGTACCAGGCTTAGTACCTGGTGATAATCTGTATAACAAACTCCTATGACACATGTTTACCTATGTAACAAACTGCACATGCACCCTTGAACCTAAAATAAAAGTTTAAAAAAAATGACTTATTATCAGCTGAAAATGTGTCTGGTTGAAGACAAGGAAGACACCCTGGTTTATAACGACTTGAACAAACAGGAGTTTATTTTTCTCCTATAAGAAGTTTAGAGGCTGATGGCTGTTGTTCTTGTCTGATGGGCTCAGTGATATAAGGGTTGATGTATCTGAGGGTCTTTTAGCCTTTTTTTGTTCTTATTTCCTCTTAGGAGCAAGACTGGCTGCTCCAACTCCAGAAATCTTGTCAGTAATTGAGCAGAAAGGAGGGAAAAGGCGTCACTGCCGGATACAACTGTCTTCTTTATCAGAGGAGCAAACACTTTTCTAGAAACTTTAATCACACTTCTACTTGTATCTGATTGCCTATAACTGTGTTACATGGCTATCTCTAACCTAAGAAGAGGCTAGGAAAGAAAGTAGAGGCATGTGTCAAGCATAATTCTCAAGACATGACTCTCATACAGATAAAGAATAAGTGTGTGTCAACATTTATTTAATCTATTAATGAGGCAACCAGCAGGATAGGCAAAGATGGTTAGAAGGAAAATTTGAGGAATAACTTGCAGAAATAAGTTTGCTAGGTTAGAGATGAAACTGGTTAATGTCCAATAGGACAATAAAACCATAACCTTTGATGTTATCTTCTCCAATGGACAAAGTCATTGGCATGCCTACTACACAAAAGTATATTAATATGTAATATCACAGAATATGGGCCTTAATTAAGAATATCATGAAATTACGGATATATTCTCCTAGAGAATTAAATAATCCATGGGTGGGCCCATCAGACAATGCTGCAGTATGACATTACAGGAACATGAGTCATCTTTTTGCCTTATTTCTAAGTTTTGGAAAAGTTTTCTTAGGTAGGGGAATTGGTGTTGGGTTCACCAGCTTATCACATCTGCTACAGGGACACTTGTGCAGGTGGCATGGTAAAAATCAACATTTGTTATTGGATTTTATGGGTCATTTTGGGTCATGAAGTTTTTGAAAAGGTGGGACAGATATTCCAAATACTTTCAAAATTCATATATTAGTGTCCTACTTTTAGAAAGTTGAGCACCAAAATAAACTTAAAACCGTCACATCAAGAGGTATATCTTTTCATTAGAAATGGATCCTGCACCTCACAGATGGATTTGCCAACAGGATTCTATCTATTAATAACTACTACTCTGATTGTGAAATATTTGATTAATAAAAAAGTTTGATTTACTTCAGCTTTCCAGGAATACATCTCTTGCATGGAGTACAATACACTTGAATCTGAATTTTATTATTGTCTGAAGACATCTTTCTTCCTGTCATAATTGCAGAAAGCTTTCTTTAAATTGTATTTGTAAGGCTTGCTTTGGAAGCTCCGCAAATCTCCCAACCACGAAGATATTATGGAAAGGGTTTCCCATTGAAAGGAAAAAAAAATGTGTATTCTTCTAATGTCTGCTGGACTTTTTATGTTGTTAGAATTCAGTCAGAATTGGAAAGGTCTCCTCCCATCTAGAGGGAATAAAATAAATTGATTTATGATTTTTAACAAGCATGACTGAATAAGGAATCGTGCCTATATAATTTCAAAGTTATAAAAAGATATTAATCATAATTAAATTTCCTCTAAGAAGACATTTGAAACAGAGATCAGATGCCAGGCTAATTGATTACACAACTATTTGATAGTCACTCTGGCAGAGGCAGGGATAGAACAGTTTAGACTCAGTGTCCAAATATTTAACACCTGGTGGGAAGCAAGGAAATGGAACAAAGGCTGTAATGAGAAATAATAGAAATCAGCTAGAAGGGCAATGGACATGTCCCTCTTGATTATGTAGTATGTAAAGAGGAAAAGCGATTAATAGAAATAAAAGAATGAGAAGCAGGAATGACATTTTTTTTTCTCAGCTGCAGACAGAAACTACACACTTGTAAAGGTCATGTCCAGCCATTTAGACATAAAATATCCATCTTAAAGAAAAGTAATGTTGCTTTAAAATGGAAATGCAGGGACTTTATGCGCTGCCAGATTTCTGAATTCTTGTGTTCCTTTTAGTTGTAAAATAGTATAGTTTTCAGTCAGTGAAACTTTTCTGTATAAAACCAGTGGACCAAATAGTTTTTAGTAGATCTAGCTTGGAATTGCTTAAAAGGAATAGTGGTTTTGATTTTCTGGGTTCTTATGTTTTAAGGCTCTTTCTTTTCTTCTTATATGGGAATTAAATGCCCACAGACTGGAGAGAAAAGAGACGAAAGGAAGTGTTTTTTATGTGGTGAGATGTTGTCTGCAGTGGTCTGGAATGGGTGCCAGAATGAACCCTAATTTACCTGAAGCTGCCAAAAGGACTTTTTTTTCTAATCGTTTTCATGAGCTGATCACGTGGTTGGCATTTCCTTTTCTGATCTTTGTCCCATGATGTTCCACACAGCATTATAAACCTGGGCGAGAAGGACAGGGGAGACACTGCCCTGGTAGAACTATCTGTTCTTGTTACACTAACCATCCATTTCTGCTGTTTGACGAATACTGCATTCATCTCTGGCAGTGACCTCTCTTGCACTCCATTACTGGCTGGTGTGTTTAAAAGCTCCGGTACCTTAGATGGATGCTTCTAGAGAGATACACTTCTTAAACTATTAATAGTTCCCAGGGAGGAACTTTTGTTTCTGCCCAGTGTCCTTTTTCACTTTCTCATTTTCTTTTTCTCTCTGGAGATCTCAGAGCACAGTTTTCTCCTGAGGGCTTAGTTATACTGTCTTGTCCTCCACAACTGTTCTATAGGTGGCTGTTGAATTTAGGACACCCCATTTGTCTTGAGAGCTTCTGTTTTGGGAAGGCATGGAGACAGCTAGTATTTGCTGCCTTACAGCTTAGGGCACGGAAATGCAGGGAAAGGATGCTAGCCTGAAGTCATGTGGAGAGTGGAAGCCCGAGACCCACCCGGAACTCAGGTCTTTGACTTGATTGACTGCTCTCATGCTTATATTGCTTCTAAATGAATACATATGCACTGTGTTGCATAATGCCACTCTTCTACTGACTCCCATGCCTATCCAAAAAAAGAATATCCAAAGACAAATAAGATGCTCAGTGTGGATGCATGGAGGGCTCACCCTTTGTTTAGGAAGGAATCACTGAGAAAGCTCAGTAATCATGTATGCAAAGCTTGCTAATGAGGCACTTAGCACAAAGTAGATGGTATTCTAGGTTGTAATTTGATATTTTAAAATGTGAACTTTCTCTGTTATTCCTTCCAAATGGAGAAGTGCACTATACACACATCATACATTGAGGCCCCTATAAGTACATGATGCTCGTTTTAGGTGATGGATTGAAAGATTTATGAATCTTAGCAATGGAAGGGATTTTAGACATGAACCGATTAGCGTGAAATATGCTAAAGATCCATCTCCCTTAACTCAGGCATTCTACTTCTAGTACATTTTAAATTGTAGGCTCTCCTGATTGCCAGGTGAATCACAATGAACTTGAAGTCCAGCAAGACCCCGAGCTCATTTTCTCATAGACTGTTGTTAGGTCACTTTTCCCTTATCTTGCGTTTTTGCAGTTGAAAATTTAGATCTGCGAGCTGCCTTTTTACATGTCCTTATTACGTTTCATTTTCCTGAACAGTGAAAGTAATTTTGAATTCCTGTCCTGTCATCTATAAAAAATCTTGGTGTCATTCTTGGCTCCTTGCTTCTTCACATACCTTATACTCATTCTTTATCACCTCAGCCTTAAAGTCTATTGAATGCTGTTACTTCTCACGCATTTGCTATTATCATTTAGCCAAAGCTATTGTCATCTCCTGCCTGCAATGACGTTATTAACAGCCCTACCTGGCCTTTCTGCTTCCACCTGTATTCTCCTAGAGCATTTCCTCCTCCATTGATATAGGTTACGTACTTTCCTTCTGAGAGGAGGGGAAAGGGCACAGACACATGAAGAACTAGCAGCCTCAGTCATGGGTCAAAGGTAAATACAAAGCCCAATTTGCTGGGTTTCAACAAAAACTAACTTGTCAGTTGCAGCAGCTCCGGGTCAAGAAAGGGAGGGACACAATGCATGTCAAAGGTGTCCTCATTGTGATATCCCTTGATCCAGGCGTGGCTCTCTGTTTCAGGGGCACAGAACTTTTCTCTTTTTTTTATTTTGCATGATTTGAATTCAAGCAACACAATGATTTTACTGATAGTTGGATATAAAATGTATAATCAGTGATTGAGGATGTGACCTGAGTGAGTTCCCAACACTGTGATTGAGATCACACAATGATATGGCTATGGTTACATGACTTGGTGAAAAAGAAATGAATGTTCAAGTGCCAGGACATACAGAAAGACAACTGACAAATAAAAAGAAAAAATATAAGGAGACTACCAGACTCCCTGTTGTCTGCCACCCAACAGAAACCAGATGGTCAGAGCTTATAATTGAAACCTGTCTCCTGAGCATTACTGCCACTTACAGAGGGGATAAAACAGTAGTCATGAGTAAAACAGAACCAGACCTGGCCAAGAACCAGTCTTCATCCAGAAACTGAAAGACAAACAGAAATAGAAACTGAGTCACAGGGAGTTAAAGTTATGTTTCCACAGCTTTTTATTCAAGAAGCTGAAAAAGACAAACTTGGGTGAAGAGGTGAAGTGGTATATTTCTCAAGTAATATATCTTATTTAGCTCCAGGGGGTGAAAGAAAAACTCAGAAATAAAAGCAATAAGAAAACAAAAGGATTTTTACTTGCAATGTTTTGCAAGAAAGACCAGCCTTTAGAACTGGCTCTCCAGGTAAAGGACATGGCAAGCATTTATGGAAAGAAGCTCTTTAAGGTTATCACTAGTTAACTGTTCATGATGGGAAACGATAGTGGTTTTTTCACATAATTACTACATCTGTAGGGTCATCACACATCTGCAGATGCTGGCATTGCAAAAGTCAGGGGCAAATATGTTCACTAATGACTTAGCAATTTCTGAGAAAGGGCTCAAGGTCTCATTTATTTTGAGGACTAATTCTAGATGGGAAATTTCTGTTTTTAAAGTTTACTTCATGATGTAAAGATACTTCTTAAACACATGCTCCCCACCAGCCCTGACTGTGGTATGTGGTGTGTTTGGTCACTATGGTGGAAGGGCAAAGTGTTAGTTTTGCTTATTCATTATGTTTATTAGATTTTTGTTTAATGTCTATCCTCTGCCTTTAGAATGAAATCTCAATGAAAGAAAAGACTTGGTGTTTTTTGTTTTCTGCTGTATCCCAATGCTTAGAACAGTATTCTGGTACATAGTAGGATACATGACTGGATTTGAGGTAGTAGGTCTTCATTTCAGCTTTGGGTTGTCCATGAATTTGATAAAACTACTTTCTGTGTCTTCATTCTAGTTGTTGATAGTGCCAGTGAACATTAAAGGCAGAATCTTTGAGCAGATCAACATTAGTGGAAAATAATCCACTAATTGACAGCTCTTAGGGACAGTTAAAGGAGTGATATCTCCCATACCAGTGTCTCCACATTCTTTGAAGGCTTCATCTACTTCATCAAAGTAGATGAATTGGTAGAAGAAACTTCACTTAGTGCTATGAGTGAGACAAAACCAGATAGTAATGTCTGCTTCAGAAAAATCCCTATAAGGTAAGAGTTTATTCCTTCTTCTTCTGCACATGGCTGAGTCTAGACAGTAGTCTTCACTGTATTGACTATTATCAACATCTTATCAGAAAGTCTGATTTATGGAATTAAAGTTATTTTTTTCATTAAATAGTTTTAAAAATGTTAAAATTAGTTTCATCATAAATTAACCACCTATTATCAGTAAGTTATTAGTCTGAGGATTAGATATATAAAAAAAGGGATATATGACTTCTGCCTTGAAAGAGCTAAAAGTTTTATGGGAAGAACCCTGTATAAATAATCATGATTGTGTATTGAAAGTGTTTACAATGTGCTATGGGAGTACTCAACAAGACTAGTTAGGGAAGAAGAAAGGCCTCCATTTAAATTATTCAGGTCATTCATGATAGGGGCTGTCATGAAGGCAGAGGTAGTAGTTATAGAGAAAAGACAGAAATGAAAAATGTCAAAGCATTTAATGTTTATTAATAGCAAAATTATTGAGCTGCTCCTGTATGACAAACATTAGGCTCAGTACTGAATTATAGAGATGAATAAAACATAATCTCAACCTTCTGTGGTAGAAGGACATGAAAATAAATGCAAAGATAGAGGTACGTATATATGCTATGAGCTCAAAGAGGGAGGGTGAGGTGGCAGGTGGTGGGAGGGGAGATTATTGATGTGCTGTTGAGCTGTCTCGATATAAGTTTCCCAGATGGATCAGGTTGCGGAAGGCATCCTAAGAAGAAGAGAATGTGTTTAGGCAAAGAGGTTCTGGAAAAGTTGAGTCACCTCTACTTGAGGTAATAAATGTAGGAGAAGATTTAGATAAGTTTATCATTTAGCTTTTGCTGTGCACCAAACCACCCCAAAACTTAGTGGCCAAAAAGAAAAACTAATAAATAAACAACTATTTATTTATTTTATGATTCAATGGACCAGCGATTTGGGCTGGGCTCTGATGGGTGATTGTTCTGGTTTTAGCTGGGCTCACTTATATATCTTCCATTGCTCCCAGGGTGGGTGGTCATAGCTGATCTAGGATGGCCTTGGCTGGGATGACTCATTTCTGATCTATGTGGTATTCTATCACCCTGTAGGTTAGCCCTGGCTTATTCATGTAGCCACTGGGTAGAATTTCAAGAGTGAGCAGAAATGTGGTCAAATCTTCTGAGGCCTAGGATAAGAATGTGTACAGCATCACTTCCGTGGCATTTTATTGGACAAAGCAAGTCATACGAGATTAGCCTAGCTTTATGGAGTGGGGAAATAGGCTTCACATCTTGATGGGAGGAGCTGAAAATTCACGTTGCAAAGATCATGGATTCAGGGAGGTGTGAACAGCTGTGACCCTTTTCGCTATTTACTGCAATATGTTTGAAAATGGAAAAGAAAGATACTGATGAGTTCTTTTCTCTGCAAATGAGAAATGGGGTAGAAAACTTGAGGAAAGTGACAAATGTTTGGAGTACCAAGTTATAAATAATAGAATAGGGGTATGATCAAACAAAATGCATAGTTTACGAACATGGAGGGTTTAATTGTGAGTGGAAACTGTACATTGACTTGAAACCATACATTGGAAACCAATCATTATGTTTAGGCAGTTTTCTCCCCAGTTGACTGCAATTAACATTGAGGATTTACTTGTATCACCATGACTATAATGGCTTTCTCATGACATGCTTGTAGAATGCTGGCCAAGTCTGGAGTTGACTCTTGTAGCGTTATTTATTGATTGATGCAAAATGACATGGTGGGGATTTCGAATTAAATTCATTGGAGAGTTTTAGTGGAAGAGTGAAGTGATCTGACTTAACATTTCAAAAGGATCAAGTGGTGACTGTCTTGAAAATAGACTTTACCCTTGAGATGTGGATTAAAGGCAGAAGCTGAGAGACCAGTTAGCAGGCTGTTGCAATAGTGCAAAATAGAAGGGCTGGAGGTAAGCAGTACAGTTGGTGAGGAGTGGTCGATCTTTTCTGTTTTTTTTTTTTTTCCCTAAAGAGATGAGGCCTCCCCTGTCACCTATGCTGGAGTACGGTTGTACGATCTTAGCTTACTGTAACCTTGAACTCCTGGGCTCAAGTTATCTTTCTGCCTCAGCCTCCCAAGTAGCTGGTTACAGGCCCATGCCACCATGCCTGGCTAATTAAAAAAAATTTTTTTTTTAGACATAGGGGTCTGTGTTGCCCAGGGTGGTCTCAAATTCCTGGGCTTAAATGATCCCCCCACCTCAGCCTTCTGAGTAGCTGGGATTACAGGCATGCGCCACTGCACCCAGCTCACCTTTTAATGCTTTGATCGAAATTATTTTCAGGGCTTATCACATAAATGGTACCATGTTTTCTCTTGGTTCTCTCAAGGAACTTTCTTCACAAGTTTTTTAGGAGTGTATATTGAACAACCTCTGGTATATGAATGATCTTTGAGTTTACACTTGAAAAATAGGGATATGAGGAAGAGGATGAGGTGGAAATAAGAACATTACTGAGTCTGATTTGTGCCAGGCCTGGCTGTAGGCACTTTGCCTATATTGTTAGTCAAGGAGAAGAGAACATCTTGCCAAAAGTACTGCTTTGGTTTTCAGCTTGTTTGGTTTTATCCTGGTCAAAGAAACTGGAGTAGTTTGGCAAACTCTGTTTTAAGATTTTCATGATTAGGCCAGGAGAGTGAACGATGCTGTTCAAATATTTATTGAGCGCTATGTGCCAGCTACAGTGTAGGTGCTGGGGATATGAAGACAATTATTCACATTAACAGCCCTCAAGATGCTTGCAGTGTTGTGGTCATACAGATAAGCATGCAAGTAATTTTAATACATGACTATGGGTGCACATGAGACAAGCATCTATGTCAGCTTTGGGACTGCCAGACAAGAGAGGACTTCCTGGAGAAAGAAGACCAGGAAGATGAATAGGAATTACTTGGGCAAAAGCGAAGAAGTAAGACGATAGCGTTTCAGACGGAGAGAACAGAATATGCAAAGATTGGGAGATGAGAAAGAGATAAATTCAGAGTGCCTCAAATGAAGGGTGATGGGAAGTTGTGGAAGATGAGACCAGGTTAGATAAATAGGCCCTCATAAGCCACAAGACTTCCACGATATAATTCTTCCATCAAGTTCCTGTTCCCTGGCCTGTTTTGTTCTGGTTTTGTTTGAGCTGTTTGGGTTTTCCTATTTTCTGTCAATAAGGATGTTAGAAATGAATCAAGATGATGCAGGATGCACTATCAGCTGCTGCAGATTTATTACTGATCTTAACAACCTCCGCTCTTAACTTGCCGACTTTAGTGTTTGCTTCTATTGTTTATTCTCGATGAGCACGTAAAGATACCAAGAACAAAGACCCTGCCACTGCAGCTTCTAACTTGTAGTAGATAACATGTAAACAAGGCCCATGTACACATATTATTGGTGAGTCTATTTTCTTTCTTGTCTTTTATCTCCATCATTTTATTCTTATTTTATTGGAATCACTCTCCCGTGATGATCAGGGCAGGAACTATGCCTCACATCAGCCCTGGAAACACATCGAGTCTGTTCATAGACTTCATAAAGGGATAGGGACTCTAGGTGAAGGAGAAAACGCAAACTTCAGTTCAGTAAAAACTTCTGCTTGAAGAGGGATACTTGATAACAGCGACAACAATACATTCTCTGTCCCCTCTCTCCCGAAATCCTCCAGCTTGCCCTGAGTCAGCCTCATCCTGTCCTTCCAGCCCATCCTCTTGCTACCCTGCAGTGAGAGGTGTTAGACCCCTCATTTATTCCTAAAGAGACTTTGCCTCTGGAAGCAGTTTTATAGGTTATCTGGATTATTGTTCCCCTTCCCACCCAAACCACATCTTCCAAGAGGTTAAAGAACTTGCCTAAGGGCACAGGCCCAGGCGACTGCAGGGTCTAGATGAGCCCTTTGACTTGGAGCTGGGGGTTGTTCCCTTTGTCTTTTGACTCCCAACAGAGGCAGAAATCAAATGATGAAAAACAGCAGTCTCAAGATCCTGTGACTTTTTACTTGAAGTGACTACTCGTTCAGGACATTTGGGCAGCTGGATGTTTTTGTTAAAGCAATTTTTCCCTAGACTGTCTTGCAAATGTATAAAATAGGGCAAATGGTATAAATCCTGACATTATCATAGGGATATTAAAAAATGATTAGTTATTGAGCAAAATGTTTTGCTATAAGCCCTCCTTTAATTTTCTAGGAAAAAAATATATACATTAACGTGTCTATAAATGATTAAAATATAAACATACTATATGTATCTATATATGAATATCTATATATCTTTCTATCTCTCTATTCGTCTAAGATTTACATGCAACTTTTGTAGGAAGCTAATGCAAGTGAGGCCTGTTCATGGACCAGGATTTTATAACCCATTCTAACTGCGTTAAAAGGCTCAATGAAAAGTTTTTGATTTTCATGCTAGGCTCTGCAGCAATTTGTGGCAAGTCAATCATGGCTTATCCTGTAGAGTTCCAACTGCGTGTGTGACTGAGCCAGCAAACATAGGACAGGGCAGGAAATAGGAGATGCTTCAGTTATGTGGAGGTGAGGGTGGATATGGCTTACTCTGTCATGACAACACTCTGGCAAGCTCTTCTTATAAAAGGTTGCTTTGAATCTTTAGGCCAGGACCTATTCTGTGATCATTATAGCTTTTCAAGTTCTGACACCTACGTATCTCTTCAGTAGGCTCCTGTATGTCTTAGAATTTTAACTCTTTGTGATGCTGTGATAAGTAGGTAAGCAGTGGGAGGCCACCATATCTATTTCTTCTTGGAGAGTCAGAAGGATAAAGTTTCTTAGTCTATTCAGACAACTTAGACCTGTTTTAACAAAAATAGAAACATCTTAAGGCCTAAAAAACATTGCTAGTGAAAATTTACTAAATATATCCAGCAATTTTTCAAGCTATAAAAAAATCTAGTGATGTTTTAAAGATGTTTAAAAATAGATTTTAATATTATTTTAGCATCAAAGAAACATCCTTTAAAATTACAATAAATAGTGAGGATCAAAGACAACTGCTTACTGAAGAATAAGATTGCAGTGATATCAATGACATGGTTCTTTCTCACATCCAGAAGTTCAGCTGATGAATCCCTATTCTGTGAGATTAGTGAGATGAGTCAGTCTACAGCATTTACTCACTTTTTCTGTAACTTCTCCTGTCTGTTAGGATAGGCTAGGTGAAGCGATAGTTAACAAACAACCCTTACATTTTAGTAGCTTAATATAACAAAACTTTATTCTTTCTCGTGCTACAAGACTGGTGAGAATTGGCAGGAGGGTTCTGCTTATCACAGTCACTCAGAAACCCAGACTGATAGGGATTTTAACTCAATATGAGCTTCCATGATCCCCAAGAAGGGTGAATGGCATTCGGCAGTCTCATCTTAGTAATTAAATGCTTCTGCCTGGAAGAGACACATATCACTTCTACTCACATTTCACTTGCCAAAGCAAGTCATGTGCCCACACCTAGTTTAAGGAATCAGAAAAACACAGTCCCACCAAAGGACTGGAAAGAAAAAAACTACTAATGATATAGTTATATTACTATAGGAGCGCACTGAATCGGTAAGATATAATCCCTAATACTTTTCTCTCCTCTTGGCATTTTCAGTAAATGAAATAAGAAAGTGGTATTTTCCAGTGATTAAAGATTTATTTTTATTTAAAAGGCTGAGTAGGTTATTTTAAAACACCCTCATTTATTGCTCCTATGTAGTTAAAATGTATGGCACTTGAACCCATAATCATTTAATTTATTTATGTCATGCCCAGAAAGCTTACTTAAATATTGAATTGAATTGTTAGTTTTATAATTTCTAGAATTTGAATTACTCTGTGCTCATTAGATTTCTTCTGGAATTAACATTTTTTTTTCAAAACTTGTGAGTTTCTTATAGAAAAAAAAAACAAAAAACTATTTGTACATAACAAAACAACCAGAGCCTTAAGTCCTAAAGGCTATAGCTTAATGAACACTTACTATGTGAAAGACATATTAGTAGGTACTTTATGTAAGTTATCTCATTTAATCTCTCCAGTAATTCCATGAGATCGGTATCATGATCCCTATTTTACAGGTATGAAAACAGGGACTTATAATACTTAATCAACAAACCTAGAGACATTTTATTTCTTTTTCTTTTTTTTAATTATACTTTAAGTTCTAGGGTACATGTGCACAACGTGCATGTTTGTTACATATGTATACATGTGCCATGTTGGTGTGCTGTACCCATTAACTTGTCATTTACATTAGTTATAACTCCTAATGCTATCCCTCCCCCATTCCCCCACCCCACTACAGGCACTGGTGTGTGATGTTCCCCTTCCTGTGTCCAAGTGTTCTCATTGTTCAATTCCCACCTATGAGAGAGAACATGCGGTGTTTGATTTTTTGTCCTTGTGATAGTTTGCTGAGAATGATGGTTTCCAGCTTCATCCATGTCCCTACAAAGGACATGAACTCATCCTTTTTTATGGCTGCATAGTATTCCATGGTATATATGTGCCACATTTTCTTAATCCAGTCTATCATTGATGGACATTTAAGTTGGTTCCAAGTCTTTGCTATTGTGAATAGTGCCGCAATAAACATATCTGTGCATGTGTCTTTATAGCAGCATGATTTATAATCGTTTGGGTATATACCCAGTAATGGGATGGCTGGGTCAAATGGTATTTCTAGTTCTAGATCCTTGAGGAATCACCACACTGTCTTCCACAATACTTGAACTAGTTTACAGCCCCACCAACAGTGTAAAAGTGTTCCTCTTTCTCCACATCCTCTCCAGCATCTGTTGTTTCCTGACTTTTGAATGATCGCCATTCTAACTGGTGTGAGATGGTATCTCATTGTGGTTTTGATTTACATTTCTCTGATGGCCAGTGATGATGAGCATTTTTTCGTGTGTCTATTGGCTGCATAAATATCTTCTTTTGAGAAGTGTCTGTTCATATCCTTTGCCCACTTTTTGATGGGGTTGTTTGTTTTTTTCTTGTAAATTTGTTTGAGTTCTTTGTAGATTCTGGATATTAGCCCTTTGTCAGATGAGTAGATTGCAAAAATTTTCTCCCATTCTGTAAGTTGCCTGTTCACTCTGATGGTAGTTTCTTTTGCTGTGCAAAAGCTCTTTAGTTTAATTAGATCTCATTTGTTAATTTTGGCTTTTGTTGCCATTGCTTTTGGTATTTTAGACCTGAAGTCCTTGCCCATGCCTATGTCCTGAATGGTATTGCCTAGGTTTTCTTCTAGGGTTTTTATGGTTTTAGGTCTAACATTTAAGTCTTTAAACCATCTTGAATTAATCTTTGTATAAGATGTATGGAAGGGATCTAGTTTCAGCTTTCTACATATGGCTAGCCAGTTTTCTCAGCACCATTTATTAAATAGGGAATCCTTTCCCCATTTCTTGTTTTTGTCGGGTTTGTCAAAGATCAGATGGTTGTAGATGTGTGGTATTATTTCTGAGGGCTCTGTTCTGTTCCATTCGTCTATATCTGTTTTGGTACCAGTACCATGCTGGTTTGGTATGTAGCCTTGTAGCATAGTTTGAAGTCAGGTAGCGTGATGCCTCCAGCTTTGTTATTTTGGCTTAGGATTGTCTTGGCAATGGAGGCTATTTTTTTGTTTCATATGAACTTTAAAGTAGTTTTTTCCAATTCTGTGAAGAAAATCATTGGTAGCTTGATGGGGATGACATTGAATCTATAAGTTACCTTGGGCAGTATGGCCATTTTCACCATATTGATTCTTCCTATCCATGAGTATGGAATGTTCTTTGATTTGTTTGTGTCCTCTTGTATTTCACTGAGCAGTGGTTTGTAGTTCTCCTTGAAGAAGTCCTTCACATCCCTTGTAAGTTGGATTTTTAGGTATTTTATTCTCTTTGAAACAATTGTGAATGGGAGTTCACTCATGATTTGGCTCTCTGTTTGTGTGTTATTGGTGTATAAGAATGCTTGTGATTTTTGCACACCGATTTTGTATCCTGAGAGTTTGCTGAAGTTACTTATCAGCTTAAGGAGATTTTGGGCTGAGACAATGGGGTTTTCTAAATATACAATCATGTCATCTGCAAACAGGGACAATTTGACTTCCTCTTTTCCTAATTGAATGCCCTTTATTTCTTTCTCTTGCTTGATTACCCTGGCCAGAACTTCCAACACTATGTTGAATAGGAGTGGTGAGAGGGCATCCCTGTCTTGTGCCAGTTTTCAAAGGGAATTTTTCCAGTTTTTGCCCCTTCAGTATGATATTGGCTGTGGGTTTGTCATAAATAGCTCTTATTATTTTGAGATACGTCCCATCAATACCTAATTTATTGAGAGTTTTTAGCATGAAGGGCTGCTGAATTTTGTCAAAGGCCTTTTCTGCATCTGTTGAGATAATCATGTGGTTTTTGTCTTTGGTTCTGTTTATATGCTGGATTACGTTTATTGATTTGCATATGTTGAACCAGCCTTGCCTCCGAGGGATGAAGCCCACTTGATCATGGTCGATAAGCTTTTTGATGTGTTTCTGGATTCGGTTTGCCAGTATTTTATTGAGGATTTCTGCATCAATGTTCATCAGGGATATTGGTCTAAAATTCTCTTTTTTTGTTGTGTCTCTGTCAGGCTTTGGTATTAGGATGATGCTGGCCTCATAAAATGAGTTAGGGAGGATTCCCTCTTTTCTATTGATTGGAATAGTTTCAGAAGGAATGGTACCAGCTCCTCCTTGTACCTCTGGTAGAATTTGGCTGTCAATCCATCTGGTCCCGGGCTTTTTTTGGTTTGTAGGCTATTAATTATTGCCTCAATTACAGAGCCTGTTATTGGTCTATTTAGGAATTCAACTTCTTCCTGTTTAGTCTTGGGAGGGTGTATGTGTCCAGGATTTTATCCATTTCTTCTAGATTTTCTAGTTTATTTGCGTAGAGGTGTTTATAGTATTCTCTGATGGTAGTTTGTATTTCTGTGGGATCGGTGGTGATATCCTCTTTATCATTTTTTATTGCGTCTATTTGATTCTTCTCTCTTTTCTTTTTATTAGTTTTGCTAGCGGTCTATCAATTTTGTTGATCTTTTAAAAAAATCAGCTCCTGGATTCATCGATTTTTTTGAAGGGTTTTTAATGTCTCCATCTCCTTCAGTTCTGCTCTGATCTTAGTTATTTCTTGCCTTCTGCTAACTTTTCAATGTGTTTGCTCTTGCTTCTCTAGTTCTTTTAATTGTGATGTTAGGGTGTCAATTTTAGATCTTTCCTGCTTTCTCTTGTGGGCATTTAGTGCTGTAAATTTCCCTCTACACAATGCTTTCAGTGTGTCCCAGAGATTCTGGTATGTTGTGTCTTTTTTCTCAGTGGTTTCCTAGAGAAGCTTTATTTCTGCCTTCATTTCGTTATGTACCCAGTAGTCATTCAGGAGCAGGTTGTTCAGTTTCCATGTAGTTGAGTAGTTTTGATTGTGTTTCTTAATCCTGAGTTCTAGTTTGATTGCACTGTGGTCTGATGGACAGTTTGTTATAATTTATGTTCTTTTACATTTTCTGAGGAGTGCTTTACTTCCAACTATGTGGTCAATTTTGGAATAAGTGTGATGTGGTGCTGAGAAGAATGTATATTCTGTTGATTTGGGGTGGAGAGTTCTGCAGATGTCTATCAGGTCTGCTTGGTGCAGAGCTGAGTTCAATTCCTGGATATCTATTTTAATTTTCTGTCCCGTCAATCTGTCTGATGTTGACAGTGGGGTATTAAAGTCTCCCATTATTATTGTGTGGGAGTGTAAGTCTCTTTATAGGTCTCCAGGGACTTGCTTGATGAATCTGGGTGCTCCTGTATTGGGTGCATATATATTTAGGATAGTTAGCTCTTCTTGTTGAATTGATCTCTTTACCATTATGTAATGGCCTTCTTTGTCTCTTTTGATCTTTGTTGGATTAAAGCCTGTTTTATCAGATACTAGGATTGCAACCCCTGCCTTTTTCTGTTTCCCATTTGCTTGGTAGATCTTCCTCCATCCCTTTATTTTGAGCCTATGTGTGTCTCTGCCCGTGAAATGCATCTCCTAAATACAGCACACTGATGGGTCTTGACTCTTTATACGGTTTGTCAGTCTGTGTCTTTGAAATGGAGCATTTAGCCCATTTATATTTAAGGTTAATATTGTTATGTGTGAATCTGATCCTGTCATTATGAGGTTAGCTGATTATTTTGCTTGTTAGTTGATACAGTTTCTTCCTAGCATCGATGGTCTTTACATTTTGGCATGTTTTTGCAGTGGCTGGTACCAGTTGTTCCTTTCCATGTTTAGTGCTTCCTTCAGGAGCTCTTGTAAGGCAGGCCTGGTGGTGACAAAATTTCTCAGCATTTGCTTGTCTGTAAAAGATTTTATTTCTCCTACACTTATGAAGCTTAGTTTGTCTGGATATGAAATTCTGGGTTGAAAATTCTTTTCCTTAAGAATGTTGAATATTGGCCCCCACTCTCTTCTGGCTTGTAGAGTTTGTGCCGAGAGATCCACTGTTAGTCTAATGGGCTTCACTTTGTGGGTAAGCCTACCTTTCTCTCTGGCTGCCCTTAACATTTTTTCCTTCATTTTAGCTTTGGTGAATCTGACAATTATGTGTCTTGGAGTTGCTCTTCTCGAGGAGTATCTTTGTGGCATTTTCTGTATTTCCTGAATTTGAATGTTGGTCTGGCTTGCTAGGTTGGGGAAGATCTCCTGGATAATATCCTACAGAGTGTTTTCCAACTTGGTTCCATTCTCCCCATCACTTTCAGGTACACCAATCAGACGTAGATTTGATCTTTTCACATAGTCCCATATTTCTTGGAGGATTTATTTGTTTCTTTATACTCTTTTTTCTCTAAACTTCTCTTATCACTTCATTTCATTCATTTGATCTTCAATCACTGATACCCTTTCTTCCAGTTGATCAAATCAGCTACTGATGCTTGTGTATTCATCACGTAGTTCTCATGCTGTGGTTTTCAACTCCATGGGGTCATTTAAGGACTTCTCTACACTGGTTATTCTAGTTAACCATTCGTCTAATCTTTTTTCAAGGGTTTTAGCTTCTTTGCGACGGCTTCAAACTTCCTCCTTTAGCTCGGCGAAGTTTTATTGTCTGAAGCCTTCTTCTCTCAACTTGTGAAAGTCATTCTCTGTCCAGCTTTGTTGCATCGCTGGGGTGAAGCTGTGTTCCTTTGGAAGGGGAGAGGCACTGATTTTTAGAGTTTTCAGCTTTTCTGTTCTGCTTTTTCCCCATCTTTGTGGTTTTATCTACCTTTGATCTTTGATGATGGTGACGTACAGATGGGGTTTTGGTGTGGATTTCCTCTCTGTTTGTCAGTTTTCCTTCTAACAGTAAGAACCCTCAGCTGCAGGTCTGTTGGAGTTTTCTGGAGGTCCATTCCAGACACTGTTTTCCTGGGTATCAGCAGCAGAGGCTGCAGAACAGCAAATATTGCTGAACCGCAGATATTGCTGCCTGATCATTCCTCTGGAAGCTTCTTCTCAGAGGGGTACCTGGCCATGTGAGGTGTCACTCTGCCCCTACTGGGGGGTGCCTCCCAGTTAGGCTACTCGGGGGTCAGGGACCCACTTGAGGAGGCAGTCTGTCAGTTCTCAGATCTCAAACTCCATGCTGGGAGAACCACTACTCTCTTCAAAGCTGTCAGACAGGGATATTTACGTCTGCAGAGGTTTCTGCTGCCTTTTGTTCAGCTATGCCCTGCCCCTAGAAGTGGAGTCTACAGAGGTCAGCAGACCCCCTTGAGCTGTGGTGGGCTCCACCCAGTTTGAGCTTCCCGGCTGCTTCATTTACCTACTCAAGACTCGGCAATGGTGGGTGCCCCTCCCCAAGCTTCTCTACCACCTTGCAGTTCAATCTCAGACTGCTGTGCTAACAGTGAGCGAGGCTCTGTGGGCGTGGGACCCTCCGAGCTAGGCGCGGGATATAATCTCCTGGTATACCTTTTGCTAAGACTGTTGGAAAAGCACAGTATTAGGGTGGGAGTGACCCGATTTTCTAGGTTCGGTGTGTCATGGTTTCCCTTGGCCAGGAAAGGGAATTCCCTGATCCCTTGCACTTCCTGGGTGAGGTGATGCCTCGCCCTGCTTCGGCTCTCACTCAGTGGGCTGTACCCACTGTATTGCACCCATTGTCCAACAAGCCCCAGTGAGATGAACCCAGTACCTCAGTTGGAAATGCAGAAATCACCTGTCTTCTGTGTCACTCACGCTGGGAGCTGTAGACTGGAGCTGTTCCTATTTGGCCATCTTGGAACCGCCGCCTGGGACGTTTGATTTCAATCACTTTGACTCCACATCCCAGCCTCTGTCCACTGTAGTTTGCAGCTTCTGTGTACCTATATCAATTCTGTAGCATAGAAACAGTTTTCATCTACATGGGCTGATAGATTTGCTGATGTTGTTGTTCATGATAATATATACACAGGCAGACCTTCTAGAACATCACAACTCTAATAAGAGCCCTGGAACTACATGAAGAGGTGGCATGACTTGGTGGTTAAAAGCACAGACTTTGGAATCAGCCTGTCTGACAGTTACTAAACCCCTCCTGGCCTCAAGTTTTCTCCTTTGTAAAATGGGAATAATAACAATACCTTACCTACCTGATCATTTATGAGGAGTAAATGAGCTATTTTTGTAAAAGTGCTTAGAACAGTGCCTAGAACATAGTAGGTGTTGTACAGTTGTTTTATATAAGTAAGATCTGGGACACACAGACGTACTGTGGTTCTCTTAGTTAGCGGTGAGGCTCAATGTGGCTACAAAGGCAGTGAATATGCTTGCCCTACAATGCAGAAATGGTTTTCAGAGGAGTTGTGTGGATTCTTTGGGACTTTGAAGAGAGGGAGTGGCATGTGGTCAGCCCACTTCTATTGAAGAGGTTTAGTTTTGGTTTGGGGACTTTTTTACTTTCCTTGTTGAGGACAACATAAGCAGCATTTCAGGGGATGGGCGGGTGGCTTTCTTCTGTTGGCTGGCTGACAGCGCAGGTGCTGCTGGAGCAGCAGGCACTGCAGAGCCAGTGTTCTCCTCCAGTAAGCCCTCTGCCACTGTTCTTTGCTTGTTTTACCTGTGAGGATGGCCTGCATGGAGGTAAGAATATAGTGAGAGTATGAACTTTTCTTATGCCAGCCTGTAATTCTAAAAACAGTGAATTCTGAGATAATTTTGATCTCAGGGTTTGGGACTGGGCATTTTGGAAGCTGGATAATAGTTCAGGCCAAGCTGCTGACAGCTTTGCCTCCTCAGGGACTTTTATGAAGTGCCTACTGTAAGCTAGTCATTGTGCTAGGTTTGCAAACATTATCTTTTTTTAATTTTAATTTTTAAAAATTGTATATAGGCAACCCTGTGAAATATGTTTATTTTCCTTTTTTTTTTTTTTTTTTTTTGAGACGGAGTCTCGCTCTGTCGCCCAGGCTGGAGTGCAGTGGCCGGATCTCAGCTCACTGCAAGCTCCGCCTCCCGGGTTTACGCCATTCTCCTGCCTCAGCCTCCCGAGTAGCCAGGACTATAGGCGCCCGCCATCTCGCCCGGCTAGTTTTTTTTTGTATTTTTTTTTTTTTAGTAGAGACGGGGTTTCACCGTGTTAGCCAGGATGGTCTCCATCTCCTGACCTCGTGATCCGCCCGTCTCGGCCTCCCAAAGTGCTGGGATTACAGGCTTGAGCCACCGCGCCCGGCCTCCTTTTTTTTTATTTAGTTAAGGAAAAACCAAGACTGAGAGTGCTTAAATGACTGCCCAAGGCCAGCTAGCTGGTAAAGGGAACAGGATGTGGTTTGAATGCTTGTCCACTCTTTCCACAGGGAGAACATGGGATTGAAGGGAGAGTCTGCTCCATTTCTGTGAGTGAATTGTTTTGAAGCCAGGTCTTTGAAAATTAAAAATTGCCATGTGTGAGTGTGAGTGTGAGCTTGGGTGAGGCGGAGGTGATGGGGTAGATGTTGTCTTTAACAAAACCTAAAGGGTTAGAGAAAATTAATGTCTTTTGTCATTAAAAAAAAAAATTGAAACCCTGAACAACAAATAATTCCCAAGAGAGTAGGGGCAGGAAACCAGGAATACCTTTTTTAGGCAGGTGGAAGCAATCCAGTTTTTGACAAGAAAAAACAAAAACTATAATCTTCAATTACATTTGGTAGAAGAAAGTGTGGAGGTCATCTGTGGTAAGGCTCTATCTACTTTTAGGTGGTTGGTCTTTCTTCTACTCATTTTCTTAGACAGGCTCTACTCTAGAACACATACCATAGAGTTACTTGGCTAAAACAGATCAGTACCCCATTTAGGCCCCTAATGAGCATGCTTCATTACTTGGAAAAACTGGGGAATGAGTTTCTTGGGAGCAAGAACTCTTTGGGTCTCACCCACCTAGCATGGTACCTCATGTATAGTAAGTTCTTAATGAATGTATGAAACTACAGAAGGCCATCAAGCAGTGCTTGATGGTTTGAGCATTTTCCTAGATAAAATACAATATACTCTCATGGTTAAATTTGCAATTTATTTCTCTCTTCTTTTTTTTTTACATTTTTTTTATTTTTTAAGAGGCAGAGTCTTGCCCTGTTGCCCAGGATGGAGTGCAGTGGCATGCTCACAGCTCACTGCAGTCCTGGACTCCTGGATTCAAGCAATCCTCCCATTTCAGCCTCCCAAGTAGCTGGGGCTACAAACGTGCACAACCACGCATAGCTATTTTAAAAAAATTTTTGTAGAGACCAGATCTTGCTTTGTTGTTTAGGCTAGGCTGAAACTCCTGAGCTGAAGTAATTGTCCTGCCTTGGCCTCTGAAAGTGCTGGGATCACAGGCATGAGCCACTGTGTCTGGTCTCTCTCTTCCTTTAAAGTCATGAATAGAATAGATACTAGGTAAAACTCAGCTAAGAATATTCACTAATACAATCTGAAAGGAGCTCTAGTATTTAGTAGGGATATCCTGATTTATGTTTTCATCTTTTATATAGTGAAACAGGTAATTTTCCATTTTGATATTTATTTGGTATATTTGGAGTTTTTTCTTAAACTTTGTTCATAGGATGACTGCCTAGATTTGTGCTGTTTTACTACAGTGACTTAAACTAGATCATGATAGCCACTGTGAAGTCACATTACTAACATAAACAATACCGACTGTGACAGCAACAACAACAAAAAACAGGAGACTTGTTTTATTTGTATGTTAATGGAAACATAATGTATCTATTTATATATAATTTTTCAGGTTAGGAATAACATTCCTGTAGAATCAGTGAAACTTAAATTCAGTCATTAGAAAATAAGTTCCATTTTATGTATGTTTTTATTTTTCATTTCTGAATTTAAATCTTTTACCTTTTGAATCATTATGCTCTTTTTCTATTCATTTTGTAAAGTTTTAAAAAATTGTGGTAAAATATACATGACATAAAGTTTACTTAACCATTTTTAAGTGTGCAATTCAGTACAATATAATGTGAATATATTCACATTGTTATACAACAGATTCCCAAACCCTTTGGCAAAATAGAAACTCTACACATTAAGCAACAACTCCCCATTCCTCCCTCCCCTCATCCTCTGGCAATCACCATTCTACCTTCTGTCTCTGTGAATTTGACTACTGTAGGTACCTCATCTAAGCTGAATCATACAGTATTTATCTTTTTGTGACTTAGCTTATTTCACTTATAGTGATATCCTCAAGGTCCTTCTATGTTACAGCATATGTCAGAATTTCCTTCCTTTTTAAGGCTAAACAATATTCCTTTGTATGGATATACCACATTTTGTTTATTCATCTTATTTTTTATTTTTTGAAACAGAGTTTCACTCTACTGCCCAACCTGGAGTGTGGTGGTGTGATCATGGCTCACTGCAATCTTCATCTTCGGGCTCAAGTGATCCTCCCACCTCAGCCTCCTGTATTCAGGAGGCTGAAACTACAGGCATGTGCCACCATGTCCAGCTAATTTTTTTTTTTTATATATATTGTAGAGATGGGGTTGCATCACGTTGTCTAGGCTGGTCTTACACTCCTGGACTCAAGTGATCCTCCCACCTTGGCCTTCTAAACTGTTGGGATTACTAGTGTGAGTCACCGTGCCTGGTCCCATTTGTCTGTTGATAAACTTTTGGGTTACTTCTCCCTTTTGATTATTGTGAATAAGGCTGCTATAAACATGGGCATGCAAATATCTCTTTGAGACCCGGCTTTTACTTCTTTTGGGTATCTACTCAGAAGTAGGATTGCTGGATCAGATGGTGATTGCATTTCTAATTTTTTGAGGAAGCACCATGATGTTTCTGATAGCTTTTTCTTATTCACTTGGAGTTATTTCTAACTTTAATCAAAGTAACATGTGCATATAAACAATGAGATAATGCTGAAAGGATTTAGGTGCCCTACCCATACACAAAGTAGTTATATTACAAATTTTAAGTGATCAGTGTTTACATTATTATGCCTTATAAATATTTTCCCTGATGAACCCATATGAGTCAAACATATGACATGTTTCCTTTCTTGTGTTAATTTTTTTTTTCAGATTTACTATAACATTCCAGGATAATCAGTGAAATTAAAGTCAATCATTAAATTATGATGCCTATTTATTTATTTATGATATTTCTTTTTATTATTCTTGGATTGTTAATGTCTCATTTTTCCTTTGCTTTGTTTTATTACCTATTGTTAGATTTCTAAAATGCTTCTCAAATGCTTCAAGAGAGCTGCCAAATGCCCATCATTAGTCTTTTTTTTCCTGATGCTCAAGCACTTATTCATTCTCCAGTTACGTTGTTTCCCTCAGCAGTCTTTCTCCTGCAATGCTCTGCCTTTTTGCTTGACTCTTGCTTGGTTGAGGTCTAGGCTTGAAGCACAGCTGATGTCCTGAGAATTCTCTTAGGACATCTTGTGTGTCAGATTCCATGCTTCTTAGTTCTCCTGTCTTATGCTTACTTTTGTTCCACTCCACCCTGCTTTTTTCTTTCCGGAAACTTTTAGAATCTTCATTCCTGGTGTGAGTCTTTCTTCATTCATTGTGCTTGGGACATGGACCCTTTCAATTTGAGCACTTGTGCCACTCTGGAAATTTTTCTTGTATTATGTCTTTGCGAGATCCTCCCCTCTGTTTTTCTCTGTTCTCTCATAATGGAACTTACATTATTTCTGTGTCTTAATTGGTTCATGGTTCTGCAAGCTGTACAGGAAGCATAACCAGGCATCTGCGTCTGGGGAGGCCTCTGCAAGCTTACAATCATGGCAGAAGGAGAAGCAGGTGCTTGCAGGTCACACGGCAAAAGCAGGATATTTCAGTGAATTGTTGTCTAATTTTCTTATTCATCTCCTAGTTTCCATTTCTTTGTTTGTTCTATTTCTGGAGATTTCCTCAACTGAGATTACATTCCAAACTTTATTGAGTTTTTCTTTTTGCTTTCATATGTATTAAAAGATTTCCAATATTTTCTTAGCCCTCATGTCTATTTTTTTTAAAGCAGCCCTCCTTTTCATTTCATGAATGCACTATATTCTTTTCACTCTCTGTGGACATTTAATTTGGATTTTAAAAATTATTATTTTAATTGCACATGATATTTGTACATATTTATGGGGTACATGTGATGTTTCAACACATGTACATAATGATTAATAACAAAGTCAAGGTAATTGGCATATCCATCACCTCCAACATTTATCATTTCTTTGTGTTGGGAACATTAAAAACTCTCTCTGCTAGCTATTTTGAAATATACAATAAATTATTGTTAACTGTAGTGATCCTACTGTGCTATAGAACTCTAGAACTTATGCCTCCTATCTAACTGTAATTTTGTACCTGTTAACCAACCTCTCTGTATCCTTCCCTCCCTCATACCCTTCACAGCTTCTGGTAACTAGTATTTTACTCTCTACTTCTATGAGATCAATTTTTTTTTTTTTTTTTATTCTAGAAATTTTATTGTGTCACTTTTTGCATTTAGATTTATGGTACATTTGAGTTAATTGTTAAGTGAAAGAAGTCATAATACAATACATTACATCCATTAGCATCCTACATTTTTCTTTTTTTTTTTTAAATTTATTTATTATTATTATACTTTAAGTTGTAGGGTACATGTGCATAACGTTCAGGTTTGTTACATATGTATACTTGTGCCATGTTGCTGTGCTGCACCCATCAACTCGTCATTTACATCAGGTATAACTCCCAATGCAATCCCTCCCCCCTCCCCCCTCCCCATGATAGGCCCCGGTGTGTGATGTTCCCCTTCCTGAGTCCGAGTGATCTCATTGTTCAGTTCCCACCTATGAGTGAGAACATGCGGTATTTGGTTTTCTGTTCTTGTGATAGTTTGCTAAGAATGATGGATTCCAGCTGCATCCAAGTCCCTACAAAGGACTCAAACTCATCCTTTTTTATGGCTGCATAGTATTCCATGGTGTATATGTGCCACATTTTCTTAATCCAGTCTGTCATTGATGGACATTTGGGTTGATTCCAAGTCTTTGCTATTGTGAATAGTGCTGCAATAAACATACGTGTGTATGTGTCTTTATAGCAGCATAATTTATAATCCTTTGGGTATATACCCAGTAATGGGATGGCTGGGTCATATGGTACATCTAGTTCTAGATCCTTGAGGAATCGCCATACTGTTTTCCATAATGGTTGAACTAGTTTACAGTCCCACCAACAGTGTAAAAGTGTTCCTATTTCTCCACATCCTCTCCAGCACCTGTTGTTTCCTGACTTTTTAATGATCGCCATTCTAACTGGTGTGAGATGGTATCTCATTGTGGTTTTGATTTGCATTTCTCTGATGGCCAGTGATGATGAGCATTTTTTCATGTGTCTGTTGGCTGTATGAATGTCTTCTTTTGAGAAATGTCTGTTCATATCCTTTGCCCACTTTTTGATGGGGTTGTTTGTTTTTTTCTTGTAAATTTGTTTGAGTTCTTTGTAGGTTCTGGATATTAGCCCTTTGTCAGGTGAGTAGATTGCAAAAATTTTCTCCCATTCTGTAAGTTGCCTGTTCACTCTGATGGTAGTTTCTTTTGCTGTGCAGAAGCTCTTTAGTTTAATGAGATCCCATTTGTCAATTTTGGCTTTTGCTGCCGTTGCTTTTGGTGTTTTAGACATGAAGCCTTTGCCCATGCCTATGTCCTGAATGGTACTACCTAGGTTTTCCTCTAGGATTTTTATGGTATTAGGTCTAACATTTAAGTCTCTAATCCATCTTGAATTAATTTTCGTATAAGGAGTAAGGAAAGGATCCAGTTTCAGCTTTCTACTTATGGCTAGCCAATTTTCCCAGCACCATTTATTAAATAGGGAATCCTTTCCCCATTTCTTGTTTCTCTCAGGTTTGTCAAAGATCAAATGGCTGTAGATGTGTGGTATTATTTCTGAGGACTCTGTTCTGTTCCATTGGTCTATATCTCTGTTTTGGTACCAGTACCATGCTGTTTTGGTTACTGTAGCCTTGTAGTATAGTTTGAAGTCAGGTAGCGTGATGCCTCCAGCTTTGTTCTTTTGACTTAGGATTGTCTTGGAGATGTGGGCTCTTTTTTGGTTCCATATGAACTTTAAACCAGTTTTTTCCAATTCTGTGAAGAAACTCATTGGTAGCTTAATGGGGATGGCATTGAATCTATAAATTACCTTGGGCAGTATGGCCATTTTCACGATATTGATTCTTCCTATCCATGAGCATGGTATGTTCTTCCATTTGTTTATGTCCTCTTTTATTTCACTGAGCAGTGGTTTGTAGTTCTCCTTGAAGAGGTCCTTTACATCCCTTGTAAGTTGGATTCCTAGGTATTTGATTCTCTTTGAAGCAATTGTGAATGGAAGTTCATTCCTGATTTGGCTCTCTGTTTGTCTGTTACTGGTGTATAAGAATGCTTGTGATTTTTGCACTTTAATTTTGTATCCTGAGACTTTGCTGAAGTTGCTTATCAGCTTAAGGAGATTTTGGGCTGAGACAATGGGGTTTTCTAAATATACAATCATGTCATCTGCAAACAGGGACAATTTGACTTCTTCTTTTCCTAACTGAATACCCTTGATTTCTTTCTCTTGCCTGATTGCCCTAGCCAGAACTTCCAACACTATGTTGAATAGGAGTGGTGAGAGAGGGCATCCCTGTCTTGTGCCAGTTTTCAAAGGGAATTTTTCCAGTTTTTGCCCATTCAGTATGATATTGGCTGTGGGTTTGTCATAAATAGCTCTTATTATTTTGAGGTACGTTCCATCAATACCGAATTTATTGAGCGTTTTTAGCATGAAGGGCTGTTGAATTTTGTCAAAAGCCTTTTCTGCATCAATTGAGATAATCATGTGCTTCTTGTCTTTGGTTCTGTTTATGTGCTGGATTATGTTTATTGATTTGCATATGTTGAACCAGCCTTGCATCCCAGAGATGAAGCCCACTTGATCATGGTGGATAAGCTTTTTGATGTGTTGCTGAATCCGGTTTGCCAGTATTTTATTGAGGATTTTTGCATCGATGTTCATCAGGGATATTGGTCTAAAATTCTCTTTTTTTGTTGTGTCTCTGCCAGGCTTTGGTATCAGGATGATGTTGGCCTCATAAAATGAGTTAGGGAGGATTCCCTCTTTTTCTATTGATTGGAATAGTTTCAGAAGGAATGGTACCAACTCCTCCTTGTACCTCTGGTAGAATTCAGCTGTGAATCCATCTGGTCCTGGACTTTTTTTGGTTGGTAGGCTATTAATTGTTGCCTCAATTTCAGAGCCTGCTATTGGTCTATTCAGGGATTCAACTTCTTCCTGGTTTAGTCTTGGAAGAGTGTAAGTGTCCAGGAAATTATCCATTTCTTCTAGATTTTCCAGTTTATTTACGTAGAGGTGTTTATAGTATTCTCTGATGGTAGTTTGTATTTCTGTGGGGTCGGTGGTGATATCTCCTTTATCATTTTTTATTGCGTCGATTTGATTCTTCTCTCTTTTCTTCTTTATTAGTCTGGCTAGTGGTCTGTCAATGTTGTTGATCTTTTCAAAAAACCAACTCCTGGATTCATTGATTTTTTGGAGGGTTTTTTGTGTCTCTATCTCCTTCAGTTCTGCTCTGATCTTAGTTATTTCTTGCCTTCTGCTAGCTTTCGAATGTGTTTGCTCTTGCTTCTCTAGTTCTTTTAATTGCGATGTTACAGTGTCAATTTTAGATCTTTCCTGCTTTCTCTTGTGGGCATTTAGTGCTATAAATTTCCCTCTACACACTGCTTTAAAGGTTTCCCAGAGATTCTGGTATGTTGTATCTTTGTTCTCATTGGTTTCAAAGAACATCTTTATTTCTGCCTTCATTTCCTTATGTACCCAGTAGTCATTCAGGAGCAGGTTGTTCAGTTTCCATGTAGTTGAGCGGTTTTGATTGAGTTTCTTAGTCCTGAGTTCTAGTTTGATTGCACTGTGGTCTGAGAGACAGTTTGTTATAATTTCTGTTCTTGTACATTTGCTGAGGAGTGCTTTACTTCCAATTACATGGTCAATTTTGGAGTAAGTACGATGTGGTGCTGAGAAGAATGTATATTCTGTTGATTTGGGGTGGAGAGTTCTATAGATGTCTATTAGGTCTGCTTGCTGCAGAGATGAGTTCAATTCCTGGATATCCTTGTTAACTTTCTGTCTCGTTGATCTGTCTAATGTTGACAGTGGAGTGTTGAAGTCTCCCATTATTATTGTATGGGAGTCTAAGTCTCTTTGTAAGTCTCTAAGGACTTGCTTTATGAATCTGGGTGCTCCTGTATTGGGTGCATATATATTTAGGATAGTTAGCTCTTCCTGTTGAATTGATCCCTTTACCATTATGTAATGGCCTTCTTTGTCTCTTTTGATCTTTGATGGTTTAAAGTCTGTTTTATCAGAGACTAGTATTGCAACCCCTGCTTTTTTTTGTTCTCCATTTGCTTGGTAAATCTTCCTCCATCCCTTTATTTTGAGCCTATGTATGTCTCTGCGTGTGAGATGGGTCTCATGAATACAGCAGACTGATGGGTCTTGACTCTTTATCCAGTTTGCCAGTCTGTGTCTTTTAATTGGAGCATTTAGTCCATTTATATTTAAGGTTAATATTGTTATGTGTGAACTTGATCCTGCCATTATGATATTAACTGGTTATTTTGCTCGTTAGTTGATGCAGTTTCTTCCTAGCCTCGATGGTCTTTACATTTTGGCATGTTTTTGCAATGGCTGGTACCGGTTGTTCCTTTCCATGTTTAGTGCTTCCTTCAGGGTCTCTTGTAAGGCAGGCCTAGTGGTGACAAAATCTCTAAGCATTTGCTTATCTGTAAAGGATTTTATTTCTCCTTCACTTATGAAACTTAGTTTGGCTGGATATGAAATTCTGGGTTGAAAATTCTTTTCTTTAAGAATGTTGAATATTGGCCCCCACTCTCTTCTGGCTTGTAGAGTTTCTGCTGAGAGATCTGCTGTTAGTCTGATGGGCTTCCCTTTGTGGGTAACCCGACCTTTCTCTCTGGCTGCCCTTAAGATTTTTTCCTTCATTTCAACTTTGGTGAATCTGGCAATTATGTGTCTTGGAGTTGCTCTTCTCGAGGAGTATCTTTGTGGCGTTCTCTGTATTTCCTGGATTTGAATGTTGGCCTGGCCTACTAGGTTGGGGAAGTTCTCCTGGATGATATCCTGAAGAGTGTTTTCCAACTTGGTTCCATTTTCCCCCTCACTTTCAGGCACCGCAATCAGACGTAGATTTGGTCTTTTTACATAATCCCATACTTCTTGCAGGCTTTGTTCATTTCTTTTTCTTCTTTTTTCTTTTGGTTTCTCTTCTCGCTTCATTTCATTCATTTGATCCTCAATCGCTGATACTCTTTCTTCCAGTTGATCGAGTCGGTTACTGAAGCTTGTGCATTTGTCATGTATTTCTCGTGTCATGGTTTTCATCTCTTTCATTTCATTTAGGACCTTCTCTGCATTAATTTCTCTAGCCATCAATTCTTCCACTTTTTTTTCAAGATTTTTAGTTTCTTTGCGCTGGGTACGTAATTCCTCCTTTAGCTCTGAGAAATTTGATGGACTGAAGCCTTCTTCTCTCATCTCGTCAAAGTCATTCTCTGTCCAGCTTTGATCCGTTGCTGGCGATGAGCTGCGCTCCTTTGCTGGGGGAGATGCGCTCTTATTTTTTGAATTTCCAGCTTTTCTGCCCTGCTTTTTCCCCATCTTTGTGGTTTTATCTGCCTCTGGTCTTTGATGATGGTGATGTACTGATGGGGTTTTGGTGTAGGTGTCCTTCCTGTTTGATAGTTTTCCTTGTAACAGTCAGGACCCTCAGCTGTAGGTCTGTTGGAGATTGCTTGAGGTCCACTCCAGACCCTGTTTGCCTGGGTATCAGCAGCAGAGGCTGCAGAAGATAGAATATTTCTGAACAGCGAGTGTACCTGTCTGATTCTTGCTTTGGAAGCTTCCTCTCAGGGGTGTACTCCACCCTGTGAGGTGTGGGGTGTCAGACTGCCCCTAGTGGGGGATGTCTCCCAGTTAGGCTACTCAGGGGTCAGGGACCCACTTGAGCAGGGAGTCTGTCCCTTCTCAGATCTCAACCTCCGTGTTGGGAGATCCACTGCTCTCTTCAAAGCTGTCAGACAGAGTCGTTTGCGTCTGCAGAAGTGTCTGCTGCGTTTGTTTAGTTTACTGTGCCCTGTCCCCAGAGGTGGAGTCTACAGAGACAGGCAGGTTTCCTTGAGCTGCTGTGAGCTCCACCCAGTTCGAGCTTCCCAGCAGCTTTGTTTACCTACTTAAGCCTCAGCAATGGCGGGCGCCCCTCCCCCAGCCTCGCTGCTGCCTTGCCGGTAGATCACAGACTGCTGTGCTAGCAATGAGGGAGGCTCCGTGGGTGTGGGACCCTCCCGGCCAGGTGTGGGATATGATCTCCTGGTGTGCCTGTTTGCTTAAAGCGCAGTATTGGGGTGGGAGTTACCCGATTTTCCAGGTGTTGTGTGTCTCAGTTCCCCTGGCTAGGAAAAGGGACTCCCTTCCCCCTTGCGCTTCCCAGGTGAGGCAATGCCTCGCCCTGCTTCAGCTGTCGCTGGTCGGGCTGCAGCAGCTGACCAGCACCGATCGTCCGGCACTCCCCAGTGAGATGAACCCAGTACCTCAGTTGAAAATGCAGAAATCACCGGTCTTCTGTGTTGCTCGCGCTGGGAGTTGGAGACTGGAGCTGCTCCTATTCGGCCATCTTGCTCCGCCCTATGAGATCAATTTTTTTTAGCTTCCACATGTGAGTGAGAACATACAGCATTGTCTTTCTGTGCCTGACTTATTTCACTTAAATAATGGCCTCTAGGCTCATCCATGTTGCTACAAATGACAAGAGTTCATTCTTTTTTCTTGGCTGAGTAATATTCCATTGTGCATATATACTACATTTTATTTATCCATTCATCTGTTGATGAACACTTAGGTTGATTCAATATCTTGGCTGTTGTGAATAGTGCTGTAATAAATGTGGAAGTGTAGCTATCTCTTTTACCTATTGATTTCCTTTCTTTTGGATATATACTCAGTGGGATTGCTGGGTCATATGGTATGGTATTTCCATTTTTAGTTTTTTGAGGAAACTCCATACTGTTTTCTATATGACTGTACTAATTTGCATTCCCACTAACAGTGTATAAGTTCCCCTTTATCTGCATCCTCACCAGCATTTGTTATTTTTTGTCCTTTTGATAATGGGATGAGATGTTATCTCATTGTGGTTTTAATTTGCATGTCCCTAATGATTATTGATGTTGAGCATTTTTCTTTTACTTTTCTTTTTCTGAGACAGGGTCTCACTCTGTTGCCCAGGCTGGAGTACAGTGGTGTGATTAAGGCTTACTGCAGCCTTGAACTCCCGGGCACAAGTGATCCTCCTGCCTCAGCCCCCCATATAACTGGGACTACAGGTGCACACCACCATGCCTAGCTAATTTTTTTTGTATGTATGTATGTATATGTGTGTATATATAGAGATATAGTAGAGATGGAGTGTCACCATGTTAGGCTGGTCTTGAACTCCTGAGCTCAAGTGATCCACCTGTGTTGGCCCCAAAGTGCTGGGATTACAGGCATGAGCCAGCATGTCCAGCTGAGCATTTTTCAATATACCTGTTTGGCCATTTGTACATCTTCTTTTGAGAAATGACTATTCAGATTATTTTTTACCCCTCTTCAACTCTGATTTTTTTTTTTTTTTTTTTTTGCTGTTGAATTGTTTCAGTTCCTTATATATTCTAGATATTAACCTCTTATTAGATGGATAGTTTGCAAATATGTTCTTTAATTCTGTATGTTGTCTTTTCACTCTGTTGATTATTTCCTTTTCTGTGCAGAAGGTTTTAGTTGGCTATAATCCCATTAGTCTATTTTTGTTTTTGTTGCCTCTGCTTTTGAGAGCTTATCAAAAAAATCTTTGGCAGGCCCAATATCCTGAAGCATTTCCCCAGTGTTTTCTTCTAGTATAATAGTTTTATAGTTTCAGGTCTTACATTTAAGTCTTTAATCCATTTTGATTTGTTTTTTTATATATGGTGTGAGATAAGGTCTAGTTTTATTCTTCTACATATGGATATTCAGTCTTCACAGAACCATTTATTGAAGAGACTGTCCTTTCCCCAATATATGTTCTTGGAATCTGTGTTGAAAATCAGTTGGCTGTCAATATACTGATTTATTTCTGGGTTCTCTATCCTGTTCCATTAATCTATGTGTCTGTTTTTATGCCAGTACCACACTGTTTTGGTTACTATTGCTTTGTAGTATATTTTGAAGTCAGGCAGTGTGATGCCTCCAGCTTCGTTCTTTTTGCTTAAGATTGCTTTGCTATTCGGATTCTTTTGTGGTTCCATACAAATTTTAGAATTGTTTTTCTATTTTCTGTGAAGAATATCATTGGTATTTTGATAGGGCTTGCATTGAATCTGTAGATGGCTTTGAGTAGTAGAGATGTTAAAAAGTTCTTTTTCCCTTTCCTTGTAGTTTATTCATTTATGCCAAGTTCTTTTTCTACTTGTGTTTATGATTTCACTTTGTGCTGAAGTTTCTTCTCAAATTTCTAGTGATCCCTGGTTGTCTATTCCCATTTAAATGTGAACCACAAAAACAATAAAAAACTGTGACCATAAAGTGGGCTTTTCTGTAGGTGACCAGGTTATAAGCAGGAAGGCTTATTTTCCTTGTTTTCAAGAAGGGCTTAAAGATTAGGGTCTTTTGATCTTTTCTTTGGGCCATTCAGTTTCTCCCCAGAAGGATTTTTCAGCTTCCTGCCATGAGGTGTGTGCTTGGCTGATGGCATTCTGCACACAGGATGGAGTCTTACTCTTTGATAAGCAGATTTTTATTTAATGCCTGTTTTTAGTTTAGCAACTCACCCTTGCCCTCTATTCTCAGTGCCTCTAAGTTTGGTGATTATAATGCCAATTATACTGCATTTCTAAAGTGTATAAGTTGATATCTCTTAGTTCTATTATAACTTGCCTTATTAAGGTTCTATGATTAAGTCAATAGAACTAAAAAAATCAAACATATTTAACATTCTGAGAAGACAGCAAATGTTTTAAAAAGTTACATGCAATGAGAAAAATTACAGAGAAAAAAGAAAGAGTTTTCTTTAGGTAGAGATGTTTTCAACAGATTAATCTTTGATCTGATAAATGTATGTGATGAAAATAAGGAAAGGCAAGTTGCTAAGCTGCTGTCATATGTGATCTAGCAGTCATCTAGGACATAGGACAAGTCATATGTGGGCAGCCATAACCAAGACACAGCTAGTAGATTGAAACAAGATCAGTGGATACAGGCCTGGTGCGGTGGCTCACACCTGTAATCCCAGCACTTTGTGGGGCGAGGTGGGCAAATCACTTGAGGTCAGGAGTTTGAGACCAGCCTGGCCAACATGGCAAAACCCCTGTCTCTACAAAAAATACAAAAATTAGCCAAGCGTGGTGGCGCACACCTCTAATCCCAGCTACTCAAAAGAAAAAAAAAAAAAAAAAAAAAACCAGAAACAGAGAAAACAGAGGATACAGCGTGTAAACACTGACAGATGCACACCCTGAAGCCTAGAGGTCAGGAGATGCCTACAAGAGTAAGCAGAAGTCCTTTCTTAAAGCTAAGGGCAGAGAGAAGTTGCAAGAAAGAGAAAAACGACAGCATAGAGCATGGTATGACTAACGTAGAAGTAGGAGACTTAGGAACTGAGATCAAGAGGTGTCAAGTGTCAACAATGGTGTTGATCCATGACCATGAACCATATCTTCCTTGCTAAGGGAACAGCAAGATGAACCTATCCTAGGACTGTGACCCTTAAAAACTACGCTTTTGTGAGGTCCCATTATAGGAGGGTTCTTTGTTCCCTTGGGTTGGCCCTGTGGCAAGATTCAGGTCTTTCTTATGTCTGGTGGTGAAGTGAGCCTTTAGTTTTTGCCATTAGGAGCAAATACAAGGCCTTTGTAACTAGAGTGTGGGAAAATATTTCTGCTCTTCTGGATGTTAGCACTTCTGACAGGCTGGCTTTTCTTTCTGGAGACTTAACAGTTGCTTTGTAGTTCTCCCGAAGAGTCCCTCTCTCACTTCCTCTACTTCTCTTGCAAGTTAACCTCATTCATTTTCATTCTTCTAGAGAGGGATGACCCAGTTCCTGGGATTAGGCCCTTCCAAAGCTTTCTCTTTCTCATCCCACTCCTTAGGGTCACTAGTCAGGGGGGAGAGTGGGTGAGAAGAGTTTGCTCCACTTTTCATGGGGCACCATGGTTCCCTGGAGCAGGTACTGATGTGTCCTGGTGGCAGGGAGCAGTGGGACTGGCTCCCCTGGGCAATTTGCAGGGTTGTCCAAGCAGCTTCAGTAAGCATCATCTTTCTTTGAAGTCACCTGTTTTGTTTTTGAAAAAAATCATGCAATTACATTTAAATCTATACTATTTTCTAATTGTTCTAATATTTAAATATTAGAATTACATAAAGATTGGATAAATAAAATAATATGATTTCCCTCAAATTTTCAAGTACCTTTGATGCTCGAGCTTTATGATATGACCATGAGTCGTCTGTGGCTCTCTTCTGTGAATCTCTGGGGACAATGTATAAACTGGTTTGAGAAGTAAAGAATCACAAAGGACATAGAACCAGACTTCAGATGATGTGGCTCTATTCCTGGTTCTTCACTCACAGGACATATGCCTAAGGGTCAACTGCTGGGTCTCTGTTTGGTCATCTGTAAAATGGGGAGGTTGGAATAGGTATTCTTTTCCCTTATTAGCCTTTTCTCTCCAGAATGACCTAGATTTTGTCTCAACATTCTGCTTCATTTTACACAAAATCATAGCCACCCTGTAATCTCTTTGGACTTCCTTTTATTTGCAATATATGTGGCTAAATGATACTTGTCCTTCCTGTGAGGTCATAGGGAGCCATTAAGAATAAAAGTTATTGCAAAGCTCATATAAAGAGAGAAAATCATATAAAGTCATGTTATTTAATTTTATGCCCATTTGGTTCCAGTTCCAACCTCGTATTTTTTGTTTTTTTGAGACAGTGCAGTGACATAATCATGGCTCACTGGAGCATTAACCTCCTGAACTCAAGTGATCCTCCTACCTCAGCCTCCCTAATAGTTGAGACTAATGGCCTGCACCACCATGCCTGGCTAATTTTTGTATTTTAGGTAGAGATGAGGCCTTACTATATTGCCCAGGCTGGTCTCGAACTCCTGGGCTCAAGTAATGCACCTGCCTCGGCCTTCCAAAGTGTTGGGAATACAGGCATGAGTCACTGTGCTTGGCCCAACCTTGCATTTTCATTTAAACCCATATGTGTTTATGTATGATGTGTGTATGAGTGTGGGTGTAATTAGGTTTGTCAAATTATTTTCTTGGCTTAAAGTCTCTTGCAGGCATAATGCTTTTAAACAGTCAAAACAATTAATAAAAAAGTGGAATTGTTTTGACTAATATCATTAGAGAAGGAATGTTAAGGTATTATTTTATAAGGTATATAAGGTAAGGCAGTTTGAAGATGAGTGTATATATGCCTGAAACATGGCTCTGGGTCTTTTATGTGATCAAAGTTGATACAACATCTCAAAAGATTATATTGGGTTTTAAAAATTTATTTTTCTTTTTTATATAGAATTCACTTATTTTTCAGAGGGACAGAAGTCCTGAGGTAAAGTAGTTCCTCCTTTTATAAGGTGTTATTCCATCTTATGTGGGACAATCTGTAATTTGCTCATAAGACGTGGATGCCAGCTCCATGGGGAGGAACTTGGGGGCCATCGCAGTTTCAAAATTAGGCCACTACACGAAAGGCCCAGAACCCACAGAGGAAGATTTTAGCAAACGTCTCTGGCCAAGGAAACACCTTAACCATCCACAGAGATATTTGGGCCACAGTTTTCAGGGTGTCCTTACCCTCTAAGCTCGGTGGGATGAGCAGAAAATGTGCTTTCTGACAATGCGGCTGTTCTCTGGGAGTTTATCAAGGGACAGTCCTACTTGGACAAGCCTGAACCAGCCTCTACAGTCCCATCTCCTGCCATTCCCCACAGGGCTCAACAGTCTTTAGCCAGGTTGAACAATTTGCAGTTCCCTAGACAAAACCATCGGGTGCTCTCATGTTCCTTTCTTCTTTGCCCAGCTGGTGGAATCCCACTTGTCATTCAGTGTATGCTTGGGCAGGCTCCTCTGCAGAACTTCTCCCCTGGGGGCTTCTCTGTCCCAGGGAGAGTGAGACGTTCACCCACCATGTACTAACATCCTCACACATCGCTCTTCTCATTCGGATTGTGATTTTAAGATATTGTCTGTTCTGCTGCTAGACTGGGCACTCTAGGAAGGGAGGGACTGGACAGATTCATTTTTGTATCCCCAGGCTGGTCCAAGATGAGTAAATAAATGTTTGTTCAAACAACTAGTGAATGTTCTGCTTACTTAGGTTTGTGCTCGCTCTAGATTATTTTGTCTTTAGCCTCTCCAAATCAACCAGATAGGATTCATGTGGTAGTGGTTTGAGTGCATGTACTACGAGCACCTGCTACTTACTAGCCATGTGACTGTTCTAAGCCTCAGTTTTCTCATCTGCACAATGGGGATAATAATGGTACTTACCTCACAGAGTTGTTATGAGGATGACGTGAGTTAGTATTTGTAATCCTGAAGGTATATTTTAAATAAATAAAATAATTTTGGGGAATGTGAATCAACACAATAGACAGAAAGGTGATAACTGTGGGTCCATTCCGCAGATTGTATAGACAATGATATTGCCAATGGATGCCATGCAAATTTATGTCCTATATAATGATGGCTAGAACTGAGTCCAGAATAGCTCATTGTAGGAGTGATAAATTCTCTATTATCAATTGGAAAACACCACAAACCTTCAGCTCAGGAAAAGAACACGTAAGTTTAGTGCCCTCTTCACTTATTTTTTAACCTTAAACTTTGTAGTTCTCATTTGATCACATCACTACCCTGTTTGAAACTTGATCTACCTTTTGTCCCAAACCCCTCAATGTGGTTTCCCAGGCCCTCTGTGACACCCCTGCCCTCTACACCTGCATCTTGACCCCATTCGCTTTGTCTTTACTGTTCCAGTATGAAGTTTAAGATGTGACCTCTTCTCTGTTCCCAAACGCGCGGGGCTCTCTCCGGACTTTCTTCAGTGCTTTCTTTTCCTTCTGTCTGCATAAACATCCCTCCTCACAGTGCTCTGCTTTGAAATTCAATTTAAGCACCACCTCTTCTGGCAAGTAGTTTTGCCACCTGCTCCCCTAGCACGCTGGGCTCCCCTTATCAAGCCGTTGACCACAGTTTAGGGTGTTTTGTTGCTTAATTGTCAGCCTTTCCCACCGGATTACAAACTCCAAAAAGCGGGAGCCAGGCCTGTTTTGCTCAATCCTGTATCCCTAGTATCTTAAACAAGGCCTGGTATGCAGTTGGCACTCAATAAATACTTATTGAATGAGTGTTTAATTTTAGAAATCAGAAACTTTGAATTCTAGCCCAACCTAGATTTCAACGGGCTGGGTATCTGTCCCCAAGTCCTCCAGCTTTTTGCAATGAGATTGTCCATTAAGACTGAGAGAATCCGGCTTGAAACCCCACATTCCATTTACGATGGGCGATCTACTCTTTGGAGATGATTGGAGAATGGTTCCATTACTTCCCAGCATCTCTGCTGATCTTTTACTTCCTGTTCCCGCTGGCCCTTTTCTATGCTGCAGCTCTTGCTGGACACTATCTCAATTCCTTTATTACCCGAAGTGTCCCATCTCAAGGCTCTGTGTGTCATGGAGTGGTTACTCAGCAGTGCAGCACAATAAGCAGCTTCAAATAAACTATGACAAGTGGAGTGAGGTGAGGGAGAAGTGGGGGGTTAGAAGTGGGGTTAATGGGTACTAAAAGTAATTAGAAAGAATGAATAACATCTAGTATTTGATACCACAACAGAGTGATTATAGTCAATAATAACTTAATTATACATTTTAAAATAGCTAAAAGAGTAAAATTGGGTTGTTTGTAACACAAAGGATAAATGCTTGAGGTGATGGATGCCCTATTTATCCTGATGTGATTATTGCACACCATATGCCTGTATCAAAGATCCCCTATGCCCCATAAATATATACACACCTGCTATGTGCCCACAAAAATTAAAAATTAAGAAACCTATGGTGCATCCCTTTTTTCAATGGTCCTATGTCTATTCTTACCCATAAGATTCTTCTTGTTCATCTTTGGAATTCAGGTGACAGGATCCTGTGATGATTCTGGAACTCGCTTTGTCTTTTCTGCTCCTAAATCCTGAAATTCCTGGTAATTTCTTGTACAGACCCAGCTTAGCTGTTTTATTGTCTGGCTGTTACTCATCCAGGCTCTGTCCCTAGGATTTTTGTCATAATCAAACTTGTTCGTAATCACAAAGGCAGCATAGAGTTGTGTTAAGAGGGTATGCACTCGAGCCATACAACATGCTTCCAAATGGAGTCTCCACTATCCCTGGCTGTGTAGCTTTTCCATGTTACTTAACTTCTACCTGCCTGAAGTTCCTTATCTGTAAGATGGCCATTGTAGTGATGCAAATGGTAATTGTAGTGAGCATCAAGTGGGTTGATACAGGGAAAATACTTAGGAAATTGCCTGGCACATAGTAGGCACCCGCTGAATCTTAACCATTTTTATTATTAAGGTATACTTATGATGAAGACAGCTTTTTCCTTGAGAGGAATTCTTCCAAAATCAATTTAAGTAGCAGTTCATTTTTTCCCATTACACTAATTCCAAGTCACCTGCTGGCTTTCTAAGATGTGTCTAACTATTGTCAGCATAAAGGACCTAGCTAAGAAGGCCATCTCAGGAGCAGACTGGACTTAGTGCTTGGTTCTACCTGGTTTCCCTGTGTGATTTTGGGAAATGTATACCTTTTTTAAAAAAAATAAATTTTATTGTGTATATTTAAGAGATTATAACATGATGTTATAGGATATAGATAAATAGTAAAGAGATTACTTAGTGAAACAAATTGATATGTACATCATTACACATAGTTACCCATTTTTAAATTTTTGTGGCAAGAGTAGCTGAAATCTACTCATTTAGCAAGAATCCCATATATAGTACAGTTAACTTCTTTAAGACAGTTTCTTCATCTTTACAGTGGAGACAACTGCCCCCTAGAGTTTGTGTGTGTGTGAGCATTAAATGAGGTAATGGATGTAAAGCGTTAGTATGGTGTCTGGCATGTAATAAGCACATCATAACTGTAAGGGTTTATTACTATTATATTAGTTTTGCTTTTACATTTTTTAAATAATCAAGAGTTACAGAATGTGCTTCTGGAAGGCTGAAGGATTAAGTAGCACCTCACTTCACTGCATGTTGTGTGAGATATCTTGTTGATTTAGAGGAGGTTTGAAGTTCAATGAAACCCTTATAGTAGTGGCAGTGCCCCTTATAGAAAGAGGCATGACATACTTTTTGTGAAAAGATGGTGAAATGGTTCCACCTGGTATTTCCAACATGGTGGAATTAGAAACCATTTAACAGAAAGCTTCTCTTTTCTCAAGGGACCACAGCTTCTGCCTAGAGCTTTCTACTCCTTTTGGCTGGTAGTATAGGGATGGATGTAGCTTACTATCCAGCAGGAAGACTGACTGAGTGATACCCTAATGGAGCCACTGGCAAAGGATAAACCAAGATAGAAACAAAGCTGCCTTCCAAATAATGCTCAGTGCCTTTCTTGATAGTTTCCATTATAATTCATTCCCGTTAGAAGTACTTTAGACTGTGTTAAAGCTATTTACATTGTAATTTCAGAGCAGACTGTAAACTTAAAAGAACACACACAGTTTCTTAACAATTAAAAAACAAATGAAAAGAAATAAAAGATTTGCATTCAGAATCCAAATTCCAAAACCAGTGAGATGATGAAAAACGTCTGCATTTCACTTGAACACGAGGCAACACGTTTCAGGAAAAAATGCACACTTTAAATAATCATTCTGGTGCTGATTGTGTAAACATATATATCAAAGAGGGTAGAGAATCAAAGATACAAAGGAAGAAAGGACCCTTTAAGAGTTGGATGATGCTGAATTTAGTTTGAATTTTCAGCTAAGATGTGTAAAAAAATTTTGAACAGTTATTTCTTGTTCAGGTGGCAGTTAAGTTATATGACAAAACATTGGAGGAACAGTGTATCTACTACAGAAAGCAAGTGTCTAATATGTTATTCAGTGGCACTAATTCTTCTGTATCTGGGCCAAGGGAAAAAAAGTCTGGGTTAGTTAAATGAAGGCTCTTGCCAAGAGTTTTAAGACGCACATTTTACTAGATAATAAAATTTATATAGCTATATCACATGGGCACTTTGCAGGCAACCTGTAGTTCAGGCTCACTGCAGAATTTATTTTTTTCTTTTAACGAACATTCCTCACAATCAGATTTGTTAATAGTTTTAATTGAAATAGCTTTGGCTTCTAGCAATTTCTTACTCTGTCAGTAACTACCTCAGGCAGCTTTGGACTACAGGGGGAAGAAATACAAGGAATAAGTAGAACCACATCCTTTATTCTGCTGTCAGATAGTCTCTCTATCCTGCCCTAAGCTAGAGGAAAGATCTTCCTTCTCCCCGCTCAATCCCCCAGCATCAAAGTGTCCCCCGGCCAACTCAGGACTATTTTTGGGTATAGAAACAAAATTTTCCTGACATTTGTTGTGGTCGTGGATGTAGTGCTGAACTTTGGCTTAGCAGGAGATAGTGGTCAAAGCTTCAAACCTCAAAACTCTGATTTATAAATGGAAAATGATGGAAAGGATCTTAGTGATTATCAGTTTAAGAAACCTAAAGCCCAGAAAGTTGAAGTGACTTACTCAAGTTACCTGATGTGTTAGGGTAGGTTGAGAACCAGTGTCTTCTCTGCTTTCAGCTTCCTGCTATTATGGAGGTACCATATCCTGTTGTTGTGCTTGTATCTCCTTGAGCTCATCCTATGATGAAGAGTGGCTACATTGCTTGACAGATGGTGACCTTTATGCAGTCAGTCTGACTGATGGACATTCATCATATCTTTATAGAAATAGTTGAGTATATTCAACAATACTTGTGCACTTGGATGGTATTAGCAATGCCCTCTTTGAATACTATGAAACTTTTGGGCTACTATGTAAATAAATTCAATCCTGGGAGAGGTCTTGTTCATGTAGAGCATCAACAGAGTGAGATCTTCAGCTTCTTCCCTACACTCTGCCTGTGAGAGTGCTTGTGGAGTGGCTACAAGCTGGTGCCTGTCTCCCCAGATGTAGGCCCAGGCTCTGTGGTAGGTGTGGCCTGAATGTTGTCAGTTACCCACTTCTATAAATATCCCAGTCACATCTACCCACTGATAGCCCCATGGTCCTGGTGGCCCTCCTCACATGTACTAATCCCTGGAATTCTGTAACAGACCTTAGCACCTCCTCTTGTCAATAACAAACAGCTCAAGGATTCCCTGGGATGTGTAGGGTGAAGCTTTATCAATTAAGTTTATTGACTTTTTACCTCTCATGTTAATCTCTCAAACATGGAGCATGAGCAAGCCACATGTTTGCAACCACCTTTTAAATTTTCTTTTTTTTCCAGCCTAATTGATATTTGGATTGGGTTCATGATGAACCCAATTGGGGTTCAAATAGTAGAGATGACTCTAGGTCTTCCTAACAATCACACATTACTGTTCTCCTGCTTACATTCAACTTTCTGTGGTCTTCCTCAAAGAGTCCCACTAGAAGCATCCCATTTTGTCTTCCCTCATCCTGCTGGGGATCCTTCATCCTACCCTTGTGATGATACTCAGGTTTTTCTTTTAGCTCTATTACTCCTTTTTTCCTCCACATAAATCATGTTTTACATAAACTCCACTTTAACTCAGAGAAAAATCAGAAGACTTGTGAAATGCATTTATTTGCATAACAATTCTATAAAATTGACCATTACTATTTCCATTTTATTGATGAGGAAGCTGAGACTTAAGAGATTAATAGCTACTAAGTGGCAGATGTGGGATTTAGGACCTAGGCTTTTAAGTAGTATACTATACCAGTCAGTGTTAGTCTGTTTTCACACTGCTATAAAGAACTACCTGAGACTGGGTAATTTATAAAGAAAAGAGGTTTAATTGACTCACAGTTCTACATGGCTGGTGAGGCCTCAGGAAACACAATCATGGTGAAGGGGAAGCAAGCACTTTCTTCACAAGGTGGCAGGAGAGGCGGTGGGTGGGAAGTGCCACACTTTAAAAACCATCAGATCTTGTGAGAACTCATTATCATGAGAACAGCATGGGGGAACCCCACCCCCCGCCCTGGCCCCATGATCCAATCACCTCCCACTAGGTCCCTCCCTCGACACGTGGGTATTACAATTCTAGATGAGATTTGGGTGGGGACATGGAGCCAAACCATACCACAGTCCCACTTACCTTAGACTGGTTTCAGCATTTTGAGTCTTGATGTTGAAGTTAAGCACAAAAGTCTGCCATTTCCCATGACTCTTAGTACCAAAGCCAAGCCAGGAACACCAAGGATGCTGGAAGTATTCCTGAACTTAAATCTCATATCTTTAAAATCTCTTATATATTTTTCATCTTTCCTTTGCATTCTCATTTTTTTTCTTTTGTTCCTTAGCTCATGTCCCTTTCTGTATCTTCAAACCAGATGTTTGCAAATCACGTTGCAAATATCTTTGGTACTGAACTATACTAGGACTATTATTATTCTTTTGGTTCCTCTGATTCCATGGTCTGTTGGATACATATGGTCTTCACATAGGGAGGGGTATGGAGAGGGAGCCCAGCAAAGGTCAGAAGACCTTAATATTCCATTTCACTTATGGCTACCTCTGCTTACGATGGGAGGCATCCCATATTCAAGTTTCAATGACAGTGTAGGAAAAAATGGTTGTCTTAGTCTGTTTTGTGATGCTATAACAGAATACCTGAGACTGAGTAATTTATAAAGAACAAAAATTTATTCTTTCACCGTTCTGGAGGCTGGGAAATCCAAGATTATGGTGCCAGCATCTGGTGTTGGTGTTGGCCTTCTTACTGCATCTTCCCATAGTGGAAGACAGAAGGGCAAGAGAGGGGCAAACACTGTGCCTTCATGTCACAGAAGAGCAGAAATGAGTGGATCTATTCCTACAAGCCCTTTTAATAATGGCAATAATCAATTCATGAGGGCAGAACCTTCATGACATAAACACCTCCCAAAAGACCCCACCTCTTACCGCTGTTGCGTTGGGGAGTAAGTTTCTAATACAGACATTTTGGAGGGGACACATGCAAACCATAGCAATGGTTTTCTTTAACATAATCTTCAAGAACAGATTTTGTATAATTTGAGAGTAGTATTTTCTAGCACAGAAGTAGAGAATGTTTTCCATTTGTATCTATTGTTTTAATTTTTAGTGAATATGAATATTGTATGGATCATCTTTGATTTAAAATTTTGCCTTAAAGGGGCTTTACATATTGAAGGAGACAAATTAATGTAGAATATGGTGATGCATGTTCCTAATTTTTAAAAGTGAGCACCTGTAGCAAGACTTTTATGTAGCTTTGAGTGTGTGAAGTTGTGCACTAGGTATTTTTAGATATAGAAATACTATAGTTTTGGGGACATTTTATTGGCTTTGGGAATAGTAAAACAGTTTGGAACTTGAAATGTTTGCTGAGTGTCTGAGTCTTACAGTAGCTATGATCAGAGAAATTTATTTCAATTTGGTTTAAGAGAAGTCAGATGGACTGAGTAGAAGTTTCTTCTGATGTTTGTGTGTCAATAAAAATTCGGCTTCCTGAGACAATACAGGTGCTGCCAAACTACCATTTTATCCTAGATAAATGGAGTAAGCATGCAATCAAATAGTACTGATGTTGAATTATCCAGATGTGCATATAGTCTGATTTCTCTGGTCCATGTTCTGATTATATTTAGTCAAAACTCCCCAGAAGGCACCTTTCTGTTTTGCCCAAGTTTAATGAGAATGCTTGGCTGTACTTGTTGGGGGAATGCATTAATTTACTTCGAATGGCAATTAGAGAGTTCTATCACTATTATCATCATGGGCTTTGTCATCTGTCAATTTGCCAAACATGAAAAAATAAAATGTGACTGTTGCACAGTTTCTAACAGAGATAATTGAATTCTCCTCAAATTTGTAACATTTTTATCTGTATCATGAAACCTCAGAGGGAGCTACTACTTGCAATTCTGTGAATTCAATTGGTTTTTGAGAACAAATGCAACCAGAAATTTTCACATTGTATTGTCAATTATGTAGAAACTTCACTGAATCTAAACTCTGTGGCTGCTTCTGTTTACTCCTTTATCATGCAAGCACACAATTTTAGAAATTTACAATATATGCTAATAATTTGATTAAGGAATTTTCTAGAAAGGAAGATCTATCATACAACAGTGTTTAAAAGAATAAACCTCAAGCTTACATAAATTGTGCAAGGCTGGGCTTGAGTTTGTACCATTTAGAAGAAATGAACAAACCCAGCCTCCAGGTGCTTTTATCTAACCTATGTTGACTACCTCTGTGAGGTTGGACTTTAGTCTTTTCAGCCTCTTAATTTTTCCCGTTCCACCTCAGCACCTTCCTTTCCTTCATCCACAGCTGGGGCAGATCTAATACCAATCAATCACATATATTTGGTCACTGTCTTTTCATTGTGGTGCCATTTCAACTAGGCATTTATATGTCAAGCCTTTTCTTTTCTAATTGGGGAATCCTCTGCCTCCTACTTCAGCCAAATTTCTGACAAAGAATTGTGCTTAGGAGCTTACTCCCTTCACTAAGAGAAGCAATACCATTCTACCACACTAGGCCATCAAATTATGTAGTAATTTGATGCCCCTAGCAAAACAGTATTAGCCCATCTATTGCCTTCCTAGTAATGGTTACAATGTCTCCAAATAAAGGAATAGAGAGTCTCTCTCTCTCTCCTTTTTTTTTTTTTTTTTTTTGAGATGGAGTCTCGCTCTGTTTCACAGGCTAGAGTGCAATGGCACCATCTTGGCTCACTGCAACCTCCGCCTCCTAGATTCAAACAATTCTCCTGCTTCAACCTTCCCAGTAGCTGGGATTACAGGTGCCCGCCACCATGCCCAGCTAATTTTTGTATTTTTAGTAGAGGCAGGGTTTCACCACATTGGCCAGGCTGGTCTCAAACTCCTGACCTCAGGTGATAATCTTCCTCAGTCTCCCAGATTGCTGGGATTACAGGTGTGAGCCACAGAGCATGGCCTAGAGATTCTCTTTTTAAGGGGATTGATTGGCAGTGGCTTAATATTTCTTAATGATCATATAATTCAGATATAATCCATAAACCAATAGATTGTCTTTTTATAACTCCCAACCCTTATTGTGTGTCTCTTAGGAATTTCTAACTACTAGATATTCATTTACTTACACATTTGTGCTACTGAATATCAGGAACTGAACAGTATATGCAAAAAGAGCTGCAATTACAACTGAGTCCATGCTCAATGGCTACCCTCTGGCTTGCTCAAAGAACCTCGCATTCTGATTCACTTTGAAGTCAAAGGTTTAGTTCTGACTTGATGTATCCATTTTCTATTACTGGGGCAACAAATGATCACAAACTTAGACTAAACAATGTAAAGTTTTGATCTTTAAGTAGTTAGGAAGTTCAACGTGGGTTTCACGGGAGTAAGATCAAGGAACAGTAAGGGCTGCATTTCTTTTTGAGGGTTCTAGGGCAGAATCCGTTTCCTTGCTTTTTTTCAGCTTCTAGAGTCTAACTGTATTCTTTAGCTCCTATCCCTTTCTCCATCTTTAAAGCCAACAATGGCAGGTCAAGTCCTCACTTTGCATCTCTGTGACCTCTCTTCAGTCATTGCCTCTCTCTCTTTCTCTTACCATAGCTGGGAAAGTTCTCCACTTTTAAGGACTTGTGTGATTAGACTGAGCCCTCCACATCTCAAGGTCCTTGACCTTACTGATTTTTTTTTTTTTTTTTTGCCACATAAGGTAACATACGTACAGGTTTTAAGGAATAAGATGTGGACATCTTTGGGGCCATTATTTTGCCTACTATAGTAGGGTGGGAGAGGTTATTCAACCCTTATAAAATCTTTTCAAGTACATTTAAAATAAAAAGTGCTATTTATGAAAGTAGTCTCATTATTTAATAAATAAAAGATGAAGCTACACTCTTTGCTAATTTACTGAAGGGCATGTTAACAGATCTATTCAATGTAGTATTTGGCTCCTAGAGGGCCAAATGCTTTCCATTACTACAGCAGAAACATACTGAGAGACTAAAATATTAATAACCATAGATTCAGTAAATAGGGAATAAAACAAGATCCACAGGCATGCAAAATTCCAGGAAAATGCAAACTAATTTCTATATTGTATTTTGTTTCTTAAAAGACAAAACTCAAATGACTTAACAAAACATGGAAAATTTCACCCAGACAAAGACACGTTTCCATTTTTCCAGCACACCTCCCTACACGCTCTGCTTCTCTATAGAATTTCCTTTCTGGGTGAATCTTGGTCAAAATGGAAGATACTTGAATGCTTTATTATCCTGCAACAAACTGGATGAGAATATCTTTTAAATTATGGTTTCCTGATTGGTACACAAGAAAAATGTCTAAAACACTCTGAAAAGTTAAAGAATTTCTAGTGCAGAGATGACAATAATGGAATGTGGGTAAGTGAGGTTTTGACCCTGAAAAGGGAATGGGGGATGGAGCAGCACTATGGTGTATGTGACTGAGGTGTCAGGCTTAACGTGGACCCGCACTTCCTTTTGTTTCAAGTGTAACTTCAGAATGAGCCCCTGCGCCTTCCTGGTTGTAGGTAGGGATAGGAGTGGAGTAAAAGGGGAAACAAAAAAGCAAATTGAAATGTGAAGATGGGTGAGCAGGAAGGGAAGAGAACATAGATTCTTGCAAACATGCTTGTATGGACATTTAGGAGAAGAGAGAAAAAGTTCAATCTTGAATTTTAATGAAAATAGTTGATGATAAGAACCATGATGCATTATAAAATGACAAGCACTCTGTTAAGCATGTTACTTGTTTGGCCCATTCAGTTCTCTACCTTGCATGAGATAGGTATTATTCCGATTCCCATTTTATAGATGAGGAAATTGAGACAGGGAGAAATTAAAGTTGCTCCAGGTCACATGGCTCTTGGCACCAGAATTTTAAATTCCATTTGGTCTATTTCTTGTTCGCTGCCATCCCCAGAATGGCCTGGATCAGGTGGGGAGACAGCATCTCAGGCACAAATGTCTGCCACCTGACTGGTCTCCCAGGGTTGTCCTGAGGGATGGTGCTGTCCTGGAGTTGCTCTGATGTGGCCACTCTTGGGAATTGCTGTCTCTGAAGTGGACTGTTGGTGTGTGTCGATGTTTGGGTGTGAGGACCAATGTGTGCAAAGCACAAGCTTGGGGGTGGGGAGTTGGAGGACAGCCTTTCCCTATCTGGTTCACCCAGGTAACTGGCCCTTCCCTGTCTGCTTTCAGCTATAGAGGTCCTAGGGCATCTTAGGGGAACAGGGCCTGCAGTGGCTGAGTGGGCGTGACTATGCTTCTTTCACGCTAGGTTCTCAAGCTGGCTCCACATCCCGGGCCCAGTGCACAATTCCTGGGAGAGAGGCTGAGATTCTTCCCCGCTTGGTGTTGGACTATTCCCCCCACCATGGTGGGGAGCATCAAGTTCAGTGCTTAAAATGGTGCCATCCCTGTTCATGCAGAGATAGCACGCTGCATGTTAAAATATACACAGAGCAAGGTGCATGCATTTATTAGACTTTTCCTCTTCACAAAAATAAACAGGAATTGTGGAACCCAAATGAACCTATTGGATTCTGAGTGTATTTACTAAGCCAACACATGTAAATGCATTGATTCAAAGCATATTCTATGGCAAGTACCATTTTCAATTCTTTGAGAGACAGCACGAGTGGCACATAGTAGCTGTGAGGTGAACATGAGATGAAGCCACCTAAGAGAAGTACAGGACATGGTTTCCACAAACCTCAAATCCCAGTTGGAGGAAATGACATACACGTGAAACCAAAGAGAAACATTGTATTTTAAAGTGGGGCAAACACTGCAAGGGACATAACATTGTGGAGTAGCACCCCTCAGCGGAGATTTAGTGAGTGTAGGTTAAATCTTGAGGAACACTTGGAAGGAACTGCAGAAATAAATTGGGAGAGATTAGGAGGGGCCCATTCTAGGCAGAGATTTCTGCGAAGGTGTGGGAATGAAAATGGCCTGTGGCAGGAAGAACGGTAGAACTACAGAGGAATGCGGCAGTTCCGAAGCTACTGGAGGGTGGGTGTGCAGAGCTGACGGGGACACAACCTCCCACACGCGGGCGACTCCTGTGGACTAGGAGAGGGTGTCTTTGGACCTAGTCAGGATAGGGCTGTCTCACAGATGGCCTTGGGTAGTGTCATGCTCGTCCGTGTGAAGAGACCACTAAACAGGCTTTGTGTGAGCAACACGGCTGTTTATTTCACCCGGGTGCAGGCGGGCTGAGTTCGAAAAGAGAGTCAGCGAAGGGAGATAAGGGTGGGGCCGTTTTATAGGATTTGGGTAGGTAAAGGAAAATTACAGTCAAAGGGGGGTTGTTCTCTGGCGGGCAGGAGTGGGGGTGACAAGGTGCTCAGTGGGGGAGTTTTTGAGCCAGGAAAAGGAATTTCACAAGATAATATGATCGCTCAAGGCAAGGACAGGCCATTTTCATTTCTTTTGTGGTGGCATGTCATCAGTTAAGGCGGGGCAGGGCATTTGCTCTTTTGTGATTCTTCAGTTACTTCAGGCCATCTGGGCATATACATGCAAGTCACAGGATGCGATGGCTTGGATTGCGCTCAGAGGCCTGACAGGTAGTATTGGGAAGGAACAGTAAGACACTCAGTGCACGCTTGTTGGACTGAATTGGAGACAAATCTAAAAGCAGTATATAGAATGAATCAAAAGAGTTTTAAATCTGTAGCTCTTATTTGAGAATATTAAATTCAGGTATTATTCTCCAAAAACAGAGGAAGTTTTTACTGGAGCTAGAGTTGAATGGAGAAATACAAGAACTGATTCTAAAAAGGTGATACTGTTCTAGGGGGCTGCGCGCCTCCCCCTTGCATTGGTGGGGAGGCAAGATGACAATAGGAAAATTATTAGCTTTGGGGTTCGGGAGTTCCCTGAGCCTCACCATGGGCCTATGAGGAGGTTTTCATGAGATGGGTTTTGCCAGACTCTTGGAGCAAAGGGGTAAACAGACAGGCTGTGGGAACCAGTCCAAGACCTGGGTGGAAGCCTGCACATCTCCTCTGGTGCAGAGAAGCTTTTGTTCTCCTGAGTGCTGGGCCCATGTTTTCTTCATCTGGCATGCCCCTAGGCCAAGATATTACAGACACCCTGTGAGGCAGCCACTCTAAAGACCCGTGTGGGGCCCATTAGAGCCTCAGCAGTGGCTCCCGGCATGCCCGGGAACAGCAAGACATCCTTTCAGCAACCCCAGTTTGTATCCGCAGAGTGAGAGCCGTTTTAATCTTCACTTTGCCTCCTCATGTTTCATTGTATTTAGAACTGGGTGTTTTTCTGCCATTATTTGGCGATTTTCTTGCAAGGAAGCCATTTTATGAAAAATGCCTGATTATTGCTGCCAGAAAAATAATATCCCACAATTTGCTTTAAATGACATAGTTTTAAAGTTAGTATTATTCAGACAAATGCAAACACTTTCAGTAATTACTCTGCATTTAATCACCACAAATCAGGTTCTCCCCATGTCCCTTTTCTCAGTGTGCAATAATGGAGTGTTTTAGACAGGTAAATACTAAACAGGGTCTTAGAGGGAAGGTATTTACCCTTTTCCACCATGTCTTGTAGGAAGCCTGATCCATTTCAGTGGAAACCAGTTGATGATCAGTGATCCTGGGTAAATATTTATGCTGTTAGGGCCTAAGAGCTGGTCAAGGGACATCACACATTTCCTCCAAGTGGTGAGGCTGAGAGAATCAAACCTTGGGAAATGGTGGATCCCGAAGCAAGATAGTGAGCTGCATTAGGGGTTTTTGTGAGTTGAATCCTCCCTTTGCAAAGATGAAAAGTCCAACCATCAGTGAAAACTTTTTGATGGGAACAGGCCTCAGAGCTTTGCTCACTCAGAGGATGTTTGGTGCCTCTGAGAGTTTAAGTGGATCCTGTGCTCAGTGGGGGTATGTGGCATAAAGGTTCTCACCAGCTCTCTGAAAGGACTAAATGAATGTTTCTGATGTGCCAGTATCTGGGAAAGTAACTTCGATTCTTCCCAGGTACTCAGCTCAGACTTTAACATTTGTGGGCAGAGTAATCACAGCTGAGTATAAAGATCTGGCAACGCCTTCTTACGTGAGCCAGCAGCAGCCAGAAACCTGTTGCTAGAAGCTTAGAAAGATATTGCCATCATACGAATCTCCAACGAACTTTCACCACTCCCTTTATGAAGCCAGGATACAAAACTCATTATAGGGGATTGTTCTTTCGTCTACATTGTCCCTAGGGGAAATGATAATCTTTGATGACCAAAATGCCAGCTGGATATTAATTACAATCCATGAGATTTCTGAATTGCTGAAAATGAGGATGCTAGCTTTCCTCTGCTTTCCAGAGAGGAGATTCCATTCACATTTATTTAGCACCTACTAAGTCCAGGCAGCATGCTTGGCCCTTTCCATGGGTCCTCCCAGGTGTGGGCTATGCATGTGGTGGTTTTGAATGGTGCTACTGCTTCAGAGCCCTGTCTGTAAGGGCAGGGTCTATTTAGATGGGACTGTAATACCCAGGGTTCACTATGGATAAGGCCTAATGGAACCCTGGATTCCTGTGTGCACGCTATTCTCTGTCAATGGGCATAAAGACAGCAAACCATTTAGCTTGCTAGTAGCTCTCCTTTCAGCAGGTTCAACAATTGTTTTTTCTCACATGTGGTTTACAGACCACTTGCATTAGAATCACCTGCTTGTCAAATGTACACCTATTGATTGAAATCTCTGGGAGGAGAGCCTGGGGACCTGTACTCTTAACAAGTTCTGAGGTAACTTTTATGCATCCTAAAGTTTGGGAACCAATGGCTTAAAGGATAAAATTCAAATTTCTACCCAAGGTAGGTGCCCTTTCACACCCTGACCTCAGCTCATCTTTCTGGCCTTCTCTCCAGGGTTCTGGGCTTCTCCTGGTCTCCTCCACCACAGGATGCTGTTGTTCCTGCTTTTCCTTCCACCTCTCACGCCCTTTCTTCTTTCTCCATTGATCAGTTTCTATTTGTCCTGCAGGCTCTGATCAAATGTCAGCATCCTGGTGAAGCTTTCCACACATCTGGAGGAAGAGTTTCTCACTCCATTCTGGTCTTCCTCCGTGGCTCTTTCTGGCTGTGAGCTCCTCAGGGTAGAGGCTGGGTTTTGGCACAGTGGACATTGCCTCTCAAATCCCATCATGGTGGAAACTGCTGACTCTACTAGTATGAGGATGCTGGAAATATTGGCAAATTGCCAGTATTATTCATTTTTAGCAAAGAAAATGAAATTGTTCTGTTAGTTTGGTGCCCATTCTGAGGCAGGAGAATAGAGAATTAGGGTAACCAAAGGTTAAGGCAGAAGCAAAAGAACAGCAGGTGCAGACAATTCTAAACAAGATTAGGCAGCATCCAGGCACATCCTTGCTCCTGTGATAACTAGACAGAGTTTCCACAGAGTCCTAGAGAGAAGGTATTTACCCTTTTCCATCACGTCTCATAGGAAGCCTGATCCATTTCAGCAGAAATCAGTTGACTATCAGTGATCGTGGGTAAATATTTATGCTGTTAGGGCCCAAGAGCTGATCGAGGGACATCACACATTCCTTCCAATTAGCCTCCGATTGACTGTGGGCCAAGTCTCCACTTCAGCCTCTGATTGGTCGCAGGCCAATCCTTCATAGGGTGTAATTGGAGGCCTCTAAAGGGCACCTGGGAGTGTTACCAAACTTTTACAGCTTAATAAAAACCCTAATAGGGGAGGCTCTTGGGCCACCTGCTCCAGCTTGCTCCCACTCCGTGGATTGTACTTTTGCTTCTTTAATAAATCGGTGCTTTCTTTACTTCATTTTGTTTGTCTTTCATTGCTCATTCGTTTGTTGCTTTGTTTGTGCATTTTGTTCAATTCTTTGTTCACTATGCCAAAGAAGCCCAGACAACTCACAGTCAAGACCTTCCATCTGATAACAATTCCACCTGGGTTTCTGAGGAAAAGGGACATGCTGAGAGCTGAGTTTTCTAAGGGAACTTAGGGAATGGAGGAGTTCCACAGCAGGGCACCATTTGCAGAACTAACTTTTCTCCCATCCTCCTTCCCTTTTTCACGTTTGTCATAAATAGTATTAATAACTGCTCTTGGAGAGCAAGGCCACCAAGAGGAAGCATTAAATAAACACTAATTGAACAAACTAAACCACAAGGACAAAATATATTTGTAAATTCAAAAATCTTAGTGCAGGCTCATAGAGCAAAAGGAAGAGTCAGGGTCTTAGGTCCTCTTGAAGAGAACACACATGATAGCGTGTGACTTTTTGAGAGATCTATTACATCTGTATCTAGAATCAATCTAATGTGCCAATTTTATTACCTATTTTATCTAGAACAGGGGTCTTTACAAGGATCCAAGGATGTACCTCAAGGGATCCTTGTGCCCTTGAAATTGTTTATAAAATTTGGCATGAACTTGTATACGTATTTCTGAGGAAACACCCATTTTTTTCCATCTGTTTTAAAAGGGCCTATAAACTTGAAAATTTATAAGAATGCTCTAGAATCCCCCAGTTCTGGAGTTTCATTCTTCAGCAGCCATGAGAAGGGGCTTCAGAGACAGGCTTCTGGGTTCAGATTCTGTCTTTGCCTATTTATTCACCATGTGACCCCAGGCAAGTTATTTGTGCTCTCTGGGCCTTAGTTTCTTTGGCTGTATAATGGGATGATAATGTTACTTTACAGAATTGTGAGATTAAATGAGTCTGTGCATGTGAGGTGCTTAGGACAATGCTTATATTATGCAGTCAATAAATGTCAGCTGTGTTAATATTATTGCTGTTTATTTTATTTTATTATTAACATCTAGTGAGTCTTGAGTCTCTGACAGACCTTTGTTTACCTACTCTCCTTGCAGATCTCTGCCTCCTTTATCCCCTAGCTCATTGCCCTATCCTTTGGTCTATCAGTTTAGGGATAGATGAATAACTCCTGTGTCTTGCATTGAAATACCCATGGTATTCTTGTATTAACAAGATTCTTTAGTAGCATTCTTATAAATTTTCAAGTTTATAGGCCCTTTAGTAGGTAGTAATATTCAGATCTATTCCTACTTTGCTACTCCTAATCAATGATACTCTGTATTCTCCATTAATGTGCTCTGCATAAAATTTTGCATAATTTTGCATTTTCTGCATAATTCTATTTTGCTGCATAACAACGTGTCAATTCATTTTCCCCTTTCTGTGCCCTGGAAAGAAAGTTATCTGACATGACTGGCAATCTCACAAGTGTTTGCTCATTAACATTACATCTTTGAAACATTCCCCAGAGGTATGCTAACAGGCAACAAGCAAAACAACAATAAAGAAAATCAAGGCAGAAAAAAATATACATTACTGCAAAACAGATTTGTAGCTTTCAGTGCTTACCAGTCACTCTGCTGCTCAGCCTCCAAGTTGTTAATTGTATGTAATTATGAAGTGCTGAACTATGAATGGTCCTGACTTGAAGTAGGGAACGCAGAATAAGACTGTATTCAAATGATGCATTGATCCATGAAGAGTGATATGCTGTTTACAGTCTCAATGAGTCATTTCCCTCATAGTTTTATAATTCTGCAGATAGTATTTTTAGTTGTGGAGAAACTTCAAGAAAAATGTTGCAGACTAGGAACATGTTCCACATCAGGGGTTTAGGGAATTGAATATAAATAATATCTGTTTCATTAGCTTATACCTCAGGACAGAGGATTTTCATTTTGATAATTTGGACCTAAATCTTTTCACAAATATTATGCAAACACTCTTTACAGCAAATGCAGAGGATGCTTGGGAACTATAAGAAGAACTAGAAAAGAACAAACAGCTTTAAATGTGAAAGGCTGTGAACTCTTAGAGGAGGAGAGGACATTTTGAGTTGCCCTCTAAACCAGTCTCGAATAGTTTTGTAGTATGGAGGTTTTGAAAGCTGCCATGGTGGTTTCTTTTGAACTGTAGGTAAGCTTGAAAGCAATTTAGAGCCAATTAAGAATCTGAATAATGATAATTGACAACAATTTCATTTAGCTGTTGTTTATTGTACTTTCTAAGTCTGGAAAAAGTATTCTTTAGACTGAATCACACTAGAGGACGTTTCTAATCATAAGATGAGTGTAGGTGGTCTGTAGGAGACTTTGGGCTTTTATGTTGTTTATAAGTATTGACATATTTGTTTCTAGAGTCAGAAGTTCAAGCTCTACCACTAACTAACTATATAGTTTGGTCAAGCTTCAATTGCCTCAGTCTGCAAAAGGAATCTAGCAATAGGTTTTCCTCCTATCTTGTGGAAATGTTCAAAGGATCAAAAGAGATATTGACTGTGAAAGTGGTTTGTAGACTGTAGTGTTCCAAAATTATTGGTTGTTACTATGGACCTTTTTCTCCTCCACAGCTGTATAAATTTTCATCCCACCGCTGTAACAGCTGTCATTTTTTTGGTGCTAGAAATTGTGTTAGACACTTAACATATATAGTCTAAGTCAATTCTTGGAATAATTCTATGAGACAGGTGCCATGATGTCCCCCCTTTACAAATGAGGAAATCAAGGCTCAGAAAGTCACTTGTTCAAGTCACACAGCTAGAAAGAGGGTGGGGTAGGGATGAGGAATGGCAAGTTTCTCTGACAATTTAGCTGTATTGATGAGTGTAAATATAAGTAATTCAAAAATCTGAGTTGTTGGAACTCTAAATTATTTTGAGCCTTAAAGGAATGTCATTATAGGGCCTGAGTCACATGACAGGCTGTTGTAACCTAGGCAGGTGTAACCTTTGTTTCTCTGATTATAGATTAGTCTTCTTCCTTACTTAAATGTTGTAAATTACTAAAATGTTGTAAATGACTAAAGAGTGCCAGAGAAGACCCCTTTCTGCTTCACTGTTGATTTTCATTATAGATGATCGCTTATCTTCCCTCTTACTTTTCTTACACAAAGACCTCATTGCTATCACATTGTCTTAATGTGGAATGTTAAATATCTTCTTTTTAAATTGAAAAGGAAATAAAAACAAGCTGTATGGGAAGAAGTGCAATCAATTAAATTGCTGTAATTCGTAAATTAGCCTTGTATAGAAAATGCTATAATCTTACTAAAATTCTTTGTTTTTTTCCTATATAAACAAGAACTTAACTTTTAATGTTAGAGCACCGACCCCTTTTCTCTGGAGTCTGTGTCTCCCTGATGGCTATTTCCAGCTTTTTGTTGGAATAAACTCTTTAAATTGGATTCTTATCCTTTCGTCTATTTCGGTTTAACTTGAATTAGTAACTTACTGGGAAATCCATGCTTAATAGAAATAATAATGCTTCAAATCTGCCATAGTTCTGAAGAAGGATTTCTACCTTTGGTTTAATTATTTTTTTGTAAAACAGATTATAAACCACATGCTTTGGCAAACAAGATATACTTTAGTTTTGTGATTCTCAGGCAATCACTTGAGAAGCTTGTGAAATCGTCAGATTCTAGGGCCACTGATTTGAGATTCTAAGTAATGAGGTCTGACGAGGGGCATTGAAATATGCCTTTTGAGTGAATTCTCCCAGGGAATGGGGTGATTGAGGAACCTATGCTAAGAAACATTGAGAGTCTGATTGTTTGAGGGTCTTGGGAGCAGAATTTGTTTCTTTGCACAAAGCTTTTCACTATTTCCATTTTTTTTCAGTTAAATAACAGTTGTGTGGCTTCCTAAAACAGTATAGGCTCATTCAGGTGTGGCTAATACTGAAAGGCATTAAGGAAACAAACAAAAACCTGTGTTAGTTTTTTTTTTTCTTTCAGCCTTGCAGAAAAGTGATAATTGCCATAAAACAAAAATAGAGTAACGAAAAATTAGAACTGGTTTGAATTTTTGAGTCTCAAAAGTGCATTAATTTTTTCCAGATGATTTCAGAATCATTAAGTAGGATGAATCATAAAGGGTGTTATTAGGGAGATTTTTGAAAATTTTCCTTTTATAAGCAAAGGATATCAACAAAGACTTCAAAAGTGAAGAAATGTATTTGGAAGCAACTTCAACTCCAATAGTAATCAAGGAAATAGCAATTAAAGTCACAATATATTATTTTTTAACCAAATACATTGGCAGATATTTTGAAAAATGACAAAACTGTAAGTGACAAGAGTGTAAGCACCATTTTAAACATTTCACTTACATTAATTTAATCTGCACAATGACCTTATTAGGCATATACTATTATCTCCTTTCTACAGATAAGGAAACTGAGACATATAGGTGACATAGAACCTCTCATGTACTGGTAGTGGGAGTAAAAATTGGTATTATCTTTCCATTGGAATTTGATGATATGTTCAGGAGTCTTGAAAACATTTACCTGCTTTACTTTGTAATTCCACTTCTAGAAATTTATTATATGAAAACAATTAGAGATTCATACAAAAATCTATTTACAAGGATGTTCTAGTAGCTTTATATAGAATTCAAGAATCGGAAATAATCTAATCATTTTACAAGAGGGAAATTACTAAATAATTGATGGTGTATGTTTAGGATGGAACATAAATGGCCATTAAAAATCATGGTGTTTGCATGTTCTCATTTGTAAGTGGGAGCTAAGCTATGGGTATGCAAAGTCATACAGAGTGGTATAAAGGGCATTAGGGACTCAGAAGTGGGGAGAGTGGGAGGGAGATGAGGGATGAAAAACCACCTACTAAGGTACAACGTATAATACAGGGCGAAGGGTACAGTAAAATCCCAGGCTTCACCACTATATACTTCATCCATATAACCAAAAACCACTTGTATGCCTAAAGCTATTGAAATAAAAAAATAAAAAAATTATGGCTTAGAAAATTATTTAAGTCATGGGAATATGTTCACAAGTAATGTTCACAACTTTTTAAGGTAAAAAGAACTCAAAACCACATGCACAGGATTACTCTAATATTATAAAATGTTAATATAAAACATATGCATGGCTGTCATTCTAAGACCTCTGTAGGCCATACACACTTTTTTTTTTGCATCACATCAGACATAAAACCAGCATCTTTGTCATTATCTAATGACATTAATCCCTACTAAATGTTTTCAAGTTAAGGAAATATAGCATCAAGTTAAAGAAACTAGTCTAGGGGCCCTGCGCGGCAGCTCACACCTGTAATCCCAGCACTTTGGGAGGCCGAGGCGGGTGGATTGTCTGAGCTCAGGAGTTCGTGACCAGCGTGGGCAACACGGTGAAACCCTGTTTCTACTAAAGTACAAAAAAATTAGCTGGGTGTGGTGGCGCGCGCCTGTAGTCCCAGCTACTCGGGAGGCTGAGGCAGGAGAATTGCTTGAACCTGGGAGGCAGAGGTTCCAGTGAGCCGAGATCTCGCCATTGCACTCCAGCCTGGATGACACAGCAGGATTTCATCTCAAAAAAAAAAAAAAAAAGAAACAAGCTAGATCTGCTAATGAGTTGTTCTAAGCCTCTCTTGCCCATGCCTCCTCTGCTGGTAGGCCTGGGATGGGGACAGAGTGTCCCTTTTGTTTAGATGACCTGGCTGGGGGACGCCATCGTATGCACTAGGGCAAGGTGCTGCCTTCCCAGAACTGTGGCAGAGGCTTGTGCTTGTTCCTTTTGGAGCTGGGTTGGCTTGCTGAGCAGGAGTGGGTAAAATGCAGACTTACGTGGTGCTGCGCTTATACTTGTCATGACTGCCACCTTTCACACTAGCTTTGTGATCCCAGAATTCTGCAACTTACAAAGCTGATTTGGCTCAAAGAACAAATGGAGAAACTGAGGACTAGAGAGGAGGGTGATGGGGCCAAGATTGCAGCCTAGCATACCTGGGGATGGGGTCAGTTTCTTGATTTTTAGACCTTGATATTTTGCATGACATCAAATGCCCTTCTTCATCCTAAGATGAGAGGAAGGAAGGAACTCAGTGCCTTTTGCTGGGAAAAGCACTACTATCTCTCTAAGGAAACCACGTAAGGCATGGATTCCCTGTGTCTGGAAGAGTAATAAATTTGCTTTTTGGAAGGGGAAAACAGGAGAGTATTCTCTCAGTGGTTTGTGTTCAATGGGGGACACCATTTGGAGTTATCCAGGAGTGTCTTTTGTGAGCTTTATGGTATAATGGAGGTGATATAGACAGGAAAATGCATATTTTGGTGTCTTGAAGACCGTGGCCTTCAGTCCCAGTTTCAGCCTTTATCGACAGTGTGGACTCGGGCCAATTATTTTCTTTCTCTCTAAAGATATGTTTTTTCTTCGTTAAGATACACTTTGTAATACTTCTAAGGTTTTGGATTTACTAATAAAACAGCAACAACTTGTATAGTGCTTGCTATGTGCTAGGCACTATGTTGAACACTTTGCTTATATTAACCTTTTTTTTTTTTTTTTTTTTTTTTTTTGAGACATTTTGGCTTTGTTTCCAGGTTGGAGTGCAGTGGCATGAACACAGCTCACTGCAGCCTTGGCGTCCTGGGCTCAAGTGATCCTCCTGCCTCAGCTTCCTGTGTGGCTGGGACCACAGGTGTGTGCCATTGTGCCTGGCTAAGGTTTTGATTTTTTTTTTTGGTAGAGACAAGGTCTTACTTTGTTGCCCACGCTGGTCTTGAACTCCTGAGCTCAAGCAATCCTCCTGCCTTGGACTCCCAAAGTGCTGGGATTACAGGCATGAGCCACTATGCCAAGCCATATTAAGTAATTTAATTTCCACAATGACCTTATTAGGTAAATACTATTCTTATCCCCATTTTACAGATGTGGAAACTGAGGCACATTGGAGTTAATTGCCCAGGATCAAACCTCTAGGGAGTGATGGGACTTGGATTTTAATCCAGGTAGTCTGGCTCAAATTTATACTTTAACCATGACATTATCCTGCCTCAAATAAGGCTACATGGATGAGGTGTAGAACATCTAGTACATGCATTTTCAATGAGGGCAATATTGCCTTCAAGGGAATGAAAACTGGTTCTTGGAAGGGGTCAAAAAAGCTTTATTCTTTTTATGTATAAAGCCCAGATATTCATATAGTACATAAACAGATATACAGTCTGTCTGTGGTATTAAGAATTAATGGGAGACAAGTGATTAGGAAAAGAGGTAAAAAGGGTCCAGATGATGCCAATAATGTGAAAAAATATGAGAGGCACTGCTCTAGAGCAATGCTAGGCACACGGCAGGCATTTTATAAATTTTCCTTCCTCTTATCATGCCATTTAGTTTGCGAAGTGGAAAGTGGCTATATTGATGTGGCCAAAGTGTTCTCCAGCTTGAGGATGAGTTGTGGTCTGAGTTTAACACAAACGGGTCAACAGGCAGAGAGCGGATCCAGCCACTGGACCTGCACCGAGCGGAAGACAGGTAGGGAGTGAATGCACCACGGCTGCTCAGAGGCTGTTTTGAATGCACGTTTAGCTTAGTTATTAAGTGAAATCTTTGGAAAAATTATGCAAGATTTCAATGCTACAATCAGTCTGCTATTCAAGAATAGATGAATATTCAATCTTAACAAACACATGGGATAAATAATTTCTGCAGTAAGTGTAACATATCTCTTGGGTCCCAGCTCTGTAGAGTATAGAAAAAAAATACCCTAGGCAAATTCCTATGTATGTTTGAAGAAGAAATTATTTTATTTACAGACAATGTCTATTTATATATAAAATCTTATCTTTAAAAGAAAACATTAATACTGATACAGCACAATTAAATACCTCCCATTTCCTCCTCTGGGGGTAATATTGTTTTAATTATTTTACCTGTAAGTATTAGACCTACTTATTCTATTTTTGCCTTTCTGGCCACATTAATTCTCTGTTCTATATGCTCTGGATAAAATTTATGAATATAACTCCTTCTATAATTTGGAAACATTATAGGGCATATAGCAAGCCTCTTAAGGATGTTTTAAATGAAATAAGACCTGCAGGATGCTCTTTGTCAAAGTGAGCCTTGTAGGACCACCTACTTTACCTTTCTTTTGGTTCTGTTAATGTACCCCTTGAGTCAGCCACATCTCTTACCAGGTACCTGTGGGGTTTCATCATGGCTATTAGGGAGCAGAAGACAGTTATTTGCCAACAGATAGCTTTCTTAGCCAACTTTGTCAGAGGGAGCTGGAGTTCTTTTTCGATAGAAAATGAGGGTCAAAAGGGGACAGACACTTTCTAACCACTTATCCCCTGAAGGGCTGAGGGCCAGCAGAAACTCAAGAGAGCCAGTTCTCCTTGGAAAGTGCAATCTAGGTGAATGTCCTCATGAAAGATGTAATCCTCTTCTCCCTCTTGTCTAGGTAAACAGCTGGCAAAGTTTTGAAATGGAAAAAAATTGTTTTCAATTGCCTTGATTCATCTCCCTTGCCTTTGCCAGGTAGCCCACCCTAATCTTGATCTCCCTGGTACAACAGCCTCAAACAACATTCCCTCTTCCTCTACCCAGGGCTTATTGCTGCCCCCATGGGAGAGGGGAGAAAGGAGAGAATAGGATCTGCTCTCATGGAACCTATTCTATTCTAGATCACATGCTGTAGGGGACTTAGGTGGGAATTCTAAGACATGAGTCAAACAAAAAATAAGCGTTAAGGAAGGTTGTTTGGCTCAGTGTGTCCATATGAGTTTTTTGTGGGATCAAAAGCTATGATGGTTCTCTGTGACCTGGTGTGAAGTGCTAAAATCCTCTGTCTAATGTTGATGCTGGCAGGGCTGGTTCTAGGGCAATAGGAGACAATGCTAGTTTTCTTCGACTTCCAACCTCTATTTATGTGGCAGCCATAGGATTTGCCTGTGGTCTCTCCAGGAAGTGCAATCGATGGAAGACCCCAGCTACTGTGCTCTGAAATCCATCAACACATTTCTGCTGAAGCCATGACTCCCATGGGCTGCTCCTGGCCAGTGACTAAACCAGGCTGGAACACTAAGGCAGGCCTGCATCTCGTAGGCACGGAATTCCTCTTTTGAGTGATTTTGGCCTGGGGACTCCCCAGTGGCCCTGTTGAATGTGCAACTGCACTGCAGTCTTAGGTGCTTCCATCTAATCTTCCTTCTTTCCCTCGCTCTCTTCTTTACTTGAGGTCAGATCTCCATTGTACTTCTGACAGTTCTCCAAGTCTCTTCTGGCTCCCTCCCCATTTATCTTCTCTCACAGGCATTTTCCCTAAACAATTTCTCACGCTTCTTGTTTTGGCTCTGCTTTCCAGAGAGCGTGTTTAGTGTTTTACCTCCCAACCAGTCATCTCCTGCCTTCTGGCTTCTGCCTTCTCCCCTTTCCATCCACTCTCTTAAAACTTACTGTCAGGTAAAACGATCTGAGATCAGCTATTTTGGATTACTTCTTCCAGTTACATTTGCTTAATGAAATATCTATATTGGTGGAATAAGAGTCCTGGTCCCTGTAAAGAAATTTCAGATTCTTGCGAGCCTTTGGGTGCCCCAGAGACTATGTCCTGCTGGTGACTTCCTAATCGGCTTGTATGTAGGACTGGTCTTAGAGGTGGCACCTCTCATGGGAATGTCTGTGGTTTTGCAAGCATGCCACATATAAAATACTCATGGGAAAGCAAGACTTACTGTTCTTTGTAGCTGAGCCCCTACCCACTTTGGACTAGAATTTAGGGAGTTCTCTTATTTAGGGAGTCCAGGTGTTTGGACTCACCTGAAGTGGCACTAGCTATTGACCTTCCATACTCAAAGCTGTACTCTAACTGTGTGATCTGCCTTAACCCAGTAACTGTTTGACTTCTGGGAGTTGTTTGGCAAAGTGGTGTGATTGCTTCTGAAAGACAGCAAAGTGGAAGGCTATAGGGCCTTGTAAGGCAGGAAGTTGGGGAGAACAGGGACATGTGCCCCCTAGATCCCAGGTAGGCAGTCGTTCTTTACAAGGGCGCTAATTGAGAAACAGCTTTCTACTGGCCATATAGTCATGCAGTTATGATAAAAATAATGACAGCTATTATTTCTTGAACATAGGCTGTAAGCCAGGCACCACTTAGTGCTTTACCTATATTGCCTCATTTAAATCTCCTTATAACCTTGGGAAATGGGCACTAGTCTATCATCCTATTTTATAGCTGGGGATCTGAAACTGAAAGAGATTGAGTAACTTGCTGAGAGTCACAAACCTGACAAATGGCTAAGCCAGGATTCCAACCTAGGGTGTCTAATGGCTTCTACTTCTTGCCAAAAGTGTTAAGTACTGATGTGTGTTATTCTCTGAATGGCATTCGCTTGGAGCTATGGATTGGTGACCTGGAGAGAAGCTCTGGTTGGGTCCTGAGGGGCTAGTCTCTTGGGGAGTGAGGAAAGGCATGGTCTATAGCGTCATTCCGAGAGTGAGTACAGAAGAAGAAACATTTGTTGGGATGCAGGCAGACATTTCTCAGGCCTCCTTAAAAGTGGAACAGCCATAAAGTATAAATCAGATGATAGAGTCTGTTCCATTCACTTCCTAGAGTTAGTACCCAAGATGAAATTTTCTAAATAGCTGCTAGATCATCTGTGCCATCCACAGGCACTGTCGTTCTGTTGGCATTCACATTCCCTCTCTATTTGTGAGTCTCGGGTGTTGATCCGTATTGTTAATGATGAGCCAGGGAGACATAACATTCGGAATAAGCAAGCATCAGTGATATTTATGTGTGTCCTGTTAGCTAAAAACTTAGTTTTGTGCTGCCAATAAAATTGGGTGACAGCTTTCTTCCAAGAATCTGTTTTCTTCTCCTGTTATCTGAAAATGTTGCTGTGTCTCAGCTGCACTTGGAAGGCAACAAATAGAACAAAACATAAATATGGCATGGTGTCAGATTCTGAAGACATCCATGATAACAGCATGACTTGTTTTTAAACGACAAACAAAATCCTTTCCAGAGTGAAGAAAAGAGTGGGTGGGGAAACCTGTTTCTCGAAATGAGTTTAGTTGATAGTCGGAATGGAAGCTCTTGTTTCACAACTTTCCCCCAAGATTCACAAATGTCATTGACGAAAATGCAAGACCTATTCAGAAAGGATGCTGTATATACATACATACACGGGCCACATGCTGTCTTACACAGGGTAGGTGCCTAATTAGTTTTAATTGATAATGGTGGCTATATTAGTTGTCTATTACTGTGTGACAACTTACCTCAAAATTTTGTTGCTTAAAACAGTAACATTTATTATCTCACATGGTTTCGGTGGACCAGGAATCCAGGAGGAATTAGCTGAGTGATTCTGGTACACGGTCTCTTCTGTGGTTACTGTTGGCCAGGGCCACAGTCCTCTGAAAGTGTGAATGGAGCTGGAGGACCCACTTACATGGTGGCTCACTCATATCTGGAAATTCATGCAGGTTGTTGGGAGGAGACTTCAGTTGCTTGCTGCATAGAGCAATAGCCCTAGGGCTATTGAGTGTCCTCACAACATGGCAGCTGGTTTCCAAGAGTGGGTGATCCAAGAGAAAGAAGAAGATGGGAAATAGTGTATTTTATGACTAACCCTTGGACATTATGTTCTGTAATTTCTGCCACAATTTATGTATTTAGAAGAGAGTCACTAAATACCACACTCAAGTGGAGGAGAGTTAAGCTCTATCAAAGAGAGGAGTATCAGAAGACTTGTGGACATATTTGAAAACAGCCATAATGATATTTATGTCAAAGGGACACATTGAAAATAAATTTCTCACTAGAGCAACTTTCATCTGAGGATGAAGATATCTCTGACATCAATCCAGGAAGATTGTCACTGTCGTAGAACAAGTCAATAAGAAGAATGATGAGCAGAAGCCTATCTTTTTATGGAAACAAATGAGAAGTGAAACCAACTTTCTGATGTTAAATGTGAGAAGGATTCACCCTTCAAACTTTGGATGATGGTTGTCTTAGTTTATTCAGGCTGCTACAATGAAATACCGTAAACTAGGTGGCTTATAAACAAGTTTATTTATTTCTTGCAGTTTTGGAGGCTGGAAGTGCAAAATCAGTGTGCCAGCAGATTCAGTGTCTTGTGAGGATCCACTTTCTGGTTCATAGATGGTGTCTTCTAGATGGGTCATTAGGTGGTGGAAGGGGCGAGCTTGCTCTCTGGGGCCTCTTTTATAAAGGCACTAATCCCTATTATGAGGGCTCTTTCCTCCTAATGCCACCAACTTGGGGGTTGGTGTTTCAACATATGAATTTTTGAGGACATAAATATTCAGATCATAGCATCCCGCCCCTGGTCCCCCAAAATTCATGTCTTTCTTACAGGAAAAATACATTAATTTCATTCCAATAGTCCCAAAAATCTTAATTCATTCCAGCATCAACTCAAAAATCTGAAGTTCAAAGTTTCATCTAAATATTATCTAAATCAGATACTGATGAGAGTCAAGATATGATTCAATGGTGAATTTATTTTGAATTGAGCAAAAGAGACAAGTTTGAGGTACTGTATTTCATTCATAAGGATGTTTGAATATGAGGCTTTGGCCTCTTTATTTGCTCCCTTTTTGCATTGCAATTTTAATCATTCTTCCTCTTGATTTATTTCAAACCTTCTTCTTTTAAGAAAATTTCTGTTTTTACTATAGAATACCAGACCTAGTCTTCTCCAGGACTGATGTTAAGATATAAATGTGATTGAAAATATAGGATGTGGGTACATTGTCAGAAGGTTGACTGAGAAAAAGATCCTACTCTTTTTTGTAGGGAAAATATTTTATTTTCAAGATACAGTAAAATTGCACTTAAAATTGAGAAAATCTGTAAATTCATAAAGCTTAAGGTTTTAAAAATTAAATGTCAGCAACAATACTCTCACTGATAGGAGAATGCAAAATAGTTACAGATGTTTTAATACCTGGTACAATTTTTTTTAACGTTTAGGTTCAGGGGTCTATGTGTGGGTTTGTTATAGGGGCTTGGTGTACAGATTATTTCATCATCCAGGTAATAAGCATAGTACCCAATAGGAAGTTTTTCTTCTTCTTTTTTTTTTTTGAGACAGAGTCTTGCTCTGTTGCCCAGGCTGGAGTGCAGTGGCGTGATCTCGACTCACTGCAACCTCTGCCTCCCTGGTTCAAGTGATTTTCCTGCCTCAGCCTCCTGGGTAGCTGGGATTACAGGTGGTGTGCCACCATGTCCGGCTTACTTTGTGTATTTTTAGTAGATATGGGGTTTCAATGGGTTGGCCGGGCTGGTTTCGAACTCCTGACCTCTAATGATCTGCCTGTCTTGGCTTCCCAAAGTGCTGGGATTACAGGCATGAGCCACCATGCCCTACCCCAATAGGTAGTTTTTTTGATCCTCTCTCTCCTACTGCTCTCCACCCTCAAGTAGGACCCAGGGTCTGTAGTTTCTTTTTTTATGTCTATGTGTACTCAATGTTTAGTTCCCACTTATAAGTGAGAAAACGTGGTGTTGTTTAAGTTCCTTGTAGATTCTGGACGTTAGACCTTTGTTGGATGCATAGTGTGCAAGTATTTTCTCCTATTCTATAGGTTGTCTGTTTATTGCTAGCTTCTTTTGCTGTGCAGAAGTTCTTCAGTTTAATTAGGTTCCATTTGTCAATTTTCATTCTTGTTGCAATTGCTTTTGTTGTCTTTGTCATGAAATCTTAGCCAGGGCCTATGTTCAGAATGGTATTTCCTAGGTTATTTTTTAGAGTTTTTATAGTTTTAGGTCTTACATTTAAGCCTTTAATCCACCTTGAGATGATTTTTGTATGTGTAAGAAAGGGGTCCAGTTTCAGTCTTCTGCATATTGCTAGCCAGTTATCCCAGCACCATTTATTGAATGGAGAATCCTATCTTCATTGCTTGTTTTTGTTAACTTTGTTGAAGATCAGATGGTTGTAGGTGTGTGACATTATTTCTGGGCTCTCTATTCTATTCCATTGTTCTATGTGTCTGTTTTTGTACCAGTGCCATGCTATTTTGGTTATTGTAGACTTGTAGTGTAGTTTGAAGTCAGGTAATGTGATGCCTCCAGCTTTGTTCTTTTTGCTTAGGATTGTCTTGGCTATTTGGGCTCTTTTTTGTTCCATATAAATGTAAAAATAGTTTTTTTTTCTAATTCTGTGAAGAATATCATTGGTAGTTTGCTAGAGATTGCCTTGAATCTGTAAATAGCTTTGGTCAATATGGTCATATTAACAATATTGATTCTTCTTATCTGTGAGCATGGAATGTTTTTCCATTTGCTTGTTTCATCTCTGATTTGTTTGAGCAGTGTTTTGTTGTTTCATTGTAGAGATTTTTCACCTCCCCAGTTAGCTGTATTCCTAGGATTTTTTTTCTTTCTGTGGCTATTGTGAACAGGATTGTGTTTTGATTTCATTCTCAGCTTGGATATTGTTGATGTATAGAAATGCTACTGATTTTTGTACATTGATTTTCTATCCTGGAACTTTGCTAAAATTATTTATCAGATCTAGGAGTTTTTGGGCAGAGACTATGGGGTTTTCTAGGTATAGAATCATATTGTCTGCAAACAGAGATAGTTTGACTTCCCTTCTTCCTATTTGGATGCCTTTTATTGCTTTCTCTTGCCTGCTTTCTCTGGCTAGGACTTCCAGTACTACGCTGAATAGGAGCGGTGAGAGTGAACATCCTTATCTTGTTCTGGTTCTCAAGGGGAATGCTTCTAGCTTTTGCCCACTCAGTATAATGTTGGCTGTGGGTTTGTCATACATAGATCTTATTATTTTGAAGTGTGTTCTTTCAATGGCTAGTTTGTTAGGGTTTTTAACATGAAGGGATGTTGAATTTTATCAAAAGCCCTTTCTGCATCTATTGAGGTGATTACATGGTTTTTGTTTCTAGTTCTCTTTATGTGGTAAATCACATTTATTGATTTGTGTATGTTAAACCAACCTTGCATTCCAGGGATAAAGCCTGCCTTATTGTGGTGGATTTGCTTTTTGATTTGCTGCTGAATTTGGTTTGCTAATATTTTGTTGAGGATTTTTGCATCTACGTTCATCAAGGATATTGGCCTGAAGTTTTCCTTTTTTGTTGCATCTGTGTCTTTGCCAGGTTTTGGTATCAAGATGATGCTGGCCTCATAGAATGAGTTAGGGAGGAGCCCCTCCTTCTCAATTTTTTGTGAATAGTTTTAGTAGGAATGCTACAAGCTCTTCTTTATATATCTTGTAGAATTTGGCTGTCAATCCATCTGGTCCTGGGCTTTTTCTTCTTGGTAGGTATTTTATTACAAATTCAAATTTAGAATTTGTTATTCATCTGCTTGAGGATTCAATTCCTTCCTGGCTCAATCTTGGTAAGTTGTATGTTTCCAGGAGTTTATCCATTTCTTCTAGGTTTGCTTGTTTGTGTGCATAGAGGTGTTCATTGTAATCTCTGAGAGTTTTTTGAATTTCTCCTCTGATTACTGTCTCTGTGTCTGTGTTTCTTTTGTTGGGTGTTCTGATTGATAAGGCTCCCTTAGGCAGTGGCTGCAGTTGGCAGACAGGCCATATCTCTGCTGGGTTGACCCTAATCTGCTGTTAACATGCTTTTCAGGGAAACACAGGGTTGCACCTGCCCCCAGAGTTCAGGCAGATGTTGTCTCAGGAAGGGATAAGGTGTTGTTCTACTGCTGGGAGGAAAGCTCTAGCAGGTATGGCTCATCTGGTTGTGAAAGGCAGAGGTGGGTGGAGTTGCTCACTTGACTGTACAGGTGTTTCTTGGGACCACAGGCAGCTGCACTTGCTGGCTAAGTTCACACAGAAGTGAGACCCCTGGGCTGGAAACTCTAACAGGCATTGTCTGCATGGTCACCAGTGGTGGGGTGAGTGGGTCATCTACTCTGTTCTCTGGGTGCTTCCTGGGGCAATAGGAGGCTGCAGTTGCTGGCTGAGTTCACATATAAGTGGGACTGTTGGGTCAGAAGCTCTAGCAGGCATTGTAAGCCTGGCTACCAATGGCAGGGATGGGTGTCACCTATTCTGCCTCCCGGGACAACAGGAGGTTGTGCCCTCTGGCTGAGTTCACACAGAAGTGGGACTGCTGTGCTGGAAGTTCTAGCAAGTGATACCCACCTGGCTGCCAGTGGTGGGGGTGGGTAGGATCACCCACCCTGCTGTCCAGGTATTTCCTGGGACAACAGAAGTCTGCACCTACTGGCCAAGTTCATACAGAAGTGGAATTGCGAGGCTGGAAGCTGATGCCAAGCCCTATCTGGCGAGGGGAGGTGCAGCAATCTTACTGCTGCAAGACATCACAAGTGTAGCCTCTATTGGGGCTATGACACCAGTGCTGGTCGCTCCGGGGCCCAAAGCTGGTAGAGGTCCCCTTGGGCTCCAGAGCTTCCCCCCAAAAATGTCCAGGTGGCCTTTTGCCTCAGTCTAGAAGCGCGGTGCGGGATGGATGGGGGGGGACGACCAGGAGGATTCTTTCATTCCTAGCCTTGCAGTGGTTTCTGTGGAGAGTGTGAGTCCCCCAGGGGGCTTTCACTCACTCACCTTTTCCCATGTTGGAGAGGTTCTCCTGGCTCTGCACTGAGCCCAGACAGGCTGGTGCCCAGCTTCGCTCATCACTACTCTCTGTATCCCCCTGCTGCCTTGATGGATCCTGATACGTTTTCTTAGATGATCGGCCTGCAGGGTCAGTGTTCACTAGCCCTTTTGTTTCCTCCCTGTGAGAGCAGTGCACATGTGCTACTTCCAGTCTGCCATATTGGCCCAACTCAGTAAAACCCTATTTGCTTCCTCTGTGAAGTAGTTCTTCTTTCAATTTGAAAAGTTTATTTTATTTTTTTCCAAAATGCCAAATCCGATTTTGATCAAAGACTAATTCTGAACTTTGGGAACCTGAGGGCTTTATGTAAGCTATTTAGGACTCTATTTTCTCAGCTCTAAAGAGAGATCTGAAAGCACTTAGGACACTTTAATATCTTTTGCAAAAATAATTAGCACATTTCAAAACCAAGCAGAAGATTGCAATTATTATAGAGAATATTTTTATAGTAGTGAATCAGTCATGGCAATGGGAGAATTTTTAGATAGTAGGAAGAAATGAAATGAATCAGTGTGGAAAGACAGCATGTAAATGTACAGGGCTATTACCATTCTGAGTGCTTCATATCTGGCAAAGGTTTTTTAATAAAATACCTCTAATTGACACAATTTGAATGAAGAGATGCATTTCTCCAAATGAAAGGGAGAGAAGCTGACTCTGCATGTAACCTGGATCTCCATGGGGCCTATTTTCATTCCAAGGAAAAGCATGCTTGGCTGTGTCAGGGTAGTGCACATCTTCTGACTGTTTGACACATTTCTATTTGAGCTACAGGGCTGGGGATTGTAATAGCCCTTCAGTTAATGCAGGCTGGTGATTACATGTTTTCATACTGGTGTCTCCACTGATTTCTGGAGTATTTATGCCCACGCCCTGTTCCTGGACTATCATTGACTTTCCCTGGGTAGAAGATTCCCCTTTTGAAATTGGTGTGGAGCTTCATGTTGTCCCCATTAGCTGAAAAGTCAGTCCACAGTGATGCTGTATGTGCATAATCATAAAGAAAAGTCAGAATTTTAACATCTCAGGGAAAGCATCCAGGAAGAGAAAGCACAGACTTCATCATGAGATCATGCCAATAGGAGTCTACTTATGGGATTGTCTTTCCTACATATCACCAGGGCATCTGAGTAATTATTCCACATAGCACATATGCCCTTAGATTATTTTTTGTTACCCTCAGACATGTTCCGCAACACTTCTGGGATAAGATCCATGGAATAGAATGAATAATTCTTGTGTGGACACTGCTGACCTAAATTCAAATTTGGCGTTAGATTTTAAATAGATGCCCCCACTGCATAGTTAGACTAATCAAGAAAGATTTAGTGGGTGCTTAACCAGAACTTGAAAGAACAGCTGTTCAATGATAAAACAAAATTTAGGAGGTTTTTTGAGAAAATAAATATGTGATTTACTTTTTTCTTTCTTTTTTTTTTTTTAAAGGCAAAGCACCTGTGAACTGGAATGGAGAGAGAATTTTAGAGTTTTTATGTTTATGATAATGCCTGCCACTCTGATCTGAAGCCTGAGCTGAAGTCTTTTTCTTTCTGCCGTCTTCTGCCTCCCTCTCACTTTTAATCTCTGCTCAGTGCTTGTTGATTTGCATGTATGAATAGTAACACCTACTGATGGGCAGGGCTCAGGAGACGCAATTTGGTTGCCAGCTTTTCCTACCGCAGAGCCCTGTCAGCATCGTGCATTGATTTGGAGTGTAATCAATGTTCCTCGTTACCACTGGGCGTGCTCCTCCCTGGTGCTGATTTTCCTCCTCCAGTGCCCTTCTCTGGCATTGGCATTGCAGTGGATTTCTGGGAAAAGCTCGATTTCACCCTGTGTGGATACCAGAGGGATCAGTCAGGGGGCTATTAATATGTGCTAGAGGGAAATAGGTCACACTGTCTTTTTTAATCAAATAAATTTCTTGCCTATTTTGTAATTTATCATATCCTTTGTTTGAAATATTATAGATCTCTGGCTAGGAATTACAGACCTCTATAACAGTACCCTTTGAACACCAGCTTGGTATTAGGAGAGTGATGATATGAGCTTCTAATCAAAATTCACTGCATGGGGTTTTGTCTTTTCAACAGGGTATATTTAAAAAACCTAGGAGAGGGGAAAAGCAATAAACACCTCCATAATGGGCAAGTCCATATAATGGTGAAGGAGAGCATTGGAGGAATATTTTTTTCTTGGGGAAAGCAGCCTATTTTTTTTCCCAAAGCAAAGCCCCCTATAGCCTCTAATGCCTGAAAAACTGACGTTGTCTATTAGATTTCTGTGGGGGAAATGCATGTAAACAGTTCGTGGTGACCATGAGGCTAATGGCAGCACCCCTCTGAGAAGGTGGAAGCCCCTGAAAATCTGCATCCCAGGTGTTTCTTCCTCTGACACTTCCCTTCCAATACATCTGCTGCCAGACAGACTAGCATAATAGCGTGACTTGTCAGGAGTTTCTGTGCTGTCTCAGGGCAAGCTTCCTATGAACTTTAAAATACTTTTTCACCTTTGGACACAGGGGGATATGGTTGGGTCATGAGAACTCCCTGTGAGATCTGGAGAAGTGACATGAATATCACTTCTTCCCATTATCACAGCTTTTCATCTTTTACTCACTGCTTATTTTGCTTCTCACATAATGTTTTCAAAATAGCTATAGGAGCATTGTTTGAAGTTTCAACAGCCACAGGATTATTCACACAAAATACCTATTTTTCCCTTAGATGTTCAAGGCTTTGTTTGTATATTTTACAATTATCCAGAGTTATTTCAGATGAATGGCTGTGTCTATTAGCCCCCTAAACCCTGCACCTTTGGCTGGTTCTGTGTATATGAGAACCTCTTTAAAGATATAAATGTACCCTGTGAATGCTTTCAACTGTGAAACCTTTTGTGCAGGCTTCAGTTTCCTTTGTTGTAGGAACACCACAAGCTTAATATTCCTATAAAATAGGCCTTGGACTTAAAAAAGGCTAGTTTGTCAATCTATTGATTGCCCCAGGCTAAGCAAGCTAATTCCTCAGCGGTACTACTGCATGTATTGAACAGGCTGATCCTTCTAGGTCAAATAACTCACATCACTAAAATAATATTAAGGTTTGTTGTGGCACAAGCCAAATAGCTGAGAAAATCCATCATTATCACCTGATGCCTCTGCCCTTTAATTTATATCATTATAGAAAGATGGAGGAAGGAGGAAAGAAAAGTACAGGGAAATGTATTCAGAGTGATCTACAGTGTTCTTAATAAAATGCCCTTCCTTTATGGGCACCTGAATGGGCATATAAATATAACTAGCAATGGGAATTTTAATCAAAGCTTTACAGCTTTTTCTTTTTCAAGACTTTGACTTCCTAAGTTAACTTCCAGGCTGAGGGAGTTTCTGGCTCCCCTCTTCATCTTTAGAAGACCGTTGCTCTGTTGTTGTGTTGGCTGTTTGCTGGTTTAAGTTGGTCTTTTGTATACCTCTAAACATGATATTTCTTACAAAATGCCTATTGTGAACATTTGTTAAGATGTTTGAAAACCACTCAAAATGAAAGCAATATATTGAAAATTGTCTTACTTATGGGTAGATGTGCAGTATTCACCACACATGATATCATCACATGATAGGCCCATGTGATGCTGTTGGGGCATCTGGGAGCTGAGAGGTGCATGCTGAAGATGTTCTTCCCAGCTTCGTTGGCTGTGCTGGGCCATCTTCTTTTCTATTTAGAATACACAATTCAGGGCTCAACCAGACAGCGCCTCTGCAACATTTACAACTTTGGTCAATAAGAAGAGCTAGGAGAAGTACATCTGAAACATGCAGCAAATCATCAAAGGGTTAGGGTGTAATGTTTCTCCTTTAAAGTTCTGACTCGTCATGAGTAAATGGAGAAGGGAACATACAAGAAACCTCCAAGGAAAAGAACATGTCTAGGGAAATTTGAAGATTTGAGTAATAACCGAGCCCAGTACTAAGCACTTTGTAAAGGTGTCTAAGAAATGATCATATAAAAAAAGATATATGTAGAAAGAAATGAAGATAATAAAAGGAGAAAAGAGACATGGCCATGAGAGATAGATGCAAGTAGTTGGAGGTCACTTTTCTCGATGAGTTGTTTTCTCATCTTTCCTTCCTAATAGAACAGAGATCTCAGTTTGAGAATTCGAGCTGTGTTTATCCCTGAATTTTGTTCTGTCTGGGCAGGTAATTGGGTGCCATTGCCACTATTCAAGGACTCAACCTACTCTCTGACTTCAGAACCTACCCTAGAGAAAAAATGTCGCAACAGCAAACTCATCTTTTAACAGGCCATAAAGACATTATGTATTAAAAAAGAATGCCTTAAATCCTGCAAGCTACCAAAACATTTTTTCCATCCTGATAAGCAGAATGATTGGAATGTATAGGCATCTGCATCTAACTCTCCTTCTAGCTGAACAGTTCTCAAAATTAAATCTGGGCAAGAATTCTGACTGTAAACTTGAACATACAAGATCATAAACACTGTATATTGTGGGCGGTCTTAGGGAAAATTTTATTTACATATATCATTTAGTGTATACGTGATTTATTTACATATATTAGATTTTAAAAGATAATTGTGTTTATTTTATTTTTCTCACTGATTTTAGAACCTATGTCCCTAGAAAACATGACTCCATGGTAAATTCTCAGATTGTCCAGGAGATGCGGAAGTGTCTGGGGAGAGAGAGTTTGGCGTAAGAAAGGAAGGGGAGCAATTTTGAGTACAGCAAGGTTTTCACCTTACAGCTTACTGTTTTGGGTGCTATCCTACAGCACTTAAGGGAACGGTATGAGGGGAAATGAAGGGTTTCTCACTTAGTTTTCCTTTTCGAGTTTCAGGGAAGCCAGAAGGCCAATCATGGGGCTGCACCTACTTACCTCTGAAAATGAAGAGGAAGAAGATGAGGATGTGATGATTGGGTAGTGTTGGAAGCTGCGGCAGTATTCTTGGCAACAAGGAAGAACAGCATGGTTGGGACCCATGGCAGGACATGAGGATATTCGTGGCTGTTACATGGTATGTGAGGGATCTCTTTGAGAGGACTTCCTAAGTTACGGCAGGGCTTTAGCGGCAATTTACTAAAGTGGTTAAGAGCTCTGATTAGAGGCAATTTACCAAAGAGGTTAAGAGTTCTGATTACAGAGGCCAACAGACTGGGTTTACATTCAAACTCTGCCATATAATAATTTTGAGTTCTTGGGCAAGATAGTTACTCACTGGCTGTAAGTCTCAGTTTCTTGTATGTAAAGTGGATAGCAATTTTACATGCCTTGTGAGGTGGTGATGAGGATTAGAGATAATATACTTACAACACCTGCCACATATGGTAGTTATCACTATGATTTCTCTTGTTTAGTGCACCTCTCATAAAGAGACACAAATTGTCACTTTGAAGTGTTCATCCATCCACTCATAATTTATTAAGTATGTTCTATGAATTGAGCACCAGGCCAAGCTCTGGGGATGTAGGGAGGCAGTGAGCTGCAAAGTAGGTAAGGCTGAAGAAGAGCTATTTCATGGAAGATGTGGTATCTGAATACTTGAATTGGATTGGGTTGTGACTGTGATTTGGAATAAAAAATTACCACTATAAAATTGGACCTCAGTGTTCAAGTGAATATTACACTTGAGCAAGATTCAGCGACATTAAACCTTCTGTCATAAAGACAGAGGTAATGGCTTTTTGTGGGCAGAGTACTAGAAATGCTTCGATTGTTAAGTATTTATATAACCCTTTATATTTGCAATGTATGTGCTTTATCATTTCCCAGAAGTTAATGTCAAGAGATATTTCCTAGTGGGAAAGGAATGTTCCTAATATGTCTGGGCTGTGCCTTGCACTTTGGGCAAATATTAAGGAACCCTTAATGAGGCTGTATTAAAGAAGGAGGGCAAATCCAGCTTTAAAGTAAGGTGAGGAAAGCTGACAGTCTATTCTTGCTTCTTTGAGTTGTTTTTCTCCAGCCCTCTCTCTGGGGGTGTCCTGGAGAGTAACACAGTTCCCTGCAGATGCAACCCTTCCTCTTGCTGCACCAGACCAAGAGCTTGTTCCTGGGGTGTTCCTGGCTAGGATATATTCCTCCTCTTCCCTACGTGTTGACTCTCGTAGGGTTTTCTTCATTGTTTGAGACAAGGTATGGGGCCATGGAGTGGCCAACAGGGCTCATAATGTTACATCAACAGGGACAAGAGATTGGCATTCATGGTACTCTGTAAACATGCAGAGGTTAAGAATATGGAGACTGCTTATTTTTTCTATGTGAAACTTCTGTTCAATGAATGCCACTACTATATCTTCAACTAAAAGGAGAGTTGACTACATTTCATTATTCCTCCGAGTTATGGAATATGGTTTTGCTGTCTAGGTGTTACTTTTCTCCACTTCTGTATTATATGTGAGTAATTATTATTACTGTAGTATCTCTACTTTCCAGCCTGAGGTGGAAACTCAGGCATGCCCAGTTTAACCCTCTCAACTAAGTAAAAGTATAGTAGCACCTGTAGATTTCTAATAGGTGAGATGGAAGAAGAAAGAATGTCATATAACAAAAGGACATGCAGAGCTTTGTGAGATGTGACTGATAATAAAGAGAAAAAAATACCATAGTTACCATTTACCAAATAGTTATTACATTGTAGGCATGCAGCTACATATTTTAAGTATATTTTCCATGTTTCAACCTCAAAAAAAACACCATGGGAAGAGTATTACTATTTTTATTTTGCAGATTATGATGAAGAAACTGGGGCATGGAGAGAATAAATAACTTACTCAAGGTCACATGGCTGGGAAATGTTAGAAACAAAATTTGTTTATTTATTTATTTTTATTTATTTATTTTTTTGAGATGGTGTCTTGCTCTGTTGCCCAGGCTGAAGTGCAGTGGCACAATCTCAGCTCACTGCAACCTTTTCCTCCTGGGTTCCAGCGATTCTCTTGCCTCAGCCTCCCAAGTAGCTGGGATTACAGGTGTGTGCCACCAAGCTCGGCTAATTTTTGTATTTTTAGTAGAGATGGGGTTTCACCATGTTGGCTAGGCTGTTCTCAAACTCCTCCTGACCTCAGGTGATCCGCCTGTCTTGGCCTTCCAAAGTGCTGCGATTACAGGCATGAGCCACCATGCCTGGCTGGAAACAGAATTTGAACCTTCTAGCGACTCCCAAATATGTGCTTTTGACCACTATGTGACATGGCTTCCTGTAAGGTAATGAGATTTCAAAACAAATGTACCAGAGTATATACATCCAAATAGTGGTTGTGTCCTTCTAAATCATCATCTTGGAAGGCCCCACATTTACTTTAGTGAAGCAGCTATTGCTCAAAACATTTTAAAAGTTTAGTTTATTTGTATTTATATTTTTTATTTATTTATTTTTTCAAAACATTTTTGACACTTATTTTTGGGAATCTGTTTGAATGTTGATAAATCTTTAACCTTTGAGGGCAGATTTGATCTTTGGAAATACCTAAAAGCTTGGAGTTAAGCCTGATGAATAAAGGAGATTATCATGTTAAACAGTTCTAATTTTCCATTGAAATAAGGTGTGATTATAAAGGAATGCATGAATTAAATTTTCCTGTGTGGTTTATACAGTGCTGTGAAGGCAGTCCCAGAAATATTTCAGGCAATGGAAGCATGGCTGAACATGTGCATCCTTTTGATTTGAGTACTTTGAAGGCTATTATCAGAAAGTCCACATAGAGTCTTATTTCTTGATACTCACACCTCGCATATACACATTTATACATGTACAGACTGAGTTGATGAGCATGTTAAATCATCTTTAAACATTTTTATGGTTTAAAAATCATCTTTTAAGAGCATTATGTTTTTTCAACAGCAATTTATGCAGATTCTCTGCAAAATGTCCTATCTATCAAGATGTCCTGAATTGCTACGTATTGAATTCCCTTTTGACTCCTTTGTTCACATTACTTATAACTTTTTCATTATGTAAATATAGAAAAATGATCTGATACATGCTTCCTGATCTCTTTCCATTTAATATTTATGAGATAGACAAAAAGTTAGAAAGGAAGTGTTGAATGAGTGAACATTAATGGACTCACATATCAACCAAGGTAAAAAATATATTTTTATGAAAATTGAAATTACATGCTTTGATGCACAGTACATTGAAGATAATGAAGCTTAAAGCAAAGTTTGAGTTCAGAAATATATGAAATAAGAACACAATAATCCACAGTAGTATGAAAGTCAGAGGTGTAGTATATTGAAGCCCAGAAGAGTTTGAGTTTTTTCCTTCAGCTAAAAACTTCCTGCCATAACATCTTCAGAAGGCACTATGGTTGTTGTGCAGTAATGTACTATCACAAAAGATAGTTTTAGAAAAGGGATGGAGGAAGAGGGAGGGCCCAGACACTCTCATGCATTGCGTAAGAGTGTAATTTTGCCAGGCACAATAACTCATGCCTGTAGTCTCAGCACTTTGGGAGGCAGAGACTGGTGGATTGCTTGAGCCCAGGAGTTTGAGACCAGCCTGGGCAACACGGCAAAACCCCGTCTCTACAAAAAGGTACAAAAATTAGCTGAGTGTGGTGGCACATGTCTATAGTCTCAGCTACTTGGGAGTCTGAGGCAGGTGGATCCATTGAATTGGGGAGGTCGAGGTTGCAGTGAGCTGTGGCAGCACCACTGCATCACAGCCTGGGCAAGACAGCAAGACCCTGTCTCAATTAAAAAAAAAAAAAAGGAAAAAGAAAAGAGATTTATTAATAATAAATGAATTTACCCTTTTACCAAGTGGATATACTTCTTGGAATTTATCCCACAGCTACATTCATAACAGTATGGAAGAAATCTTGAGCAGAATATTTACTACAACAGGAAATGATTAGAGAAAACATAAATATCCAACAATAGGAGACAGGTTAGGTAATTATGGAGCATCAATAAATTAGAACACTATTCTGTCATTAGTAAGAATGAGTCTGAGGTATATATTAAGGAAAATAACTAGGTATATAAGAATGTATTACTACTTTTGCTAAAAAAGGATATAAATACATAATTTACACACACACACACACACACACACACACACACACACACACACACATACCCCTATAGTATATCTAGAAGGATTTAAAGGAATAAGAAGCATATTAATTCTAGGGACGGAAACTAGGAAACCAAGGAAAAAGATTGAGAAGGAGATTTTTCATCTTGTAATATTTAGATTTTAAACACATACTTTCCTAAAACAAAAGATTATGTGCCAGGCACAAGGTAATTCTCAAACAATTTTAAAAAGTTTTAAACAGTGGCAGAACCAGTGTAATAAGTGTGTTATGAGCCAAGATTTGCTACTTGGAGGGGTCCTAAGATGTATAAGTTGCTTAGATGTATAATTGTTTAAGAACTGACTCAGTACTCTAATCTCATAGGCAGGTTCTACATTGGGAGGAAGGGCTAAAGAAAAAAAGCAACAACTAATACTTGGATCTTGATGATTACAGGGAAGGGACTACACATGTATATTCATACATAGAGCCTAGAATAGTATCTCTCAGTCAATGTTCTCAGTTGCAAGCAACATAACCCAACTCTAGCTAATTTAAGGAAGAAAGGGGCTTACAAAAGGGCATCAAAGAATTCTGGGAGGGATGAAGGGCCAGGCTTCATGCTCTGTAGTCAGGATAATATGCCAATTATCATAGTGTGAAACATCACTACTGATATTGCTGAATTTAAGATGTCAGAGTTGGGAACAGTGACACAGTCACATGAGATTCTGGATGAAGCTGCAGATACATGTCACTTTGTTTCCATTTTATTGGTTAGCAATTAGTCATATGACCAGCAGGGAATTGTAGTGCTTATTCTGGGTGGCCGTGTACCTAGCTGAAACTCTCATACTCTGTTACAATAATGGTGGAGGTGATGACGAATATTGCAGGACCATCAGCAGTCTGTCTCAAGACGATGACTCCATGCTGAACTCAGATATGAGCTGGCAAAAAGGTAGAAAGTGTCATCTTCATATGGGTCTTGATAGGAAATAATGAGACTTGAGTCAGTGTGGATCATGTTACCAAGATTTTTATTTCCTGCTGAAACATAAAAAGCCATTGGAAAATCGGAAAATCATTATATTTTTGTTTTCTGGTTCTTTTCTTGAGATTTTTGCTAAATCACCAAGCATAGATCCAGGCATAGGTATCTGTGAGTCTGCTGGCAGTTGGACTGAGGGAAGCGCTATGATAGTTCTGTCTTTCTGAAAAGAGAATTTTTACATTTGAGAGTTGGTCAGGTTAGAATTTTACCTGATTCGGGCAAGTGAGTTTTCCTTTTTTGAGAGCAGTGGAACCCAGAGAGTTCCCCAAACTGCAAGACTAGGAGTGGGGTGGAAATGCTCCAATTCCCAATCCCCTTCCCCTGGGAAGGTTGCCTTTTCTCACTAGCAGGAAACTGCTGTCTCCTGGAATATGGTACATAGCCAGGTGACATGGGAACTCAAAGTTTCTGCGTGACTATGTTTTCTCTGCTGAGTATTTGCATTTCCCCTTTTTCTGTTTCCTTGAAGAAAATGACTGCTGGAGATAATCTCCAGGTTTTTAAAGAATTTAATAATACTTTTATCATTTGAGTGTGCCAATTATTTGACACATGAAAGCCTGTGTAAGTTGAGAAATGGGGAGGGGTGAATTCAAGAGGACACTGGAATCCCAGTGGAGACTCTAGGCTTTCTGATGCTGAGCGGTTTAGTTGTAGGAGCAGTTTGTGCTTCGAGGATAGAGATGAATGAAATTGGAAGGTGCCTTTAAATTAGGTCATCCACCTCCAGAAGGAATTAAAAATAATGGTGGCGTTTCTCTCCAATTCAACGGCACTCCTGTTTTGATTGGTTGCAAAAAGCTATTAAACATTTATGCAAATCTAAAAGGGGTCTCAACAATTTTCGTAAGAAAAAATTAAGCCAATGCTTTCAATACTTTAATGTGCTAGCCTGTTAAGAAAAGCTTTCTAAGTATTTATAATGAGAGCTGAACTCTAAATCATATTCTTTACATTGCAAAAATACATTAAATAGGTTAAACAAAATGGTCTGCTGATAATTTCTACTGGAGTTTGAGGATTCATAAGTGTTCATGTCCTATTTTAAATGTTCATGTCCCAAAAGGTATCTGACATGCTTGTTTTGTTTAATTTTTCCCAAAGTACTCAGAAAAATACTGGTTTTCAGTAGTTACTGTTGAGGAACAGCTCCAGCCACTGGGTTTTCCTTCTTTTGCTAATTTGTCTTAATTTCCTTTATTCCTTTTGTTTATTGGGAATGCGGCCCTTTGTGTCTTTTCTCTGAAAAGACCCATTTCTTGCCATTCTACTGCTTATGGAGTTTGCTTCTATATTCTGTCATCTAGTCTCTTCTTTCTCTGCCTCCCAGGCAGCCCTGAACCAGGGCTCTGGGGTTTTCCTAGTCTGTGTTCTTCTCCATATAACTATTGTTTACAGCACTGGATACCGTTTTTTTTTTTTTTTGAGATGGAGTCTCACTCTGTTGTCGCGGCTGGAGTGCAATGGCGCGATCTCGGCTCACTGCAACCTCCACCTCCCGTGTTCAGACAATTTTCCTGCCTCAGCCTCCTGAGCAGCTGGGACTACAGGCATGCGCCACCATGCCCAATTAATTTTTGTATTTTCAGTAGAGATGGGGTTTCACCATGTTGACCAGGCTGGTCACAAACTCCTGACCTCGTGATGAGGTATTAATCATAGTAATACCTCAGTTACTATGATTGAGGTATTATCCTGGCTACGTAGTGCTTAAATTAAAAAAATTTAAATGCAAAAAGTTTTTATTGACAAATAATTGTACATATTTATAGGGCACATAGTGATATTTCGATATATATAATGTATGGCAATCAGATCAGGATAATTAGCATATCCATCATCTCAAACATTTATCATTTCTTTGTGTTGGTAACATTCAACATCCTCCTTCTAGCTGTTTGAAACTATATAGTATATTATTTTTAACTATGGTCAATTACTCTTTCAATCTTCTTGTCCCTGTCTGTCTTTGTGTGGTATAGAATTGTGATTTAAACAACAGAATACATATGGTAATTGAACTTCTCTGTTGCCAAGAATGACCTTGTACAGTATCTACAATTAGCTATAGCAAGGATACAAAAGGAGCCGTAAATGACCAGGCTGAAGGTTAATTTAAATACATGAGCTGTTAAAAATGGAAGCATTTGTCTTTTAGCCAAGCTAACACATTTTATGATTCATGAGTGGTTATAAAAAATAAAGATGTGCAATAGGTAGATACCAACTGTAGAACCAACCCTTCACCTTATGTCACCTGAAGCTTGATTTTACTCAGGACAAGCTTGTCACCTGTCTTCTCTCGACTTTTTTATTTATGTAGAAAATGCCAGCAATACCCAACTTAGCCAGGCTTCAGATCTGAGTCATCTTGGACCCTCTATTATTTGTCCCATAATTCTGGTCAGATAGTCCATTCTTCTGTTCAAAATCTGTCTAGGCAAAGGACCTGTGCTTTCCTTGCATTTCTCACCTCCACAAGGTGAGTTCAAGGCCCTTTGGATTATTGCAATAACCATCTCCTTGTTTCAGTCCCTATAGCTTCAATCCATCCTGTGTTCAACATTATCAGTGGGCTCAGTCCTCCCAATACATTGTTTTCCTTAAATTCTATGATTCCAAGCTTCAAAACAAAAACAAAAACAAAAACCAACCCATAGTAAAAGCTCCACACTTCTTGATTTAGCTTTTGAGGGTTTCTTTAATCTGACTCTAATTTATCTCCTACTCCTCTGTATGGATCCAATTTTCAGGGAAGTGATTTCTTTCCTTTCCTCTTCTTTCACTTCTGCTCACATTGTCCACCACTCCCCCTGCCCCCATGCCCTGTTATTCAAGTCCTACCTGGAAGCACAACTGAAGTTTCACCCTGTGATGAAGTCTTCCTTGTCCATTTTAGCCCACATTGGCCAGGCTTTTCTCTGAGCACAGAGGCTCCTTAGAATGTGGAAACTGCCAGAGACCTTAGGTTACTGAGTCCTTTGGCTCTTCCTGAAGATCTTGTAGTTCATACGCCTCTTATGGTCTCTCCCACTAAACTTGGAGCCAGTGTCACTATTCCTGTACCTGGCACGCTGTGTTTGGCAGTGATGAAATAAAAAGAAATTGAAGTCCAGATCATTGTTGGCAGCCCTGAACCAGGGCTCTGGGGTTTTCCTAGTCTGTGTTCTTCTCCATATAACTATTGTTTACAGCACTGGATACCGTTTTTTTTTTTTTTTTGAGATGGAGTCTCACTCTGTTGTCGCGGCTGGAGTGCAATGGCGCGATCTCGGCTCACTGCAACCTCCACCTCCCGTGTTCAGACAATTTTCCTGCCTCAGCCTCCTGAGCAGCTGGGACTACAGGCATGCGCCACCATGCCCAATTAATTTTTGTATTTTCAGTAGAGATGGGGTTTCACCATGTTGACCAGGCTGGTCACAAACTCCTGACCTCGTGATACGCCCGCCTCAGCCTCCCAAAGTGCTGGAATTACAAGTGTGAGCCACCGTGCCCCAATGGATACCTTTCTTTCTTGTGTGGTTATTTAATAATTCTTAAGTTTAATTCTCCAATGACCTGATAAGTTCTTCAAGGATCAGGATTGCCTTTTCCTTTTCCTTTGTATCTCTCTAAACCCCAAGCCATAACAGGTCAACTGTTTTGAGTTAAATTGATGACAATTTTCTGAAGGCTTTTGTAGAGTCATGCATCACAATGACTGGGGTGTGTTCTGAGAAATGTGTTGTGGGTGATTTTGTCATTGTGCAAACATAGAGTGTAGTTACATAAATTTAGATGGTATAGCCTGTGAGATACATTGGTATAGTCTGTTGCTCCCAGGCTACAAACTTGTTGAGCATGGCACTGTGCTGAATACTGAAGGCAATTGTAGCACCATGGTAAGTATTTGTGTGTCTAAATGTATCCCAACATAGAGAAGGTAATGTGTTGCACTATGACATTAAAACAGCTATGACAGCTATGATGTCACTAGGTGATAGGAATTTTTCAACTCTATTATAATCTTATGGGACCACTGTTGTATATGTGTTCCATCCTTGACCAAAACATTGTTATCAGGTACATGGCTGTACTTGTATCTCTGAGTGAGAACACAAACTTTGGAGAAAGGAACAAACTTTTACTAAAGGCTGACCATGGCTGAGCACTGACTTTGGAAATAGATTTTTCTTCCAGTTCCCATTTCTTTTTCTTTTTTCTTTTTTTTTTGAGACAAGGTCTTACTCTGTCACCTATGCTGGAGTGCAGTGGCGTGATCATAGTTCACTGTAGCTGGATCTTCGAAGCTCAACCAGTCCTCCCTCCTTAGCGTCCCAAGTAGCTGGGACTACAGGCATGTGCCCCCATGCCTGGCTGATTTTTTTTAAATTTTTATTTTTAGCAGAGAAGAGGTCTTCCTATGTTGCCTAGGTTGGTCTTGAACTCCTGAACTCAAGCAACTCTTCCACCGTGGTCTCCCAAAGTGCTGGGATTATAGGTGTGAGCCACCACATCTGGCCTCTAGTTCCCATTTCTGGCACTTTGTATTTATTTATTTATTTGTTTATTTATATTTATAATGTTGGCCCCCTGTGGTATTTCCACCATTTCCGGCATGTTTTAATCTCAAATTTGCTAGTCAAAAGTGATTTTTGAGTGTTGTCTTACACATTTCTATTAAGAGGACTGGCTCTCTCCTTTCTCTTTCCTCCAGAGTGGTTGAATTCCCTCTGCTCTCTGCCTCCTGGTTTGAGTAGTAACCCAGGTGGCAATTAGCCTAGTATCCCATCCCTCCTCGCTCTGATATTTGGACTTTATAGAATTAAAGGTCATTTAAGCCTTTGGAAATGTGTCATGTTTCAGCTGGCATGGCTATAGAGTACATATCTTATATATTTTCTTGTAGAAGTCATTTTTTTTCCTGTTGAGTCAGGAGGCAAACTTGTGGAACTCAAATTTAAAACATTGAATAGGCAATCACTATCATGCCATATCCAATGCACAATCACAGGGTGCTTGGCACTGCCATTGATGCTGTAAATAATGGATCCTTTACAATTGTACCTAAAATATACTTAGCTAATTTACTGGAGTGACAACTCTGGTCTGTGTGCTATTAGAACATTTTAATGGCCAAAGTTCTGATTTGTTTGACTGGTTAAAGGGCACTGAATGGTTTTTACCCTGAGGAGGTGAAAGGGGCAGGATTCGAGTCACTCACAAATGATTTCAAGAATTCATTTCAGAAGGAAAGCCAGCTTAGATCTCATGCTCTTCATTAGCTTTCCCAGACCTTCACATTTCCATTGTCACCCTGGAAATGCCTCTTCAGCAACCTTCCTCTTGCCTTCCTCTTCCTAAGTTTCCTTACCAAAATTGCTACGGAATCCCACTGGTTGCTTCCTTGACTCTAGCCCCTACTCTCCATTCTGTGTAGCATGTACTCACCAATTCATCTCTCTTAAACATCTCATTCACCATGTCGGCAATGATGGCTTCCTATAGCAAGTCAGAATTTTTGGCCTGCTAGAACCGGGTGAGGGAAGGGTCAGCTGCTTCCCACCCTGAGTGAGGTCTTTGTGAGTTTGGGGGCCTTGCTTCCTTCCCAATATCTCTCATAGCCTAGGACTGGGACACCCAGGAACTGGGAAGGGACAAGAAAGCAAGAGGCCTTGCAGTACTGAGTTAATATCCTCTCCCTAAAATCTATTAGACCTCTATGCATTGCCTCCATAAGGAAGTTTAGAAATCATCTACCCCTGCGTTTTCTTCCTCACATGTCTCCATTCCATAAATGAATGAGTTCAACTCTGGATCCCGTAGACACTTGCCTAAGCTTACCCAGCTAGTTGTGGCAGAAGGTCTTGACCCCGAGCCATCATATCTCCTCTTATTCCTCCTCTGCATTAAAAAGGCCCTTTGTCACCTGATCTCTCCTGCCAATCTTTAGTTCTTACAACTGTCTGACTTGGCCTGCCCTTCTGATTAGGGTAGACTTTCACTGTCATGTGAAAATGAAAATCCAGCCTCTGTGCCTATAGTCTTAGCTTTCCTTCTGCCTACAGTACTATGTTCTCTTCCTTTTGACTGTCTAAATTTTACTCATTTCTGCCATGTGGGTTTTAGGACAAGGTATTTAATCAACTACTGCTTGAATGATCATGGGCAAAATAATGAGTTTGTTTCCTCATAGGATAGTTGGATTAACTGAGGTAATACATACAAAGGAATTGTTCAGGTCCAACCAACATCAGTTTTCTTTCTTTCTTCCCACCTCCATGGTTAGTGGTGCTTTATGTCATTCATCTTGTCTTTCACCTTAGCCTCTCAATTTGCCCCATAATTATCTTATGTTTTCTGGTATTAGCTCTTTGTGGTAATTATTCGTTTTCTCTACAACTTACTCCCCTTTCCTTGTAAGAGAATCATCTATCTTCACCCCGCTGATGTTGGCCTTGATCGTGTGACTTGCTTTGACCAATGGAACGTGAACAAATGTGACATAGGCCATGCTTTTCTTAGAGAAATTATTTATGTTTCTGCCAACTAACTCTCTCATCCTTTCTGCTACAAGAATGGCTTGTTGCAAATAGGGGCTGTTGGTTCAGCTTGAGTCCTAGATGAGAAAACACGTGGTGCTGCAGTAGTTGACTTGAAACACGAGCACAAAATAAATGTTTATTGTCATAAGTCTGTGAGATTGTGGAGACTGTTCTCATGACAGATTCACCAATAAATGTCTGTTTTCTCTGTGGTAGTCTTGTTTCCCAAAGTAGATTTAAACTCCTTTAGCTTATAAACTAAGGTGTTCAATAATTTTAATAGGCTTATTTCTACAATGCTTTTGCTTCCAAGCCTCTATTCTGCTCTTGGGATCCTCTCTCCCCACATACTACCCTAATATTGCTACTGTTATTATGAGGGTCCAAGGCCCTGGAGTAGCGGGTTTCATTCAGATGGCCATCATCCTTGTAGACATGATTCTTCCAGGTCTGATGGCACTCCCTGTGGCCATGCATGGGAATCTGCAGCAGAGCTACCCATGATCCAGATGTGATCCGTGGCCACTCCAATCTCTCCAGCCTCTGGATGCTGCCAGGAAGCAAGGCCTAGGTGCCTTCTGTACTTGGGCCACAGATTCTTTCCATCTCTCCTATCTCCCCTAATCCGGAAGCACCTCTTTTCAATCTTGGGTAAGCACCTCGTTTCAATCTTTCAACTTTTTCCAAGAAATTTGGTCTTTGCTCTCAAATCCTCTTCCCACAAAAGTTGTAAAGCCTTACAGGCCTCTGTTTTCTTGCCATGTACCTGTTTGTCCCAAGGCAAGCGACATAGAGCTGACTATACCAGCTTGATCACAGTGGAAAAGAAAGGGAAACATCACAGAACAAAAATAGGTTAGTATTTCAAATGATTATCTGATCACATTTCTGATTCAGGGCAGGGTTTCTCAACCTCGGCACTACTGGCATTTGGGGCTGGATAAATCTGTGTGAGGAGCTGTCCTGTGTACTGTAGACTGTTTAGCAGCATTGCTGGCCTCCACCTACTATAGGTGCCAGCAGCACTCCTCCTTCAGTTGCGACAACTCCAAAATATCTCCAGTCATTGCTAAATGTCCCAGGGTGCATGGCAGGTGGGGTAGAGCTGATTTAAGTAAATGAACTAAGCTATAACTTTTGCTTTCCCTAGGACTTAGTACAGTATTTAACCCATAGTAGGTACTTAGTAGATAGTTTCTGATTGAAGGAATTAAAGTAGTGCATTTATTTGTATTTTGGCTGGGGGCTGCAGTTCATCTTAAAGGATGTGAAATGAAGGGAAGTGAAGGGAAATAAATGAGTTTTTCTTAAAAACACTTTCTACTTCCCTGCCCTTTTGTAGGTATGCAATGCATATGGGTGAATGCTCAAGCTAATTACTGTTACTAAGCAATTCTAATGAAATTCTAAATTAGGTCACTCAACCAGAGTGGTGACTAGCAAAGGGTTGGTTGGGAAAGAATATTTGTGAAAAGGAACAACAAAATAAATAATTTATGTGCCAAATAATATAATTCCTGGAGGGCATGGGTCAACAGTAGAGTTCTGCCAATGTCACACTCCCAGAGTTGGGTGCTTGAGGAATTTGCAAGAGTGGAGAAGGATGAAAAGGTGAATTGGAATCCCCTGTGCTAATAAAGCTGCAAATACTTTCATGGATCTGGTGCCTCAGAAGACCTTTCTACAGTGAAAGGGGCTTTTCCTTTGAAAGGTGAGGGCTTCCAACATGAAGTTACCTTAGCAGGGGTGAAGGTTCCACATTGGACAAGAGTCAAGATTATATATTCTTTGAGTAAGAGAGGTAAATCTTGTATGTATGCATGTTAGAGTTGAGGATGGAATTACAGAAGAATTGCTATTTATGACATATAGGAAATTAATTCTACCTCTTTTCTTGGACACAATGGCAACCCAATTATGAAGTCAAAAAGGCTAGCCAGGGATTAGCATCACTCATGTTTCATGCTGCTTATTGCCTGGCTATAATGAACATAGGTGCTTTTATCTTCAGACACACAACACATGATCTGTCATCTCAGGCTTTCAGAAATTTAAATATGCAAGCACTTGGCAGAGCAGGTATCTTTGCAACCTTTCTTAATAATGACAGACTGCTGTTCAGCACCTGGGGTACAATTTAGTGGGTACATCTCATTTTGGCATATGTGTGAAAAGGAAAACCCTGTGTGGTAGGATTACTTTACCAATATGATATTTCAGAAATAGCTGAGATTTAAGTTACTGTGGGGCTGTATTATTAAAGTGAGAGATTTATTCGGTTTACACTGCAAATCCCTGGAGGGATAAGTGTGCTTATATTATAGGTAAAATCAGGAAGGTAAATAGCAAGTCTGGACACCATTTTCTTTAAGTAGTATTTTGGTTGTATGATGATTTCTTAAGGGCAAGAGCAGATAGAAGAGTGTTTAATCAGAATGTGAAAAATTAGACTTAAAGGGAACCAAGAATTTAAAAAGAAGCTTATATTTTAGACAATAAGATATGACTGCTGACTCTAGAATACAATATTTTTAACCTAAAAGCAGATGTTTTAAGTAAAAGGACTCTATCAGGTGTGGTATGTTGATAATTTGGTGACTTACTGGTTCTTCTCCTTCCTGATCATTCTCACTGTCAATGGGGATCCCACTTCTGAGAATACTTACCCCACAAAGTACTTGTGGACACAACTTGTCCCATAAGATTTTCCTCCCTTCCAACTTTCACTGCCAGTTGGAAGAAGTGTCAGACTCACCTTTCCTGACCTCACCACCCGGAAAGCTCCCCTTGCTTTCTCTCTCCCAGTTGCATGCGTTGTCTTCTTGAGGCCAAGCACCAGCCTTCCCTTATTCACAGAGTCCTCCTTAACTTCCACTGCTCGGTATACTGATGCCTCTTGTTGGTGTGGGCTCCACATTTAATTTCAGAATTTGCTCCCAGGATGTTTATATCAGTGCATTGCAAAGTGTGTTGCAGAGAATAAAACTCTATGGGATGTTAGTAGACATCACACGGCAAAGGGGCCCATGTTGAAATAAGTTTAGAAATCCTGTGTAGATAAAGTTTTGCCATCCCTTCCCTACTCCAAACCCTCTTGTCAGAACTGCCCAATGATGTGAATCTCCAAGGTGGGAAAATAATACATGATAGGTTCATACATTACTTACTCACAGATTTTTTTTTCCTTGTAACATCTATTAACACTCTACTGAATTAGCATTCCATACAACAGTACAGACTTCGGGAATGCTCAGTTAGACTACAGGGTTAGATGATGCTGGCTGTGCACATGCTGGGAATGAAGAGGGTAACTGAGTTTAGACGTGGAAAATAAAATCATTAGTGGAATGTCAGGAAGAGAATCCCCAAGAAGGTACCAGCCACTGGAGAGTAATACCAAATGGGTGGGAAATCTCTCAATGCCTTCCAAGTAGGCATTGGGAGTCTAGTAGAAAGGGTAACAGATCCGGGGGTGTAGAATGGGGAAATAGCCTTGAAAGTACTGTGCCAAACTGTCAGAAAACCAAGATGGGAAAGAGATGGAAATAGGCATAATTATTTATAAATTCAACAAATATTTATTGAGCATTTACTTTGTACTAGAGACAGGGTTCATAGGACTGAGGTCATCAAGCAGGACCCACACAGCTTGCTGAAATTGAAGTCTTGAGTGGAGAGGAAGAGAATGGAGAAAATCCATTCACAGATGCTAGGACAGGTGAATGGGGGTGGCCCGTCAGAGTAACTCTGCTCAGGGGTATCCTGGTGCTTCCACCCTGGAGCCAGAGACAATCTCTGTAATTTCCAAACCCCACTGCCTAGCAGGATGTGGGCTGTCAAGATATTGCCTGGCAAATCAATGAGAGCACAAACAGCTGGAGCTGACCAGAAGCTGACATTACTGTCCATGCCAGGATGGAAACAAGGAGCGAACTCCTTGCTGCTTAATGACTTCTTGAGTGTCAAGAGCAGAGAGCGCCATCATATTAGATGAACTCCCTCGCTAATTTCTTCTCATTTGCCGATCACATTTCTACAACCATTTTTCTCCTTTACCTCTTTCCTGAATTAACTCCCATTTACATTCTTTTATTTCCAATCACTCTTCAAAGACAGGCATATTGAAGGACTTAAAAAAAAAATAAGGCAATTTGAGCCCTCTGAAACAGTTCCTTATTCTTCCTGCCAAGAATGTCCTATGTCCACAGCAGGAAGTTCAATTAGCAAATCCATGAATCAGGATTTTAATTATATATTTATCTGCAAGGAAAAATGCTAGCTTCATTTTTACCCTATACCTTACTTGCAGGAATCACAGCATGACATTGACTGAACCTCGGTCCCTGTGGTGAAATGTGAGATGGTGAAATGCAAACATGTTGGTGGAAATGCACTCAGTTTGTTCGTAGGTATTTCTGTATTTAATAAATAGCAAGAATTCTTGGCTGTATGAAGAAAACTAAAATTGACTCCAGAAGGTTAAGAAGTATCCTAATTAAGAAATTTGCTAATCGTCATTCCCTGCTGTGTCTATAGGCTATATTTGGTTTTAAGTCATGACTAAGCATCTGAACAGTATCTTTTACTGGAACACGCTCTCTGCTGTTATCTTGCCTTCTCAGCTAGATGGAATGAATTATCTTTAAGGCTGGAGACATTTTTTCCTCCTCCTCTTCTTTTTCTTCCTTTCTCCTCTTTCCTCCTCCTTTTTCTTCTTCCTTTTATATTTTCCATTGCAGCTCTTGAACCTAGATGCCCCAAAATGCTTATTGAGTGTCTCCCATCAATATATTTATAAGAACACTGTTTTCAATGGCTCTATGATTAAATATATCATCACCTGAGTGGAAGCACTAATCAAAGGACTGGATATTGGGGGAAATAAGGCCCATCCTTTCTGTAGACGGTAGCCCACATTGTCCTGGATGAGTAAAGAGAAACACCATTTGTCAGAAAGGATCTTAAGAGATTTTTGTTGACCATATGAGGTCAATCATCTCTCAGAAGCTGGAGGTGGTTCAGAGAGACAGAATCTCTGAGTAAGATCTGGACTCCAGACTTGCAATATTTTCCCAGGTCCTCTACAGCAATCAACAGGTCCGTTCTTGTGAAATTGCTGGAATATAGTTACTGTCCATATCGTTGTTACGGGATACCTGGATGGCAACCTTGAATCTTGGTCTTTGGAGGTTTGATTTAATTTAATTGAATTTTTTTGTTTTTTGTTTTTTATAGAGATGAGGTCTTGCTCTGTGGCCCGGCCTGCAGTGCAGTGGTATGATGGCAGATCATTGCAGCCTCAAACTCCTGAGCTCAAGCAATCCTCCTGCCTTAGCCTCCCAAGTTGTTGGAATTACAGGCATGAGCCACTGTGCCTGGTTCTAATCTTGCTTTTAAAGAGTCCAAAGCCATGATTAGATTCCTTGTCTCCCCATGCCAAATATTATAAAATTAAATTATTAATTTTAAATATCAGATGAATATGAGGGAAATTTGCATTTTTCCCCTTTCCCTTTTATTCCTGTTTACAGAGATTTACCAGGGCTCAAGATTTGCAGACATATTTGTTTGACCCAAGGAAGAACCAGGAGTGAAGGAAAACTATTGAGGGATGTCAGGCTACTCCAAGCCACCCTGCCTTAAGATGTTCACTAGCAATGAATGGGGAGAGGACCAAAGAGTGAAAGTTTTCTGTTCCCTCTAAGCTCACTGCTAGTTTCATTGTAATATGACATATATATCTTATTTCCACACTGTTTAAGCATACTTATAATAGAAAAGGATTTGTGGGACAGTGAGGAATTAGAACTATCTCCTAAAAGGGTAAGTCTGAGATGTTTAAATAAGAAATAAAAAAAGACGTAGGACTCAAAAAGTAATTCTCCTAGAGGCAGCACTGGGCTAAGATTTAACCAAGACTTTGTGAACTTTTGGGATATTTCTACTAAAGACCATTAAATCTAGGCTATAGGACTAAACATGAAGAAGGATAAAAAGAGCTTTGGAGTTTCTTCATAGATATTATCGTCATTTTTTTCCCCTTGCTTGCTTCTAAGGAATTCCTTTCCACATTATTATTATTATTTTTGAGACAGAATCTCACTCTGTCACCCAGGCTGGAGTGCAGTGGTAGGATCTTGGCTCACTACTACCTCTGCCTCCCGAGTCCAAGCAATTTTCGTGCCTCAGCCTCTTGAGTAGCTGGGACTATGGGTGCCTGCCACCACACCCGGCTAATTATTTTATTTTTAGTAGAGATGGGGTTTCACCACGTTGGCTAGGCTGGTCTCAAACTCCTGACCTCAAGTGATCCACCCTCCTCTGCTTCCCAAAGTGCTGGGATTACAGGCTTGAGCCACTGTGCCTGGCCCCTTTCCACATTTTTAACTTTTAAAATCTTTAACTTCTGAACTTTTCAGTGTAAGTTTAAGTAGATGTGTATGTTTTAGTCAGTTTGGGCCTCTATACCAAAATACCATAGACTGGGTCGCTTAAACAAGAAATATTTATTTCTCATAGTTCTGGAGGCTGGGAAGCCCATGACTGAGGTGCTGGCAGATTCGGTATCGCAGGGCTTTCTCCCTGGTTCGCAGATGGCCACTAACTTGCTGTAACCTCACACAGTAGAAGGAGAGGGCTCTGGTCCTTCTTCTCTTATAAGGAGACTAATCCTATCATGAGTGTCCCACCCTCAAAACTTCTTCTAAACCTAATTACCTCCCAAAGGGCCTACTTCCAAATATCATCACATTGGGAATTAGGACTACAACATAAATTTTGGGGTGACACAAACTTTCAGTCCCTGGCAGTATAACTTACTATGTATTGTAAATATGAACCTTTCAAAATATAGCTATTGCATTCCTCTTTGAAAATAATTTTATTTTATTGCATTCCTATTAAATGCATCAAATACATTTAAGAGTCTAAATACTGCAGCTATTTATGTTGAAGTGGAATTTATCTTAGCATATTTCTCTCACTATAAGTTTCAAAGTATTTTTTTGTACAGGTTATCATTATAGGTCGGGATATTTATTAAATATAAAAAGTAAAATTAATTGGAAATATGTCTCTTAAAGAGATAGAGGTTTTCAAAGTTAGTTCTTATATCTGTGGATGAATAATGCTAGAATGAAACCGAGTTAGCATCAATGTTACATCTATTTTTCATTTTTTATATTTGTAAGCATTGAGAAACCTTGTTCATCAATGAATAAATGGAAAGTTTTGTTATTTCAGTGCCAGTCAATTCTTTGGATTCCTTTCAAGTTAGATTCCAAAAAATCATCCAGTGATCTTTCATAAGAACAGGAAAAGAAAGTTTTTTTTAATCAGTGGATTGTTCGACTTGGGCTTTATTTAGCTAGATTAAAATAATAAATTAGAAACCATCTGACTCATAAAAGGATACATAACCCAGTTAGAGAGTCGCTCACTTTCTCAACAACAAGGTCAACAGCAATGTTTTGATTTGTCCCTTTGTTGCCCCTGAAGCTTCTTCATTGCAGAGTAATGCACAGCTGTAAGATGCGGCCAGGGTGAGCTCTGCCTTTCTTTCACAAAACAGGACACGGGCTATTATGAAAGAGGAGGAGGGAACAGAGAGACAGCATGGTGCTCCGATTACATTAGTTCTCAGGAAGGTCATTTTTAGGAAAGAGGATAGATGGTATCTGAGAATCTGGAAATCGACGCTCACGGGACCCTCAGAGAGCCCAAGGAAGAGTTTTTGCATCCACACACCCTAGTTAGAAGACCACTCATGTAGGAAAGATGAATAGATATGCTTACACTATTGGAAATAGACCCTTTGAATAATACTGCAAGGATTTGGAGTTATTCGACTTGTGACAAACGTAAGAGAATGGAAGAGAATAGAATATAGTCTGGTGGGTGGTGAAGTTACTCTATTGTATTGAAACCATAATAAGAATCAGTGTAACGAGTTTGGGCCATAACCCTAAGAAGTTCAAGCACTGGGATGTACCATCAGTCCTTTGTTGAGGGTTTTTAGGAAAGTCATAAACTGATTTGATGATAAAATTTTCAAGGTCTGGGAGAAGACTAGTAACATATTTTCTCTTTTTGATCAAGGATAGGCCAGGATAAAAGGAAAGATAGGGTAAAAATGATTTTCAGTAAAATTTTGCTTGATTTGACTATACGGAGAAGTTACTTACTGGTAGTAATAGTATAGTGAACTTGTTTTCAAATAAAGTTCTGCCGTGGTCACTCACTGGCTGTGTGACCCTGGGAGATTTATTGGTCTCCATGCGTCAGTTTCCTTATGTGTAAAACAAGACCTACTTCATAGCTTAGTGAAGATTAAATGAGATAATATGAAATGATTAAGTGATAGTGCTTTGCATGCTGCTGGCAGGTACTAGTGGCTCAATAAATAATAACTATTAGCCAAAGACCATAGAGAGCTTTAGAAAAGGAGCCTCCATCTCTAGAGCTTGTATGAGGAAGTCTTTGGCCTTTGATAGCCTCTAAATTTTGCAGTTTTTGTTCAACTGTCAACTATCTGGCAATTTCTTTGTGTATAGGAGTGGATGTCAGGGTCCCCAATAGGAGAAGCAGTGCTGAAATTCACAGTGATGATGCAGTGACTCTTTTATCCCTTAAATGTGGTGAAGAATATATCACAGTGGAGAGAAGAATGGCTTGGTGGTTGAGAATCTCTGGTTCTAGGCTTTGGTATTGCCACCAACCAGAAATAGATCATGGGCAGATTATTAGTCTCTTTGGACTTTAGTGCCATTTGCTAAGAAGTAAAGCTATTGATCAAACCCACCTGTGTGCAAGAAGCATGTGATTAGAGTAAATAGGTGAGGTTGCAGGGATGTAATATGGTAGATACAAAATTGCCTCGATTGTGGTACAGGATAATGCCTGTCCTGTGACAGGTATCATCTTTTAAAAAGCTTGAGCTGCCTTTGCAGAGCAATCAAACAGAAGTCGCTCCGGGGTATGCATTCTGAGCAAGACTTTCAGTTTGTGCTCTCAGATGTGGAAGGATCTTAAAGCTCCCTTTCAGCTCTATAAATCTGATTCCTTGGATACATTTCATCCTTAAGAACACAATAAAATAAAATCAATTGAATTTGATGTCCTCCTGAATTTTCTCTTATCAGTACTTGAAAGGAGATGCTTTCATATAATAGACCAAATAATAGGAGAAAGAAAAAAAACACAAATATAGAAACATAAAAAGATGTGTCAGAAAAAGAATTAAAATTACGTTGACAGCTTTCTTCTGTTTGAACAGATGAAACTTTTCTAAAAGATGAAAATGGTTGGTTATATGAAGTCAACATTTAATAAACGAATATAGGCAGAAGGCACTTGCAGGGCTGTCAGATTCTGATGAAAATATATTTAAGAATAGATGTGATTTTTCAGTCTGAAAATTTACATTTGTCAAAGAAGCACTTCTATAAGGATTCCAGAAGTATTCTGGTCCTATTGGTCTCCTTTGCCTTTTTATAGCCTAAGCCCTCAAACTGAAGTAGGAGCTGCTAATTAGCACAGGCACAAATCTTCACCTTGTAACTCTGCCTACATCTTTGGAAGAATAAATTCGAATTTTGGAAGGCTGCAGAACAAAGGCAATTGCCCGTTTTTCTTAAATAAAAAAAAGTGAAAAGTGACTTGAGGCTAACTCTCTGTTTCCGGGGAAATCCCAGAGTAACAGTCCCGAGGTAGGCACATTCCCTTTGAACTGAGAGCTGGGTAAAATGGATAGTCCAGTTGCTTTCAGGATGTTCCATTTTATAATTTAGAACATTGAAAAAGCATCATAGCTCATCTAAATACCACTTTAGAAATCTCCAGTTTCCCTCATGAGGGCAAAAGAGGCAAAGATGTGCTCATTATTACTACACGTGGCTTCTGACAATTAGCTGTATTCCAGAAACATCACCAGAAGTCAGGCTGAGCCTTTCTGCAGGGTGCATTGAGGGTTCCACATGCCTAATTAACCAGGATTAAATTATTCAGCATCAAATGGAAAACCAGTCAGGACTTCCAATTCTAATTCAAAATTTTTCTTTTCTGTTTTACACTGCAATAAAAATAACATTCTGGGGTGAAAGAATCAGATAAGGCACAGTTACAGGAAATGCTGGGGGAATAATTTCCAAGAAGTGAAATTAGAAAGTTTTAAGTGGATTGCTGAAACCTGACTGGAATCAACATAGCCTTCCTTTGGATAAATTGCTGGTGAAATGGACCTCATGAAGACAGTGACACCTTTAGCCAAGTCATGAACATTCCAGGAACAATCCAGTTTTTATAAGATTGGTTTAATCACGAATGGGGTGAAGGAGGGCATGCAATTCTCACTTAATTTACAGCAGTAAAGAAAGTAAACTCTTAACCAATGTTACTGCAACAAAAATATTTCTTTAGGGTTTTACCTCATATAATAAAAGCTAATGGTTTAGGACCTGTGATACAAATAAAAAACTACTCACTTGATTTTTTTCTTTTGATATTCTAATGAAAAAGCAAACGAGAAAGAGCAGTTTGGTGATAAGGGTTGAAATTCTGAGTCACATTCCCAGACCAAACATTGTCACAGCGAACAATCCACTTCACTCCGAAAGATTTATTTATGGCTGCAGGTAGGATGGAGTGGGAGGCAGATGGGTTGGAGACAGGAAGGTGGGTGGGTATTGGTAGGAGAAGGTAGGACTAGAAGTTTTGACTAATATAATGTGGCCTGATTTTCTGGTAATTTCTGAATCAAGATTTTTTTTTGCCACTTAACATGGCTATAGGACTTTACATTACCCAAGAGTAATGAGAAAAGTTATAGGGATGTCTGAGGTTTTGACCAAAAGCATGGGAAGAAACAAACCCACTGAATATATTGTAATAAGACAGTGAGAGACAAAATTAAGTTGTATTACAAATTGCTAACATTTATTAAATATTCACCATGTGTCAGCCACTGTGCTAAGTGCTTTAGATGTATATTTAATCATATAGACCAGTGACTAAGGGCGTGGCGCTTGGGGTCTCACTACCTGGGTTCAAAACTTACTGTGAGCCTTTGTCCAGTTATGTAACCTCTCTCTGCCTACCTCATAGTTAGAAGGTGTTTTACAGAAACATAGCATAAGTCACAGGTGTAATTTTACACGTCAGATTCATATAGTCACATTTTAAAAAGTAAAAGAAACAGGTTAATTTAATTTTAATAACGTATTTTGTTTAATCCAACACATCAAAAATGTTATTTCAATATCCAATCAATATAAAAATTATTAATGAAATATTCTACATTCTTTGTATTGCCTTCAAGATTGGGTGTATATTTCACACTTAGAGTACTTCTAGTGTTCGACGGCCACATGTGGCTAGTGACTACTGTCCTGAACAGCATAACTCTTCACTCCAGGTTTCCAGGGTCACCTGTCTGAGGGTATGATTTGCTTGCAGCATGCATCGAAGTTGTGTTTCCTGAGGTTAGGCAAAAACCCAAGACTCTTGCCAGATGAGAGGATTGAAGGTTTTTTAGAAACTCGCTCAAATTTTCAGCCACTTATAGAAAACTTGCTAAAGGAAATTAATTCAGTTTTTGAATTTTGTAATGCTTTGAGACCTGCAGTTGGTTCTCTTTGTGGACTTGGCCTTTGGCTTCTTACAAGGTACAGTGAGCTCAGGCTACCACCCTGATCTCAGGCTCAAAGTCATGAGTGTAAAGCAGACATTCAGAGGGCATACCCTCAATTTTTGATGCCTTCTTTAGGACCAGAATTTTCTCTCTTTTGGAAGCAGTTATTTTTTTAAAGTGACATTAGGAAAATTCAGGAACTAATCAAATTTGGATTTGATAAGTTCAACATACTCTCTTCCAGTTAGGTATAAACATAATGCCTGTACTCAAGGGGGCTCACAGCCCGGTGGGGGAGGCTATAGAGAAAGCCAGTAATCACATCAGCATACCTGGGTAAGTCTATGAGAGAGATCAGCACAGGTAACAACAGGAATAAAAAGGAAGAGCACTCTCCCATGTCTGGGAGAACTTTGCCATTCAGGGGGTGCCTCACAGAGTTTGAATCTCCAGTGGGACAAGGTGATGCATGGCAGGAGGGTGTTCCTGGCTATGTATTGTATTTTAATAAATGGCAGTGGTGAGTTTATTAAACAAAAGAGACTCCAGTTTAAGCCAACGAATGATTACAGTTGATAATGAATGTGCCCTTCCCTAATTTGTGCAAATATTAATCATTGTTTTTGCATTGGTTCAGGCTATTAAGGACAGAAATGCTCAATAATGAATATAAAAATCTCCTTTTTAGGTGATGGAAAGGAGGAGGTAAGAAATTGCATAGCAATTCATAGTTTCAGAACTGGCATCTACAGCTATAAGACTCCGATCTTCAGAGTCAATTCAATTGTCTTCTATTCAGACACAGCATTTTGGTGAAAGAGAAATGACATTGGGACTTAGAAGAAAATGCCTTATAATATTGTCTATATCTTAAACTACTTGGTCTAAAATTTTGTCTTGAAGTCTTGTATTTACATAATTACATTTGAGTATATTTATCATAATTTATGAAATTATATGTTGAAGTAGTGCTATCCCAAGTGCACTGGGCAGCCAAGGACATTGAAACCTCAGATATCCTCCCCATATAGGGAGCTAGATGATGCTTATACGAGGCTGGCATATGCCAAGAACACTCTTACAGATACTAACTCATTTAATCCTCATAGTACCCCTAAAAGTAATAGTGCAATAGCTTCCTATCACTGCTATAACAGATTACCACACATTTTGTAGCTTAAAACAGTACAGGTTTATTAATCTTACAGTTCTGGAGGTTAGAAGTCCAAAATGGGCCTTGCTGAAAATCAGGGTGTCAACAGAGCTGTGATCTTCTAGAGGATTTAGGGGAGAATCTATTTTCTTGCCTTTTCCAGCTTCTAGAGCCTGCCAGCATTCCATGGCTCATGTCCCACTTCCGTCTTCCAAACCAGTAGCTGATGGAGTCTTTCTCTCACCCTATCACCCTGACATGGACTCTTCTACCTCCTTCTTCTGAATTTAAGTACTATTGTGGTTATATTGGGCCCACCCAGATAAACTAGAATAACCTCACTCTTGTTTTTCCCTGATTATTTTATTTTTTTTAATTTATATTTATTTTTAAACTTTTAGTTTCAGGGTACATGTGCAGGTTTGTTACGTAGAAAAATTGCATGTTTTGGGAGTTTGGTGTACAGATTATTTCATCACCTGGGTAATAGGGTAATAAACATAGTACTGGACAGGTAGTTTTTGGGTCCTTTCCCTCCTTCCCTCCTTCCCTCCACCCTCCACCATCAAGTAGGCCCTGGTGTCTAATGTTTCCTTCTTTCTGTCTATATGTATACAATGTTAGCTCCCACTTGTAAGTGAGAACACGTGGTGTTTAGTTTATTGTTCCTGTGTTAGTTCACTTAGGATAATGGCCTCTGGCTCCATCATGTTGCTGCAAAAAACATGATCTCATTAAAAAAAATTTTTTTTTTTGAGACAGGGTCTCACTCTATCACTCAGGCTGGAATGCAGTGGCACAATCTTGGCTCACTGCAACCTCTGCCTCCAGGGTTCAAGCGATTCTGTCACCTCAACCTTCTGAGTAACTGGGACTATAGACATGCACCACAACGCCTGGCTAATTTTTGTATCTTTTGATAGAGGCAGGGTTTCACCACGTTGGTCAGGCTGGTATCAAACTCCTGACCTCAAGTGATCCACCTGCCTCAGCCTCCCAAAGTGCTGGGATTACAGGCGTGAATCACTGCACCCGGCCGATCTCATTTTTATTTTATGGCTGCATAGTATTTCATGGTATATATGTGTCACATATATGGCATTTAGGTTGCTTCTATGTCTTTGCTTTTGTGAATAGTGCTGCAATGAAGACACACGATCATGTGTCTTTATGGCAGAGTAATTTACATTCCTTTGGGGTGTATACTCGATGTATACTCAATGATGGAATTGCTGGGTGAAATGGTAGTTCTGTTTTAAGTTCTTTGAGAAATTGCCACACTGCTTTCCATAATGGCTGAATTAATTTGCATTTCCACCAGCAGTGTATAAGTGTTCCCTTTTCTCTGTAGTCTCACCACCATCCGCTATTTTTTGACTTTTTAATAATAGCCATTCTGACTGGTGCGAGATGGTATCTAATTGTGGCTTTGATTGTATTGCTCTAGTTAGTGATGTTGAACATTTTTTATATGCTTATTGGCTGTGTATGTGTCTACTTTTGAAGAGAGTCTGTTCATATCCTTTGCCCACTTTTTAATGGGGTTGTTTCTTTTTTGCTTGTTAATTTGTTTAAGCTCCTTATGGATTCAGGATATTAGACCTTTGTTGAATGCATAGTTTGCAAATATTTTCTCCCATTCTGTAGGTTGTCCATTTAATCTGTTGATAGTCTCTTTTGCTGTGCAGAAGCTCTTTAGTTTAATTAGGTCCCATTTGTCAATTTTTGTTTTTGTTGAGATTGCTTTTGGCATCTTTGTCATGAAATCTTCAGCAGGGCCTATATTCAGGATGATATTTCCTAGGTTATTTTCCAGGTTTTATAGTTTTAGCTTTTTACATTCAAGTCTTTAATCCATTTTGAGTTGATTTTTGTATATGGTGTCAGGAAGGGGTCTAGTTTCAATCTTGTGCATATGGCTAGCCAGTTATCCCAGCACCATTTATTGAATAGGTAGTCCTTTCCCCATTGCTTGTTTTTTCAACTTTGTTGAAGATCAGTTGGTTGTAAGTGTGTGGCTTAATTTCTGGGCTTTCTATTCTGTTCCATTGGCCTATGTGTCTGTTTTTGTACCAGTACTATGCTGTTTTGGTAATTGTAGCCTTGTAGCATAGTTTGAAGTTGGGTAATGTGATACTTTCAGCTTTACTCTTTTTGCTTAGGACTGCCTTGGCTATTTAGGCTTTTTTTGGTTCCATATGAATTTAAAAATTGTTTTTTTCTAACTCTGTGAAGAATGTCATTGGTAGTTTGATAGGAATAGCATTGAATTTGTAAATTGCTTTGGACAGTATGGTCATTTTAATAATATTGATTCTTCCTATCTATGAGCATGTAATGTTTTTCTGTTTGTGTCATCTCTGATTTCTTTCTACAGTGTTTTGCAAATCTCATTGTAGATATTGTTCACCTCTCTGGTTTGCTGTATTACTATGTATTTAATTTTTTGTGGTCATTGTGAATGGCATTGTGTTCTTGATTTGACATTCAACTTAGACATTATTGGTATATGGAAATGCCACTGATTTTTGTACGTTGATTTTGTATCCTGAAAGTTCGCTATAGTTATTTATCAGATCTAAGGACTTTTGAGCAGAGACTATAGAGTTTTCTAGGTGCAAAATCATATGTCTGCAGAGATAGTTTAACTTCCTCTCTTCCTATTTGGATGCACTTTATTACTTTCTCTTGCCTGATTTTTCTAGCTAGGACTTCCAGTACTATGTTGGATAGGAGTGGTGAGAATGAACATCCTTGTCTTGTTCCAGTTCTTACGGGGAAAGCTTCTAGCTTTTGCCTGTTCAGTATGATGTTGGCTGTGGTTTGTGATAGATGGCCCTTATTATTTTGAAGCATATTCCTTCAGTGCCTAGTTTGTTGAGAGTTTTCAACATGAAGGGATGTTGAATTTTACTGAAAGCCTTTTCTGCATCTATTGAGATGATTATGTGTTTTTTGTTTTTAGTTCTGTTTATGTGATGAATCACATTTATTGATTTACATATGTTAAGCCAACCTTGCATCCCAGAGATAAAGCCAACTTGATCATGGTGAATTAGCTTTTTGATGTGCTGCTGTATTAATTACCTAGTATTTTGTAGAGGATTTTTGCATCTTTGTTCATCTCATCTTGGTGAGAGACTGAGATATTGGCCTGAAATTTTCTTTTTTTTCTTGAGTCTTTGCCAGGTTTTGGTATCAGGATGATACTGGCCTCATAGAATGAGTTAGGGAGGAGTCCCTTATCCTCAATTTTTTGGAACAGTTTCAGTTGGAATGGTACCAGATCTTCTTTGTATGTCTGGTGGAATCCAGCTGTAAGTTTATCTGGTCCTGGGCTTTTTCCAGTTGGTAGGCTTTTTATTACTGATTCAATTTGGGAACTCATTATTGGTCTGTTCAAGGTTTAAATTTCCTCCTGGTTCAGTCTTGGGAGGTTGTATATTTCCAGGAATTACCCATTTCTTGTAGATGTATAGAGGTGTTCATAATAGTCTCTGATGGATTTTTGTATTTCCGTGGGGTTGGTGGTAATATCTCCTTTGTCATTTCTAATTGTGTTCATTTGGATATTCATTTTTTATTAATCTAGTTAGCTGTCTATCTTATTTATACTTTTAAAGGTCTGATGTCTGGTTTGTTGATTTTTTGTGGTTTTGTGCATGTGCGTGTGTGTGTGTGTTTCAGTTTCCTTAAGTTCACCTCTGATATTGGTTGTTACTTGTCTTCTGCTACCTTTGGGGTTGGTTTTCTCTCGTATTTCTAGTTCCTCAAGGTTCGGTGTTAAGTTGTTTACTTGAGATCTTTTTATTTATTTATTTAATTTATTTATTATACTTTAAGTTCCGGGGTACATGTGCAGAACATGCAGGTTTGTTACATAAGTATACACATACCATAGTGGTTTGCTGCACCCATCAACCAGTAATCTACATTACGTATTTCTCCTAATGCTATCCCTCTCCTAGCCCCTCATCCCCTGACAGGCCTTGGTATGTGATGTTCCCCTCCTTGTGTCCATGTGTTCTCATTGTTCAACTCCTACTTATGAGTGAGAACATGCAGTGTTTGGTTTTCTGTTCTTGTGTTAGTTTACTGAGAATGTTGGTTTCTAGCTTCATCCATGTACCTGCAGATGACATGGACTCATCCTTTTTATGGCTTCATAGTATTCCCTGGTGCATATGTGCCACATTTTCTTTATCCAGTCCATCATTGATGGGCTTTTGGGTTGGTTCCAAGTTTTGGTATTGTGAATAGTGCCGCAATAAACATATATGTGCACGCAATAAACATATATGTGCACGCAATAAACATATATGTGCAGCATGATTTATAATCCTTTGGGTATATACCCAGTAATGGGATGGCTGGGTCAAATGGTATTTCTAGTTCTAGATCCTTGAGGAATCACCACACTGTCTTCCACAATGGTTGAACTAATTTACACTCCCACCAACAGTGTAAAAGTTTTCCTATTTCTCCACATCCTCTCCAGCATCTGTCATTTCCTGACTTTTTAATGATCGCCATTCTAACTGAATGAGATGGTATCTCCTTGTGGTTTTGATTTGCATTTCCCTAATGACCAGTGATTACGAGCTTTTTTTCATGTGTCTGTTGGCTGCATAAATGTCTTATTTAGAAAAGTGTCTGTTCATATTCTTCACCCTCTTTTTGATGAGGTTGTTTGTTTTTTTCTTGTAAATTTGTTTAAGTTCTTAGTAGATTTTGGATATTAGCCCTTTGTCAGATGAGTAGATTGCAAAAATTTTCTCCCATTCTGTAGTTGGCCTGTTCACTCTCATGATAGTTCCTTTTGCTGAGTGGAAGCTCTTTAGTTTAATTAGATCCCATTTGTCTATTTTGACTCATGTTGCCATTGCTTTTGGTGTTTTAGTCATGCAGTCCTTGCCCATGCCTATGTCCTGAGTGGTATTGCCTAGGTTTTCTTCTAGGGTTTTTATGGATTTAGGTTTTATGTTTAAGTCTTTAATCCTTCTGGAGTTAATTTTTGTACAAGATGTAAGGAAGGGACCCAGTTTCAGTTTTCTGCATGTGGCTAGCCAGTTTTTCCAAAACCATTTATTAAATAGGGAATCCCTTCCCCATTGCTTGTTTTGTCAGGTTTGTCAACGATCAGATGGTTGTAGATGTGTGGTGTTATTTCTGAGGTCTCTGTTCTGTTCCATTGGTCTATATCTCTGTTTTGGTACCAGTACCTTGCTGTTTTGGTTACTGTAGCCTTGTAGTATAGTTTGAAGTCAGGTAGTGTGATGCTTCCAGCTTTGTTCTTTTGGCTTAGGATTGTCTTGGCTATGTGGCCTCTTTTTTGGTCCCATATGAACTTTAAAGTAGCTTTTTCTAATTCTGTGAAGAAAGTCAATGGTAGCTTGATGGGGATAGCATTGAATCTATAAATTACTTTGGGCAGTATGGTCATTTTCACAATATGGATCTTGAGCATGGAATGTTTTTCCATTTGTTTGTGTCCTCTCTCATTTCCTTGAGCAGTGGTTTGTAGTTCTCCTTGAAGAGTTCCTTCACATCTCTTGTAAATTGTAGTCCTAGGTATTTTGTTCTCTTGGTAGCAATTGTGAATGGGAGTTCACTCATGTTTTGGCTCTCTGTTTGTCTATTATTGGTGTCTAGGAATGCTTGTGATTTTTGCACATTGATTTTGTGTTTTGAGTCTTTGCTGAAGTTGCTTACCAGCTTGAGGAAATTTGGGCTTGGATGATGGGATTTTCTAAATATATAATAATGTATTATATACATTATATAAAATCTACAAGAAAATCTTGTAGATTTTCTAGTTTATTTGTGTAGAGGTGTTTATAGTATTCTCTGGTTGTAGTTTGTATTCTCTGGGATCAGTGGTGATATCCCCTTTATCATTTTTTGTTGTTTCTTTTTGATTATTCTCTCTTTTCTTCTTTATTAATCTGGCTATCAATCTATCTATTTTGTTTATCTTTTCAAAAAACCAGCTCCTGGATTCATTGATTTTTTGAAGAATTTTTCGTGTCTCTATCAGTTCTGCTCTGATCTTAGTTATTTCTTGTCTTCTGCTAGCTTTTGAGTTTGTTTTCTCTTGCTTCTCTAGTTCTTTTAATTGTGATGTTAGGGTGTCGATTTTAGATATTTCCTGCTTTCTCTTGTTGGCATTTAGTGCTATAAATTTCCCTCTAAACACTGCTTTAGCCATGTCCCAGAGATTCTGGTACATTGTGTCTTTGTTCTCATTGGTTTCAAAGAACATCTTTATTTCTGCCATCATTTCATTATTTACCCAGTAGTCATTCAGGAGCTGGTTCTTCAATTTCCATGTAGTTGTGCGGTTTTGAGTGAGTTTCTTAATCCTGAGTTCTAATTTGATTGCACTGTGATCTGAGACTGTTTGTTATGATTTCCATTCTTTTGCATTTATTGGGGAGGGTTTTACTTCCAATTATGTGGTCAATTTTAGAATAAATGCAATATGGTGCTGAGAAGAATGCATATTCTGTTGATTTGGGGTGGAGATTTCTGTAGACATCTATTAGGTCCTCTTGGTCCAGAGTTGAGTTCAAGTCCTGAATATTCTTGTTATTTTTCTGTCTCATTGATCTGTCTAATATTTACAGTGGGGTGTTAAAGTGTTAAAGTCTCCCACTATTATTGTTTGGGAGTCTAAGTCTCTTTGTAGTTCTCTAAGAACTTGCTTTATGAATCTGGGTGCTCCCGTATTGGGTGCATATATATTTAGGATAGTTATCTCTTTTTATTGTGTTAATCCTTTTACCATTATGTAATGCCCTTCTTTGTCTCTTTTGATCTTTGATGGTTTAAAGTCTGTTTTATCAGAGATTAGGATTGCAACCCCTGCTTTTATTTGCTTTCCATTTGCTTGGTAAATATTCCTCCATCCCTCTACTTTGAGCATATGTGTGTGTTTGCATGTGAGATAGTTCTCCCGAACACAGCACACCGATGGGTCTTGATTCTTTATCTAATTTGCCTGTCTATGTCTTTTTATTTGGGGCATTTCGCTCATTTACATTTAAGGTTAATATTGTTATGTGTGAATTTGATCCTATCATTATGATGATAGCTGGTTATTTTGACCATTAGTTGTTGCAGTTTCTTCATAATGTCAATGGCCTTTACAATTTGGTATGTTTTTACAGTTGCTGGTACCGTTGGTTCCTTTCCATGTTTAGTGCTTCCTTCAGGAGCTCTTGTAAGGCAGGCCTGGTGGTGACAAAATCTCTCAGCATTTGCTTGTGTGTAAAGGATTTTATTTCTCCTTTGCTTATGAAGCTTAGTTTGACTGAATTGAAATTCTGGGTTGAAAATTCTTCTCTTTAAGAATGTTGAATATTGTCCCCCACTCTCTTCTGGCTTGTAGGGTTTCTGCAGAGAGATCAGCTGTTAGTTTGACGGGCTTCCCTCTGTGGGTAAGTTGACCTTTCTCTCTGGCTGCCCTCATTTTTTCCTTCATTTCAACCTTGGTGAATCTGATGATTATGTGTCTTGGGGTTACTCTTCTTGAGGAGTATCTTTGTGGTGTTCTCTGTATTTCCTGAATTTGAATGTTGGCCTGTCTTGCTAGGCTGGGGAAGTTCTGCTAGATAATATCCTAAAAAGTGTTTTCCAACATGGTTCCATTCTCTCTGTCACATTCAGTTACACCAATCAAATGCAGTTTTGGTCTTTTCACATACTCCCATATTTATTGGAGGCTTTGTTTGTTCTTTTTTATTCTTTTTTCTCTAATTCTGTCTCCATGCTTTACTGCATTAAGTTGATCTTAAATCTCTGATAGCCTTTCTTTTGCTTGATTGATTCAGCAATTGATACTTGTGTATGCTTCACGAAGTCCTTGTGCTGTGTTTTACAGGTCCATCAAGTTATTTATGTTCTTCTGTAAATTGATTATTCTAGTTAGCAATTCGTCTAACCTTTCTTCAAGGTTCTTAGCTTCCTTGCATTGGGTTAGAACATGCTCCTTTAGCTTAGAGGAGTTTGTTATTACCCACCTTCTGAAGCCTACTTCTGTCAGTTTGTCAAACTCATTCTCCATCCAGTATTGTTCCCTTGCTGACAGGGAGCTGTGATTGTTTGGAGAAGAGGCATTCTGGTTTTTGTGATTTTCAGACTTTTTGTGCTGGTTTCTCCCCATCTTCGTGGATTTATCTACCTTTGGTCTTTGATGTTGGTGACTTTCAGATGGGGTTTTTGTGTGGACATCCTTTTTTGTTGATGTTGATACTATTCCTTTCTGTTCATTAGTTTTCCTTCTAACAGTCAGGTCCCTCTGCTGCAGGTCTGCTGTAGTTTGCTGGAGGTCCACTGCAGACCCTGTTTGCCTAAGTATCACCAGTGGAGGCTGCAGAACAACAACGATTGCTGCCTGTTTTTTCCTCTGGAAGCTTCATCCCAGAGGGCACCTGCCAGATGCCAGCTGGAGCTCTCCTGTATGAGGTGTCTGTCAACCCCGGCTGGGAGGTGTCTCCCAGTCAGGAGGCATGGGGGTCAGAGACCCACTTGAGGAGGCAGTCTGTCCCTTAGCAGAGGTTGAGTGCTGTGCTGGGAGATCTGCTGCTCTCTTCAGGTCTGGCAGGCAGGAATATTTAAGTCTGCTGAAGCTGCGTCCACTGCCACACCCTCCTCCAGGAGCTCTGTCCCAGGGAGATGGGAATTTTTATCTATAAGGCCCTGACTGGGGCTGCTGCCTTTCTTTCAGAGATGCCCTGCCTAGAGAGGAGGAATTTAGTGCGGCAATCTGGCTAAAGTGGTTTGCCAAGCTGCGGTGGACTCCGCCCTGTTCGAACTTCCCAGAGGCTTTGTTTATGCTGTGATGGGAAAACCGCCTACTCAAGCGTCAGTAATGGCAGACGCCCCATCCCCCACCAAACTGGAATGTCCCAGGTTGACTTCAGACTGCTGTGCTGGCAGTGAGAATTTCAAGCCAGTGGATCTTAATTTGCTGGTCTCCGTGGGGGTGGGATCCACTGAGCTAGACCACTCGACTCCCTGACTTCAGCCCTCTTTCCAGGGGAGTGAACTGTTCCATCTCACTGGCATTCCAGGCACCACTGGGTTATGAAAAGAAACTCCTGCAGCTAGCTCAGTGTCTGCCCAATGGCCGTCCAGTTTTGTTGGTGAAACCTAGGACCCCGGTGACATAGGCACCAGAGGGAATCTCCTGGTCTGTGGGTTGCGAAGACTGTGGGAAAAGCGTAGTATATGGGCTGGAATGCACTGTTCCTCATGGCACAGTCCCTCACAGCTTCCCTTGGCCATGGGAGGGAGTTCCCCAACCCCTTGTGCTCCCTGGGTGAGGCAACACCCCACCCTGCTTCTCCTCACCCTCCATGGGTTGCATCCACTGTCTAACCAGTCCCAGTGAGATGAGCCAGGCACCTCAGTTGGAAATGCAGAAATCACCTGCCTTCTATGTTGATCTTGCTGGGAGCTGCAGACCAGAGCTGTTCCTGTTTGACCATCTTGCCAACCACCCCTACTTGAGATCTTTTTAATTTTGTGATGTGAATATTTAGCACTATACAATTCTCTCTTAACAGTACTTTAGCTATGTCTCAGAGATTCTGGTATTTTTTATCTTTGTTCTCATTAGTTTCAGTGAATTTCTTGATTTCTGCCTTAATTTCATTGTTTACCCAGAAGTCATTCAGGTGTAGGTTGTTTAATTTTCATGTAATTGTATGGTCTTGAGTGATATCTTCTTATTACTGACTTCTATTTTCATTGTGCTGTGGTCTGAGAGTGTGGTTTGTATGATTTTGAGTTTTTTTTGAATTTGCTTAAGATTCTTTCATGGCTTTGGGTAGGTAAGAATGTATATTCCATTGTTTTTGTGTAGAGAGTTCTGTAGATGTCTATTAGGCCCATTTGGTCAAGTGTCAATATTCAGATCCTGAATATCTTTTTAGTTCTCCACCTTGAAGATCTGTCTAATACTGTCTGTGGCATGTTGCATTCTCCTGCTGTTATTGTGTAGTTATCTAAGTCTCTTCATAGGCCTCTAAGAACTTGTTTTATGAATCTGGGTGGTCTTGTTTTGGGTGCATACATATTTAGGATAGTTAAGTCTTCTTGTTCAATTGAACGTTTTACTATTATGTAATGCTTTTCTTTGTGTTTTTTCATTGTTGTTGATTTAAAGTCTGTTTTGTATGAAATTAGATTATCAGCCCCTAGGCTGGGCATGGTGATTCATGCCTATAATGCCAGCATTTTGAGATGCTAAGGTGGGCGGGTTGCTTGAGCCCAGGAGTTTGATACCAGCCTCAGCAGCCTAGGGAGACCTTATCTCTATAAAAAATAAAAAAAAATAACTGAGCCATGGTGGTGTGCACCTCTGGTCCCAGCTGCTCATAGGGCTGAGGTGGGAGGATCACATGAGCCCTGGAGATTGAGGTTGCAGTAAGCTGTGTTTGCACCACTGAACTCCAGCCTTGGTGAGAGACTGAGACTCTGTCTCAAAGCAACAGCAACAACAACAACAACAACAACAAAGAATAGCAAACTTGGCTTTTTTGTTGTTTTCCATATGTTTGGTAGATTTTTCTCCATCCCTTTACTTTGAGCCCATAGGTGTCATTGCATGTGAAATGGGTCTCTTGAGGACAGCATGCTGTTGGGTCTTGATTCTTTGTCCAACTTGCCACTCTGTGCCTTTTAATTTGGGCATTCAGCCCATTTACATTTGAGGTTAACATTGATATGTGTCGACTTGATTTGATCTTGTTGTGTTACATGTGTTGTTGGCTGGCTATAATGCAGTCTTGGTTGTGTGGTTGCTTTGTAGTGTCAATGGTCTATGTACTTAAGTGTGTTTTTGTGGTGGCCAATAATGGTCTTTCCTTTCCATGTTTAGCACTCCCTTAAGGGCCTCTTATAAAGCAGGTCTGCTGGTAACAAATTCCCTTAGCATTTGGTTGTCTGAAAAGGATCTTATTTCTCCTTTGCTTATGAGGCTTAGTTTGGCTTGATATGAAATTCTCAATTGGAGTTTTTTTTCTTTAAGAATGTTGAATATAGGCTTTCAATCTCTTCTGGCTTGTAAGGTTTCTGCTGAAAAGTCCACTGTTCCCCTTGTAGTTGACCAAAGGGAGACTCATGGGGTTTCTTTTGTATTTAACCTGCCCCTTCTCTCTAGCTGCCTTTAACATTTTTTCTTTCATTTTGACCTTGGAGGATCTGATGACTAGTTTTTTAGTGATGGTTGTCTTGTACAGTTTGTCTTAGGCATTCTTTGCATTTTCCGGATTTGAATTTTGGCCTCTCTAGTGAGGTTGAGGACATTTTTATGGATGATATCCTCAAACATGTTTTCCAAGTTATTTGTTTTCTCTCTGTCTTTTTAAGGGACATAATGAGTCATAGATTTGGTCTCTTTACATAATGCTATATTTCACAGAGATTTCAGTCATTCTTTTTACATTCTTTTTTCTTTATTTTTGATTGACTGAGTTATTTTGGAGAAAAGTTTTTGAGCTCTGAGCAGATTCTGTTTTTAGCTTGGTCTATTTTGCTATTAATCTTGCAATTACAGTATGGAACTTTTATAGTATTTTTCCAGCTCTGTCAGGTCTATTTGGTTATTTGTTAAATTGGTCATTTTGCCTTTGATATCCTGTATCATTTTATTTTTATTTCTTTATTTTATTTTATTTTAAGTTCTGGGATACATGTGCTAAACGTGAAGATTTGTTAAATAGGTATGCATGTGCCATGGTGGTTTGTTGCACCTATCAACCCGCCATCTAGGTTTTAAGCCTCACATGCATTAGGTATTTGTCCTAATGCTCTCCCTCCTCTTCTCCCCCAACCCCTGTCAGGCCCCGGTATGTGATGTTCCCCTCCCTGTGTCCATGTGTTCTCATTATTCAGTTCCCACTTATGAGTGAGAACATGTGGTGTTTGGTTTTCTGTTCCTGTGTTAGTTTGCTGAGGATGATGGTTTCCAGCTTCATCCACATACCTGCAAAGGACATGAGCTCCATAGTATTCCATGGTGTATATGTGCCACATTTTCTTTATCCAGTGTATCATTGATGGGCATTTGGGTTGGTTCCAAGTCTTTGCTATTGTAAATAGTGCTGCAATAAACATACATGTGCATGTGTCTTTGTAGTAGAATGATTTATAATCCTTTGGGTATACACTCGGTAATGGGATGGCTGGGTCAAATAGCATTTCTAGTTCTAGATCCTTGAGGAATCACCACACTGTCTTCCACAATGGTTGAACTAATTTACACCACCCACATACAGTGTAAAAACATTCCTATTTCTCCACATCCTAACCAGAATCTGTTGTTTCTAGACTTTTCAGTGATCACCATTCTAACAGGCATGAGGCAATATCTCATTGTGGCTTTGATTTGCATTTCTCTAATGACCAGTGATGTTGGAATTTTTTTCATATGTTTGTTGGTTGCATAAATGTCTTCTTTTGAGAAGTTTCCTTTGCCCACTTTTTGACGGGGTTGGTTTTTTTTTCTTATAAATTTGTTTAAGTTCTTTGTAGATTCTGGATATTAGCCCTTTGTCAGATGGGTAGATTGGAAAAATTTTCTCCCATTCTGTAGGTTGCCTGCTCACTCTGATGATAGTTTCTTTTGCTGTGCAGAAGCTCTTCAGTTTAATTAGATACGATTTGTCAATTTTGGCTTTTGTTGCCATTGCTTCTGGTGTTTTAGACATGAAGTCTTTGCCTATGCCTATGTCCTGAATGGTATTGCCTAGGTTTTTTTCTAGGGTTTTTATGGCTTTAGATTTTACCTTTAAGTCTTTAATCCATCTGGAGTTAATTTTTGTATAAGGTGTAAGAAAGGAGTCCAGTTTCTGTTTTCTTCATAAGGCAAGCATTTTTCCTAGCATCATTTATTAAATAGGGAATCTTTCCCCATTGCTTGATTGTGTCAGATTTGTCAAAGATCAGATGGTTGTAGATGTGTAGTATTATTTCTGAGGCCTCTGTTCTGTTCCATTGGTCTATATCTCTGTTTTGGTACCAGTACCATGCTGTTTTGGTTACTGTAGCCTTGTAGTATAGTTTGAAGTCAGGTAGTGTGATGCCTCCAGCTTTGTTCTTTTTGCTTAGGATTGTCTTGGCTATACAGGCTCTTTTTTTTGGGTTCCATATGACATTTAAAGTTGTTTTTTCTAATTCTGTGACCAAAGTCAATGGTAGCTTGATGGGAAAAGCATTGAATTTATAAATTACTTTAAGCAGTGTGATCATTTTCATGATATTGATTCTTCCTATCCATGAGCATGGAATGTTTTTCCATTTGTTTGTGTACTCTCTCATTTCCTTCAGCAGTGGTTTGTAGTTCTCCTTGAAGAGTTTCTTCACATCCCTTGTAAGTTGTATTCCTAGGTATTTTATTCTCATTGTAGCGATTGTGAATGGAAGTTCACTCATGATTTAGCTCTCTGTTTTTCTATTATTGGTGTCTAGGAATGCTTGTAATTTTTACATATTGATTTTGTATCTTGAGACTTTACTGAAGTTGCTTATCAGCTTAAGGAGATTTTGGGCTGAGATGATGGGGTTTTCTAAATATACAATCATGTCATCTGCAAACAGAGACAAGTTGACTTCCTCTCTTTCTATTTGAATACCGTTTCTTTCTCTTGCCTGATTGCCCTGGCCAGAACTTCCAATACTAAGTTGAATAGGAGTGGTGAGAGAGAGCATCCTTGTCTTGTGCCAGTTTTCGAAGGTAATACTTCCAGCTTTTGCCCATTCAGTATGATATTGTCTATGGGGTCGTCATAAATAGCTCTCACTATTTTGAGATATGTTCCATCAATGTCTAGTTTATTGAGAGTTTTTAGCATGAAGGGGTATTGAATTCTATTGAAGGCCTTTTCTGCATCTATTGAGATAATTGTGTGGTTTTGTCATTGGCTCTGTGATGGATTACGTTAACTGATTTGTGTATGTTGAATCAGCCTTGCATCCCAGGGATGCAGCCGCCTTGATCATGTTGGATAAGCTTTCTGATGTACTGCTGGATTTAGTTTGCCAATATTTTATTGAGGATTTTCACATCAATGTTCATTAGGGATATTGACATTTTCTTTTTTTGTTGTATCTCTGTCAGGTTTTGGAATCAGGATGATGCTGGCCTCATAAAATGAGTTAGGGAGGAGTTCCTCTTTTTCTATTTCTTGGAATAGTTTCAGAAGGAATGGTACCAGATCCTCTCTGTACTTCTGGTAGAATTCTGCTGTGATTTTGTCTGGTCCTGGGCTTTTTTTGATTGGTAGGCTATTAATTACTGCCTCAATTTCAGAACTTGTTATTGGTCTATACAGGGATTTGACTTCTTGGGTTAGCTTGGGAGGGTGTATGTGCCCAGGAATTTATCTATTTCTTCTAGATTTTCTAATTTATTTGTGTAGAGGTTTTTTATAGTGTTCTCTGATGTTAGTTTGTATTTCTGTGGGATCTGTGGTGATATACCCTTTATCTTTTTTTTTAAAATTATATTTTAATTTCTAGGATACATGTGCACAATGTGCAGGTTTGTTACATATGTATACATATGCCATGTTGGTGTGCTGCACTCGTTAACTCGTCATTTATATTAGGTATATCTCCTAATGCTATCCCTCCCCCCTCCCCCTACCCCACGACAGGCCCGGTGTGTGATGTTCCCCTTCCTGTGTCCAAGTGTTCTCATTGTTCCATTCCCACCTATGACTGAGAACATGCGGTGTTTGGTTTTTTGTCCTTGTGATAGTTTGCTGAGAATGATGGTTTCCAGCTTCATCCATGTCCCTACAAAGGACATGAACTCATCCTTTTTTATGGCTGCATAGTATTCCATGGTGTATATGTGCCATATTTTCTTAATCCAGTCTGTCATTGATGGACATTTGGGTTGGTTCCAAGTCTTTGCTGTTGTGAATAGTGCCGCAGTAAACATATGTGTGCATGTGTCCTTATAGCAGCATGATTTATTATCCTTTGGGTATATACCCAGTAATGGGATGGCTGGGTCAAATGGTATTTCTAGTTCTAGATCTTTGAGGTATCGCCACACTGTCTTCCACAATGGTTGAACTACTTTACAGTCCCACTAACAGTGTAAAAGTGTTCTTCTTTCTCCACATCCTCTCCAGCACCTGTTATTTCCTGAGTTTTTAATGATCGCCATTCTAACTAGTGTGAGATGGTATCTCATTGTGGTTTTGATTTGCATTTCTCTGATCATCACCAGTGGTGATGAGCATTTTTTCATGTGTCTGTTGGCTGCATAAATGTCTTCTTTTGAGAAGTGTCTGTTCATATCCTTTGCCCATTTTTTGATGGTGGTGTTTTTTCTTGTAAGTTTGAGTTCTTTGTAGATTCTGGATATTAGCCTTTTGTCAGATGGGTAGATTGCAAAAATTTTTTCCCATTCTGTAGGTTGCCTGTTCACTCTGATGGTAGTTTCTTTTGCTGTGCAGGAGCTCTTTAGTTTAATTATATCCCATTTGTCAATTTTGGCTTTTGTTGCCATTGCTTTTGGTGTTTTAGACATGAAGTCCTTGCCCATGCCTATGTCCTGAATGGTATTGGCTAGGTTTTCTTCTAGGGTTTTTATGGTTTTAGGTCTAACATTTAAGTCTTTAATCCATCTTGAATTAATTTTTGTATAAGGTGTAAGGAAGGGATCCAGTTTCAGCTTTCTACGTATGGCTAGCCAGTTTTCCCAGCACCATTTATTAAATAGGGAATCATTTCCCCCTCTCTTGTTTTTGTCAGGTTTGTCAAAGATCAGATTGTTGTAGGCATGTGGTATTATTTCTGAGGGCTCTGTTCTGTTCCATTGGTCTATATCTCTGTTTTGGTATACCAGTGCCATGCTGTTTTGGTTACTGTAGCCTTGTGGTATAGTTTGAAGTCAGGTAGAGTGACGCCTCCAGCTTTGTTCTTTTGGCTTAGGATTGCCTTGGCAATGTGGTCTCTTTCTTGGATCCATATGAACTTTAAAGTAGTTTTTTCCAATTTTGTGAAGAAAGTCATTGGTAGCTTGATGGGGATGGCATTGAATCTATAAATTACCTTGGGCAGTATGGCCATTTTCACGATATTGATTCTTCCTATCCATGAGCATGAAATGTTCTTCCATTTGTTTGTGTCCTCTTTTATTTCATTGAGCAGTGGTTTGTAGTTCTCCTTGAAGAGGTGCTTCACATCCCTTGTAAGTTGTATTCCTAGGTATTTTATTCTCTTTAAAGCAACTGTGAATGGGAGTTCATTCATGATTTGGCTCTTTGTGTGTTATTGGTGTATAAGAATGCTTGTGATTTTTGCACAATGATTTTGTATCCTGAGACTTTCCTGGAGTTGCTTATCAGCTTAAGGAGATTTTGGGCTAAGACGATGGGGTTTTCTAAATATACAATCATGTCATCTGCAAACAGGGACAATTTGACTTCCTATTTTTCTAACTGAATACCCTTTATTTCTTTCTCCTGCCTGATTGCCCTGGCCAGAACTTCCAACATTATGTTGAATAAGAGTGATGAGAGAGGGCATCCCTGTCTTGTGCCAGTTTTCAAGGGGAATGCTTCCAGTTTTTGCCCATTCAGTATGGCTGTGGGTTTGTCATAAATAGCTCTTATTATTTTGAGATACATTCCATCAATACCTAATTTATTGAGAGTTTTTAGCATGAAGGGCTGTTGAATTTTGTCAAAGGCCTTTTCTGCATCTATTGAGATAATCATATGGTTTTTGTCCTTGGTTCTGTTTATATGCTGGATTACGTTTATTGATTTGCATATGTTGAACCAGCCTTGCATCCCAGGGATGAAGCCCACTTGATCATAGTGGATAAGCTTTTTAATGTGCTGCTGGATTCTGTTTGCCCATACTTTATTGAGGATTTTTGCATTGATGTTTATCATGGATATTGGTCCAAAATTCTCTTTTTTTGTTGTGTCTCTGCCAGGCTTTGATATCAGGATGATGCTGGCCTTATAAAATGAGTTAGGAAAGATACCCTCTTTTTCTATTGATTGGAATAGTTTCAGAAGGAACAGTACCAGCTCCTCTTTGTACTTTTGGTAGAATTAGGCTGTGAATCCATCTGGTCCTGGACTTTTTTTGGTTGGTAGGCTATTAATTATTGCCTCAATTTCAGAGCCTGTTATTGATCTATTCAGGGATTCAACTTCTTCCTGGTTTAGTTTTGGGAGAGTGTATGTGTTCAGGAATTTATCCATTTCTTCTAGATTTTCTAGTTTGTTTGCATAGAGGTGTTTATAGTATTCTCTGATGGTAGTCTATATTTCTGTGGGATCGATGGTCATATCCCCTTCATCATTTTTTATTGCATCTATTTGATTCTTCTCTCTTTTCTTCTGTATTAGTCTTGCTAGTGGTCTATCAATTTTTTTCGTCTTTTCAAAAAACCAGCTTCTGGATTCATTGATATTTTGAAGGGTTTTTTTGTGTCTCTATCTCCTTCAGTTCTGCTCCGATCATACTTATTTATTGCCTTCTGCTAGCTTTTGAATATGTTTGCTCTTGCTTCTCTAGTTCTTTTCAATTGTGATGTTAGGGTGTCAATTTTAGATTTTCCCTGCTTTCACTTGTGGCATTTAGTGCTGTAAATTTCCCTCTACACACTGCTTTAAATGTGTCCCACAGGTTCTGGTATGTTGTGTTGTTGTTCTCATTGGTTTCCAAGAATATCTTTATTTCTGCCTTCTTTTTTTTATGTACCCAGTAGTCATTCAGGAGGAGGTTGTTTCAGTTTCCATGTAGTTGAGTGGTTTTGAGTGAGTTTATTAATGCTGAGTTCTAGTTTCATTCCACTGTGGTCTGAGAGACAGTTTGTTATAATTTCTGTTCTTTTACATTTGCTGAGGAGTGCTTTACTTCCAACTATGTGGTCAATTTTGGTGTAAGTGCGACGTGATGCTGAGAAGAATGTGTATTTTGTTGATTTGGGGTGGAGAGTTCTGTAGATGTTTATTAGGTCCGCTTGGTGCAGAGTTGAGTTCAATTCCTGGATATCCTTTTTAACTTTCTGTCTTGTTCATCTGTCCAATGTTGACAGTGGGGTGTTACAGTCTCCCATTATTATTGTGTGCGAGTGTAAGTCTCTTTGTAAGTCTCTACGGACTTGCTTTATGAATCTGGGTGCTCCTGTATTGGGTGCATATATATTTAGGATAGTTAGCTCTTCTTGTTGAATTGATCCCTTTACCATTATGTAATGGCCTTCTTTGTCTCTTTTGATCTTTGTTTTTTAAAAGTCTGTTTTATCAGAGACTAGGATTGCTACCCCTGCTTTTTTTTTTTTTTTTTCTTCATTTGCTTGGTAGATCTTCCGCCATCCCTTTATTTTGAGCCTATGTATGTCTCTGCATGTGAGATGGGTCTCCTGAATACAGCACACTGATGGGTCTTGACTCTTTTTCCAATTTGCCAGTCTTTGTCTTTTAATTGGTGCATTTAGCCCATTTTCATTTAAGGTTAATATTGTTATGTGTGAACTTGATCCCGTCATTATGATATTAGCTGGTTATTTTACTCATTAGTTGATGCAGTTTCTTCCTAGCATTGATGGTCTTTACAATTTGGCAGTTTTTTGCAGTGACTGGTAGTGTTTGTTCTTTCCATGTTTAGTGTTTCCTTCAGGAGCTCTTGTAGGGCAGGCCTGGTGGTGACAAAATCTCTCAGCATTTGCTTGTCTGTAAAGGATTTTATTTCTCCTTCACTTATGAAACTTAGTTTGTCTGGATATGAAATTCTGGGTTGAAAATTCTTTTCTTTAAGAATGTTGATTATTGGCCCCCACTCTCTTCTGGCTTGGAGAGTTTCTGCCGAGAGGTCTGCTGTTAGTCTGATGGCCTTCCCTTTGTGGGTAAGCCTACCTTTCTCTCTGGCTGCCCTTAACATTTTTTCCTTCATTTAAACTTTGGTGAATCTGACAATTATGTGTCTTGGAGTTGCTCTTCTCGAGGAGTATCTTTGTGGTGTTCTCTGTATTTCCTGAATTTGAATGTTGGCCTGCCTTGTTAGATTGGGTAAGTTCTCCTGGATAATATCCTGCAGAGTGTTTTCCAACTTCGTTCCATTGTCACCGTTACTTTCAGGTACACCAATCAGACGTAGATTTGGTCTTTTCACATAGTCCCATATTTCTTGGAGGCTTTGCTTGTTTCTTTTTATTCTTTTTTCTCTAAACTTCTCTTCTCACTTCATTTCATTCATTTGATCTTCAATCACTGATACCCTTTCTTCCAGTTGATTGAATCAGCTACTGAAGCTTGTGCATTCATCATGTAGTTCTCGTGCCATGGTTTTCAGCTCCATCAGGTCATTTAAGGACTTGTCTACACTGGTTATTCTAAGTAGCCATTCGTCTAATCTTTTTTCAACGTTTTTAGCTTCTTTGTGGTGACTTTGAACTTCCTCCTTTAGCTTGGAGAAATTTGATCATCTGAAGCCTTCTCTCAATTAGTGAAAGTCATTCTCTGTCCAGCTTTGTTTCGTTGCTGGTGAGGAGCTGTGTTCCTTTGGAAGGGGAGAGGTGCTCTGCTTTCTAGAATTTTCAGCTTTTCTGATCTGTTTTTTCCCCATCTTTGTGGTTTTATCTACCTTTCGTCTTTGATGATGGTGACGTACAGATGGGGTTTTGGCGTGAATGTCCTTTCTGTTTGTTAGTTTTCCTTCTAACCGTCAGGACCCTCAGCTGCAGGTCTGTTGGAGTTTGTTGGAGGTCCACTCCAGACCCTGTTTGCCTGGGTATCAGCAGCAGAGACTGCACAGCAGCGAATATGGCTGAACAGCAAATGTTGCTGCCTGATCGTTCCTCTGGAAGCTTCATCTCAGAGGGTTACCTGGCCATGTGAGGTGTCAGTCTGCCCCTACTTGGGGGTGCCTCCCAGTTAGTCTATTTGGGGGTCAGGGACCCACTAGATGAGACAGTCTGTCTGTTCTCAGATCTGAAACTCCATTCTGGGATAACCACTACTCTCTTCAAAGCTGTCCGACAGGGACAGTTAAGTCTGCAGAGGTTTCTGCTGCCTTTTGTTTGGCTACACTCTGCCATCAGAGGTGGAGTCTACAGAGGCACGCAGGCCTCCTTGAACTGTGGTGCGCTCCACCCAGTTTGAGCTTCCTGGCTCCTTTGTTTACCTACTCAAGCCTCAGCAATGGCGTGTGCCTCACACCCCAGCCTCGCTGCCACCTTGCAGTTTGATCTCAGACTGCTGTGCTAGCAATGAGTGAGGCTCCATGGGTGTGGGACCCTCAGAGGTAGGCGTGGGATATAATCTCCTGGTGTGCCATTTGCTAAGACTGTTGGAAAAACACAGTATTAGGGTGGGGGTGACCCGATTTTCCAGGTGTCATCTGTTACAGCTTCCCTTGGCTAGGAAAGGGAATTCCCTGACCCCTTGAGCTTTCTGGGTGAGGTGATGCCTCGCCCTGCTTCAGCTCACACTTGGTGGGCTGCACCCTCTGTCCTGCACCCACTGTTTGACAAGCCCCCATGAAATGAACCCGGTACCTTATTTGGAAATGCGGAAATCACCTGTCTTCTGTGTCCCTCACACTGGGAGCTGTAGACTGGTGGTATTCCTATTCGGCCATCTTGGGACTGCCCCCCTTTATCTTTTTATATTGTGTCTATTTGATTGTTCTCTCTTTTCTTCTTTTTTAGTCTGGCTAGCGATCTATCTATTTTGTTAATCTTTTCAGAAAACAAACTCCTGGGTTCATTGATTTCTTTTCGAAGGGCTTTTCGTGTCTCTGTCTCCTTTAGGTCTGCTTTGATCTTTGTTATTTCTTGTCTTCTGCTAGCTTTTGAATTTGTTTGCTCTTGCTTCTCTGGTTTCTTTTTTTAATTGTGAAGTTAGGATGTCGATTTTAGATCTTTCCCACTGGCTGATGTGGGCATTTAGTGCTGTAAATTTCCCTCTAAACATTGCTTTAGCTGTTGTCAGAGATTCTGGTACATTGTGTCTTTGTTCTCATTGGTTTCAAAGAACTTATTTATTTCTGTCTTAATTTTGTTATTTACCCAGTATTCACTCATGAGCAGATTGTTCAGTTTCCATGTAGTTGTGTGGTTTTGAGTGAGTTTCTTAATCCTGAGTTCTAATTTGATTGCACTGTGGTCTGAGAGACTGTTTATTATGATTTCCATTCTTTTGCATTTGCTTAGGAGTGTTTTACTTCCAATTATGTGGTCAGTTTTAGAATAAGTGCAATATGGTGCTGAGAAGAATGTATATTCTGTTGATTTGGGATGGAGAGTTCTGTAGATGTCTATTAGGACTGCTTGGTCCAGAGCTGAGTTCAAGTTCTGAATATCCTTGCTAATTTTCTGTCTCATTGATCTGTTTAATATTGACAGTAGGATATTAAAGGCACCCACTTTTACTGTGTGGGAGTCTAATTCTCTTTGTAGGTCTCTAAGAACTTGTTTTATGAATCTGGGTGCTCCCGTATTGGGTGCATGTATATTTAGGATAGTTAGCTCTTCTCGTTGCATTGTTCCCTTTACCATTATGTAATGCCCTTCTTTGTCTCTTTTGGTCTTTGTTGGTTTAAAGTCTGTTTTTATCAGAGAATAGGATTGCAACCCCTGTTTTGTTTTGTTTTTTTTTTTTTTCCGTTCCATTTGCTTGGTAAATAGTCCTTTATCCCTTTATTTTGAGCTTACGTGTGTCTTTGCACATGAGATGGGTCTCCTGAATACAGCACACTGATGGGTCATGACTCTTTATTTAATTTGCCTGTCTGTGTCTTTTAATCTGGGGCATTTAGTCCAATTACATTTGAGGTTAATATTTTATGCGTGAATTTGATCCTGTCGTCATAACGGTAGCTGATTATTTTTTATTATTGCACATTAGTTGGTGCGGTGTCTTCATAGTGTCATTGTTTTTTTATATTTTGGTGTGTTTTTGCAGTGGCTGGTACCAGTTTTTCCTTTCCATATTTAGTGCTTCCTTTGGGAGGCAGGACTGGTGGTGACATAATCCCTCAGCATTTGCTTATCTGTAAATCCTGTATCATTTTATTATAAGCCATAGATTCCTTGGGTTGGGTTTCAACTTTCTCCAGAACCTCAATGATCTTTTTTCCTATTCATATTCTGAATTCTTTATTTGTCATTTCAGCCAGTTCAGCCTAGTTAAACACGTGTTCAGGGGAAGTTTTGCAATTGCTTGGAGAAATGAAGACACTTGGACTTTTAGAGTTGCCATAGTTCTTGTGCTAGATTTTTCTTATGTTTGTGTGGGTGTTCCTTTACCTATGATGTAATTTGGGTGTAGTAAGTTGACTTCATTTCTGGATGTTTTCAGAGGGCTGAGGCTTTATGCAGAGTCTTTATTTGTTGCTGAATTCTTGTCCTTGGTTTCACATGGGGGTATATTAGCAAAGCATTTTTGGTGTTGAAGCTTGGGCTGTGATCCAGTAGATGATGCTTAAGTGTAAACGGCCAGTAGGTGGGCCTCTTGGTCAGCCACATGGCTCCCGTGTGTTTTCCTCATGTTCTCAGCTGTGCTCCCTCTCAGTGCTCTGGGAGTGTGGGCTCCTCTCCTACTCAACTGCTGGCTGCAGACCTTGGCTTGGCATTCCTAGGCTTCACACTGCAGCCTGGGGTGATCTCAGGCTTTATGTTCCCTTCTTAGCTTGGATGCAGCAGGGGTGGGGAGCTTGGCTGTGGCAATGGAAGCAGACCTTTCACTTGTCTTTTGGGGCTTTACCCTAGAGAAATGCAGGGCTGCTACCAATAGAAGCAATCAGCCCAGGATAGGGGTGGCTGCATTGTGGGCCTAAGCCAGGGGGCCCCTTCTGGTGATGAGCAGGGTAGTGGAGGCTCATGGGGAAGATAGACTGACCTTTTCTCCCTAGGGTGACTGTGGTGTGCTGGAGGTATGTAATCTCATTATTTTAAGGTGAACTGATTAGTGACCTTAATACCATCTGCAACCTTAACTCTGCCTTGCCATGTAAAATAACATATTTATAGGTTTCCAAAGATTAGGAAGTAGACGTATTTGGGAGGCTGTAATTCTGCCTACCACGTTAAGCATTATTATTACCCCATTTAACAGGTGATAAACCACAGTGATGTTAAGTAATGTACACAAAGCCACATAGCTAGAGAGGATCTGGTGTAAGATTTGAACCTGGTATCAAAGTCCATTCTTTTAACTAGTACACTATACTACCTCTTCTGATGTCTGAGAAGCAGGGGATTGGATTACCCAATCTCAATACTATCCACATGCCCTTTAGCTAGAATCTTCAAATTCTCCATATCGTAGTCCTGGGTTTCCTACTCTAGAGGACTGCTAGAATGACTCCATGTCTTTCAGAGTAGAACTTGCCTGCTTTGCCCTTTCATAATTTTAACCTAGGTAAGACAACACAGAGCAGGTAGTTAATCCCCCCAGAGTAAGTTGCATCTTTCCTACCTCATTAACATGTATTTATCAAATACTTATTGAGAATTTATCAGGCACTATCTTTGGCTTTGAGGAATCACAGATGGTGAAATATTATTCCTGCATTTAGAGAGAGATGGGAGTTATTGGCAGAAAGAGACAAAGGAACAGTTAAGAGAGAATGTGGTAACTGCTATTTTAGAACCGTGTGAAAGGTGGAACTCAATTAATTCTGCCTCCAAAGTGTTCCTTGACCCTGTTTCTTTTCCACAGCCATGATATAGGCTGCCCAAGCCACTGTCTCCTTTACCTAAACACTAGTTTCCTAACTTGTATCTCTGCCTTCCTTTATGAACTCCTACATCCAGTCTCCAAAGATCCATTTGAGTAATTAAAAAAATGCAAATCAGATCCTATTATTCTTGGGCTTAAAACCTTTCAGGAGCTTCTATTGTACTTAAAATACACCCGAACTCTGTAACAAGTTCTGAAACCTCCTTTGCAGTCTGGCCTATGTTCATCTCTGCAAATTATCTCATGCTCCCCTCCCTCTTGCTCACTGTTTTCTCACAAACCCACCTTCTTAGATGGAGTCTCACTATGTTGCCCAGACTAGGCTCAAATTTCTGGACTCAAGGGATAATCCTGCTGCAGCCACCTGAGAAGCTGGGAGTACAGGCATGAACCACCGTGCCAGGCTCCACCTTCTTCTTAAACTGTAAATACACAAAGTTCTGTCTAGCTCAGGCCCTTGCACATGCTCTGCCTTGGTTTGCTCATTCCTCTTGCTCATCACATGGCTGGTTCTTTCTTATCTCTCAGGTTTTAGCTGACCTGGCCACTTCAGCAGATTTCTTCCTCCTTCATTATTTTCTACCATAGCCCCCTGTTTTTTTTTTTTTTTTTTTTTAAATATTTTGTATTGTCTATAAGTTTCCTGAGGGCAGGGACCACACCTAGAGGCCAGCACAGTACCTAGCACATAGTAAGTATGCAGTATATACTTAAAAAATCCAAAGTAACAGAAAAGGGACCAATTAATTTCAGTCAAAAGAGATAATACCAGTACTTTTCCCTAGCTTTGTAGTGTGGACTACAGGAGAGAATTCACAAAGCACTTACTATGGCACTTGATGGAGATAAAATGTTAGCTATTGTTACTTTCATAAATGGATTAAGTAGTGTTTTTCACTCTTTCAAATACATTTTATTTTTTTTTAAAGGGAAGAACAAGTGCAGAGTTTGCCTCAACTAAAGCTGTATTTAATTTCTCTTCTGGGTCTTTACATCAAACAGCTCTGTAGGAGAACTTTCTCTCCCTCCTTACTATGAGGGCAGCTTTCACTGTGGTTCCAAGTTCCATCTTTTCCAAGAGAGTCATTTGACCTAATGAGACACAGACCAGTGCTTACTTAGCTTTTATAACAATTCTGCTTGTTAATAAACAGAATTAATCTTGATTAAGCCAATTTATTCAAGTATTATTCGCTTCTATTTCCTTAGGGGTCTGTTTCCGCAGGTCTTTATGCTCTTATTCTAATTTTTTTTTTTTCCTTTTGGAGGGCATTTACTTCCTTACGTCACTCCCAAAGTAAATGTTTAAAATGTTGAAAGAGGTTATGGAAGGAAATAAATGGGAGGAGAAATTCCTCTGAATTTGTTCTCTTGAAACTAGCTGGTTATATTTCCTTCTTCTTGTTATTTTAACTAAGAGATACATTAATGGCAAAGACAGACTTACTTCCTTGGCTTAGAGGGGGTTCATCAGTTCAGAAAAGGCCTGGTTGGTTTGTTTTTACTGTCAAGTGTCCCTGGCTCACTAATCTATATTCAAAACAAGGCTTGTAAGTCATAGTTTCCCTGCTGGAGTCAATAGGGATCAATTTCCAGACTCTGGAAACATCTTCCACAAATCTCTGAAAGTACTTTGCAGAAAAAGCTCTCTGGCTGCATTCATTCAGCCTGCTTCCAAAGTTTATCATCTGTCTTGACACCTGAAGGTACTCTGGTTCGGAGCATTCCTTGGAGATGGTGTCCCAGCAGAGAGGGCTGGAAGGTGCTAATCTGTTCACATTCTGTTACTGAGTCCCCATACAATGAAGCATGTGGCATCAACAGGCATTTAGTCTGATTATTATGATTTTTTTGTCACATTGATTCATAGAAGATTTAACTCTTATTAAGATTGATACCTAAAATGGAGCATTACTGCTGCATAAGGAGCTGTCACTGGCCATGGGTTACTCAGTTCTGAGAGGATTTCTTCATTTGACTCTGAAATTTTATTCTAATTCTTAAAGGGAAACACTTACTATAGGTGGAGTTTGTTGTTCCACATAGTAGGCCTAATGTAAACTCTCTCATACTCCTTAAGGTCTTCTCAACCACACTCTGTGGAAGAATTAAGCGTAATGTCCCAAAGTCATTCATTATATGTAATGAATTAATTTCTTGCCTATGCACCTAGAATGGTACTAGATTTGTACCATTCTTGGAAGAATTAAGAAAATAGTCACTCAAATAATTTTTGTAGGGTTGAATTCTGTGATGGAACCTTGATTGAGAAAGAGTCTAGGAAATCTAATGCCTACTTTAGAATCAAGGCTTTATGGAATCAATTCTTTGAGAGGGACTCAAAGGCCAGTGTTAGAGATAAACAAACCTTCAATATTCACACTCAAGGTGCTTCCTAATTCCTTAAGAGGTCCATCCCTCACACCACCCAGGAGAGGTTGGCTAACCTTCAGCTTGTTTCTCTTGGATTCAGCACAGTCTCAGGCCTTACATTTTTCTTGCTTAGTGTTTATATGACATGCCCACACTGTAAATCCTTGTTCTAGTCTCAGTTCTAATAGTTTCTACCCCCTGACCTTTTCTCATCCCTTCTAGTTTGTATTAGCAGTAATAATATGAATGCTATCTGTCTCAAAGAAAGATCAAATAATATTCTTGAAAGCACTTCACAAAGTATAAAGTCATGAACAATTGCTATGATTCTGGCAATTATAATTCTAAGAATGAGGCAGTGCATCTAGGTGGATCCACATAAACATGAGATTCCAGCCCAGATTGACATGGCCAGTTCAGGCAGCCAGGACAATTGGCACAAGGCGTCAGTGACCGGGACACTTGATACTGAAGAATGGGAGTCACCCAGCCGTGTCAAGAGGTAGGGCACAGAGCAGAGGGACTGCACCTAAGGGGTGGGTGACAGCACCCAGTGGACAGGAGTGTTAGAGAGCTGCAGTGAGGAGAGATCATCCTGTCAGCCTGAGGGAAACCATCAGGGGGTCTTCATTGGCCATTGGTTTTTAGTAAAATTTACTGGTAGAGCAAGCTCAAAAGTACAGCATTTAAACTGTGTAAATTAGAATATGCCTAAGTGTACTAGGATGCAAAGAACCAAACTATGTGCCTTATTCAACTTGTATTTATGGGGTGTATGTGGAAGCCACCACAGGCCTGAAAGAGATGAACCAGTTGTGGGTTTACAAAATAATTTGCTGGCTGGCTGCATTGGCTCACGCCTGTAATTCCAGCACTTTGGGTGGGGATGGCTGAGGTGGGCAGATCACCTGAGGTCAGGAGTTTGAGACCAGCCTGGCTGACATGGCAAAACCCTATCTCTACTAAAAATAGAAAAATTAGCTGGGTGTGGTGGCGTATGCGTGTAATCCCAGGTATTTGGGAGGGTGAGGCAGGAGAATAGCTTGAGGCTGGGAGGCGGAGGTTTCAGTGAGCCAAGATCATGCTGCTACACTCCAGCCTGGTGACAGAGTAGGACTCTGTCTCAAAAAAAAAAAAAAAAAAAAAAAAAAAAAAAAAAAAAAATTCTAGGGAGGACAAACAGCAAATGTACATAAAAACATATTTAACACTGTATACTGCAAGTCAAAAATAATAATTATAGTAGTAATAATAATAATAGTAGCTTAAAATTATTGAGCATATATTATGTGCCAGGCAGCATTTTAGGCACTTCTTTTTAATCTCTGCAACAACTCCATAAGACACTTATAGGTATGATTAGTTATTTTCCATATTACAGTAAGGAAATTGAGCGCTAGAAGGTATAAGTGACTTGTCCAAGCTGGCACAACCAGAGATTGGCATAGTCATGGTTTGACTTCAGAGTGAATATTTCTGTCTATTCTAGGTTGCTTGATTGTGGATATAGATAAAGTGCTTGTCAGTAGAATGACCTTCGAAGCTGGGATGGCAATGCCAGATAAGGCCATGAGAAATAACTAGAATTTAATTGAATATCATTTTAATATATTTATGAGCTATAAGGTCCTATAGATATGAAAAATATGAAAAAATACAGGATCCTGTCATATTCAAAGATATTTAGAGCTAGATAAAAGGACATTTAAATTATTAAGAGCCAAAGAAATCCAAAATCTGAACAGGTAATGTAGCAGCCTGAGCTGGTTAGGAGGAACTCAAGATCTACTTCTCTTTTGCTACAAAGCTCCCATTAAGGATCATAAATAGGACTCAGTAGGCCCCATCAGGAATTCAATGGAACTGGGAAATAATAAAGTTGCAGACAGAAGAAAGGGGATGACAAATTAGAGATGAATTGAATAGTTGAAAAGGTTATAACTTTGAGATACCTGGTGACTTCATCCTTTTATTTTAGGGAACAGAGTATAATAAACTAAATGCTTTGAAGAATATGAATAGTTTGTGCTAATTTCATTTTTATTTTTGAGACGGAGTCTTACTCTTTTGACTTGGCTGGAATGCAGTGGTGCAATTTCAGCTGACTGCAGCCTCCACCTCCCTGGTTCAAGCAATTCTCCTTCCTTAGCCTCCCGAGTAGCTGGGATTACAGGTGTCCACCACCACATCCAGCTAATTTTAGTATTTTTAGTAGAGATGGGATTTCACCATGTTGACCAGGCTGGTCTCAAACACCTGACCTCAAGTGACCCACCTGCCTCGGCTTCCCAAAATGCTGGGATTACAGGCGTAAGCCACCGTGCCCAACCAGTTTGTGCTAGTTTTAACTTAGTTACATTTTCTTTCTGGATGATAAAAAGGACTAATGTGTACATTAATGATCGACATTTAATTGAGTAGTAAATATGTGGCAAATATGGAGTTCAGACAATATTAATAGAACATACTGTTTATTGAGCCCATACATAGCAAACATTTTGCTGAGTAGCTGAGCATTTCTCATTTAGTATAACAACCCTATGTCCTATGTACTACAAGTATTTCCATTTTACATATGATACGTGAGGCACACAGAGGTTAAGTCATTTACTCATGGTTGCATGTCATTTATTTAGTAAGTGACAGAGTTTGGATTGGACAAAATCCATCCGATGCCAAGGCCACCATGGGCTTGTTTAACTTTATCGGCAGTGATATACCAAGGTGGTGGGGCTGTGGGAGTGGCCTGCCCCAATAGGGAGGAGCATTTTATCACTAACTTTGTTTATAGATGTTCCTTCTGTACTGAACTTGTGTTCTTCAGAATTATTCTTCTGAATAAGCTTTATCACAACTTTTAATTTTTAAAATACTTGGATTATAGTTACATTAAAGAGACTTCTGTTTCTCACCAAGATGGAGTTGCAAGAACTGGATTTACTCACCCACTGAAGCAACTAAAATCAAGCCTCAAACATGTATGATATATATGAAATAAGAGTTTTCAAGCCATTGAACGTTAGATAGCAAAGAAGAATAATGCCTGAAGGATGGGAAACAGATGAGGTGAGCCCCTATGATTACCCAGCTTACTGCCCAGAGAGAATTTCCAGGCATCAGGAAAGGGAGTGGGGACCCAGGCATAGTTCAGTGGTCTGAGAATATGGAGCTGGGAGTCTGGAGAAGTCAAGATGCCTAGAGTTCACAGGATGGAGTATCGGAGAGGAAAGAGCTGGAGAGAGAGAGAAAAAGAGAAAGTGAGCGGGAGCCAGAGAGACAGAGAGTGTGTGTGAGTGTAAGAGAGAGAGTGTGATAGAGAGAAAGCAAGCGAGAAAGCTCCAGAGATGTGCAGAGGGTCCCCCTCAAGTTTTCAGTTGGGTACTGGCCAGCTCATGCATCTGTGGAAACTACCTTTAAAACAGTATTTGGTTCTTTTAAATAAGTACTTGGCTGTTAAAAGCAAAATTAATAATAATGTATCACGTGGTTTATAACATATGTAGAAGTAAACTATGTGACAATACCACAAAACTTTCAACACCTACTAACTTCCATACTTTCTTATGAATTTAGAGAAATAAGACATGGCTATTTGTACCTTTTTGGAAATACTTTTGAATAGCCAAACAGTACTTAACGTTTTATAAAACTGAAAATGCTATTTATTTGTTACACTATTTGCTGTGCACAGTAATAGGTGATAGGTAAAATTTTGTCTTCATAAAATATGTTGTATTTGAAAACAACAATAAATGGTGGAAATAGTATGGATTTTGAAACCACCTGGGGCTTTGAGTCCCAATCGCCCCTGAGTGGATTGTGCAATTTGTATTAGTAATTTAGGAAGTTAGGTTCTGAGCCAAAGGATTGTCTTACCCACTATATATTTATTGTTTATTCCTCTAAAATATAAGTTTCCATGAGGACAAGGGCTTGGTTTTGTTCACTGACCTCAAACCTTGACAGTTTGCATGTCATAGGCGCTCAATAAATATTTGGTGAATGAATGAATAAGTGCGGGTGAACACTCTGGGGCAAATATATGATGGTGGGAGGAATTTTATTCTAAGTAGTTTTTCTTAGCCTATTTTTGTGTCAGAGACTATTTTGAGGAAACTATAAAAGTTACGATGAATCTTTTTTCCAGGAAAATTACAAACACACATATACACGCGCACCCACACACAGAGTGCTTCCTACAACAGGATGAGATTGATGGACTGCTAAGCTGGCTAAGCTTGATTGTGGACTTCCACGTTAATACTCTAAATTGCAAACGTAATTTGGGGCTTGGAGTTAGTTAAGGAAGTTAAGTAGAGGTAATTATCAGAATCACAATTAAACATTTAGTACAATGCTTGGCACTTTATAAACACTCAATAATTCTAATTCTTATTATTACCTGTAGAACTTCGGAAGTAAAATGACCCTGTTCTGCTTCACAGAGATTGACAATCCACAGGACAGTGTCCCAAGTGTGTGTAGTTTTACAAAGATCCACGGATGATTATGACATGTGACCCTATATAAGAGACACTGGTTCAAGTGAATGCTGAATGGGGTCATTTGGCAATTGTTCTCAAGAATCATGTTGAGGGAGGGAGAATAATTACTGTAACTTATTTACATTACAATATAGTGTCTAATTGAGAGTCACTGTTTAGTGCTTTTGGAGTAATAGATATGACTTTGATGAGGTAGACACACAATTAGACAAAAAATGCTAACGTTCAATGGAGAGAGGGGAGGGCAAGAAAAAGTAGGGAGCCCAAATACAACTGGAATAGAAGACAAGCCATAAGAGCAAGAGAACGATATTAGTAATGCTGAAGCCTTTATCATTGTAGTTGTTTTACTTTATCTATTTTTTTCTTTTAATTTTCTTACATTTTTTTAAAAATTGCGGTAAAACACACATAAAATATACCATCTTAACTATTTTATTGATTGATTGATTGGTTGAGTTGGAGTCTTGCTCTGTCACCAGGCTGGAGTGCAGTGGTGCAATCTCAGCTCACTGCAACCGCTGCCTCCTGGGTTCAAGCGATTCTCCTGCCTCAGCCTCCCGAGTAGCTGGGACTACAGGCACGCACCAGCATGCCCAGCTAATTTTTGTATTTTTAGTAGAGATGGGATTTCACCATGTTGGCCAGCATGGTCTCAATCTCTTGACCCCGTGATCTGCCTGTTTCGGCCTCCCAAAGTGCTGGGATTACAGGCGTGAGCCACCGCACCTGGCCAACTATTTTATTTTTGAGACAGAGTCTCACTCTGTTGCCCAGGCTGGAGTGCAGTGGCACAATCTTGGCTTGCTGCAGCCTCTGCCCCCCGGGTTTAAGCAATTCTCCGGCCTCAGGCTCCCCAGTACCTGGAATTACAGACATGCACCACCACACCTAGCTAATTTTAGTATTTTTAGTAGAGATGGGGTTTCACCATGTTGGCCAGGCTGGTCTCGAACTCCTGACCTCAAATGATCCACCTGCCTTGGCTTCCCAAAGTGCTGGGATTACAGGCATAAGCCACCATGCCCAGCCCATCTTAACTATTTTTAGTGTACAGTTCAGAGATATTTAATACATTCATAATGTTGTGCAACCATCACCACCATCTATTTCCATAACTTTTTCATCTTGTGAAACTGAAACTCTGTATCCATTAAATACAGATTAAAATTTCCCCATTCCTCCTTTCCCCCTGCCCCTAGTAACCAGCATTCTGCTTTCTGTCTCTATGATTTTGACTACTTTAAGTAGCTCATATAAGAGAATGCAATTTGTCTTTTTGTGACTGGCTTATTTCATTTAATGTAATATCATTAAGTTTCATCCATGTTGTAGCATGTGTCAGAATTTCCTTCCTTTTTAAAGCTGAATAATATTTCATTATATGTATATGCCACACTTCGCTTATATAGTGATTTTTTAAAGCCCAATCTCTACCATCATTGTGAACATTGATGAGCAATATTGCATGTGTTTGAGTCTTCTAATTTTGAAGAGAGATGCTCTAAAGGTTAGTGAATAGCCTGAGATACTGGTTTTTAGAAAGTTAGTGCCTGTAAGAAAATGTGTAGACACTTAAATTATTTAAGATAAGAAATAGAGTCTGTTACCTAGTGCCTAAGTCTACAACAAAATTGCTGTGTGAAAAATTTAGGGTTAGACATAAGGAAGAATCTTCTGGTAGTTTTAAAGCACTGAATTAAGATTTAAGAGTAGATTAGATAAGGTTCATTACTCTGCCAGTAAAATAAAAGCAGTGTCTTCCACAGTCAAAGGTTTCAATTTTGTTTTAGGCAGATTAAAATTTCCCTATTAACCTTAGCTGGATAGGTGAAGCTGTTTGGCTGACTGCTTATTTTTTAGGTAGAGTGAGTGGGGTTTTGGTCTGTAATCTTCCCATGATGTAGCTAATAGGGCCCACTTTCAAATGGTCAGAGCTACTGTGTCGGAGTAACCAGTTTCCTAGTGAGGCTATCTTAGCTGCAAGTTTAATATTCATGTTACACTGATCATAAAATATGATTACAGAAAAAGCAGATCAACTTTATTTAGAGGGTCATGCTTTGAATACGCTACTCTGAAAAATAATTTAGGTGGATATACTCTTCTAGACGACACCCTTCTAGACTGGTGTGCTGGTTTGAAAGTATGCTGTTCCTTGTTTAAATCTTTAATATCTTCCATTTTTATTAGGAAAAAATACAATGTAAATTATGAAACAGTAGTGAGTGAATTTTATTTTCCGTAGGATCAATTCAGTATTGTGTTTTTTTCCCCCTTATTAATAGATTATTTATTTGTCTTCCCTCCGTCAAACCCTGAGCCAACCATGTGCCCCAGGCTGCCTGGGGAGGTACAGGAAAACGAACACAGGGCAGACAAGACATGGGAGAAAGAACTGTGGGAGGTGGATATGGCTCCTTCACGTGGCAAAGAGGGTGAGAAAGGCTACCATCAGGCAAAAGAGCCCCATGGCCCCAAGAGGGCAAAGCCCGGAATGGCACAGGAGAAGACCTGTTGCTTCAGAGATGGGTTCCTGGCATGACCATAATGAGGCTCCCAAACACAATAGCAGTCTCAGCCCCAGAGTTAGCCACCCTCACTGTGGCAGCCCCAGCCCCAGTGAACTTGGGTGCTGTGTCGATGTCCCTGGGAATGGCTCTGGTTTGGAAGCTGTGGCTATGGGCAAGTGAGGTATGGGGACATGAGACTGCTAAGCTGCTGAGGCTCTCATCTGTCCATGTCTCTGGTCATTTCAGCACCCCTGCAGATAGTGGATGGTTCAGCAGCTGAGAGGTGTTCCTCACCAAGGAGGAGGTGGAGAGGAACTTGAAGCAGGCTACATTTTCAGAGGTTTGGGGGCTGTGGCAGGAGAACTGCTCCCAATGCAGAGAAAACCCGTGTGGTGGTTTTTAAATTGGGTTCCCTAGAGGCAGAGCTTGACATGGAGCCCTAGTAAATCCAGTGATTTATTGGGGAAGTGCATGCAATAGAAGAGGTGGGAGAAACGTAGGATAAGGCAAGGGAAAAAAGATGCATAAGAATGTGATTTCAACTGTAGACTAGCTAGCTCTGGCCCCACAAAGGCCCCACAAGCCCTGGAGTGGAAATTTTACTATTAAATGGGTCCCATCTTTTATTTTTATTTTTATTACGTTTTTACATCTTTTTTTTTTTTTTTTTTTCGTGACGGAGTCTCGCTCTGTCGCCCAGGCTGAAGTGCAGTGGTGCGATCTTGGCTTACTGCAAGCTCCACCTCCCAGGTTCAGGCCATTCTCCTGCTTCAGCCTTCCGAGTAGCTGGGACTACAGGTGCCCACCACCACACCCAGCTAATTTTCTGTATTTTTAGTAGAGACGAGGTTTACATCTTTTTGAGACAGAGTCTTGCTCTGTTGCCCAGGCTGGAGTACAGTGGCATAATCTTGGCTCACTGTAACATCCATCTGTCAGGCTCAAGCAATTCTCATGCCTCAGTTCCCCCGAGTAGCTGGGATTACAGCGGTGTGCCACCATGCTTGGCTAATTTTTGTATTTTTAGTAGATATGGGGTTTCACTATCTTGCCCAGGCTGGTCTTGAACTCCTGGGCTCAAGTGATCTGACCTCCTTTGGCCTCCCAAAGTGCCAAGATTACAGGCGTAAGCCACGAAATTGATCCTACCTTAAAGCATATTCTGTTCAGTCATTGGTCAAGATCTGCCTCCTAGGGTGGTGGGTAGGCTTCCTGGGCAAGGCAATTGCCTTTTGGCCCGGGTAAATTCTCTTGAAGGGGACAGCTCTAAGTTGTCTTCAGGCAATACTGTCGGCCCTCTTAGCATCCATGCGTTCTGCATCCCTGGGATCAACCAACTGCAGATAGAAAGTATTCAGAAATAAAATTGTGTTTGTACTGAACATGTACAGATTTTTTTCTTATTATTTCCTATACAATACCATATAACAACTACTTACATAGCATTTACATTGTATTAGGTATGAAGCTAGAGATGATCTGAAGTATATGGGAGGCTGTGCATAGGTTATATGCAAACACCACACCATTTTATATCGGGGATTTTAGCATCTGTGGATTTTGGTAACTGCTAGAGGTCCTAAAACCAATTCCCCATGGAAATTGAGGGATAACCGTACTCACAGGTAGGGATTGGCGTGCCAGCTTGTAATGGGGATATACGTGGAGCACCAGCAGCACGCACTAAAGCACACCCCTTATACTGCTCAGATCTTCTCGCTTCTCCTTCTGTTCATTTCATTCTGACACATCTTTAACTCTCTTCCTCAGTACCTCTCGCACATTCCTCTTACTTCCTGTCCACAGTAAAAAGAAAAAGAAAAAACTGGAAGAGTACAGAAGATTATTAAATGAAAAGGAGGTAGACCCCTTTTTGGATCTACCAACCTCTCTTCTCAGATAAACTCACTTTATCATTCCATAATATATACATTATAGCCCTATGCATAAGGCATCTCCTAGCTTAAGACAGAGCTCCTGTTCCAGTCATCAGGTTTGTCCTCCCGCCAGCAGGAAGGAGAAAGGGAAAGTGGCAGGTTGTGCCCTTTCCTTTAAGGACACGTTCTGGGTGTTTCATCTGATATTTTCCCTGACATCTTATCGTTCAGAAGTGAAGTCATATTGGTACACCTCTCTTCAATGGTGTCTGGGAAATGTAGTTTTGATCCATGTACTCAATTGAAAATAGGAGGTTCTGTTATTATAAAAGAAGTGGAGAATGATTGTTGAAGGACAACTGGTGGCATGCTCCATACTGCATATCTACAATAATCTTCTCAGTGGTCTCCTTTATTTTTTATGCAGTTTGGGTGCATTAGAAATTCTTGATGACTTCTCTACTACTGAAAAAGCACTAGAAGAACACTGAAATTTCCAAGTGTACCTTACGGTGTTGCTTCCCTACATTCCTAGTTTGTGATTTTATTTTATAACCTGTTTTACTTTTTTTGCTTGACAATACACAGTATCAATGTAATATCTGTCAAAGTATAGTTGAACCATTTTTAATCTTGGAATTTATCATTGTAGAAAAGATTTTTTCCTGCGTATTTGCAAGGTTAGGAATGTTAATCAGGATAGGCTTGTATTGCTGCCACACCATTTTTTTAAATTATAAAAATCATATTACTACTACCACTTTATATTGCAAACTATGGAGATGCTGTGTTACCTCAGACTCTCTTTTCTGATGTTATTAAAATAAGAATGGAAATAACTTAGTTTAATTGTGTTTCTCTACAATTTATCTTTATGGTAGCAAGTTAACTACGGTTTCTAACTGCATTTGACTATCATTGAGAAAATTTAGACAGTCTGAAGTAATTATAGCATGCCAATGTAGGGAGTAACGAATAGTGTCTCAGTTGCTGAGAGCAGCTTCTGCTTTTCATAATGGTGATAAAGGAGACAGTAACTCCCAGCTTATCGTACATGACTCCGTAAGGGATGTGTCTCAGGAAATCTCCAGAATGGAGAGTTTGGGTTTGTAAAAACATATGCACTAGAATGTAGCTTCAAATATGTGTGTACAGAGCCCTATTTTTAAAATACCAACAAAGAAAGATAATGCACAACCTAATATTTCTCTGGTTGGTGAGGATACTTGCGAGATAGTGTTTCTTTTTTTTTCACCCTCCAGTGGTGACTCTCACTGAGAAGCTTGAGATCTTACATTACATAAAGGAGGAATGAGTTGAGGGTTTATAAAAGCGCTAAACTCCACTTTGGGAGGCCAGGGTGGGTGGATCAACTGAGGTTGGGAGTTCGAGACCAGCCTGACCAACATGGAGAAACCCCGTCTCTATTAAAAATACAAAATTAGCCCAGCGTGGTGGTGCATGCCTGTAATCCCAGTTACTTGGGAGGCTGGGGCAGGGGAATCACTTGAACCTGGGAGGCGGAGGTTGCGGTGAGCCAAAATCACACCATTGCACTTCAGCCTGGGCAACAAGAGCAAAACTCCATCTAAAAAAAAAAAAATAAATAAAAAGGGCTAAACTGTTATCTGTGTTATCTGGGTGTTGATTCAACAAAAAAAATTACTCATCTCTGTTAGAGTTTTTCTATACAATCAAAAAAACCAAATGCTCTAAAACCATGTTAAGTTTCATCCATGTTTTCCAGAGCAACATTCTTCATGGTTGTCTGCTCATGTGCTTCCAGGTTTAGGAACTGGCGGTGGCAAAACTGTGAGTTGCTCACTTTCTGTGGAACAGTGTTTACTTCTGTAAAGGGTTTTTCCCTAGGACAGTGTTTTCAAAGCACGTCTTTTATGCCATGTTCATGTCTTCCTGTCCTCTGTACTCTTATTTTCTCACGATTTTTCTTTGAGTAGACTTCTTCCATTTTAACTTTAAATTCATTTTAAAAGGAAATGTTATATTATTGCTACCAGTAAAAACCAGTTTCTTATCACAAATAGATAACTGCAATAATAAAATTTAAAAACCCCATGCTGTTATTAAAGTACAGAGAAAAAAATATCAAATTATAAATGCTATAATTATAGAGTATCAAATTGTAAATACTATAACGATTAAAATTACATATAACATTTCAAATATTATAAATGTCATTGATTTATAAAATGCAAAACTAAAAATTAGTTCCTTGAGAAGAATGAAATTTTGGGGGCCATCAATAATAAGGAAATAGTAGGTTTAATGTTACCTAGTTTAAGACACAGAGGAAGTTTTACTTCAATAGTATTATTTTTTAATTTTGGTTTTACTTAGTACTGACAGTCTCACTCACATGCGCACATGATCAGAAAGGGCCAAGGACAATTAGTTGTCTTTTCTGATAAAATTACATATGCTTATACATGCGTAGAAGGAGCACAGTGATGTGTGTGGAATATGCCATATGAGCAGGCATGTTAGAGGTCTAGGCCATTGTTTATTATTAGCAATGCTTCCAGACAGTTAAGAAGTTCAGTTACTAAAGATCTGAAACACTCACGCCTATGCCAGGGTGCAGTGCTTTATTCAATCTGAATAAGATGGTTTACTGCAGCCGTAACAACTATTATCTCATTCTAAGCCACAATATCTGTGGGAGTGTTATATTAGGTATATATATATATTTTTTAAATAAGATACAATAAAATAAATACACAATTATTAAAAAATGTTTGCTGGCATAAATTCTAATTCAGTGGATACCACCTCATTATATTGCCCATGAGGGAGGAGATCCACACACACTTGGTCCAAGTAACAATCTGTTTATAGAAGAGAGATGATTTAAGGAGCTAGTAAGATATTTTCATCTGTAGCACAAGGTATTTATTTGCATTTCTGAATTTGAGATTTTTCAGAGAAAAGTATGTGTTTTGGGATATTTCAGAAAAATAAAATTATACATCCCACCCCAGTGCATTTCTTTTAAGACTGCATTTACCCAAAATGCAGAGGCAGATTCCATGTTGGTATTTGGTAAAATAGTAGAAGTAATTCCTGGAAGTTTCTGGGAGACTTTGTCATTGATATTTGATATATATATATTTTTTTAAATGGACTCTCACTCACTCTGTCACCCAGGCTGGAGTGCAGTGGCGCCATCTCAGCTCACTGCAACCTCTGCTCCCGGGGTTCAAGCGATTCTCTTTGATATTACTTTTATATAAATAAAAGTAATATTGATATTACTTTTATATAATAAAAAGTACATGATATTTTCATATTACTTTTATATATTGATATTACTTTTATATAAATAAAAGTATATTTTTTTGATATTACTTTTATATAAATAAACCATTACTAACCCAGAATTAGGGAACTAGCAGATTTTCTAGTGCAGTATCAGTCTTTTGATGGGACAGAAGTGTTTATCGCTGTCAAGTTTGCAGCTCATTTTGTGTTAGCATAAAAACAGAGGCTTTGAAACTATACTATAAAGGTTAGAAATAAGAAACCATCCTTGAACACTCTGAAGATCTTGTAAGAAATCACTTGGCTTTGTCATTTCTATCAATAAGTGACCTTTCAGTAAACATGATTGAAACTCAAAATCCAAATTTAAAAGGTAGAAGGCAATAGCTTAATAGATTTTATGTTTGGAAGTATTTTAGTCTGGAAAGAGCCTTTTTTTTTTTTGCCAGCAAAATGTATATTGGATCCAGTTTCCAAAGGTTGCTTTGAGTTCTCCAATTCTTATAATGTTGGGACTTGGAGATCTAAGCTATTTCCACTGCCACTTTCTTCAATGGATGAAGCGACAGAAATTATTAAAGATGCTTATCTTCAATTTACCAGCTAGGGATTTAAAAATGTTTTCTGAAATGACTTCAGCAATCACTTACTGAGGGTGATAGTTGCTAGTATCACTGACCTTTGCCCTAGAGATGTTCACATCCAGTGACAGAGGCAGGCATTTACATAATGCAAGCCAAATGGTGATGAATGATCTATATCTATTTAAAGTGGGAAAATGTGGGAGAGAAGAGGAAGCAATTAATTCTTGGCTGGGGACAGCTTTGCAGGAGCAATACTTCAGTGGAACTTTAAAAAATAAGGAGTTTGCCTGATGGAAAATGAGAATAAGGCATTTGAGGTAGAAGCATGGTGGCTTGATCAAAGATGAATGAGTCACCCCGTGGGACTGAGGCGGGTGTTGGTAGAAGTGAGGGGAATCTAGGGCATGTTGGGATCTCTTGGGAAGGTTTTTGAATTCTATACCGTAGACTTTGGACATTATCCTATAGTAGGTGATGAGCCATCACAAAGTTGAATAATGGAATGATACCATTCAACTGGTTTTACAAAAGATAACTGGGAGCAATTTGGGTGGGGAGGATTGGAAGCAGAAAAACCAATCAGGAGCTTATGCAGTCACCTGGGTGAGAGGTGATGATGAACTAGTGAAGGAAAACGAGATGAAGATACAGACTCAAGAGACAGATTAAACACAGAATCAACAGAACTTAGCTATTGATGGACATGTAAATAAATAATGGTAATTCAGTGTTAGTTCTGTAATAAAGGCATGTACAGGCTACTGTGAAAGACCAGAGAAAGCTTCACAGATGGTTGACCTGGCAACCACATGTCAGCAGTTTTTATTATAGTTGGGTTTCACATGAGGGTCACCTGGGAAACTTAAAAAAATCTATCAGGCTGGGCGCGGTGGCTCACACCGGTAATCCCAGCACTTTGGGAGGCCAAGGCGGGAGAATCACTTGAAGTCAGGAGTTTGAGACCAGCCTGGCCAACAGGGTGAAACCCTGTCTCTGCTGAAAATAGAAAAATCAGCCAGGTGTGGTGACACATGCTTGTGATCCCAGCTACTTGAGAAGCTGAAGAAAGAGAATCGCTTGAACCCCGGGAGCAGAGGTTGCAGTGAGCTGAGATGGCACCACTGCACTCCAGCCTGGGTGACAGAGTGAGTGAGAGTCCATTTAAAAAAAAAAAATCTATCAACGCTTAATGCCCACCCCCAGAAAGTCAGATTTAATTAGTCTGGTATTGAGCTGGATCACAGATGCATTTACAAAACTTTCCAGATGATTTTAATTTGTAGCCAGGGTTGAGGTCCATTGCCATAAGCAGTTTGTTGTGTTTGAAGTATGATGTGTGTAGAAGAGCAATGTTAGATGATTGTGGAGGTTAGTCCTTAGACACTATACTAGGGTGTTATTATCTTCTAACTGGGACATTTTTAGAGTAAAAGGAAGCTGAGAATTAACCTGGTACAACATGTGTAAATTAGGACTGTCTCAGGGAAACCTGGATGTGTGTGGTCCCACCATCATAGGAACTGTGGGGAAGCTTTGAAGGTTTCTAAGTAGGGGGAGTATGTGAACTAAACATTGGTTTTTGAACCATTTTAGCTACAGCAGTGTAGGGAAGGGATTGGAAGGGAGAAAGATTGAAATCAGGGAAGCTGATTAGGAAATGACTGTAGTCATCTAGATGAGTGAGACAGCAACTTGAATTAAAGATTTGGCCCTAGAATGAGACAGGAAAAAAAAAACAGAAACAATACTTGACAGGTGTCAAGGAGTTGGGTTGGCTGGTGTCATAGCAAATATTGCGCCAAAATTAAACAGACAAGACAACAGACTTTTTTCAAGGATATTGTCATGGGGAGAGAGAACAGAACTCTGAACTCAACTCTACGGAAATGGAGGGTGGGAGGATTTTTAACAGCTGGATTGAGAGGGAGAACAGAGGTGGTTTGTGTTTGCTCATTGGCTTTACCCAAAGGAAAAGTCAACTTTCTCTTTTTTGTTATGGACAGGAGATAGTTTTACAACTTAGAGCAAGGTGCTGGTTGAAGTTAGGCTCCTACCCTCCCACACAGCCTGGGACTATATTCCTTGACATTTGCATTTTCAAAGAGATGGTTCTCAAGTCCTTGAGAAAAACCGGCCTAGGTTGAAAAACTGGCAAGAGGCTTCTAAAAACATTTACACACATCTCAAAAGGACGAGAAAGAATTTACGTATTTCCCAAAGTAAATGCTCTAAGAAAAGGGAGATCAGGGCCTAGAGTCAAGAAGCCTCTCTAAAGTTTTGTCAAGCGAAGGGAATGTGAAGGCTGTCTTGGTCAGTGGACATGGATATGGGGGTTGAGGGGAAGGGAGGAGTTTAGAATGATTGGAGTCTAGAATGGTTTCTGGCTTAGGTTCTGGGTGGATGTTGATGCCATTTGCTACCACTGTAGAGAAAACAGGAGGAAGAGAAGGTTGGTAAAAAAGACAAATTAAGTTTTGGAGAGACTGAGCTTGTAGTGCTTTTCGTATATCCAAGTTGAGTTGGATGTATGGGTCTGTGACTCAGCAGTGGTGTTGGGAGGGTTTGGGAGGTAGGTTTAGGTGTAGTGAAAATACAGAGCTAGTAGCAGCAGCTTTTTTTTTTGAGATGGAGTTTTGCTCTTGTTGCCTGGGCTGGAGCGCAATGGTGCGATCTAGGCTCACTGCAATCTCTGCCTCTCAGGTTCAAGTGATTCTCTTGCCTAGCCTCCCAAGTAGCTGGGATTACAGGCATGCACCACCATGCTCGGCTAATTTTGTATTTTTAGTAGAGATGGGGTTTCTCCATGTTGGTCAGGCTGGTCTCGAACTCCCAACCTCAGGTGATCTGTCTGCCTTGGCCTCCCAAAGTGCTGGGATTAGAGGCGTGAGCCACCGCGCCCAGCCAGCAGCTTCTGTGTTAACTCATTGCACAACTTATGTTTTGGTGGGACTAGTCTTGCACTCCCCTACTTCCAGTTGAGGGAGAATTCATATGGATTAAATGGAATTTTGTGAAACAGTAAGATGTATCTAGTAAGTGCCGAATTCATTTGGTTAGTTTTGTTATTATGGTTAACTAGAGGCTAAGGTAAATCAGAACAGGGGAATCAAATGGTCGACTGGTAAGTGTTACTGTAAAGGTGTTTCACTGTATTTTAGTGGCTGTAGAACAAGTAGTTTTTACTGGAAATTCATTTTCCTTAGAATTAGCAAACAAAAACAAAACAAAAAACCAACAAAAAAAGCAAAAAGGCAGCTCTCTAGAGTTCACATTCTGAATTTTTGCAAGACAATTGAGATTCCTTCTTCTGGACTGAGAAATAACGAATCTCCTTGAAAGCGCGGTGGCTCAAGCCTGTAATCCCAGCACTTTGGGAGGCCGAGATGGGCGGATCACGAGGTCAGGAGATCGAGAGACGATCCCGGCTAACACGGTGAAACCCCGTCTCTACTAAAAAATACAAAAAACTAGCCGGGCGAGGTGGCGGGCGCCTGTAGTCCCAGCTACTCGGGAGGCTGAGGCAGGAGAATGGCGTAAACCCGGGAGGCGGAGCTTGCAGTGAGCTGAGATCCGGCCACTGCACTCCAGCCTGGGTGACAGAGCAAGACTCCGTCTCAAAAAAAAAAAAAAAAAAAAAAAAAAAAAAAGAAAGTGAAAAGAATAGCCCCAAATAAAACCCAAACTAAAAGTGGTTTGTTTTTAGAGTTTCACCAAGTGGTGGGAATGCAAAACAGCAGCAATTCGTCTGTTACCTTTGACTCAGTTCCTGCCTACTTTTCCTAGGGGTTTAAGGTCTGTTTCTTTGCTGGAAAATATCTTACAAAGAAGTAATTGGGGAAAAGGATTCACGTCTTAGTTACATCTTCCCCTGTGTGCTCCTGGAGCTTCATATGCTTATGGGAAGCCCAGAGCAGTGTCTTAATTGTAGAAATTTTCTGAAAAATGGAGAATGGATACTTCTGCACTATTGTGTTATGACTGGACAGTAGCCCAGCAGAGAATTGGATTTACTTGTGACAGCCTGACAGTATCCTCTGTCCAGTAGTGACTGTTTCTGACATTTAAATGGTGAGGGATGGACGTGTGTGAACTGTTGATGTCTAACCTACCCTTGACTTCAGGGGCCGATGACAACTGTTCTTACTCTTTAGAATTTGGCATTGAAGTTTGTTTACAGCTGACAAAACTTTCCTGTTATTAAGACCCAAATTTAGATTGGTGTTCTAAGAATTCTCCAAAGGCTGTCCACATGCATTTTGAAGAGCCCTTTGAACATCAAATGGCTCTCACAAAAGAAGGCTTCTTATCAACTGAATGTGAAGGGGAACATTATTCAAAGGAAAAAAAAATCCCACCCTAGGCTTTTTGTGAGGTAAACCATGGAAGAGAGCTCTGGGTTGGAAAATTGCTTTCTCTTAAGCTTATTATCAGACAAAGACTGTAGGGTTCTTATATTTTGCCTGTCCGTATGTGCTGGGATCCTTGAGAAAGGTAGTTGTTTTCTCTGGTCCTGAAATAGTTTTAATGTCTTTTAGATTTTTTGGTGTACTTTAGTGGCTGTGCCCTTTCTGGAGCAAGTGGGTATTGACCAGAAGTTCATTTTCTTTAGAGTAAGTGAACAAGCAAACAAAAGCAAAGGGGCAGAGTTCTCCTGCAGAGGCCACTTTCTGAATTTTGCAAGCTAGTGAAGAATCATCTGGGAATCGTGTGTCTCTTGGGAAAAGTTAAAAACAGGAAAAACCAAAATAAAATCCCAATCAATCACACACACAAAATCTGTTGTGGGGAGGAGGGTGCTGCCAATTTTCAGTGGCAGAGGAGTAACAGCTGGAGTCTAGCCGGGAGGGCAAGTGGGCTGGGCTGGATTCATGCTGCAAGGTCTTAGTTGGAAGGAAGCTGTCAGATATCAACATGATATATTATCCTTTGCAGACAAACCAATACACCTAAAAATAAACAGCAATCAATATTAAGATCCCATAGCGCACGTTGACACATGCAAGCACAAACCTCACAAACAGATTAGTCTGCCCTGCTTCCCTGTTCATGTGAGATTTAGGGGGAGGATAAGGGGAGGAGGAGGGATGAAGAGATGCCACTCTCTAATCACCCTAGGTAGGTCTTGATGCAGATATGGTGGGTGAAGAAACTAATAGTCAAATATCAGGTGTTTTTGGAAGGTAGAGTCTATTTTAAAACAATTGACTCGGGATTCCATTTTGAAGTTTAGCTAGAGTGTCTGGGACTGACATGGAGTGCCAATAGTTTTCTTTTAAAATAAAATGATGCAGTTTATTTTTTACCATGACACTGCTCCTGCTAACTGAGGTCTAAGTTAAATTGTTGAAAAAGGAGAGTCATTTCAGGTAGTCTTTCATTTTTGCCCTATGGCTGACCCCCACTGATTTTTAGCTCAGTATCATTTTGTTATTAGACTCAAAAATCTGACCTCAAGGGATCCTTTAATGTGTGGATTTTCGAGATAGACCTTACTGTGAATGACTGGGTTAATCTCCTGAGTTTTGAGAGCCAGTTTTGTCCCTTGAGTTTCTAAGTACCAGAAACCTTATTCTTTAAAAAATGTTGAGACTATGTAATTTGTAAATTCACTGCAGATGATCAATTACACAGAATGGATTTTTTGGTCCCACAATATCACTTATATTTATTGCCTAAGATTAGATGCAACAATGTTGAATTCCAATGTGTGCTTCCAGAAAGTGGTTATAGCAAAATGAAACAAAACTGGGACCTCTGATTTAAATGCAGCATTGGCATCTGTTTGCAGGGATTGCAGAATCCAAAAAGAGATAAGGTGGTTCCAGAAGGGTAATATTTCCAGAACAAAGCAAAGCTTACCCTCACCCGTGAGTGTAAAACTAACATCCTCACTGTCGATCCAACACAGTTTTCACAATAATGCCAGGCAAGTCTCAACATCATATCAGTGGCTTTCCAAGATTTTGGACCATGACTATAGTAAGAAGTATTGTTAGCCAGTGTACACACATAGTTTATTTTAGGAGAAAAATACAGGTGATACACTCTGATTCATTGCCCCATCTCACATTTCTGCCTATTCTATTTTTTTCTACCTTGCCCCCGGTACTGGCATGATCTGGATTCACATCCCACTAAGAGTTGCGACCTCCTGTATGAAACCTCTGAGCTATTGCCAGTCATGCCAGTGTGTATTGAATATTTATTTTCTCTCTCTTTATTTTTTTTTTTTATTATTCTTTAAGTTCTAGGGTACATGGACACAACGTGTAGGTTTGTTACATAGATATACATGTGCCATGTTGGTTTGCTGCCCCCATCAAATTGTTATTTACATTAGATATTTATCCTAATGCTATCCCTCCCCAAGTCCCCCACCTGCTGACAGGCCCTGGTATGTGATGTTCCCCACCCTGTGTCCAAGTGTTGTCATTGCTCAATTCCCACCTATTAGTGAGAACATACAGTGTTTGGTTTTCTGTCCTTGTGATAGTGTGCTGAGAATGATGATTTCCAGCTTCATCCATGTCCCTGCAAAGGACATGAACTCATCCTTTTTTATGGTTGCATAGTATTCCATGGTGTATATATGCCACATTTTCTTTATCCAGTGTATCATTGATGGGCATTTGGGTTGGTTCCAAGTCTTTGCTATTGTGAATAGTGCCGCAATAAACATACATGCACATGTGTCTTTATAGTAGAATGATTTATAATCCTCTGGGTATATATCCAGTAATGGGATCGCTGGGTCAAATGGTACTTCTAGTTCTAGATCCTTGAGGAATTGCCACACTGTCTTCCACAATGGTTGAACTAATTTACACTCCCATGAACAATGTAAAAGCGTTCCTATTTCTCCATACCCTCTCCAGCATCTGTTGTTTCCTGACTTTTTAATGATTGCCATTCTAACTGGTGTGAGAGGGTATCTCATTGTGGTTTTGATTTACATTTCTCTGATGACCAGTGATGATGAACATTTATTCATGTGTCTGTTGGCTGCATAAATGTCTTCTTTTGAAAGTGTCTGTTCATATCCTTTGCCCACTTTTTGATGGGGTTGTTTGTATTTTTCTTGTAAATTTGTTTAAGTTCTTTGTAGATTCTGGATACTAGCCCTTTGTCAGATGGGTAGATTGCAAAAATTTTCTCCTGTTCTGTAGGTTGCCTGTCCACTCTGATGGTACTTTCTTTTGCTATGCAGAAGTTCTTTAGTTAAAGTATATCCCATTTATCTATTTTGGCTTTTGTTGCCATTGCTTTTGGTGTTTTAGTCATGAAGTCCTTGCCCATGCCTATGTTCTGAATGGTACTGCCTAGGTTTTCTTCTAGGGTTTTAAAGGTTTTAGGTCTTACATTTAAGTCTTTAATCCATCTTGAATTATTTTTTGTATAAGGTGTAAGGAAGGGATCCAGTTTCAGCTTTCTACTTATGGCTATCCAGTTTTCCCAGCACCATTGGTTAAATAGGGAATCCTTTCCCCATTGCTTATTTTTGTCAGGTTTTTCAAAGATCAGATGGTTATAGATGTGTGGTGTTATTTCTGAGGCCTCTGTTCTGTTCCAATGGTCTCTATATATCTGTTTTGGTACCAGTACCATGCTGTTTTGGTTACTGTAGCCTTGTAGTATAGTTTGAAGTCAGGTAGCTTGATGCCTCCAGCTTTGTTCTTTTTGCTTAGGATTGTTTTGGCTATGTGGGCTCTTTTTTGGTTCCATATGAACTTTAAAGTAGTTGTTTTTCAATTCTGTGAAGAATGTCATTGGTAGCTTGATGGGAATTACAATGAATCTATAAATTACCTTGGGCAGTATGGCCATTTTCACGATATTGATTCTTCCTATCCATGAGCATGGAAGTTTCCTCTGTTTGTTTGTGTCCTCTTTTATTTCATTGAGCAGTGGTTCGTAGTTCTCCCTGAAGAGGTTCTTCACATCCCTTGCAAGTTGTATTCCTAGGTATTTTATTCTCTTTAAAGCAATTGTGAATGGAAGTTCACTCATGATTTGGCTGTTTGTCTGTTACTGGTGTATAAGAGTGCTTGTGATTTTTGCGTATTGATTTTGTTTCCTGAGACTTTGCTGAAGTTGCTTATCAGCTTAAGGAGATTTTGGGCTGAGATGATGGGGTTTTCTAAATATACAATCATGTCATCTGCAAATAGGGACAATTTGGCTTCCTGTTTTCCTAATTGAATACCCTTTATTTCTTTCTCCTGCCTGATTGCCCTGGCCAGAACTTCCAACACTATGTTGAATAGGAGTGGTGAGAGGGCATCCCTGTCTTGTGCCAGTTTTCAAGGGGAATGCTTCCAGTTTTTGCCCATTCAGTATGATATTGGCTGTTGGTTTGTCATAAATAGCTCTTATTATTTTGAGATACATTCCATCAATACCTAGTTTATTGAGAGTTTTTAGCATGAGGGCTGCTTCATTTTGTTAAAGGCCTTTTCTGCATCTATTGAGATAATCATGTGGTTTTTGTTGTTGGTTCTGTTTATGTGATGGATTATGTTTATTGATTTGTATATGTTGAACCAGCCTTGCATCCCAGGGATGAAGGTGACTTGATCATGGTGGATAAGCTTTTTGATGTGCTGCTGGATTTGGTTTGCCAGTATTTTATTGAGGACTTTCACATCGATGTTTATCAGGGATATTGGTCTAAAATTCTCTTTTTTTGTTGTGTCTCTGCCAGGCTTTGGTATCAGGACAATGCTGGCCTCATAAAATGAGTTAGGGAGGATTCCCTCTTTTTCTATTGATTGGAATAGTTTCTGGAGGAATGGTACCAACTCCTTTTTGTACCTCTGGTAGAATTCATCTGTAAATCCATCTGGTCCTGAACTTTTTTTTGGTTGGTAGGCTATTAATTATTGCCTCAATTTCAGAACCTGTTATTGGTGCATTCAGAGATTTAACTTCTTCCTGGTTTAGTCTTGGGAGGGTGTGTTTGTGTCCAGGAATTTATCCATTTCTTCTAGATTTTCTAGTTTATTTACATAGAGGTGTTTATAGTATTCTCTGATGGTAGTTTGTATTTCTGTGGGATTGGTGGTGATATCCCCTTTATCATTTTTTATTGTGTCTATTTGATTCTTCTCTCTTTTCTTCTTTATTAGTGTTGCTAGTGGTCTATCAATTTTGTTGATCTTCTCAAAAAACCAGCTCCTGCACTCGTTCATTTTTTTGAAGGGGGTTTCATGTCTCTATCTCCTTTAGTTCTGTTCTGATCTTAGTTATTTCTTGTCTTCTGCTAGTTTTTTAATTTGTTTGCTCTTGCTTCTCTAGTTCTTTTAATTGTGATGTTAGGGTGTCAATTTTAGATCTTTCCTGCTTTCTCTTGTGGGCATTTAGTGCTATAAATTTTCCTCTGCACACTACTTTAGCTGTGTCCCAGAGATTCTGGTACATTGTGTCTTTGTTTTCGTTGGTTTCAAAGAACATCATTATTTCTGCTTTCGTTTCATGATTTACCCAATAGGCATTCCAGTGCAGGTTATTCAGCTTCCATGTAGTTTGCGGTTTTGAGTGAGTTTCTTAATCTTGAGTTCTAATTTGATTGCACTGTGGTCTGAGAGACAGTTTGTTGTGATTTCTGTTCTTTTACATTTGCTGAGGAGTGTTTTACTTCCAATCATATGGTCAATTTTAGAATAAGTGCAATGTGCTGCTGAGAAGAATGTATATTCTGTTGATGTGGGGCAGAGAGTTCTGTAACTGTCTATTAGGTCTGCTTGGTGCAGAGCTGAGTTCAAGTCCCAGATATCCTTCTTAACCTTCCGTTTTGTTGATCTGTCTTAATATTGACAGTGGGGTGTTAAAATCCCCCATTATTATTGTGTGGGAATCTAAGTCTCTTTGTAGGTCTCTAATGACTTGCTTTATGAATCTGCGTGCTCCTGTACTGGGTGCTTATAGATTTAGGATAGTTATCTCTTCTTGTTGAATTGATCCCTTTACCATTATGTAATAGCCTTCTTTGTCTCTTTTGATCTTTGTTGGCTTAAAATCTGTTTTATCAGAGACTAGGGGCCTTCTTTGTCTCTTTTGATCTTTTTTGGCTTAAAGTCTGTTTTATCAGAGACTAGGATTGCAACCCCTGCTTTTTTTTTTTTTTTTTTTGGCTTTCCATTTGCTTGGTAGATCTTCCTTCACCCTTTTATTTTGAGCCTATATGTGTCTCTGCACATGAGATGTGTCTCCTGAATACAGCACACTGGTGGGTCTTGACTTTTTATCCAATTTGCCAGTCTGTGTCTTTTAATTGAGGCATTTAACCCATTTGCATTTAAGGTTAATATTGTTATGTGTGAATTTGGTCCTGTCATTAAGATGTTAGCTGTTTTTTTTGCCTATTAATTGATGCAGTTTCTTCATAGTGTTGATGGTCTTTACAATTTGGCATTTTTGCAGTGGCTGGTACCAGTTGTTCCTTTCCACATGTAGTGCTTCCTTCAGGAGCTCTTGTAAGGTAAGCCTGGTGGTGACAAAAATCTCTCAGCATTTGCTTGTCTGTAAAGGATTTTATTTCTCCTTCACTTATGAAGCTTAGTTTGGCTGAATACGAAATTGTGGGTTGAAAATTATTTTCTTTAAGAATGTTGAATATTGGCCCCCACTCTCTTCTGGTTTGTAGGGTTTCTGCAGAGAGATCTGCTGTTAGTCTGATGGGCTTCCCTTTGTGGGTAACCTGACTTTTCTCTCTGGCTTCCCTTAACATTTTTTCCTTCATTTCAACCTTGGTCAATCTGACAATTATGTGTATTGGAGCTGCTCTTCTCAATGAGTATCTTTGTGGTGTTCTTTGTATTTCCTGAATTTGAATGTTAGCCTGTCTTGCTAGGTTGGGGAAGTTCTCCTGAATAATATCCTGAAGAGTGTTTTCCACTTGGTTCCATTCTCCCCATCGCTTTCAGGCACACCAATCAAAAGTAGATTTGGTCTTTTCACATAGCCCCATATTTCTTGGAGGTTTTGTTTCTTTCTACTCTTTTTTTCTCTAATCTTGTCTTCTCATTTTATTTCATTACTTTGATCTTGAATCACTGATACTCTTTCTTCCACTTGATTGAATCACCTACTGAAGCTTGTGCATGCATCACAAAGTTCTCATGCCATGGTTTTCAGCTTCATTGGGTCATTTAAGATCTTCTCTACATTGTTTATTCTAGTTAGTCATTTGTCTAAGCTTTTTTCAAGATTTTTAGCTTCCTTGCAATGGGTTAGAACATACTCCTTTAGTTCGGAGAAGTTTGTTATTACCAACCTTCTGAAGCCTACTTCTGTCAGCTCGTTAAAGTCATTCTCCATCCAGCTGTGTTTTGTTGCTGGTGAGGAGCTACAATCCTTTGGAGGAGAAGAGGCACTCTGGTTTTTAGAATTTTCAGCTTTTCTGCTCTGGTTTCTCCCCATATTTGTGGTTTTATCTACCTTTGGTCTTTGATGTTGGTGACCTACAGATGAGGTTTTGGTGTGGATGTCCTTTTTGTTGATGTTGATGCTATTCCTTTCTGTTTATTAGTTTTCCTTCTAAGATCCTCAACTACATGTCTGTTGGAGTTTGCTGGAGGTCCACTCCAGACCCTGTTTGCCTGGGTGTCACCAGCAAAGGCTGCAGACTAGAAAATATTGCTGCCTGATCCTTCCTCTGGAAGCTTCATCCCAGAGGGGCAGCCACCTATATGAGGTGTCTGTTGGGCCCTACTGGGAGGTGTCTTCCAGTTAGGCTATATGAGGGTCAGGGACCCACTTGAGGAGGCATTCTGTCTGTTCTCAGAGCTCAAATGCTGTGCTGGCAGAATGACTGCTCTCTTCAGTGCTGTCAGACAGGGATATTTAAGGCTGCAGAAGTTGTCTGCTGCCTTTTGTTCAGCTCTGCCCTGCCCACAGAGGTGGCGTCTATAGTGGCAGTAGGCCTTATGGAGCTCTGGTGTTCGAACTTCCCGGCCACTTTGTTTACCTACTCAGGCCTCAGCAATGGCGGACGCCCCTCCCCCCACCAGGCTGCAGCCTCGCAGGTTGATCTCAGACTGCTATGCTAGCAGTGAGCAAGGCTCCATGGGCATGGGAACCTCCAAGCCACGTAAAGGAGAGAATCTCCTGCTCTGCCGGTTGCTAAGACCATGAGAAAAGTGCAGTATTTTCACTGAGTGTCCTGATTTTCCAGGTACAGTCTGTCACAGCTTCCCTTGGCTAGGAAAGAGAAATCCCCCAACCCCTTGTTCTTCCCGGGTGAGGCAACACCCTGCCCTGTTTCAGCTCACTCTCTGTGGGCTGCACCCACTGTCCAACCAGTCCCAATGAGATGAACCAGGTACCTCAGCTGGAAATGCAGAAATCACCCATCTTCTGCATTGATCACGCTGGGAGCTGCAGACCAGAGCCGTTCCTGTTTGGCAAACTCCTATTTTCTCTTTTTGTCCCACAGCTCCTAGAGTAAGGAGGGACTCAGTGTTTGGAGAGGGGACTGTCACCTGAGAATTAGTAACCAAACCTCAGATCCTGGAGGATTCAGCACCGTTTGTGGAAGTTGTCAACTCTGCTGACACACAACAAGGTCCTAGTACTTTAACACCATTTTCAGAAATTTTGAGGTTCACCTACCATATTGTCCTGTCACTAGGGTTGCCAGATTTAGCAAAAAACAAAACCCCAAACAGGTTGCCCAGTTAAATCTGAGCTTCAGATAAAAAAACAATTTTTAGTATAACACGCAGAATACATTTCTAAGGAAAAAAATTATTTTCTCTTCTTGACTCTATATTTTCGGATTTGTGTTCTAAAGAATACTACTGTGTATGGGATGGTAATAGGTGCTCCATAAAAGAATTCTGTGGACAAATCAGTTTGAAACTCTTTGGCTAAACAAAGGCACCTTGTTGTGTGTGTGTGTGTGTGTGCATGTGCAAATGTGCATATGCATGTGTATGTGTGCGCACACAGAATTAAACTGCAGGACATTTCAGAGCCTTGTCTGTCTCTTATCAATATGCACTTGACTCTTGAGGGAGGTACTGATGCAGTGAAGTACAAACTGATTTGACCACGGAGCTGCCAAGGAACCTAGTTTGGGAAACGGTATCCTGGATAGATGCCTTTTCTTTTTATGGAATGTTTTTACAGAAAAATTACTTTGTCACCATTTCCTATAACCTTAGGTTGTTTATATTTGTAATATTGCCAATGTTTTGAATAAAAGCAAGTAATTTTCAAAAAATAGAAGGGAAGATTTTTCTTTTTCAGTTAGCTCCAAGGATGAGAAGGAAATACATTAATTTTCCAAGCTTCCTGTGAATGTTATGTTTCATATTGCCATTATACAGATTGTTTTATACTTTCTTTATTTCTAACCTTAATTCTTAAATTATAACTTTCCTTTTCTATTTTCAGTGGTAATGGTAAGGTAACAATTGAACTCTTAAAAATTTAAACAAAATGTATTTTTTATTTAAAATAATTTATTTTTCATTATAGAAAATATAGAAAAGAATAAAAACAAAATGAAAGAAATAAAAATCACCCAAAATCCTGATATTCAGAGATAACCACTGTTGATATTCTGCATAAATCAGAGCTGCTAACAGTAGTTTAAATATGTGCTTTATTTGACTGTATAATATTTACATTTTTTGAATTACAATGCCAGCATTTACAACTGGAATGATTTCTCACAAACACACATATTTCTAGTGTCTTCTGAAATATTGAGAGTAGGCATCAAGTAGCCTGCATTCCAGCATCGCAGAGCTCAAAGCTGAATGGGAGCTGCTCTTGCTAGGAAAGAAAACTCCTTGTCCTAGTTTATCTGCCTACACCCTGAGGTTTTTGGATTTGAGACTCTAGTTGTAAGCCATTCTGATCTTTTCCTTCTTGGAAAATATTTAATTTTCAAAAGAGAGTATCCTTTCATATTCAGTTGTAAGTTCTTAATATTTTGCGAACATTTCCCTACATCATTAAATGGTCTATGTATTATATTTTCTGCATAATATTCCATTATATGGGTATGCCATACTTTATATAACCAATCCCTTACTATTGGGTTTTTATGTAATTCCTTTTTAATCTATTAAACACATGATACAGTAGGATAAACATCCTTGTAGCAAGATTGTGCATGTGTATGATTCTTTTTTTATTAATAAAGTTTTGTATTTGAAATCGCTGGTTCAAAGAATAGAAATATTTTGAGGACTTTTGAGACTCCTTGCTAGTTATGCTCACCTATACTTTTGTATGTTGAACAAGGAAATAACTTTTTCAGAGCTCTTAATAGGTTAGTGTGTCTTTCTAGGAGCATGTCTGTGGTAAGCAATGTTTCCCACACTTTGAAGCAGAACCCTCTTCTCACAAACCCCTAACTACTCCCAAAGCAGTACTGTTCTGTGGAGGAGAGTCTGAGAAATTTCAAGCTGAATTGGTGGTTGTGAGGAAGTGCAAAAGGTGACAAGCATTTAAAACAAGCTGTATTTACGTCACAATTCCATTTAGCTGACAACTGAGCTTAAGGTTTAACTGCAATATGTTATGAATTCCTACTCAGAGATACCTTCCTGAAAAGGCTGCAAGCCTGTGGGATGGGGACTCTGTTCTTACCATTCTCACTCCCCAGAGCTCCACTTCCCAGCCCCTTCTTTCTTCCTTCTTCCTCACCAGTGCTACCCTCATTGCCCCTGATTATTTTTCTGATTATTTGTGAAGGAAAAAGGGCTGAGATTCCTCCTCTCTGGGTAGGGCATCTCTGAAAAAAAGTCAGCAGCCCCAGTCAGGGGCTTATAGATAAAACTCCCATCTCCCTGGGACAGAGCACCTGGAAGAAGGGGTGGCTGTGGGCACAGCTTCAGCAGACTTAAATGTCCCTGCCTGATGGCTCTGAAGAGAGCAGTAGATCTCCCAGCACAGTGCTCGAGCTCTGCTAAGGGACAACAGACTGCCTCCTCAAGTGGGTTCTTGACGCCCTGTGCATCCTGACAGCAAGATACTTTATACAGAAGGACTCTGGCTGGCATCTGGCAGGTGCCTTTCTGGGATGAAGCTTCCAGAGGAAGGAGCAGGGAGCAATCTTTGCTGTTCTGCAACCTCTGCTGTGATACCCAGGCAAACAGGGTCTGGAGAGGACCCCCAGCAAACTCCAGCAGACCTACAGAAGAGAGGCCTGAGTGTTAGAAGGAAAACTAACAAACAGAAAGCAATAGCATCAACATCAACAAAAAGGATGACCAAACTAAAACTCCATCCAAAAGTCACCACCAGCAAAGACCAAAGGTAGATAAATCCACGAAGATGAGGAGAAACCAGTGCAAAAAGGCTGAAAGTTCCAAAAACCAGAATACCTCTTTTCCAAAGGATCACAACTCCTTGCCAGCAAGGGAACAAAACTGGATGGATAATGAGTTTGATGAATTGACAGAAGTAGGCTTCAGAAGGTGGGTAATAACAAACTCCTTTAAGCTAAAGGAGCATGTTGTACACAATGCAAGGAAGCTAAGAACCTTGATAAAAGGCTAGCAGAATTGCTAACTAGAATAACCAGTTTAGAGAAGAAGATAAATGACCTGATGGAGCTGAAAAACACAGCATAAGAACTTCGTGACGCATACACAAGTATCAATAGCTGAATCCATCAAGCAGAAGAAAGGATATCAGAGATTGAAGATCAACTTAATGAAATAAAGCCTGAAGACAAGATTAGATAAAAAAGAATGAAAATGAATGAACAAAACTTCCAAGAAATATGGGACTATGTGAAAAGACCAAACCTACATTTGATTGGTATTCCTGAAAGTGATGGGGACAATGGAACTAAGTTGGAAAACAGTCTGCAGGATATTATCCAGGAGAACTTCCCCAACCTAGCAAGACAGGCCAACATTCAAATTCAGGAAATACAGAGAACACCATAAAGATACTCCTCAAGAAGAGCAGCCACAAAACACGTAATTGTCAGATTCAACAAAGTTGAAATGAAGGAAAAAATGTAAGGTAGCCAGATAGAAAGGTCAGGTTACCCACAAAAGGAAGCCCATCAGACTAACAGCGGGTCTCTCTGCAGAAACCCTACAAGCCAGAAGAGAGTGGGGGCCAATATTGAATATTCTTAAAAGAATTTTCAACCCAGAATTTCATATTCAGCCAAACTAAGCTTCATAAGTGAAGGAGAAATAAAATCCTTTACAGACAAGCAAATGTTGAGAGATTTTGTCACCACCAGGCCTGCCTTACAAAAGCTCCTGAAGGAAGCACTAAATATGAAAAGGAAAAACCAGTACCAGCCACTGCAAAAACAAACCCAAATGTAAAGACCATCAACACTATGAAGAAACGGCATCAACTAAGGGGTAAAAATAACCAGCTTAGGATCAAAATATGGCATCAAATTCACACATAACAATATTAACCTTAAATGTAAACAGGTTAAAGGCCTGAATTAAAAGACACAGACTGGCAAATTGGATAAAAAGTCAAGCCCCACCAGTGCGCTGTATTCAGGAGACCTATCTCATGTGCAAAGCCACACATAGGCTCAAAATAGAGGGATGGAGGAAGATTTAACAAGCAAAGGGAAAGAAAAAAAAGCAGGTGTTGCAATCCTAGTCTCTGATAAAACAAACTTTAAACCATCAAAGATCAAAAGAGACAAAGAAGGGCATAACATAATGGTAAAGGGATCAGTGCAACAAGAAGAGCCAACTATCCTAAATATATATGCACCCAACATAGGAGCACCCAGATTCATAAAGCAAGTTTCTAGAGACATACAAAGAGACTTAGACTCCCACACAATGATAGTGGGAGACTTGAATACCCCACTGTCAGTATTAGACAGATCAGCAAGACAGAAAATTAACATGGATATTCAGGATGTGAACTCAGCTCTGGACCAAGCAAACCTAATAGACATCTACAGAACTCTCCACCCCAAATCACCAGAATATACATTCTTCTCAGCACCCCATTGCACTTATTCTAAAATCAACCACAAAATTGGAAGTAAAACACTCCTCAGCAAATGCAAAAGAAAGGAAATCATAGCAAACAGTCTCTCAGAACACAGTGCAATCAAATTAGAACTCAGGATTAAGAAACTCACTGCAACTCACTAACAACTACATGGAAGCTGCACAACCTGCTCCTGAATGACTACTGGGTAAATAATGAAAAATAAATAAGTTCTTTGAAACCAATGAGAACAAAGACACAACATACCAGAATCACTGGGACACAGCTAAAATAGTGTTTAAAAGGAAATTTATAGCACTAAATGCCCACAGGAGAAACCAGAAAAGATCTAAAATTGACACCCTAACATCACAATTAAAAGAACTAGAGAAACAGGAGGAAACAAATTCAAAAGCTAGCAGAAGACAAGAAATAACTAAGATCAGAACAGAACTGAAGGAGATGGAAGGGATGAAAAACCCTTCCATATATCAATGAATCCAGGACCTGTTTTTTGAAAAGATTAACAAAATAGATAGACCACTAGCCAGAATAATGAAGAAAAGAGAGAAGAATCAACTAGACTCAATAAAAAATGATAAAGGGGATATCACCACTGATCGCACAGAAATACAAACTACCATCAGAGAATACTATAAACACCTGTACGTGATTAAACTAGAAAATCTAGAAGAAAAGGATGAATTCCCGGACACATACAACCTTCCAAGACTAAATGATTGAGCAATAACAAGTTCTGAAATTTAGGCAGTAATTAATAGCCTACCAACCAAAAAATAAAATAAAATAAAATAAAAAGCCCAGGACCAGAAGAATTCACAGCCGAATTCTACCAGAGGTGCAGAGAGGAGCTGGTACCATTCCTTCTGAAACTATTCCAATCAATAGAAAAAGAGGGACTGCTCCCTAACTCATCTTATGAGGCCAGCATCATCCTGATTCCAGAACCTGGCAGAGACACAACAACAACAAAAAAATTCAGGCCAATATCCCTGATAAACATCAATGTGAAAATCCTCAATAAAATACTGGCAAACCGAATCTAGCAGCACATTAAAAAGCTTATCCACCATGATCAAGTTGGCTTCATCACTCAGTTGCAAGGCTAGTTAAACATGCAAATCAATAAAATCCATCACATAAACAGCACATAACGACACATAAACAACATCACATAAACAGCACCAATGACAAAAACCACATGATTATCTCAATAGATGCAGAAAAGGCCTTAGATAAAATTCAACACCCTTCATGCTAAAAACATTCAATAAACTAGGGATTGATGAAATATATCTCAAAATAATAAGAGCTGTTTATGACAAACCCACAGCCAATATCATACTGAATGGGCAAAACCTGGAAGCATTCCCTTTGAAATCCAGCACAAGACAAGGATTCCCTCTCTCATCATTCCTATTCAACATAGTATTGGAAGTTCCGGCCAGGGCAATCAGGCAAGAGAAAGAAATAAAGGGTATTCAAATAGGAAGAGGAAGTCAAATTATCTCTGTTTGCAGATGACATTATTTTGTATTTAGAAAACCCCATCGTCTCAGCCCCAAATCTTCGTAAACTGATAAGCAATTTCAGCGAAGTCTCAGGATACAAAATCAATGTGCAAAATTCACAAGCATTCCTACACACCAATAATAGACAAACAGAGAGCCAAATCATGAGCGAGCTCCCATTCACAATTGCTACTAAGAAAATAAAATACCTAGGAATACAACTTACAAGGGATGTGAAAGACCTCTTCAAGAACTGCAAACCACTGCTCAAGGAAATAAGAGAGGACACAAACAACTGGAAAAACATTCCATGCTTATGGCTAGGAAGAATTAATATCATGGAAATGGCCATACTGGCCAAAGTAATTTGTAGATTCAGTGCTATTCCTGTCAAGCTACCAGTGGCTTTCTTCGCAGAATTGGAAAAAACTACTTTAAATATTATATGGAATCAAAAAAGAACCCATGTAGCCAAGACAATCCTAAGCCAAAAGAACAAAACTGGAGGCATCACACTACCTGACTTCAAAGTATGCTACAAGGCTACAGTAACCAAAACAGCATGACACTGGTACCAAAACAGATTTATAGACCAAAGGAACAGAACAGAGGCCTCAGAAATAATACCACACATCTACAACAATCTGATCTTTGACAAACCTGACAAAAACAAGCAATGGGGAAAGGATTCCCTATTTAATGAATGGTGTTAGGAAAACGGACTAGCCACATACAGAAAATTGAAACTGGACCCCTTCCTTACACTTTATATAAAAATCAACTCAAGATGGATTAAAGATTTAAACGTAAGATCTAAAACCATAAAAACCCTTGAAGTAAACCTAGGCAATACCATTTAGGACATAGGCATGGGCAAAGACTTCATGTCTAAAACACCAAAAGCAATTGCAACAAAAGCCAAAATTGATAAATGGGATCTAATTAAACTAAAGAGCTTCCGCATAGCAAAAGAACTATCATCAGAGTGAACAGGCAACCTACAGAATGGGAGAAAATTTTTGCAATCTATCCACCTGACAAAGGGCTAATATCCAGAATCTACAAGGAGCTTAAATGTACAAGAAAAAAAGAAAAAAAAAAACCCATCAAAAAGTCGGCAAAGGATATGAACAGACATTTTCAAAAGAAGACATTAATGTGGCCAACAAACATAAAAATCTCACCATCACTGGTCATCAAAGAAATGCAAATCAAAACCACTATGAGATACCATCTCACACCAGTTAGAATGGCAATCATTAAAAGTCAGGAAACCGCAAATGCTGGAGAGGATGTGGAGAAAAAAGGAACGCTTTTACATTGTTGGTGGGAGTGTAAATTAGTTCAACCATTGTGGAAGGCAGTATGGTGATTCCTCAAGGATCTAGAACCTGAAATACCATTTGACCCAGCAATCCCATTACTGGGTATATACCCAAAGGATTATAAATCATTCTACTCTAAAGACACATGGACATGTATGTTTATTGCAGTACTGTTCACAATAGCAAAGACTTGGAACCAACCCAAATGCCCACTGATGTTGGACTGGATAAAGAAAATGTGGCACGTATGCACGATGGAATACTATGCAGCCATAAAATGAATGAGTTCATGTCCTTTGTAGAGACATGGATGAAGCTGGAAACCATCATTCTTAGCAAACTAACACAAGAATGGAAAACTAAACACCGCATGTTCTCACACATAAGTGGGAGATGAACAATGAGAATATATGGGCACAGGGAGGGGAACGTCACACACCATGGCCTATCAGGGGGTGAGGGGCAAGGGGAGGGATAGCATTAGGAGAAATACCTAATGTAGATGATGGGTTTATGGGTGCAGCAAACCACCATGGGACACATGTACCTATGTAACAAATCTATACGTTCTGCACATGTATCCCAGAACTTTAATAAAAAAAGTGCCCACTTTAATTCCTTTTCAGAATACAAACTTAAATAAACTGACAAATCAGTAGACTCACAGTTTTCTTTTTTTTTTTTCTTTTTCTTTTTCTTTTTTTTTTTTTTTTTGAGGCGGAGTCTTGCTCTGTTTCCTAGGATAGAGGGCAGTGTAGTGATCTTGGCTTACTGCAACCTCTGCCTCTCCCAGGTTCAAGCGATTCTCCTTCCTCAATCTCTTGAGTAGCTGGGATTACAGGCAGGTGTCAACATACCCAGGTAATTTTTTTTTGTATTTTTAGTAGAAACGGGGTTTCACTATGTTGACCAGGCTGGTCTCGAACTCCTGACCTCAAGTGATCTGCCTGGCTTGGCCTCCCAAAGCAGACTCACTGTTGAAACTTGGGAGCAACAGCTTGCTTTGCAATGTGGAGCTGTAAGCAGTTCACCCTCCAGAGAGGGTTGAGGGTGACCTTGGAGAGGAAGACAGGGAGATCTTGAAGAAGTCCCTGAGGGGAAGTCACCTATGGCTGTGGGGATAGTAGATGTGAAGGGGGTGGGACTAAAGAAGAGAGGAGTTAGTGGTGTTGGAGGCTGCGTGGGGAGGGTTGTGAACCAGAGCTGCAGTAATAAAAGCCACAGTGGTAGAAAGATACGTGGTCACTGGGTGTGGTGGCTCATGCCTGTAATCCCAACACTTTGAGAGGCTGTGGTGGGCAGATCACTTGAAGCCAGGAGTTCAAGACCATCTTGGGCAACACGGCGAAACCCTGTCTCTAATAACAATACAAAAATAGCCTGTCATAGTGGCACAAGCCTGTGGTCCCAGCTACTCAGGAGGCTGAGGCATGAGTTTGGCTTGAACCCGGGAGGTGGAGGTTGCAGCGAGTGGAGATTGTGCCACTGCACTCCAACCTGGGTGGCAGAATCACACTACATCTCAAAAAAGAAAAAAAAAAAAAAGATATGTGGTCAAATTAGAGAGGGAGAAGAGAACCCTCAGGATGAATTTCAAGGTATCTTAGTCATCAAAGATATATGAATATATGTGTATATATAATTACCTAGGCCTTTTATATCAATGCTGTACATTTTATGAAAAGAGATAGACAACTTTGTGCAAATGATGGTTAAAGAGGCTCTTATGACTATAGTGGTCTTAAACATTTTTCAAAAGCACGAAGACAAATAGCATAAAGTCACTTTAAATCTTAGCATGCAGAATAAACAAGAGTTAACATTTTTAGTGTTGTTTTTCTAGAACTTCTGAGCTAATTTCTCCATAAACTGTTAATGAGTCCTTATTTAATTCCCACTTTTAAAAATGTAATTAGAAATTCTTTGCATTCTCTCTGCTTTCTCTTGGGTTTAAAAGTTCTTCTACCACAGAAAGAAGGATGAGAGAGGTGGCTGCTTCTTGTTTTTGGATGTACACACACAGTGGTAACTAGGTCATCTCTGGTTTTAACAGGCTTGCTGTTTACTTTGTCATGGAAAATGCAAGCAATAGCAACTTTTCTTCATTTTTTAGTCTAATTTAATCAAACACTATTGCCATTTCTTCCTACAGTTTATTCATTACTGTTCGTGTTTAAAAGTTAGATTTTGCAACTTTGAACCTAAGAAGTGAGTCGGTGTTTCCTGAGGTGCAGAAGGAGAAGGGGCCGGAGAGAGGAAAGAGGGAGGAGAAGGTATCTGAGAAACAACCTTGAAATGGAGATTTGCGTGCAGAAAGTTCATCGAGGTGTGCTCTTGGGTATAACTCCTGTGAGGGAATGAAGAAAGCAGGTTTGTGCAGAGGGAGAAGTTGAACTATGTAATTACGACAAAAGCCTCAGCCCAGTGCTGGAGCTAGAAAGCTCTTCCAGAAGTTTGTTTGTTTCTTTGTTTTTTTGAGGCAGGGTCTTGCTGTGTTGCCTAGGCTGGAGTGCAGTGGTGCAGTCATAGTTCATTGTAGTCTCAAACTCCTGGACTCAATTGATCTTCCCTTCTCAGCTTGCCAAGTAGCTGGGACCACAGCTGTGTACCATCACACCCAGCTAAGTTTTAATTTTTATTTTTTTTGAGAGGCAGGGTCTTGCTATAATGTCCAGGCTGGTCTTGAACTCTTGGCCTCAAGTGATCCTTCCACCTCAGCTTCTCGAAGAGCAGGATTACAGGTGTGAGCCGCCATGCCCCGCTGGAAGTATTCTTAGTAGAGGCAGGAGTTTGGCCTTTGTGTCTTTGCACTGACCAGTCATTAGATGGGAGCTGAAGGAGGAGTAAACTGGAAGCCAAGTAGCTCCTTCAGCTAAGAGCAATTTTTAGATATCCTGCTGTGAGCAAGCAAAATGCTTGTCACCTGCAAAAGTGAGCACCTTGGTTCAGGAGGGAATATCTAGGTGGTGCACCAGAGCATGTCAGATTTCACCTGTTGTGCCCTTGGGTCCACTTCCTTGATATAATAAATTTATCCCTTCCAGGAATAGCTCTTCTAGGATTCTCTTTGGTTCCTTTTTTTTTTTTTTTTTTTTTGAGAAACTTACAAGAGAAAGGTTAGTGACATGAACTACGTCCTCCACTGCTGCAGCTGGTCTCAGTGATGCAAATGCTACTCATCATTTCCTCCTCTATGTTCCCTTCACCCCCAGCACTTCTGCTGTTCTAGGTGGTTTACCAGGTGGGGTGACCGGGACCTCTGGTCTGAACCTCTGGTCACCATTCCTTTCATATCTTATATCAGCTGCACTTGTTCATTTACCATCAAAGTTAGTCAAGAGAGTACCGAAACACCCTAGGGGACCACCTGGATGTCAGACATGTCCTTCCCTGTCTCTCTCTTCTAAGGACACCCCTCACTTGTTCCACTGATCAGGGCCAATTACTCCTGCCAGGATGATGTCCTTTCCTTACCTGCTAGTCTTTTGGCACAAGAAACCTGAAGAAGCTGAGTTGCAGCTGTAGCCTAATGATTAATGTCATTTTTGCTGTGTCCTCTGGTACATGATTTTTCTTCTGAACCTGCAGGAGTCAAAGTTCCAGAGATAGGAAGTACAAATTTCATAAAGGGTGTGAATTTTCTGTGTTAACTTGGGTGGGCCACAGTGCCTGGATGTGTGGTCAAACATCTTTCTGGATATTTTTGTGAGCGTGTTTTTTTGATGAGATGAACATTTAAATGGTTAGACTTTGAGTAATCTGGTTGCCTTCCATAATGTGGGTGCACCTCACCAATCAGTTGAAGGCCTGAATAGAACAAAAGACAGACTTTCCCCCAGCAAGACAAAATTCAGCTGGTTTAGGTTGGGGCGCTCAGAGGCTCCCACTTGGCCTTCCACATTATGGAAGTACTTAACCCTGAGGCCAAGAAACCAATGTGGGAATTCTGCCTCCTCTTCTTCTTTCTTCTTCTTCCTTCTTCTTCTTCTTCTTCCTCCTCCTCATCCTCCTCCTCGTCCTCCTCCTCTTTGTCGTCCTCCTCCTTCCTCGTCCTCCTCCTTCCTCATCCTCTTCCTTCCTTGTCCTCCTCCTTCCTCGTCCTCCTCCTTCCTCTTCTTCTTTCTTCTTTCTTCTTCTTTCTCTTCCTCCTTCTTCTTCTTCTCCTTCTTCTTCTTATTCCTCTTCTTCTTTCTTCTTCTTCTCCTCGTCCTCCTCCTCGTCCTCCTCCTCCTCCTTCTACTTCTTCTTCTTCTTCTTCTTCTTCTTCTTCTTCTTCTTCTTCTTCTTCTTCTTCTTCTTATTATTATCATCATCATCATCATCATCATTTTTGAGACAGGGTCTTGCTCTGTCACTCCCGCTGGTGTACAGTGGTGCTATCATAGCTCACTGCAGCTTCGATCTCCCAGGCTCAAGCAATCCTCCTTCCTCAGCCTCCCAAGTAGCAGGGACTACACATGCATACTATCATGTCCCTAATTTTTGTATTTCTTTGTAGACAGATTTTACCACATTTCCCAGGCTAATCTCAAGCTCCTGGGCTGGCCTTGGCTTCTCAAAGTGCTGGGATTACAGGCGAGAGCCACTGCGCCTGACCTATGTTGGTATTTTGGTAGGACTGAGGAAATTACCATTAGGTGGGTTCTTGAACCTAATGTATTCATCATTAGGTAGACCTGGAATAGAAGTGGGGTCAATACAACATTTCACTGGGGCCCAGTATGACTTGGAGCCTATGTCTAGTAGGACTCAGAATGTCCTGGTATTTCCCTTTCTCCAATGTATGGTTACCCTAATATATGATCATAGGTCCACTTGGCAAATGATCTGGGTAATCATATACATAATCATACTATATACAATTGCCTTGGTGTTTCCGGGTCTTTTCTCCTGAAGACCCAGTCTCTCCTTCAGTCAATGAGTTTCTGTGTTTGAAAAACAGACTCAGATCCAGAAATTGAAATTGAAAAGAGATCATAATGTTTTTATTAGAGTAGCTTCTCTCGTCCTCTTGATGATTCCTTCTTGCTTTTCTCCCCTGACTTCATAGCAAATATGTCTATTAGCTGCTTATCTATCTTGTGCACAGGCGCAAGGACTCTGTGTTCTGTGAACCATCTCCCATTGCTCTCCATAGATGAAGCTCCTCTGGATCTCACTCTGACCATGCCACCTGCATTGCTTCTGATTAAGCGTCAAGTGTACCTCCTGGTCTTGATTGTTTGGGGATTCTATCATCCTCTATGTCATTAGGGAGCCACGTTACATGATGGTATATCTTTCTGCTACCCCTGGCTTACGAAGGACAGCCATCATTGTGCTTCTCCACAATGCTGGTTCTTTTCTCACCAGCATTTTTAATCCTCTCCTTACTGCTTTAAATAGAGCGTTCTTCTGGTGCTCAAGCAGAATATACTTGGCTGACAAGTTACTGGCTTTAGTGGTATATCCACTCCAGCATGTCCATTTCTTTGAGTCTTTTGATCCATTTGTCTATCATCTATCATGGCAATTCTAACATTTCTGTGAGTCATCAGTTTTTCTAAGCATCCAGGAGCTAGCTCAGCATGTTTGTCTCATATCCTTGGATCCTTGAAAGGGTGTTAAATCCTATATCCTTTATACAGATTTATGTTTTATTCCCCAGTCTTTTCCAATAAAGCTCCCTTTGGACCCAGCCCCATATATCTGCTCCTGGCCCCTGCTGGTAAATGTTGACTATGTCCTGTAGTTCCTTCAGGGAGTGATGCCTTTCCCTATAACAGGCCCACTATTTTCTGGATGGGATATATATATATATATTTTTATAGGAACTCACTTTGTCACCCATGCTCTGGAGTGCAGTGGTGTGATGATCTTGGCTCACTGCAACTCTGCAACTTCCGCCTCCCAGGCTCAAGTGATCCTCTTGTCTCAGCACCCCCAAGTAGTTGAGACTACAGGTGTGAGCCGCTGCACCTAGTTAATTTTTGTATTTTTTTTGTAGAGAGGGGGTTTTGCCATGTTGCTCAGGCTGGTTTCAAACCCCCGAGCTCAAAAGATCGGCCTACCTCAGCCTTCCAAAGTGCTAGGATTACAAGCTTGAAGTACCACACCCAGCATAGATGAGCTATATTTTGACTTGATTACTGGTCTTAGTTACTGACTAGGAAGGAAGGTGCCAGGGTGAATCGTGAGTGGGGTTCATATTGTCCTGCAAGGTAGTGGCCTCTCTACTTCCCTTATTTGCAAGAAATGGGGAAGTTCTAACCTTCAACATGGGATAGTAGGACACTTCTGGAGGGGAATTTGGGGTTCCAAGGTTTTAAAGTACATCAGCTTAGATGTCTAGATCCCAAGTTTTAGGACTCTCCCCAGCCAGAACTCTCGGCACAGTAGACCTTGCAAGGTTGAGAATTCAACCTTGTCTTGTGCTCTTCTAACCTTGTAATTAACTTCTGAACCCAATTCTCAGCTTTTCTACTTTTTGGCTGCAGGATATAACAACGTTTTCATATGTTATCAGTTAGACCCTTTGATTTTCATAATTCACCTGGAATTGGTGATTAATTACCCTCAGCTTTTCACTGTCTTTCTCTACTCATTGATAGCACTCAGCAATAGCCATCTGATTCCATTGCCCTTATAATTACTACTTCTCAAATGCCTGAGATATAGTAAACTTGTGAGTGCATTCCTTTCTGCCACTGTCTCCTCCTGGTTCACTACCAGTGAAAATTTAAGCAAGTTAACCAACCCCTACCAAAGACCAGGGACTTCAGTAATGCATCTGCCACCAGTGATGGGGTCTTTATGGCCGGCCAGTTAGCAGGTGGGCCAGCTTAAAGATCCCATTTTCAGGTTCTGTGTTTGTTTGTTTGTTTTTTTTTTTTTTTGAGATGGAGTCTCACTCTGTCGCCCAGGCTGGAGTGCAGTGGAGCAATGTTGGCTCACTGCAAGCTCCGCCTCTTGGGTTCACGCCATTCTCCTGCCTCAGCCTCCTGAGTAGCTGGGACTACAGGCGCTTGCAAACACGCCCAGCTAACTTTTTGTATATTTAGTAGAGATGGGATTTCACCGTGTTAGCCAGGATAGTCTTGATCTCCTGACCTCATGATCCACCCATCTTGGCCTCCCAAAGTGCTGGGATTACAGGCGTGAGCCACCGCGCCCGGCCTCAGGTTCTATTTTTTTCCATTGCCCCTGACATCAAGTGTCCTAGGTCAGGTACGCACAAAGTTCATTGGAGAATGATGTTGGGAAGAACACTTTTGAAAAAATGAAGGAAGCAGATTTGGGCAGAGGGAGAAGATGAGAGACAACACAGTCACAGCAAAACCTCAGCCATCCCCATGAGGAACTCTGGCATTGGATGTCCCTTCAAAGTAGTTACAAACTGAAGCAAAGGAGTCAATCCAATGCTTGCCTGCATCAACTAACCATTAGATATGGACCACTCTCAGGGAGAATGTGTAACCTTGGACAGAACAGTTTCCTTGGGCCAAGTGCAATATCCAGGTAGGAACTCAGCTATGAGTCATCTGCAAATCACTTCTGGAAGCTGAGGGAATTACTATCTTGATCTTGAAGAGAAAACTGGGCAGCACATCACAGCATCTACTATAGTTGTGGTCTGAGATCACTACTTGGATGTCTAATAGCGTCACAGGCTTAACATTTCCAAAGCATGGCTCTTATTATTATTATTTTTCTCTCTGAGTCTGCTTATCAGTCTTTGCAAATACTGTTATAAAGGATTTGTGAGGATCAGACCATAGCTTTTGGTTTGTTTCTTTCTTGCCTAAACCCCCATATGATGTCAGCAAGTCCCTTCAGTTATAACTTAAAAAGTATGTTTTGAGTCCACCACTTCTCTGTACCTTTACTGCTACTACCCTAGTAAGCCACCATCATCTCTTGCCTATAGCATTGCAAGTGTCTTTTAATCAAAGTCCGTGTTTCTATTCTTGCTTTCTACAATTTATTTTCTAAATGGCAACCACACTCTTAAAGATGCAAATCAGACCATGTCACACTTTTACTTACCTCTTTCATGATTTTACATTGCACTTGGAAAAAAATCTAAACTCTTTACCATGGTTTTACAAGGCCCAATATTATCTGATACCTCCATATCTCTCTGACCTCATCTTCTCCTTTCCACCATAGTAGTCACTATTATGGCCGCCTAATAGTCATTTCCTCCCCTTTTCCCAACATAATTTTGATTTTTTTTTCAGAGCACCAATATTCCCAGATAATGGAGCTATAGTAATCTAAGCCAGTCATGACTGTACTTTCCTTGCCTAATTCACTGCTGGATGGGTGGGTGGGGAGTGTTTATTAACTACTTCAGGCCTATAACACCAAATAAAATTCTGCAAGAGGCTTTCTGAGAATCTTCAAAAAATCTTTTGTTGAAAGGAGATGATGTGGCTATCACTGGCCCTTCTCCATTCCTTCTGCATGAATGTAGACATGCTGCTGAAACCGCCACAGACATCTTGTGACCATGAAGAAAAGACCTAGGGAATCACAGAGATTTTGACTCAAATGATTGAGCCTCAAAAGCAGTCTCTTAGTTCTGTCCCTGAAACACTCAGCTTTTTCCCACCTCCAGGCCAGGCCATGCACTTGCTTTCCCTCTGCCTGGAACTCTTTTCTCTCGTATCTTTGTATGACTGGCTCCTCCAGGTCTCAACTCACCTCAAAGAGGTTCTTTCTGACCATCCAATTTCAAGTAGCACCCACCTCCATCTCTTGTCCTGGCACTCTATCATAGTATACACATTTAAAAATAGCACTTAGCATTTTGTGAAAATGCCTTATGGAATGAGTGATTACTTTTTTATAAGCTGTCTCTCCAGTAGAATGTAAGTTTTATGAGAGTTGGGATGTTATTTGCCTTGTTCAATGAAGTTATCTGCAACACCTAGACTAGGGTCTGGCTTACAGTAGGTGCTAATGAATGTTGTTGAATAAATGAATAAATGTCATCAAATTCTAGCTGCATTTGGGCCATTCTCTTAATTTCTCTGATTTTTACAGTTTTTTGATTTTTTAAATAGGGATCAAGTAATACCATTTAGATGCACCACGAAATGCTATGAATGGCAAATGAGACAATGTTTGTGGAGGTGCGTGAGATTGCAGAAAGCATTGATGGTGCAAGCTCTGAGATTGTGGAGTGATAACAGCTCTCTCTCATTTTTGAGTATCTATGCTGTAATGCTGTAGGCATTGCAAATTTCTTTCTTTTATTAGACTCTTGTATATGCAGAAGAGAGTTATGAGCCTAGGAACCTGAGAAAGTAAAATCAAATGACTTGATTGCAGTGTTTATTGCAGAAGGCACCTGGGAGCACTCTGGTTGCTGTGTCTGAATGTGGCATAACTTGGTCTGGGGACTGCAGAGTGAATGAGTTTGAATTTAGGGTACCAAGGGTAAAGTCAACATATAGGCAGTTGCTAGCAGAGTGGAATGATAAAGGCATGATTATCTGAGGAAAGTGACTGGGGATTCAAAAATCAGAATAATCATGATAATAAAGTCATAAATTGGGCTTTATCAAAGGAAGGGAAAAAGCAGAAGGAAGCATGAGGGAAATATGTCATTTAGTTGGTAGAGACAAGTGTATGGAGGTATTTTTGGCTGCTGTTTACAGAGGTGATGATAGGGAGAAATTATATTAAGAAAACTAGGGAAGTTATTTCTTGAAAATTTAAAACATAAAAGTAGACTAGGCAACATCTCTACATTGTTCCCAACAATATTTAAGAGCCTAATAAGGAGAATAGAAATGTAATTATTACCCAGGTATGAACAGGTGGAAATTCCAAGATGGAAGAAGTCAATATAAAATAATAAAAATGAGGTTCTACTCCAACAGTAGTCTTCACTTATTGGAGAGGTGATGTTTCACAGTGGAAAGAGGACTAGACTTGGACTCAGAGGAACTGATTTGCTAGACATTCATTTGCTAGACAATACTGATTAGATATCTTCCATGTCTAGACATTCTTGGGTGCTGAGAATACCACACAGTCTCTGCCCTTAGAGAGTAACTCTACAGGGCATTGTGGGCAAGTTGATAAGCAATTTCAGCAGTGTGATAATACTGGAGTAAAGGAAGAACAGGGTGCTTTGAGAACACAGAATCCAGCCTGGTGTGTGCGTGGGGGGCGGGGGGCGGTGGGTGGGTGCGGCGTTGGACTGGGAAAATGCATTAGAGGAAGTGATGTCTACGCTGAGACTGGAAACATGCCAAGCTGGTTTGTGCCACAAGGCCTTTGCACCACCTGTTTCCTCTGCCCGGAATGCTGTTCCCTGTGCTCTCTGATATTTAGTTTAAATATTATCTCCTTAGGGTGGTTATTCCTGACTAACTAATGTAAGGAAGCCTGACAGAAAACCTTTAACAAATCACTGTTAATGTTTTTAGAATATTTATCATCATCAGGTGTTTTCTGGTATTTTTATTGTTTGTCTCTCCATTAGAATATTTTCTTCATGAGAGCTTGGACCTTGTCTTCTTTGTTCCTTGCTGTATCCTCAGTCTTTAGAACAGTTCCTGGCTCAGAAGAGATGCTCAACAAATATTTGTTGAATAAGCAATCAAACAAATAAATACTAATAACAGTTGAGGAAGGGAAAACGGGGACCAAAGGGGAGAGGAGAAAAATGTTCTTTCCGTCAGAGAAACCAATGGTTGTTGTGGGTTCTACAAGATTCCCATGCCCCCTCAGGATTTGTCGGAGAAAGCGACTCACTGCTCCTCACCAGAGCTTCGTTGCCTGTGTAAGGAGTTTCCTCTTCCACACTGATGGGCTTTTATTTCAATCTGATCCTATTCTGCCGCATTTTAACTTTCTGTTGGCACCCTCCTCTGTATTCCAGCTTTGCTACAGATATTTTAGTTTTTAGATATCCTTGGTTCTTCTAATGGAGTTTAGAGGTCAATCTGTGGGCTCAAGCTACCATCTTGAATCTGAAAATCTAAAGGAAAATACTACTCTTAGTTAAGGTTTGAACCCAAGTCATTTTTCCCCATAGATCTTCTGAAAAAGAAACATACGCAAATTACCTTAAGCCAAGCAGAACTAGGAAGGAAAATTTGCTGTAAAAGCAGTAAATGCAACTAACACAAAATAAAGTGTTTTAGAGTAAGTACATCAGGATTTTCCTTTTATGACTGAGGTTCCCCTGAGGGTAATTAATCTAAAAGGGTGCTCAGATAAGGTCCTTTAATATTGCCACCACCATAGAGCTGGCCTGTGGTGACTGGCACTAAGCTCTCCTTCAGACCCTGAGGAGTTTTTTGTTCAATATGCTAGGAACTTCAGTACAATAAGGTAAGGGAGAAGCTGTTCGTGGAAGGATCTCATGGGGCAGCTGCACCTCAGTGGACTCATCATGCTCTAGAATTAGATTTTTAGGTTCATAAAAGTAATTTTATTGTTCTTTTGTTGGGTGGTAGTCAAACTTCCATGTTTCTGATTTATCCACTTCAATGTGCTGCTGTATTTTGTTCTACCCAGGGCATTCTCTTCTGTGAAGAAGGTTTCCTTAGGACACCAAATGCTTAATACACATAAAAATAGAGTAGAATATAAATTCAATTAAAAATAAATTTGAATGGAGGAATGAATAAGATTTTAAGAAAAGCTATGTCAACTTTGAAAAGAAGAGCAAAGTTGGAGGGAGTTCATCTGATCAGAAGTTAAAGCATATTACAATGCTATAATAATAAAAACAGCAAGGTTCTTGTGTAAGAATAGAGAAGTAGACCTAATGGAACAGGACAGAGAGTTCTAAGAAGATTGAGGTATATATGGAGGCTAGGCTTTTGAGAAAGTGGCATAAAAAAAAGTGGGGGAAAGAAAGGTGTGAAGAAGTTTCAAGTTCTTCCTTTTTTCCTCTGTCCACTTTCTGTTTGAAATTCTCTGCTTTGTTCTTTTTCAATCCTCCCTCTCATGCAGTGGGAGAGGTGGGCCCATGCCCAGGAAGAGGAGCCTCACCCCACTTCCCTGCTGCAGGAGGCCTAGAGGAAGTGAAGCAAAGGAAGAAGGGTCAGGTAACTGGGGCCTATTTCTGACCTAGGCACTCTAATCCAGAGTTACAGGAGACTAGAGAGGGATTTATGGATAAAACCATAATTAATTCAACCCAAATGTAATTAAGTAGCCTATGCTTTTGTCCCATACCCTTTCTGAGGCATGTATTTCCATAAAAAGCCCTAATGTAATATTCAAATAATCAGATAACAGATTTGCTGAAGGCTTTAAAAGGAGACAGGAAAGAGGATTCATATGGCTTAAAAATTCTCCATTAGACCTCTCTGTTCTAAGGAGATGTTGCAAAGGATCATGCATACTGGGATAAAAAGAATTTATGTTCATTATTGCAGTCAACCCACAGCCTGCCTTCTGACCATCAGTGATTCACATTCCTCCAACATGCAAAATATTCCCAACTCAGGACTCACCTTGTCTCAATTCTTTTTTTATTCCCACTCCATATCCAGAATCTTTCCATTACCCTGACCACCTCAGCTCCCTTCACAGTTTACACACCTTTCTCAGAAAAGCCCAAGAAAGCTACTTGAAAGGCAGAAGGCAATTGCCTGTAGTTAGTACTTTATTTTTCCTTTGCCTAGAATTTACTCTATGGGCATATTATCCTTTCTTTGGGAAAATTATAGATGGCTCATGCCAAACTTATGGACCCCAGATCCTGGCTAGCACTTCTTGGGAAGGCAGTTACCATTATTTTCGGTTATAAAGAGCGGTGTTGCTCCCTTCCTAGATTTTGGGGCATGACTCCTCTTTTGGGCTTTTATGTTACCCTCTGCATTCTTTGTAGATTATTTCTAGTGTTAATTATCTTCAATAGTAGTTCTTCTGTCACTTCTGGACAGAATGGGCTTATTGTTTGAAACTCTTGTACAAGAATAGACTAGGATAATGACTTTTTCTTGCTTCATGAACTTTAAAATATTCATTTCATATTGTTTGATGGAGATGGCAGATACTCTTCCTTTTGTGTGCTTAAGACAGAAAACAAATTTCAGCAGAGAGCAGAAAAATACCTTTATTTGGAAAGTAAAGGAATGAGTGAGATAAGCTGTTTTTTTTTTTTATGCCAAATCTTATTACCTGGTTAAAATAATGCTGGTGTCTTTTATGTACATCAAATGGATCTACTTCTATGCAGGAAGCCTCCACCCCAGTCCTGTCCCTTCTTTGCTTGGCTGTCACTAACGTAGGAGTCATTGTTAATACGCTACACTAGTTCTTGAAAACAATGTGTAAGAACTGGGGGTGAGATGGAGAGAAGCTTGATAATTTGTGGGTCCACAACTGGGGGTGAGAAGGGTGAAAATCAGAAGCAGCTTTGAGGAAGTGACCACTCCCTCCCTATCCCAGGCTAGCTCCCAGGCAGGACTGGTCTATTTAATGTTGATTCTCCAGCCCCCATTCTTTCCCTTTGTAATCCAGCCTGAGACCTAACCAGTAAAAAACTCGTTTGGTTAAATAAAAACCTGTTAAAAACATGCAATCAACTCTTGAAAGCATAAGTAATGTTCTCACAGAGTTAATCTCTTTTTCCTCTATGCTTCTGTAATAGTTACCTCTTGCTGTATAACAAACCGCCCCAAATTTAATAGTCTAAAACAGCCATCATTTTATTTGCTCATGATTCTGTGTCAGAAGTTGGGGCTAGTATCAGACAGGTGGTCTGCTGGTCTCACTTGGGGTCACCCATGTATCTTTAGTTATCTGCGTTGGCTTAAGTTGGGCTGGCTCATCTCTGTTGCATGTGAACTTATCCTAGCTTGAGCTTCCCCACATGGTAGCATCACCTTCCAAGAGGGTGAGAGAAGAATCTGCAAGGCCTCTTGATGTCATGTCTCGGATGTCTTGCAATGCCATTTCTGTTGCATTCTGTGGGTCCAAGTAACTCACAGACCAGCCAAAATTTAAGGGGTGGCAAAATAAGAGGAGCTACAAGGAGGAGCTTGATAAGAGGAGCTACAAGGTCTCATTCCATAGGATGCATGCCTATAGGGATGGGAGGAATTATTGATGCCATCTTTGCAAATAATCCACCACAGCATCTATAGCACATGCATGGCTTTGTCTCTAAGCTTTAGAGAGAGGAAATCTTACTTGATATGCCGTGCCACAGGCACTAGGCCTTTCACAAAGCAAATGTTTGATAGTCATTAGTTACATTGATTCACATGTCGAAGAAGGGTGGAGTTACCATGAGTCTCATAGGAAGCCAAAATGTGGGTATCTGGACATCAAGTCAAATCAGGGGGCTTGGAATAGGTTCAGAGGCTAAAGGTGTAAGGCGTATTGGGGCATCTTCTGAGATAGCAACTTCTAAATGCCCATGGAGAGCTGGGAGGATCTGGCAGGAGTAAGGGTCAGGGTTGAAGCTGGGAACGAGGAAATGTGAGTAGTGGGATTCAGTGAAAAAGCTTCAGAAGGTGGTTCAGGATCTGGGATGGGTTGATAGGCTCCTTTGGTGGAGAGCTTCGTGATCCAAAGACTTAGGAATTAAAAAGACAGGTCATATGGCCCCCTGGTAAAATAGGACCAGGAGGCTGGGCGCGGTGGCTCATGCCTGTAATCCCAGCACTTCTGGAGGTTGAGGCGGGCGGATCACGAGGTCAGGAGTTTGAGACCAGCCTGGCCAATATGGTGAAACCCCGTCTCTACTAAAAATACAAAAATTAGCCAGCCATGGTGGTGGGCGCCTGTAGTCCCAGCTACTCGAGAGGCTGAGGCAGAAGAATCACTTGAACCCGGGAGGAGGAGGTTGCAGTGAGCTGATATCACGTCACTGCACTCCAGCCTGGGTGACAGAGTGAGACTCCATCTCAAAAAAAAAAAAAAAATAAATAAATAAATAGAACCAGGATAATCACAATAGATATTTATGTTCAAAAGAGAAAAGAGAATAACAGGAATCACATAGCACTTACCAGTCCACAGCAGTTCTGAAATCTAAATAGACACATGCTGCCACAGAGCTTTGCCTTTGGGATCAGAGCTAGGATCTATTTCCTGGGAGTGGCTCCCTAGTCCATTGTTCTTCATGTCTCTTAGTGTCACTTCCTAAGATGCCCTTGATTTCCATAAAAATGGCTAGTATTTGCAGCTGAGTAACCTTTTCAGCCTGTTTCTCATAGAAAGCTGGGAGCCCAGAGGCCTCTCTTTATTTTTGGGGGTCTCAAGTCTATTTTAGTCCAAGTTGACATAACTTTCATTAGCACAACTCTCCTGAAATCTCTGTGGGTTTCTATAAGGGTCTGTTTCAGATCTACTCCATTTAATGAAAGTTCCATGTACAATTCTGAGACAAGCCTCTCTTTTATTTTGGGAGCCATGTCAGGCTGCTGTGGAACAATTATTTTAATGCAAGCACTTTGCATAGCTGAGAGGACCCATTAATCACTGCCTTAAATCTTACAAATGGGCTTGCAGGGGCAACTTGATTTGATCTTTATCTTGAGGCTGTTTTAATACTTTGAGGATATTTTACTGGCTTAAGAGACTGGAAATGAGACATTGTCTAATTTTATTGTTTTATTGTCCCATCCAGTACGTTCTGGCTCCTCTATATACCTCTAAATTCTGCTTGAAACCAAACAGTTCTACTAATTCATCCATCTCTTCTCTTACCATATCATAATCAGCTAAAATAAGCCAATTGACACTCAGTACCTGCAAATCATCCTACCAAGATCTGCAATTTCATTAGTTCATTAGAACTATCTTCCTAGTTTACCATATGTGATAGTTTTGCCAATTATTTCTTTATTACATAATGTGGGATTCATTTTCCAGCCTGCTAGAGCAGATTCTTCATTGCATTTCCAGCCTCTGCTAACTATTTATTTGCCAGTTTTTAGACTTGGCTAAAATTTTCTTTGCTTCTTCTCCAGGCTCTGCTTGCTACCTGGTCTTAGAGTCAGTGCTACTTGTTTTAGATTTCATTATACGTTAGAACAAATTTCTTTCTCAGCTGTATTTTTCTTTATCACAAAACACCCGCAAACCTTGTGGCTTAAAACAATAAACATTTATTATTTTTCATAATCCTTTGGTAAGTTGGGTAGTTTTTCTGATTTGGGTTGGTGAGTTGGGCTGAAGGGTGTAGGATGGACTCACTCACATATCTGGAAGTTGCCTAGATGTCTATGGAGTGATAGAGATGACTAAATGTCTGTCATCATTTGTGGGCCAGCTTGAGTTTCTTACATTGAGATGATTGTAGGTTCCTAAAAGGCAGCATAGAAAGGCAAGCACTTTGTGTTTCTGCTTGTATCATGTTTGCTATCGCCCCATTGCTCAAACAAGTCAAATGGCAAAGCCCAGAGTCGATGTGCATTGAGACTACCTGAGGGCATGGATAGGAAGGAGAACTAGTGCAGCCAGTTTTACAAACAATCTACCACCCTTTTAGAGTTTTAATTTCTGCTCAGTATTAATTCTATTCCACAGATAAAAGTTCCTAAGCAGTAGCAAATGATGTTCTGTGCTTATATTTTCTAGCACTTCCCAAATTAGTGTGTACATACAGTATTCATGAACAGTAAAGGGAAATTTCTTCTTTTTTCTCTTTTGTTAAACTTTTGTTAAACCCACAGTTATGTAACATTAATAATAAATTTCTTCTCTTATTTTTTTTCCTTTGTGCAAATTAATGGTGTACATGAGATATTTTTTACATGTATCTAATGTGTAACAATTAAGTCAGGATATTTAGGATGTCTGTCACACAAATACAGTGCATTTTTAAAAGTATAGGCACTCTGCTATCAAAAATTTAACTTATTCTTTTATCTTACTATATGTTTTCACCCTTTAACACACTTCTCTTCATTCTCCTCCTCCTTTGTACTCACCCTTCTCAGTCTCCGTTATCTGTTTTTCCACTCTCTACCTAGATATGTGCAATTATTTTTAGTTCCTATATGTAAGTGTGAACATGTGATATTTGTCTTTTGTGCCTGGCTTATTTCACTTAAGACGATAACCTCCAGCTTCATCCACGTTGCTCCAAGTGACACAATTTCATTGCTTTTTATGGCTGTATAGTATTCCGTGGTGTGTATATACCACATTTAAAAAATGCAGTCCACCATTGATGGGCACTTAGGTCGATTCCATGTCTTTGCTATTGTGAATAGTACTGTAATAAACATATGAGTGCAGGTATATCTTTGATATATTGATTTCTTTTCATTTGGATAAATATCCAGCAGTGGGATTGGTGGATTGAATGGTCATTCTGTTTTTAGTTTTTTGAGAAATCTCCATATTGTTTTCCATAGTGGCTGTACATTCCTACCAACAGTGTTTAAGTGTTACTGAGGAACACAAATGGAGCTGGAGGTCATTATCCTAAATGAATTGATGTAGGAACAGAAAACCAAATACTGCATGTTCTCACTTATAAGTGGGGGCTAACGATTGGGAACTCATGGACATAAAAATGGCAACAATAGACACACTGGGGACTAATAGAAGGAAGGGAGGGAGAAGGGAAAGTGTTTGAAAACTAACTGTGCTCACTATCTGGGTGATGGGATCATTCATATTCCAAACCTCAGTGTCACACAATATACCCAGGTAACAAACTTGCACATGTACACGCTGAATCTGAAATAAAAGTTGAAATTACACTAAAAAGAGTTCCCTTTTCTCTGCATCCTTGCCAACATCTTTCTTTGTCTTTTTAATAATAGCCATTTTCTTACGATTAGTGATGTTGAGCATATTTTCATATATGTGTTGGCCATTTGTATGTCTTCTTTTGAGAAATGTCTATTGATGTTCTTTGCCTACTTGTTAATGAAATTTTTTTTTCTGTTGAGTTGTTTGAGTTCCTCATATATTCTAGCTATTAGTCACCTGTCAGATGAATAGCTTGCACATATTTTTCCCATTCAACAGGAACAAAGGGAATTTTTCCATCCATACTGGCAAGGAAATAAGCATTATATGATAAAATAATGTTTCTTTCCTACATTTTTGGTAAAGATCATATTTGTGAGAAATTGTGCATACTTCTATTTCTTTTATACAAGTGTAGGCTTTTGGTTCTTTGAAAGCATTTAACATGAAAATACTTTTTTGTCTAAAATGGTAAAAAAAAGTTTTACATTTACTGTTTTATGGTATTAACAGTAATAGGTCTGACTACTTAAATAACAGGTCTGACTACTTAAGAAACCCAAAACAACTTCCAACTTTTAAATTGATCCACTAAGAATCTTAGAGAAGAAACTCATAGTGGTGATGTCTAAGTGAAAAGAAAAAATAGAAAGAAAAAAAAAAAGAAAGAAAAAAAGCAGAGGGCAATGTGGTTGAAGAGAAATGAAAAACAATAAGTACACAGTACCACAAAAAATATGGTCTGGAGGGGAGGTAAATTAAAAGAGCTATTTTAAAAATGGGCCTTAGGCTGGAAGGTTAATTGGAAAGAAAAAAGGGAATTGAAAAGAGATTTCGGTTTGTGATGAAGATGTTTTTTAATGGAGGAATTAGAAAATGCCATGTTAGATAGAAGACATTTGCTTCCATCTCTTCCAAGGCTCTTCTACTCTAGAACTGTAGAGAGAAAGATGAAAATTGCTAGGGTCTGTATGTCCATGTCCACACGTTGAAATTGAATCCCCAATATGATGGTATTAGAAGGTAGGCCTTTTGGAGATGATTAGGTCATGAGGGCAGAACTCTCACAATGGAGATTAATGATCTTACAAAAGAGTGGCCTTGCCTTTTGTCCCTTGTGAGGACACAGCTAGAAGGCTCTGTTTATGAACCAGAAAGTGTGCCCTCACAAGACACCAGATCTGTCAGCGATTTTATCTTAGACTTCCCAGCCTCTAGAACTTTAAGAAATAAATTTCTGTTGTTTATAAGCCATCCAGTCTATGGTATTTTGTTATAGAAGACTGAATGGACTACTATAATAGTAGGACAAGAATAAAGGTGCATTAGTCATCATTCTGATGGTAGTGGTAGTCTGTCTGGAGTGGCTGCTGTGAAGACATCAGTTGCAGCAGGGGAGCACAGCTGGGGCTGTGCATTCCATGGAGCCAGCAGGGGCTGCAACAGGTGGGAGCCCCACCCCCTGCCAAGTTAGTGGGGCAGGAACTCTATGCTCTTGGGGGTAGCTTCAGCCACCCAGCTGTGACTATGGACCTGGGCATCCCTGGGCTCCTGGGGGCCTAGGAAGCCCCTTGACCCTGCTGGCTTGAAAACGCCTGCTTCTACTGCTTGGCCTCTCCCTGCTCCCAGTGCCCACTCTGGGGCAGAGAAAATCTGTGGCCGAGCCAGTGTGCTGTCATGACCTGGCCAGGTGTGCATGTACTTGGGGTTGTACTGACACACCAGCCCCCTGCCACCTTGGCCACCTCTGGACTTTGGGTGCCAATGAGCACAGGAGGGTAGCTGAGGAGGGGCTGAGGTTGGCTTGGTTTGGGCCTACAGACACAAACAGCCTGGGTACTGTGGAGGACATGTTGATGGTGCCAGGAGGAAGACAGGTTCCTGGGTGGAAAAGGTCAGGTTTCTGGTGAAGCCTCACCTTCAAGCCAGGGACAGCTTGAAGTCTGGGTGTTGGGCTGTCAGTTCTGGGTGGAGTCTGTGACCCAGAGTGAGAACTTATAGTGCTATTTTCAGGCCTGCCCATGGCCACCCTTGGACCTATCAGCACGCATTTCCTCACTTCTGAGCCCATAAAAACCCCAGACCCAGCAAGACTCACATAGACATTGGGACTACCAGCTATGGGAAAGAGCTACCCACCACAGGTCTCCTCTGCACTGACAGCCGGATACTCACTGGGATGACCTGCCTGCAGAAAGGAGTTACCCACCTTGGGTCTCCTGAGAGCTGTTTTGTCACCCAGTGAAGCTCCTCTCTGTCTTGCTCACCCTCCAGTTGTTTGTGTATCTCATTCTTCCTGGATGCAAGACAAGAACTCAGGACCCACTGAAAGGTGGGACTGAAATAGTTTTAACACAAATAGGGCCAAAACATGTTCCCCATTTACCATATTGTGGGCAATGAGAAGAAAAGAGCTGTGGCCCTTTGGGGAGCTCAGCCCCAGGGTCTCCCTGGGCCAGGGCTGGGACAACCTCTTTAGGACTTTGCAGTTTCTGGTGTCTCCAAGTTTCTGGGTGCCACTGTGTTTCCTGGCTCCCACAGGGGAAGCTGCTTGTAGTACACCTGGTCCAGCCACAGCCTTGCACAGAGCCAGTACCTGTGCTGGCACTTAGAGCTGCCCATTCTGCCACAGCCAGCATGCTTGGTTGTGAGCAGTGACTGGACACTGTGCTCACTCACACACCCTTCACCACTCTGCACCTGGCTCACTCTTGGCATGCATGGGATTTGGGTCAGTAGTGCAAGCTGAGTGCAGCCTGTGGGCCAAGTGGGTGGAATGAACCCAGTGGGCACAAGCAAAATGCAAGCAGAGGTGCTGCTGGCCACAGAGGTTTCCAGCTGGTGAACTGACAACTAAGGACCATGTGACGATTCCACTCTTGGTTTTCTATAACAATAAATTATAAAGGCTGGATATAGCAGAAGAAAGCACATGACAGGCTGATTTGAACATTTTGGCACTATTCACAAACCAACAGGGAAAAGACATGCAATGGCAGCATCAGCAGTGGAGCCAGCAGGTTGGGTGGTAGGGAAATGACTGCAAGGCAGGTGAACACATTATATTCAGAATCAGCTTATGCTTAAATGGGAGTTGACATATTTCAAACCAAATAACTACTCTGGAAGCCAAGCTAACTCTTGGACTTGAAGAAATTAGGAGATAAAAAGAGTAGAATTAAGAGTTCCCTTTTAAAGGTGCTTTAGGAGTGAATAATACTTCAAAAATAGTAGCTTAAGTGTTTCAGTGTCACTAATGTACAAATTTGAAAGTGCCTTGAAAAATAGGAAATAATTATGGAGCCCATTAGAATTTTACAGTGGTTGTGGGAAAAATAGTAGAAATAACCTCTTCAGATTTAATGAGGGAGTACATTTAAAGGCAAGTTTAGATACATTGAGCATGCATTTATGACAGAGGACTATTTCATTTAATTACCCTGTTCATGTAGAGTATTTGTGCCTCATATGTAAAATGAATACAGGTAGGCTATGCAGGTTATTTCCTTTTATAGGATGTTAAAGAAAATTGGAGTACAATAATAATGAGAATTTTAAAAGAAAAACATAAAATAGAATGGAGTTTGGAATTTTTATAATTAAAAAATTATATAAGAATTTATGAATATTATAAAAGACTTGGAAATTAGGAGAAAAACCATCAATAGTCCCAAGACCTTAATCACAATCACTTTTATTATTTTGGTATGTTTTCTTTCTTATATTAAAGTGCATTTAAAAACATAGTTTTAGTTGTAGTCAATGCATGTTTTTTCAATTGGCTTTTGTCATTCAACATTTCATTATAAATATAAAAAACAAGAATTATAATTTAAAAATGTTTAACATCCTTCATTTCATTAATGAGTATCCAAATTTTTTGCCCAACTTTCCATGGCACACAAAAATGTGAGGCTGGTATACAATAAATGCCAAGCTCCAAACTGGAAGATCAGACACTTGCTGGTTGTTTACTGGTTATTTACTGTATACCTATTTCACTGGTCATGTTTGCTAACAGAACCTTGATTGTGTCCAGGTGTTTTTTTTCTCTACATGATTCAGGTGAGGTGCTCTATTTGTGGTTTGAGGGTTAATTCTTCCTCTGCCAGTAAGATGTGAAGGTGGGAAGTCTTCCCTTGCTTTTAAGAAGACAATGGATGAGATGGTTCTTTTGCACCATGTCCAGGTTCATGCTTGTTGATGGGAGAACCAGTTTATAAAAAGAACCTAGGATTATACTAATAAGCCACTAAATGAACTAACTCGGAAACCTCTGGACTTCTTTTCTGTTTAGGCACATCTCCACCCCTGCAGCAGACTTCTGCCTGGATATCCAGGTGTTTTCACACATCCCTGAAATCTAAGTGGGGGTTCCGAAACCTCAACTCTTGTCTTCTATGCACCCACAGGCCCAACACCACATAGAAGCTGCCAAGGCTTGGGGACTTGCATCTTCTGAAGCAATGGCTGGAGCTGTACCTTGGTCCCTTTTAGCCATGGCTGGAGCTAGAGCAGCTGGGATGCAGGGCACCAAATTTCAAGGCTGCACAAAGGAGCAGAGCCCTGGGCCTGGCCCATGAAACCATTTTCCCCTCCTAGGCTTCCAGGCCTTTGATGGAAAGGGCTGCTGTGAAGATCTCTGAAATGCCTTGGGGACATTTTCCTCATTGTCTTAGGAATTAACACTCATTTCCTTGTTACTAATGCAAATTTCTGCAGCCAGCTTGAATTTCTCCCCAGAAAACGGTTACTTTTCTACCTCATGGTCAGGCTGCAAATATTCAAAAGTTTTATGCTCTGCTTCACTTTTAAATAAAAGTTCCAAGTTTCAGATAATGTCTTTGTGAATACATATGGCTGAATGCTTTCTGAATTGGCCAGGTCACCTCTTGAATGCTTTGCTGCTTAGAAATTTCTTCCACTAGATACCCTAAATCATCTCTCTTAAGTTCAATATTCCACAGATCTCTAGGACAGGGGCAAAATGACACCGGTCTCTTTGCTAAAGCATAGCAAGAGTCACCTTTACTCCAATTCCCAATAAGTTCCTCATCTCCATCTGAGACCACCTCAGCCTGGACTTCATTGTTCATATCACTATCAGCATTTTGGTCAAAACCATTCAACACATTTCTAGGAAGTTTCAAACTTTCCCACATCTTCTTGTCTTTTTCTGAGCCCTCCAAACGGTTCCAGCCTCTGGCCTATTACCCAGTTCCAAAGTTGATTCCACATTTTCAGTTTATAGCATTACCCTCCTCTGCCAGTACCAATTCTCTGTATTAGCCCATTTCATACTGCTATCAAGAACTGCCTGAGACCGGAAAACTTATAAAGAAAGGTGGTTTAATTGACTCACAGTTCTGCATGGCTGGGGAGGCCTCAGGAAACTTACAATTATGGTGGAAGGCAAAGGGGAAACATAGCACATCTTACATGGTGTCAGGAGAGAGAGAGTGGGCAGTGGAAACTGCCACTTTTAAACCATCAGATCTCATGAGAACTCCCTCACTATGATGAGAACAGCATGGGAGAAACTGCTTTCATGATCCAATCACCTCTCACCAAGTCCCTCCCTTGACAGGTGGGGATTACAATTTAAGATAAGATTTGGGTGGGGACACAGAACCAAACCATATTAAATGGGGGCTCAGCAGGATGACTGAATTAATTGTGGACAAGATAAGCATACATTTTCTCTGTGTTTCAAAATTAAACCATGAGTTAAATTGTACTTTTTCTCTACCTCAACACAGTTTTCCTAACTAGGTTTGATAAGGGTGGCACAATAGTAGATTGATGTTATACTTTATTATTTAGTTTAATGGCCCCCAATTATTTTATATTTAGGTTAATATAAAGAAAACTATGACAAACATCTTTGGGTCTACAGATTTTTTTTCTTTTTCGGTTATTTCTTGAATTAGATTTCTGCAATACATTTGCCGGTTCCAATGAAATGTTCATTTTGTTTGTATGCTAAATTACTCTCTATAAAAGGTGATTCTAATTTACATGGCACTAGTGTATCCATTTTCATTTCACTTCTCCTTCTCCTCAACTTAATATTGTTAAATACTTTTTCTAGTATAATGAATGAAAAACATTCTGTATTATTTTAATTAATATTTCTTTGATTATTTGGTCAATGGACTGTTTCTGAACATGTTTACTTGCCATCTATAATGATTATTTGATATTTGATGGTTACAATTTATTATTTTTTATATATGATATAAAAATCTCTTCAGAAAGTCAAAATGGAAATCTTTGTTTATTACAAAGTAAACTAGTTCAATAGATTCAGCACTCAGTACTCTGTGCCCGTTGGAGGAGATTGAGAATGGAAAATGGAGGGAGCTGTTCCGAAGCACATGGCACCTGTCTCTTTAGGAGTGCTCACTGGAGCAAGCCCCATCCATAAGCCCTAGAAAGTGTTTGTCCTGCTCTGCACTGGTAGGCTGCCATCTTATTTTCACTGCAAGCTTCCTGGCCACAACCTATACAAAAAAATTTTACAACTAACACACAGTATAACCTCCCACCCTGGAAAACTGTCCAACAGCCAATGCTGTAAAATTTCACTGTTGTGGTCTCTTTTTCTTTGCTTGTTCACCCTCAATGATGTGTCCCAGCAGGCATGATCTCCTGATTTGACCTGCTCCTTGGGTAGTTCAAGCTCCTCCCTTCTCATTCCATCACACCACACCACACTGTGGGTGCAGTTGCTGTGGCATCTTCCAGGATGTCACCATCATCCTTTGAAGTCAGCGTCTGAGAAGCCAACAGAAGAGCCAGAGGATGACTCAGAGCTCTCCCTAACTCTGCCATCCTTCCCAAATTTCCACACATAGCAGGTGTTGCCACTTATCTCAGCAACCTTCAGTTCAGTCTCATTGGACATCATCAAGAAAAGTGAAGCTGCTGTCAATGCTCATCACCTGGGGAACCTGTCTCAGTTGCTCCTGGAATAGATTTGCCCTGGGAGGGGCATCTTTCTCTTGGGTAGTCAGTCCTGAAGGGGAAGATCAGAGGTCAAAGACTTTTGTCTCATTAAAGAGGGCCATGTATGTGAATATTAAAGTTCACTTGATTTTTTAAAAAGTTCTAAAACAATCTGACAATATTAAGGAAGAAATTGACAGCAGAAGAAAAAGAGCCTTTATCCTGTCAAGCAAATATATTTGAAGAGGTATATATTTCAGAGATTTTTGGCATACATGCAAACATTTTATAAAGTTGAATTGTAAAGTACACATAACTTTGCAGTTTGCATTTTTATTTATATGTCTCTACAAGCAAGCTCCCACATTGTTATAAAGCATTATTAGTGTTACATAGATATTGCTGGTGACTTCATAAAACCAGGCATGGTGACTCCATTCCCCTTAAAAATGATTGGTTCAGATGTACTCAGGTGACCCAGAAGAACCAGTTCTTCTTCTGCTGGATATTGCTGTGTTTGTAAGTGATGCTAGTTACCCAGCAACCATCTTGTTACCAGGAGGTCAACTACAAAGCCACTCAACACATTGAAGATGGCAAATATTTATTAAGCATTCCTATGTCCAAGGTGTGCTGCTATGAGTAAAATGAACACACCATCCTTTCTGCTTTCTATAGTATTATGATGTATTGGGGAAGATAAATAGTCCCAAATAATTGTGATATAAAACCAATGTGATGCTGCCTTTACCATTGTTATTACTGACCTATACATGTAAAAAAGTCTCCAGTGCTTTTTTAGGTAGCAGTCATAGATCTGAGCCATCTCTTAGTGTGCTCTGATCAGGCCACCAGATATTAGCGGCCTTAGTAATTTTCTTATTTGAGAATTAGGGGGTTGGACATTTTGAGCTTGAAATCTCTTTAAATTATTAATAAAATTGGATTTTATATTTCTCCCAAATTGAGTTATAATAACCTTGAATGTGAACAATTGAATGAATGACTCCCAAGAGGTTTTTGTTTGTTTTTGAGAGTGTCAGGAAATTATATGTTAGAATAGAATGTTAGGATAGAATGATCAGAAAAAAATGTAAAGTGAACAGATGTTTGGTAGGAAAAAGAAAGGTGAAAATGGGTAGCAGCAAATTAGAGACACTTTGCAAATTGATAAAACAAAAGCCAGCCAATTCTATTTTGGACTGTAAAGCTAAAACAGACAATGTGTTCTGGAACAGAAAGATTATGTATCCAGGAATAGATATGAATTAGAGGGTGGCTTGACTGACAAATTGCAGATTGTGAAGGGCATAGATCTAATTGAGTATCTTCCTCTTCATGTGTGTTCCCTCATGCCAGTTCAGTAGGTCACTGGTGCTGATTGGATGGTGAGTCAGAACAAATGGAAGGAAACCACTTTCCACTCTGGGTTCTCAGCATGTAGATTCACTGCCCCTGTATTTCAGCAACAAATATAGAACTCAGACTCAAAATGACAAGTTTACAACAAAGCAGGATCTGTAGTAGAACACATAACACAAAGTAATGAAATTTCCTTCTTGGAAACCAACTGTTGCCCTTGAGGTCAATAAAACATTTTTCCCTATGGAGCATTGTTCATTTGGCTAGATCCACACTTTTGATGTATAAACACGGCTAATATTGACTTTGACCATGTTACCATAGTTTCAGATCTTTTGATTCATCAGTTGTAAATTGTCCGACTTGCTTTAAAAACATTGCATTTTTAAAATTACTTATTGGTAATGTATTAGAAAAAAGAAACTTATCAAATGCTTGCCATTAAAGCAGACACAGAAGGAAGATAATTTAAACTTGTGTTTGAAGGCAGTCTTCCATCTGTGGCACTTCTCAAGTCAGATTCTACTTTGCACTAAAGCACATTTCTTTGTTGGAAAGTTTGGAAGTTTATAACTGACTTTTAGAAGATTTTTTCATAGGATGTTTTATGAAGAGCCCCAACCAAAAGTCGGCTGCTCTGTGGCAAAGATGGATGGTCTTTTCCTCTGCAGAGCAGTTAGGATGTGTTAGCTCTTTTAGGCCACACCTTATAGACCCAGTAAATGTGAGCTCCTGTGGGTTAAGAGTATTTTCTTTTGATACAACATTTTTTAATGGTCCTAAAAAAAAAAACCTTATTTTTCTCTAATTATAAAAATAAGTTATACTTGTATAAAATTTGTATGACACAAAGTATGAAAATGCTTCACACTCCTGCCCTCAGAAATAATCACAATTATTACTTTGCTAGGTATGTATTTCTTCAACATATTGTTTTTTAAAACATATATGTGTATTTTCTTTATTTTATCTCTTTTTCTACCCTCAATTTCTTTCCATTTAACTATATATCTTGTTCATCTTTCTATGTCTATATATTAATATATACATCTGGTACACACACACATCTGGTTCCTTCATCTTTCCATATATACACACATCTGATATCTTATCCTTTTGATGGCCGAAGCTATTTCATTGTAAGTGGTTTGTTAATTTTTATGGCAAATATGGAAGTGTTTGTTTTTTAGGGTTAAAAAGGTGAAAGAATTGATGGAAATAATGAAGGTATAAATATACTTCCTGAAAGAGTAGTCTACATTGTAATCTCTTCTCGTTGTGCTCTGTGTTGCAATCTGATTTCTGCTAGAGTTGCTCATCAAAGTCAATGACTCCTGCTGAATCCAGTGAAACATTTTTCATATTATTCTTCCTTTACTCCATGTAGCTATTTGTGCCTTTTTTTCTAGTAACATTCTCTCTCTCTCTCTCTTTTTTTTTGGTTTCTGTGACACCACCATCCTGTCTTGGTTTTCTTCCTTCCTGGCCTCTCTGCTCTAGCCAGCCCCTTCCTATTGGAGTCCCTCAGTGCTGGATCCTGGACCCTCTTCATGCTTGTGCTCTCTCCCTAGGTAATCTGATCCTTTCATGATTTTAAGTACCATGTCTATGTCGATCACTCCAAGCTTTTGATCTCTAATTAGTTGTGCTGGGTGCAGGACTCATCTCTAATTGCCTTCTCAACATCTCCCTTTGCATGCCTCACTTGCCTGTTAAACTTAGCATCAAAACTGGACTCTTGATTTTCCTCTCTAAGCCTGGCCGTATGCAGTCCTCTCCATCCTGGTTAATGGTTTCCCTGTCCTCTAGTCACTAAAACAAAAATCTGGTAGTTGTCCTTGACTCCTCTTTCTAAAATGTCTTGGACCCATCTGCTTGTCTTTTCCTTTGTCAACCCCATTCTGGTCCAAGCCTCCATCATCTTTCTCTTGGACTATTTTGTAGCACGCTACCTGTCCTGTATATGCCACTGCAATTCTGTTTCATTCTAAATGTAGTACTCAGAGTTAAAGCACAGATCACATCATTGAGCTGCTAAAAATCCGTCAGAAGCTTCTAATATTATCAAAAATACAGTCCAACTCCTTACCATGGCATGCCAAATGCTGAGTTATCTGGCCCTTGTGTTCATCTTCATCTTTGTCTCACAGCACTCTCTCTCTTGCTCACTCTGCTTTTGGTGAAAAGCAATCCCTAAAGCGGCTTTCATTCCAAGGGCCTTTGCCTTACTTACTCATTCACTTACTCATTCACATAATCATCCATTCATTCAACAATTACTCATTAAGTTGCAAATAGGAATGCCAACCACTGAGAGAAATTTGTCTGTGAAGACTGCACAAATGTTCTTCCAGCATGTCATTTACGCTCATGTTTTAAAGGCAGGACCTTGGCTCCATCAACTTTGCATATCAGCCAAGACAAAATTTCTCTGGAGGTTGTTGCTGAAAACCTGGAGAGACCAGGTAAACAGCCAACTCAGTCATTTTGCTTCAGGCAGTTTCACATTATCATATTTTTGATATTATTTCATTCTCCTACCCAAAAAAGTTTCAGAACTGGAGGATAGGTACTCAGCGTGTGACCTAGGTCACACATCCATAATTCACATTAAAATGGTCATTAATTATTTTTTTCTGTGCTGTATCTGGCAAGTGTACGTACTAATTTGAGTTTAGACGTGTTGGTGCTATTTCTATCCCTCTCTCCTCAAAGATCTTAATCTCTAGTATGAAATCACAGATGGCTATCCCTGAACACTCTAATAACTGTAGTCACATTGGGGTACTACTTCAGGGGCAAAGTAACCCTGGACTTTTTGTCATGTCATCACCAGTGTGAATATAGATCTTAATGAAATGTAAACACATCGCATGCTGTTGAATAGGAAAAATAGCTCCAGGCCTGCTCTGGTCTGTGTTAATTGCGATGCTTTTCTGTGTGAATGAGAGAAGGGAGTTATGTCTTTTTGTTTATTCTATCTCTATTCCCACGAGGAAATTAGGAGCTGCTTTCACCCTTCTGACATTCATGTTCCATTTTGCATTGACTAATGGAAAAAAATCTGAGAAGCATTTCCCGAATCCTGACATTACTGGAACGTATCTATTTCTAGCTCTCCTGAAGTTCGAATGATGTTATTTTATTGTGGCAGAATGATGTATTGAGATACTGGTTGTGTTTTGGTTCTTCCTTGATTTTGTGCTCATCATTTCCTTCCAGGTTACTGGGCTCTTACACTCATTTGCCATCAAGGAGGGTTTGTTGATCGTTTAAAGAAAAAAAACAATCTGTCTTCCTGGATTTTTTTTTTCCCGTTGGAAACCTGAGTTCTTTGTGGGGGGATTACGCTGGTCAGAAATTGAGGAGAGAGGAAAGGAAGGTATATTGAGCGCAGATCTCTGCTCTCAGCTGCACCAGGTATAGGTGGCCAGACCTCAGGGAAAAGGGTGACATGGAGCAGCAGGGAAGCTGACACAGGCTGCGAATTCTCAGCGTCCCACAAAGACTTCCCATGCCCCAATCAAAATCAGGAATCAGAGAGCAGCCATACTTGAAGGGAGATGGGCGTGGAACATGCCGTCTCAGCAGTAACTGCTGTGGACTGAACATGAGAGGGGTCTCCTCCAACGTGCTCTTCTTTTCATCACAAAACCTCGAGACATCTCCATGACCCCAAGAGTGAGAGTGTGCAGCAAGCTCCAATAATGGCTGAGGTTGACTGTTCTGCTAATAGGGTCAGAAGGTGTACTCTGTTTAAATAAATTCATTTTAAGACAAGAAAAAATTGGTCTATTATTTCATACTTAAGATTGTGATATGAACCATAACTACATTGTGGAAAAAACTGCTTTAGCCCAAACTGTGATGTCAACCTCTCTCCACATCACTTTTCTGTGCTTCACTCAGCATAGATATATCCTAATAGCTCATGTTATTAGTTTTGCATTTTTAAGAACTTTGTCTTGGAGTGGAGATGCAACTTCTATTTATCTTCTTGACTCTGTGCTTCACAATCTCCAACTTAAAGTCATCACACTAGAAAAGCAAATGGACCTGGGTCTAAAGGACAGGTCAAAAACCATATGGAAAATGACACTATTTTACAATGAACTTTGCGGAGTGTAAGAATATAAATACAATAATTACACATTCAAACCTCATCGGCTGCTGAGGTAGCATCTAAAAATGTCCAAAAATTGGCTCCCCAGCAGGTGCACTCCAAATATAATGATGTTCTTGAAGTTTCTCTTTACAGAATCATTTCTCAAATGTGTACAAATTGCTTTGTGCCAGCGTGGAGAGCTCTTTTAGCATCTCAACTCAGATTTCAAAAGAAGACTCATTAATTAGGACTTTTTCAGACAAATTCCTTTGCTGACAGGGAAAACTGCTGACACATTACTGAGATGATACTGAAGTTCAAACCTGTGTGTGTGTGTGTGTGTGTATGTGTGAGTTTTTTGGATGATATTCTTGAAACCAAAATTTTTGTTTCCAAGTCTTTAATGTTTCACTTTTGTTCATGTTATGTCTTGTGTCTCCAAAAAGGTTAAAAAAAGTCTTAAGGATAGGACAATATCATGGTATATGTTCCCTCCCCTCCCCTCCCCTCCCCTCCCCTCCCCTCCCCTTCCCTCCCCTTCCTTTCCTTTCCCCTTCCTTTCCCTTCCCTTTCTCCCTCCCTTCCCTTCCCTTTCTCTCTCCCTTCCACTCCCCTATCCTTCCCTTTCTCCCTCCCTTCCACTCCCCTACCTCCCTTCCACTCCCCTCCCTTCCTTCCACTCCCTCCTTCCCTCCCCACTTCCCTTCTCCTTCCCTTCCTTCCTTCCTTCCTTCCTTCCTTCCTTCCTTCCTTCCTTCCTTCCTTCCTTCCTTCCTTCCTTCCTTCCTTCCTTCCTTCCTTCCTTCTCCTTTCTTTGTCCCTGTATCTCCCCAACTAACTATGCCCATAGTTTTTAACATATCACAGAACAGGCACTAATGTCATTTTTGCTGCTGTATATAACCTTGAGAGAGGGAATTGTTTATCTTGTTCACCATTATATTCTCAGCATCCAGTGCCTGAACCACAGTAGGTACTCAATGAAGTTTCAGAATAAATACATAAATAAATCAACTTCATTAGTCAGTTGACCAATTTAGTAATCATCATCAATAGTATTTAAAAGACTCACTAAAGCTCTAGAAGCCCTGGAGAAACCCCAAAGCAGTGAATGCTGGATATATAAATGGCTAGTTCTATTTTGTAGTGAAGACAGATTTCTGTCTCAGTCAAACAACTAAATTAAGGTACTTGGATATGACTACTACTTGTACAGAACATTCCTAGAGAGAGCCAGAAGCAGCATCATATAGGAAATTATTGACATTGGAAAACTATTTTTACTCTGATTTCCTTTTAGAATACAGCATTGAATGTACCTATGCTGCCACTCTTCATTATGTCCCCCATCTTGGCAATGAGCTTGTAGTGCTGGTTTCCATGTTTCCTTGGACATACAGACCTGGATAAACCTGTGTCTGTTCTTAATGTAGGTGAAACTTATTGTCAGAATGAGCTGCCTTATACGAACCAAGTGGGGTTGTCTTCTAACAGCATCACTTTTGTGTCAAGTTAATACATTTCTGTTTATTTTCTTGAGATCAACGGGGTTTCTAACAAAAGTTAGTTGGGCTAATATTTCAAACTATTTTAAAACATATGGTGAACTCAGTGAGACTCTGCCATGAACCATCTCCAATGTGTATTTTAAAGGCCATTCAGCCTGTGTTTAGTTTATCAGAAGTTTTTATTTTATTTTATTTTTATTTTTATTTTTATTTGAGATAAGATCTCTGTCACTCAGGCTGGAGTGCAGTGGTGGGATCACAGCCACTATGCTTAACTAATTAAAAAGTTAGCATGTCTAGTAGGGATAAGGTATATACAAAGGATGAAATAAAGGTTTAAAAGGCACCAACAGAAAAAGAGAAGCTGGAAAAAATAAGACTGTATCCAAATCCAGGAATAAGGAAAAGGAAAGGAGAGAAGAGGACAAAAAAGGTGAAAACAGGCAGGGGAAATAGCATGATCTGAGGCATATTTACAGAAAATAAGGGCTTTGGCTAAAATGTAAAGTATGTAAGAGTCATGAGAAATAAATTTCCAAAGATTGCTTTGGGCCAGATCTTAAAGAGCCCAGATTTTGAAAAGTAAAGATGTCCAAAAAAATTTAATTAATTAATTAATTTGTTTAGTAGTAATGGGGTCTTCCTATGTTGCTCAGGTTGGTTTTGAACTCCTGGGCTCAAGTGATCCTCCTGCCTTGGCCTCCCAAAGTGCTGGGATTATAGATGTGAGCCACTGTACCTGGACTAGTTCATCTGAGTTTTGAGAGGCTTTTTGTAATTAATTTTCTTCAGTCATCAAAGCTTTTTTATATACAGTAATAGTTACATATTTATTTATTTAAAAACAGTGTTGTTCAGAAGTAAAAAATACAAAACAAAGAGTAGTCTGGACAGAATATCTTCTCAGGATCTCACGGGGTAAACAGCATGTCTCTCAAGTAAACTTGATTACAATTTATTACTTTGCATTGGGCCCATTGCTTTTATTTTATTTATTTCTCTTTCTCTAGCTTTATTATGGTAAAATTGATAAAAATTGTATATATTTATGGTATATGATGTGATGTTTAGATATCTGTATATACCGTGAAATAATTAAATTAAGAAGATTAACATATTAATCATCTCTTACCTTGTTGCGGGAAGTCAGGGACCCTGAACGGAGGCACCAGCTGGAGCCATGGCAAAGGAACATAAATTGTGAAGATTTCATGTACATTTATCACTTCCCTAATAATACTCTTATAATTTCTTATGCCTGTCTTACTTTAATCTCTTAATCCTGTTATTTTCGTAAGCTGAGGATGTACATCACCTCAGGACCACTATTGTGTTAAACTGTACAAATTGACTGTAAAACGTGTGTTTGAACAATATGAAATCAGTGCATCTTGAAAAAGAACAGAATAACAGCGATTTTCAGGGAACAAGGGAAGACAACCATAGGGTCTGACTGCCTGTGGGGTCAGGCAGAATAGAGCCATATTTTTCTTCTTGCAGAGAGCCTATAAACAGATGTGCAAGTAGGGAAGATATCGCTGAATTCTTTTCCCAGCAAGGAATATTAATAATTAATACCCTGGGGAAGGAATGTATTCCTAGGGGGAGGTCTATAAACGACTGCTCTGGGAGTGTCTGTCTGATGTGGTTGAGATAAGGACTGAAATACACCCTGGTCTCCTGCAGTACCCTCAGGCTTATTAGGGTTGGGAAAAAAACTCCACCCTGGTGAATTTGAGGTCAGACCAGTTCTCTGCTCTCGAACCCTGTTTTCTGTTGTCTAAGATGTTTATCAAGACAATACATGCACAGCTGAACATAGACCCTTATCAGGAGTTTTTGATTTTGTCCTTTGCCTTATGATCTTTGCTTTGCCCTTTGCATTGTGATCTTTGTTCTCCTTTTTGCACCTTGAAGCATGTGATCTTTGTGACCTACTCCCTGTTTGTACACCCCTTCCCCTTTTGAAATCCTTAATAAAAACTTGCTGGTTTTGTGGCTCACGTGGGCATCACGGTCCTACTGATATGTGATGTCACCCCCAGGTGCCCAGCTGTAAAATTCCTCTCTTTGTACTCTTTCTCTTTATTTCTCAGCCAGCAAACACTTAGGGAAAATAGAAAGAACCTACACTGAAATATTGGGGGCTGGTTCCCCCGATATTACCTCACATACTTAACTGTTTTGTGGTGAGAATATTTTAAGATCTACTCTCAGAAATTTTCAGGTACACAGTACATTGTTATTAACTATGATCACCGTGCTGTATGGTAGATCTACAGAAATTATTTCTTTTGTCTAACTGAAACTTTGTACTCTTTGGCCAACATTTCCCCATTTTCTCCTGCTCCTTCCCCATTGTTTTTTATTAACATAGATACGATGTGGTTAGGACCATACAAGGTTAAACTCCTCAAGTTTGAATTCTTTAGCCATGGTCTATAGAATGATGTCCAAATTCCTTAGTTTTCAAAAATCTGGGCTTTTAAAGATCTGGCCGAAACCTATTTTTGGAAATTTATTTCCCATGTCTCTTACATAATTTACATTTAGCCAAAGCCCTTATTTTCTGTTAATATGCCTCAGATCATGCTATTTCCCCTGCCTGTTTTCATCCTTTTTTTGTCCTCTTCTCTCCTCTCCTTTTCTTTATTCCTGGATTTGGAGACAGTCTTACTTTTTCCAGCTTTTCTTTTTCTGTCAGTGCCTTTTAAACTTTTATTTCATTCTTTGCATATACCTTATTTCTACTAGACTGTCCTGAGCCTCTTCAGGGCAGGGTGCATGTCTGGTTCTTACCTACGTATCCCAGAATCCAGCATAGCTTCCTGTACTAGTAGGTTCTCAATTGATGTTTGTAAATAGATTACACTTTTAAATAATTGGAATTATGTTATGTGGAAGAAGCATTCAGGGAGCTGGCTGAGCCTGAGGAACCTGACTGGAAACAATAGTGCCAATTCATATAGTCACAATATCCAAATCCTGAACTACAATCAGCTTTGAGAAATAATGAGATTGTTTCATCATGGACCAATTCACCTTTTGCATGAGATTTTTTATTTTATTTTATTTTTATTTTTTTGAGACAGAGTTTTGCTCCGTTCCTCAGGTTGGAGTGCAGTGGTGTGACCTCGGCTCACTGCAATCTTCACCACCTGGGTTCAAGCAATTCTCATGCTTCAGCCTCCCAAGCAGCTGGGACTATAGGTGTGCCACCACACCTGGCTAATTTTTGTATTTTTAGTAGAGATGGGGTTTTATCATGTTGGCCAGGCTGGTCTTAAACTCCTGGCCTCAAGTGATCCACTTGCCTCAGCCTCCCATAGTTCTGGGATTACAGGTGTGAGCCACTGCACCCAGCCTGCATGAGATATTTTATATAGAGTCTGGTGTCAGAAAGATCTGAGTTAGCCTTCTAGCTTTGTGAAAATTACTGAAATCTCAGTCATCTAATGTGCAAAATGGGAAAATAGTAGTTTCTGCCTAATGGAGAGTTGTGAGGACTCAATGAATATGTAACAACATTCATGTTAAATTCTCAGTAAGTGCTAATTAGCCAAAACTTGGAATAATGGTTCAGTCTGACCTGTCTTTGGGGCCTCCACATTAGAGTTTGAGCTTTGACTAGGAACTTCCTGGATGAAACCTAGAGCTTTGTGGGTTACTTTTACTTTGCCTCAGATTGCTATCAATCTGATGACCAGTTCTGCTCTTCACTTTGACATTACCTTCATCCCTTCTTGAGGATCAACACCGTAAGAAATACCGTGGTCTTCTTCAACACACATGCTATCTCTCTAGCCTAGGACCTCTGTCTGATGGGAAAATGGGACTCTGACCTTGAGCCACTCCACCATGCTTGTCCTCCGAACCCTCCTCAGAAGAACTTTGGGGATGCAGGGAGCTCTTCTTGACAAAGGACCACACCCTACCTCTCTAGGGGGTGCTGTACCATGCAGATGGTGTTCACTTTCAAGAGGCAGTGTTACACTTTCACAAGAAGCAACTGCAAGGTCTGATGTGTGATTCATATGGGCAAATATGTCTTATTTTATATGTTATTTCCTATTTTGTAATGGTATTTGTTATGCTTAGTAAATGCACTTTATTATAGTTTACATATAATTTAGATAAGTAATATAATTTTAAAATTATTGTTTACCCTTATATTTGTGTGAGATAGGTAAGTATTCCACTCATTTTGAAAAGAGGAAACAGATTTATTGTAGTGAGGTAACTTCTTGTATGAGAAAAACTTCTTATGAAAGGATTACCACTGTGAGTCTTCTCAGTTGAAGGACCATACAGTTACACAAATCCCCAAGCTAACTTTCATTTTGATAAACTAGGCCTGGAACATGGACGAGAAGCTGTTCCTACTGCAGTATGGAAACAAGAAACAATTCTAACTTTAAGTGACATTCACCTCTTACATACGTAATATTTTCATAACAATTTTTCCAAATTCTACAGAAATGTGAATGCTCTGGATGAGTCATGCTGTACTCAAGGGAATTACGTTATCCTTAGATCTATGTGCTATTGAACTCAAGCATTTGATTTATTTCCTGTCATCTGTTTTGCAGACTGCATATTGGAGGATATTAGGGGTGAGTGAATTTTCATAACACCCTGGAATTGGAAAGAACATTAGGGATCATCCCCAGTATAAGACCCCACTATATTATTTCTGAAAGATGGACCTGAATATGCATTTTGCATATATTCAGTGATGAACTAACTCATCACTTTGGCCTATTCAGTTTTCAAACAGTTTGAACTGTTAGAAGTTTCTTTTACTTCTTTTCTTTCTATCCCCTTTTCTTGTTTTCTTTCTTCTTTGTTGTAAATGAAAAATCTGATTTATTTATACTTTCACCCACTGGTCCTCCAAAGCTATTCAGAATGATCCAGATCTTTCTTCTACACATTAGCTCTTTTTGTTATTGATACTAACTCTTATACTAGCTTCAGCATGTCTGGTGTCAGGGATAAACATCCCAATTTCATCACCCATTCGTCAACAACAGGTTTTTGGCCCTTCATGCTCCTGGGAACACTTCTCTGAGTTTATCAAAGTAACTCTCAATACTTGGAATCCAGCCTGGAAAAAAGGGTATGGATGTGGTCTGATCAGTGGTCTGGACAATGACCTATGCCTTCCAAGTCCTTCTGAACAGTATACGTCTATTAACTCTTTTTTTTTTTGATACGGAGTCTCGCTCTGTTGCTCAGGCTGGAGTGCAGTGGCGTGATCTTGGCTCACTGCAAGCTCTGCCTCCCAGGTTCATGCCATTCTCCTGCCTCAGCCTCCTGAGTAGCTGGGACTACAGGCACCAGCCACTACACCCGGCTAATTTTTGTATTTTTAGTAGAGACGGGGTTTCACCGTGTTAGCCACGATGGTCTCAATCTCCTGACCTTGCAATCTGCCCGCCACGGCCTCCCAAAGTGCTGGGGTTACAGGCATGAGTCACCACACCCGGCCGTCTATTAACTCTTAATAGAATTAAACAGTACTACCAAAGTTACATTTGCATCATTTGTATCATATTATTGATTCATATTGTGATGGCAAATAAAATCCAGAGGTCTTCTTCTTTAAAAAAGAACCTGTTTCTCATAACAGAAATAGAATATTGTTATTGTAGAAACTCTATAAAAGATAGATAAAAAAGCAGAAAAAATCACTTAGGTAAATCCTTCATACTTTAAAAATGTATACACCTATATATACATATATTTGTTTGTATGTTTTATGAAAGTGAACAATACCAGACATGCTACTTTGCAATTGATTTTTAAACATTTTTATATCGTAAAATATTTTTCCATGCCAGTAGTTATGAAATACCTTTATTATACTTAATCTCTTTATAGTATTCCGTTGTGTGGATGCACCATAGTTTAACTATTTCTCTATTGACGGTTATTTAAACTGTTAAACATTTCTTTTTCTATAATAAATGCTGTGATGAATATGCTTGTATATACACATTTGCATACTTATTTAACAAATTCCTGGCAGGAACTTATGTCAGAATATGCACAGCTCCAGATTGGATAAATCAGAATATGCACAGCTCCAGAAAGTGTGGACTAATTTACACTTCCTCTAACAGCACATGAGATCATCTGTATCAAGGGTCTTTTCAACACAAACAGCTTTTAAGCCAGACCTCTTCCATCTGCAGTTGTCTTCTTGATGTTTTACACTTGGGTCTAGAATGATCAATTTATTTATGTAATATTGCACACTTTTTGTTGGAGCTTGTCTTTCCAACCTATCCATGTCTTTATTCTCAGGTATTTCATCCTATTTTTGGTCATGTACAAATTTACCATGCATGCCATTTCTGTCTTTAAAAATGTCTCTAGGACAATGGCAAGAACTTAGTGACTATCTTACTGTAGTTCTCCATAAACATAGCCAACTCAAGGATTTGAGTGTAGATGTTTATTTGGAAGATGATCCGAGAAAGCAGGAGTGCGGAGGTGGGGAGAGAAAGGCAGGGAAGGAGAAAAAGCCATTTGAGACTGTTATAGGCATTGGGGCTCAATTCTAGAGAGACCTCCTGAGAGGTGCACTGAATGCCTCCCAGATTGTCTAGAAGGATGGATGTGTGTTGCATATATCCACTGGTATCCATCTCTAGTTGGTTATGTGTTTTCCCTGGGGCATTGACATCTCTGTCCTTTCAGGGTGTGCTTGTGAATAGGGCCAGTGGACTCTCTCTGCTTCAGTGAAGTCCCTGAGAAAGAAAAGGAATGACTCATAGTGGCCCCCCAGCTTGGGGTAGAATGCTGTCACAGCACAAATGAGCTTGCCCAGAATATCTCCTGTAGCTGTGGCCAAGATCAGAGGTGGGCTGGAGGATGCTACCATTGTGGTGCACTACAAAAGTCCTCTATCTAGGTCGACATTAGTCCAATAGTTAAAAATTTAATTGGTGTGTATTTCTCCATCTTTTCTATGAGGATTTTATAAAAGATTTTGACAAGTTCATTGTAGAAATCAGACCAATAGCTGATAATCTCTGCCGCAACATCAGTTTAGTAGCCGTTAAAAATAGGGAAAGATGAGGTTTAAATGACTTATTCTCAGTGAACTCAGGCAGGTTCCTAAGCATAGTGTCTTTTCTTTTTTATAACGAGCTGTTTATTTAATGTGTTTTATAATTTTGCCAGAGATTGGTGTTCATGGTCCAAAAATTTGCAACAATGTTTGCCCACCTCTTCTGTTCCTTGAAGCCTTTACTGTGAACTTTCCAAGATTTCTGATGGTGGTTTGTGATCGTAACTCTGAAAATGTGTTCAGTAGCCTGGGACCTAATTTGTCTGAACCTGAACTTTGAGATATTTTGGTTTAACCATCTTCTTTCTCATTGTGGGTACTTGTTTGCCTCTTTGCTTCTGAAGTCTCTGATCCTCACAGTGGGCCCACCTGACTTTTCCTTACAGGGAAGGTAATATTATGCTGACTGTAGCACCATGTCCTGCGGCATTTAAGGAGATTTGGAGATGCAACATGAAGTCAGATTTGATGATAGACTTGCTCTGACTGGGTACCTGACGGTCTCATTTCTTGTCTCTAGTCTCATTTCCTTGCACTTGATTTCCTGCTCTAATAACTGGTCTAGGCCGGGTGCGGTGGCTCATGCCTATAATCCCAGCACTTCGGGAAGCCAAGGCAGGTGGATCATCTGAGGTCAGGAGTTTGAGACCAGGTTGGCCAACAGGGTGAAACCCTGTCTCTATTAAAAATACAAAAAAATTAGCTGGGTGTGGTGGCAGTTCACATCAAGAAGATAAGTTCATCTGCAGAAACCCAGAAGGCTAGAACATGATATTGAAGACAGGTTAATCCCAGCTACTCAGGAGGTGAAGTAGGAGAATTGCTTGAACCCAGGAGGCAGAGGTTGCAGTGAGTTGAAATCGTGCTCCAGCCTGGGGGACAAGAGCGAAACTCCGTCTCAAAAAACAAAGCAAAACAAAAAAACAAGCAAACAAAAAACTGGTCTAGCACCTTTACCCATCAGTTACTTGAGCTCTATTTTCTTTTCATAATTTTCTCCAAGTGTTGGAGCCCTGCTTCTCAAACTCAACTCCAGTAGTGTAGGGGCCTGGATATCTGCTGTCAGATCACCCTGAGGCTGAACTGCCCACTTGATTTACTCTCCCTATATCCTTACTTTATATATTTAATATAGCTGGGTGTCACCTGCTTGTCTTCATGATGTTAAGATATGGTAAAGGGAATGAGGAAGCATTCATTTTCATGACAGAAATGTTGGATGCATCAGGATAAGAGAGGAAGATACCATTGGCGAGTTTCACCATTTGAGCTTGTGTTTGAGTTGATGTTTCTGAAAGGTTGCATGTTGGTTAACCATTAAAAAATTGACCAGCACGAGGCTCCTGATTGATTCTGATGATAACCAGGGTAGCTGGGAGCCATGTGTATGACAGGAACTTGGAAACTTGGAAGTGATGGCAACATGCTTGACAGGTACATTGTTGCTGGAGAGTATGTGTGTGAGTGTGTGTGTGTGTGTGTGTATGTGTGTGTGTGCCTGTGTACACACATGCATGCTCATGGAAATAGCCACATACCCAACTGAGCATATGCAACTGAGAGAAGGTTATGTACCAGGATTTATGGGAGGATAGGAAGAAAAGGTTGGTAACGCCATGTGAGGAGCATGGATAAAAACCACTTTGAGGGGATTCTTTTAGGTGTAGGTAAGGTGTGGGATATAGTTTGTGCAGTTGGGTTCCTTGACCTTATGTTTATCCCTATAAATGTAGACTATAGGGAAAAAGGAGCCTTTCTGAAATGCTAACATCTCTGCTCAGTTCCCTATATTGTTTCCATGGCAGCAGAAGTCACACCCTCTGGAGACCTGCCACTCCTCATTGGGTCTCCTGGGTGCCATTCACTAGCCTGCCTAGCTGGACTTCCTTCTGCAACCTGGTAACCTGTCTTCAATATCATGTCCTGGCTTCCTGGGTTTCTGCAGATGATCTTATCTTCTTGATGTGAAGTTTTACTCCCATGTCCTTTAAAAATTAGATTTATGCTTTTTGGAATAAGAATTATCTTTCTGTTGCCATTCCAGAAATTAATACGATGTCTGTATCATAGATTTTTCTGAGATATCCTTAATAACTTGAGAAAGGAATCATTAAGTATAATCTATTTTAAAACCTTTGTAAATATTTTGTATCAATTGATTAAAAAAATTAGGATAAATTCTTTGTTAGGCTTTTCATTTTGTCAGGCTAGGTAAAGCACAAATCGGATCCTGCCATTCTTTAGTTTGACACCTCTCAGTTGCATCCCCTCAACCTCAGAATATAGTGCACACTGCTCATTGCTCTCTTCAGTCCTTTGTTCCACCAAGCCCTGCCTTGTTCTTTATGCTCAGTCCCTCCACACTCCCTTTACCTCACACATGCACTTGTCATTCCTCCTTCTGTACCTCTGCTGCTTTCTTCTGTCTGGATGTTCTGCTCCCCTTTCTTCATCTGCTGACTACTACTTAACCTTCAAGATTGGGTTTAGGCATCGTCTCCTCCAGGAGGGCTTCCCTGATTTTCCCCTTACTCCATGCCAAATGGGCCAAATGGACCAGGGCATCTAGTGAGACTGAATGGAGCGCACATTTCTTTGGGTTGGCTTGGCTGCGTTGTCTTCCTCTTTCCTCTATGATAAAGAAATAATGGTAAGAAAAGCCCCACGTGAGTAAAGGAAATAGTAAGTAGAGGAGCAGCATCCCACAGTTTAGCTAGCTCCATCCATAGGTACTGTCTGGGAAAGAATTTCAGAGGGGTTTGAGCAGCATACAACACAAATGCAGTCATAAGGGAAAGAATATTGATTTTGTGTATAAAAAGGGTAAAACAATCCTTCCAGGATCAGCTGTGGTCAGTATAGACAATCAACTGAATACATGTGTGTCCCCATTGCCTCACATGCCCTGCTTGATGCTACTGTGGCCTTGTGGGAAATCTGGAGGGAGAGTGTAGAGGGTGAGCAAGGCCACTGAGGCTGGCTGTGATGTATGACGACTGGGGGATCCTGGAGGGCCAGCTCAGAATAGAATGGGAAACTACCTCATGCTGGTTTCCAATATCCCTTTGTAAATATGTTCCTATCACTCCCCACTACAGTCACTCTTTGTTGCAAATCCTTGCTTGGACTCTTCCATGGTACTGGATCCCTTCTCTCCCCCATGCCAATTTCCTCTCCTGCTATCTTTAAATTCTGGGCACTTCACACTCTCTCATTCTTTTGAGGTTGCCAGTGAAAAGCACAAAATTCCTTAATCTGTATCCCAGAGTGGAGTCCTATTTTTGCATAATCAGAAAAGATTATTAATTTTTTTTTCACACGAAGGAGTTGATTTTACTGTTAACTTATGCAGGTACTTCAGAAACAATGGTACTAACTTAATTCTAAGAGCAAATTCTCTTTCCTTGGCCTACTAGAGTGTTTCTAGGGGTGGCAGTTAGGTGTAGGGAAAACCTCAAGAGGACTCTGTGGTATTGAAAGAACTTTGGTCTCTAAGTCAGAAGACATTGGTTTAAATGTTCATTCAATGGTTTGTAGCTGTGTGATTGTGCCCTTAATGGCTATATGCTTTAGTTTTCTTATTCTGGTTATAAAATGGGGACCATAATAACTGTTACTATCATGAATAAAGAAGATAATGCATATTAAGGTGACTGCTAGGGCAGGGACTGGCTCAGAGTAGGTGCTCAAAACTGTAGTTTTTTTTTTTTTAAAGATATTTCTAATTTCTGTGGTATTAGTAATTATTGTGGTAATGGTCTTATTTATCTTTTGTGATCCTTTGGGGTTTATAGTCTCATACTCCAGCCAACACCTAGCATTTTCCAGATTTCTAAATTTTGGCAGTGTAATTGTAAAATTACATTTCATTGGTGTTTCAATTTTCATTTCACTGATTACTTACAGATTTGAGTGTCTATTCATAAGCATGGTAGTCCTCTGAGGTTTCCTTCACTGTAAATTGCATTTTGCCATCCTTTACCTATTTTTCCTTTGAGATTGCTGTCTTTTTATTTTGGATTTAGGAATTTCTTAGACATTCTAGATATTACTCTAAAATGGGTAAAGTGCATACTGATGTTTTCTAATTAAGCTCCTCTCTACCCTGAATACAAGAAATCCCCATACTGAGGCAGGAATATCATCATCCCTATGCAGCCTGAGGAAGTTACAGAAGATGGATCTTCATCTTTCTACAACCCTTAGGATTAAGGGTTCTCTTATAAAAGGGAGGGAGAAATGTCAGAGGCATTTGAACCAGAGTGCCTCCATCTTAAATAGGGGCTAGGTAAAATAAGGCTGAGACCTACTGGGATGCATTACCAGGAACTTGGATGTTCTAAGTCACAGGATGAGATGGGAGGTCGGCATGAGATACAGGTCATGAAGACCTTGCTGATAAAACAGTTTGCAGTAAAGAACCCGGCTAAAACTCTCCCAAACCAAGAGGACAATGAGAGTGACCTTTGGTGGTCCTGACTGCTACACTCCCACCAGTGCCATGACAGTTTACAAATGCGAAGGCAACATCAGGAAGTTACCCTATATGGTCTAAAAAGGGGGAGAAACCCTTAGCTCTGGGAATTGCCTACCCTTTTCCTGGAAAACTTATGAATAATCCACCCCTTATTTGGCATGTAATCAAGAAATAACCATAAAAATGGGCAACTAGCAGCCCTCAGGGCCGCTTCACCTGTGGAGTAGCCATTCTTTTACTCCTTCACTTTCTTAATAAACTTGCTTTCACTTTAAAAAAATAAATAAAATGGGTAAAGCATTATAAATATCTTCTCCTACTCTGTCAGTGCTTTGTTAATTTTGTTCATAATATCCTTTGTGGAACTGAAAAGCTCAGTTTTTATGAAACCTCGTTAGTCAATGTTTTGCCTTTTTGTTTGCGCGTTTGCATTTTGTTTAAGAAGTAGTTCTCATCCGTAGGTCACATAGACATTCTACAGTTTCTTCTACTAGCTTTGCAGCTTTGACTTTTGCATTTAGGTAATGGGTCTTATTAGAGTCCGCGTCAGGCTTTGCATGTGGTACTGGGACAGGGCTCCAGTTTTACTGTCTTCCTTATCATCTTTGTATTTCTGGAATGTAACTGGCACACAGTAGTGTTCAGTAGGCAATTGAATGAAAGAGTTGAGATTTCCTCAGAGTTAGGGAAAGTAAACGTGTGTGTATGTAAATCCTGTGACGGATATTTCCATTTGACTGAGGGGAAGCATGGTTAGAACTGGAGGGCAGAATCCTTCCTCCGCTCCCCAGTGCAAACATTGATTTAGGGGCCATGTGTGAGGGGTCAGTATTGGGAGGATAGATTAAAGAAAATGCTTATCTGTTGATTGAAAATTACTCAAATATTCCCTTTTCTATTCAGTTTTATGTGAATCAAGATGTAATAAAGTCAAGGGCAATATTAAAAATATCTAACAGCTGCACTGAATAGGCACTCACTAATCAGGATGAATGCTTTAAGTGTGTAATACTGGTGTGATTCGCTGAATATTAATTGTGGAAACTATGTAGTTGCTAGATATTGTTAAATGATATATATATAAATGCTTTATGAACTAAAGACTTATACAAATACTAGGCACTACTGCTATTAGCTCTATTTGACCACATAGAAATACAATTTAAAAATCCCCTCTTTTTTCTATATAATATTGATCTGGTTGCCATAATACAATCTATGAACCAGTAGATGAAGTAAGTCAATTAATTACAAAAATTTCCTTTGACTTTCTTGAAAAATGCTCTGCCTTTCAGTGCAACCTGAAATCAGAGGGTTAAGCTGCTTCAAAGAATGTTACCTGTTATTTGACCTGCGACCCTATTTTTATTTTAGAAAAGTTTGAGGGTAACTTTATAGTTCTTCAGTTGTAGAAAAACATTCCAGTAGGTGGAGCTCTTTCTCAATGTTTGTTCAGTTTTTACCATGGTAGGGACTCATTTCTTGTTCACCTTTCTTTTCTACAATGGCTTAGTCATAACAACACAGATACTTACAGCAGCATCTGAAATTAGCATCAAATATAGGCTATATATTTCTGTAAAATGAGTTTTTTCCCCAAGTTATTTAATGGAGCAGCCATGGTTAATTTCCTTTTGAGACCTGATCAAACACCATAGGATTTTTTTCCCTCCCTTTGATTATCTGCATCAAAGATCCAAAAATACCTACCTTTTACTGTGAAGCTATGTCTAGGTCCAAGATCAAATAGTGCATGTTTTTGTTCTCAATTCTAGTCATGCATACTAATGACTTAGCTCTTGTATGGTCTGTGTTGCTATACACCTCCTACATATTAACAATTTTATGTGTGGGGCTTAGAAGCTGCAAGTGTATGTGATAATAAATATGAGCATAGCAAGAGGGTTCATTCTGGTCTGAGTAATTCATTTAGTACCATCTCTACAGGCCTGTCTACCAATCTGGAATTATACATAGGTAACATAATTAAAAGGAAGATGTGTCTAGAGATGGTCACTTTAGAGGCAATATACAGAACTGTAAAATCGACTTCTGTGAAATAATGAGCAATTCCAGAACTTAACAGGACTTAAGTTTTTGCAAAAGCTAGTAATGTATTTTGGAAATATCATCTGATCTCTGGTTTACCTTGGAGTATATATATATATTTAAACTAATTTATTAGTAAACATTAAAAAAACTTCAAATCCCACAAACGGAAATCTATAGGAAAGTTATTACATTGTTCCTTCAGTGAAACTTCAGTTTTGTACAGAAATAAAAAATAATTATAGCTGAAGTGTCCAGCTGCTGTGCTCACAAGTGTGAGAGCAGAAAAAAATACATTCCTTTCTCACTTGTTCTGTTTTATTTCTTCCCTTGGCTGCTGTTTGGCTTATGGGCAATACAGAAAACACATCTAAAGAATGGAGTATTTTTCTATGATTAGCCTTGAGGCATGGCAAGTGGACAGTAGTAATGCAATATGAGGGTGCGGTAGACCAGACGTGTTAGACTGTCTGCTAATGCCAAAGAGATGTCTAAAGAAATGAGAGATGGTGAGGGGTAGCTGTTGTTATAGTTTACTGAAATTTCTCAGTATTAGGCAGGAAGACTGGAGACTGCCCAGATAATTGTGTGGCTGCTGTCCTTTCATCATGCTTCAAGTCTAATAGTAGGAAATGCAAGTAAACTTAATTCAATAGATACTAAGGATGCAATAAACAATGTTAGGAGCAGGGCAAAGGAATTTGAATAAATATGAATTTTGTTTTCATAGAGGAGACATACAATTGGATCATTATAATTGAAAAATATTGTAATAAGTGTTAAAGATGTATATGAAGAAAACTTTGGTTCTCTATTAATAAGCATCTTTAATAAGCATCTACTATTGTCCAGTCAATATGATAGGGACTTTTGTCCAATATTTTAAAAATAAATTAATTTAATCACCACAACTTACTATTACCCATTGTTTACAGATGAGGTTTGGAGCAGTTAGGAAAGTAATGGTCCATTTATCATGTCTTGTTATGTATAATGTTCTTTTCCAGTGTCACATTCTGGGCCCTAGGGAGTCAGGAGCTTGAGTTAATATACTCAAGATATGGTAGAACCTGCCCAAAGTTTTGGGGTCTCTAATCTCAGTGGAATTATTTAATGTAAAATTGTCTTTTTCCTTTAGTGAATTTATCAGAAGACCCTCAATAAACATATCAGAAGATCTTTTCCTTTTGGATGTTACAAGAATGTCATTGTATTGCTGTGGCAGGGAGAGATGAAAAAATCCATCAGGAATAAATGTCCTCTCCTTTTCTGCTTAGCCTGAAACTACTGCTTCTAGGGACAATCCAGGCTGTGGGAGCTCCCAGCTGAGGGGACTGCCTGCTGATTTATTGGCACTTGTTCTCAGCGACAGCAGCTCAGAGGCGAGAGGGGGTGGCACTCTGTGATCACAGCTCCTTTTGGAAACCTCTGTGGACTCTAACAACAACAACTCCTCATTGTTTCCCATCTCCTTCAATGGTATATTGGTGTCTTGGTGAGTAGCCTTCACATTTCAGCACCACAGTGGAGGACAGCTCACAGCGCTTTCCTTGTTGAGTTCTTCAAGGGCGGGTCTAATAAGGAAAATGGGTTCACCAGGAAAGTGACCCTGGAAACTGATCTACTCTGAGGTTTCCTTCTAGCTGTTTTGAATTTCTGAGGCAGGATATAGTTCTTCAGACTTACTTTGCTCAGACTTAGCTCATGTGCTCCTTTTGGGTTATTATAAAGTGCCTATATTTTCCTCTAGGCAATGTCTGAACTAAAATTCCTCTTCATATGCCTCCTCCACACATCATGAAATCTGGGAGCAGCTTTGGAAATCTCATATTTTTTCAAACTGGGTGCATAGAACTTAGCTTCTTTACGGTCCCGGGTTGGGTAAATATAAGTGGTCACTTTTTGTTTCTTGGTGTGTGACTTTTAAGGTGTTTGCTCTCACTGATTTGCAGAACAAGAATAGAAACTGGCTTTCTTCTGGCACAGCTCTGGTTTGTCCTTCTGTCTCTTCTCTCCACCCAACCCCCATCAGCTTAGAGATTAGAAAGAGATGGCATTTTCTTAGGGATTAATCTGAAGCATCCTTGTTAATCCCCCCTCCCCTTCCTTCTTGTGGAAGACCTCCCTTTTTATCTGAATTTCTAGCTGGGGAAATTAATTTTCATGTTATTTTCTTACATAGCATTTGCTAGAGACAACTTAGTAAACATCATGTGACTAGTTCATGAATTTAACCCTTTTTATGCCAAGAATGATTTAACTCTATAACCATCACAGGTTACGCAAAATCTACAAAGTGACAATTGGCAGTTCCACACAGTGTTAGCTGTAGATCTTTATATAATTACACATTGTAAATCTCAAATGAATGAGGAGCTGTGTGTTGTGTTGCAAAAGAATAGAATTTTCCCTTAGGCAATTCTATTCAACTTCTATAGACCATTAAAGCTGGAGACTCTTGATGCGGTGGAGGGGGCATCCTTGCAAACACAGTCTCTCAGAGAGCATCATGAGCTCCAGGCTCTGCGGGCTTCAGCACCTGCTTTCCAAACTTTGGTTTTCAATTAATATCCAAATAAAAGAGGCATGTGCATCTGTCTAAGGCAGCAAATAGATCATGGGAGATTAGGGGTTGTTTACTGAAGTCTTGTTTGTTTGAGAAAAGGTGACCTCAGTGGGTTCAACTGTATTCACACATTTGGCCAGTCTTAGAGTAAACTTCCCTTTTTGGTAAAATAGAATTAGTGCTCCCAGGGAACTTCAAGACAGAGCCCAATACATACCTGTCTTCTGATAATACCACAGTTTTACGAGCCACATATTTTATTAGAAATTAGTGCAAATTTTGGATTCTGCTGCATAGTATATCCTGGATTGTTTTAAAATGAGTATAGTGTTTAAATTATGTGCCTAGGACAATTGACACTTTACGTGCCATGTTTATCTTGGAATTTTGCATAAACTTTGACACATTAGGGGCACACAAACACAGTTGGAGAGTGCAATCCTGGGCCAATCCTGGGTTGCATCCCTTGGTCTAAGCCACTGGGGGTTATTACCCAACTTGCACTGGTACTGTGAGCCACCCAACTCACCTCCTTATCCCCTACATGGACCATGTGAAGGTACCACTCGTATGGTTCCTGAGCTTAGTTTTGAATCATTTCCTCTGACCCATCTCCAACTTGACGTATTGATTGGCTGTCATTCCTGTTGGCTTTTGTTGAGTTGTGTGTATCCCTAGTTAGGTTCTTGCTTCTATCTCCCCTCCTGTGGTTACAATTGCTTCCCAAGATTGGTCTTTTTATCTCTTGCCTTTCAGTCTTTCCTTTGCTTACCATTCTTCAGCCACCTGGGTGGTCCATCCTTGCCTCCAGGATGTTCTCTTTCAGCAGGGTTCACTCCCAGTAGCTTCCCCTCCAGATTGCCTAATGCCCCATGAAGAGGGTTGAGGGTGGGTCCTCCTCTGTCAACAAGGAGGTAGACACAGAGGCAAGAATTATTGTGTAATTGAGTAATGCTTTTTAGCCACAGTTTCTTTCAATATGTCCTGGAGCATTGAACTAGACTAACTTTTCATCATTTTTCCAGTTAGAATACTGTTCTCAACCAAACATTAGTCTGCAATAGTTTTAAATTACCATGCATGATTCGCAATGATTTAATATTCACAAAATTCCTGCCATCTTAATATGCTCTGGAATGGGAGGTTGATTGGGAAGTCATTTCATGAGTGGAGGAGAGCAATTTAAAATTGTTAGAACATTTCACGTATCTTAGCTCTTGGTTGGAATGGTTTGGTGCCTGCTTAATATAGAAGAATCTGAAATTACTGGGCAATGAAATTTCAATCAGGGGCTCTGTATCTGAGGGAAACTCTCCAACAAATAGACCGTGAGCTTTCACATCACTCTATTCCTTTGGGAAATCTTTTTTCTTTGCGGGGGTGGGGAGTGTATTTTGTGCATATTTCCAGCCAACATTTAACTAGACCTACAGTTGCAACAAACTCCACAGGGATCTATTCTCTCAATTTCATACCTGAGTCTCTCAGTGTTTTCAGGTCTTCAAGAAACAGAAAAGTGTACAATCTACAACAGTTTTGATACGAACAAACTTCATTTCCCAAACTGTGGAATAATTACTTATTTCTCTGAAAATCTGAGCCTTTCTTGTAGTACGTTGGGTATCAGCAGCACAGAGTTGTTTACATGGCACCTGGGAATCTAAGTGTGGGTGAGTAGGTGAGGTTTTCTTTGGCTTACTTATGTCTAAACACTTTGATCTTAGTGTTATTTTAAGTTTAACTCCATGGAGTTTAAGATTTCCACTGAGCTTGATACTGAGCAAAAGGTAGAGTCTCATGGATTTCAAAACTAGAGGGCTTGTTTCTCTGTGGGCTCTGAGACGTGAATCCCTGACTTAAAACAAAGTTGTTTCATTGGCAGTTAATCTCCATCTGGCATGTTAGGACATAGCCAGATACCTGGTAGAGGTATTCCTACCTTTGGTAAAATTGCAAAATAGATGAGGGTGCTAGCAAAAGAAACTATCACCAGAGTGAACAGGCAACCTACAGAATGGGAGAAATTTTTTGCATCTACCCATCTGACAAAGGTGTAATATCCAGAATTTACAAGGAACTTAAACATATTTACACCAAAAAAGCAAACAACCCCATCAAAAAGTGGGCAAAGGACATGAACAGACACTTCTAAAAAGAAGACATTTACATGGCCAACAAGTATATGAAAAAAAGCTCTGCATCACTGATCATCAGAGAAATGCAAATCAAAACCACAATGAGATACCATCTCATGCCAGTCAGAATGGCGATGATGAAAAAGTCAAGAAACAATAGATGCTGGAGAAGATGTGGAGAAATAGGAACACTTTTACACTGTTGGTGGGAATGTAAATTAGCTCGACCATTGTGGAAGACAGTGTGGCAATTCCTCAAGGATCTATAACCAGAAATGCTATTTGACCCAGCAATCTATTACTGGGTATATACCCAAAGGAATATAAATCATTCTGCTATAAAGACACATGTACATGTGTGTTTATTGCAGCACTATTTACAATAGCAAAGACTTGGAACCAACCCAAATGCCCATCAATGATAGAATGGATAAATAAAATGTGGTACATATATACCATGGAATACTATGCAGCCATAAAAAGGAATGAGATCATGTCCTTTGCAGGAACATGGATGAAGCTGGAAGCCATCATCATCAGCAAAGTAACACAGGAACAGAAAACCAAACACCACATGTTCTCACTCATAAGTGGGAGTTGAACAATGAAAACACATGGACATAGAGAGGGGAACATCACATACCAGGGCCTGTTGGGGGCTTGGGGGGGTGAGGGGAGGGAACTTAGAGGATGGGTCAATAGGTGCAGTAAGCCATCATGGCACACATATACCTATGTAACAAACCTGCACATGTATCCCATTTTTTTCCTTCTCATTTTGCTTACTCTTCATTATTTATTTTTTCTTTATTTTTTGAGATAGACTCTCACTCTGTTGCCCAGGCTGTAGTGCAATGGTGTGATCTTGGCTCACTGCAACCTCCGCCTCCAGGGTTCAAGTGATTCTCCTGCCTCAGCCTCCTGAGTAGCTGGGATTACAGGTGTGTGCCACTAGGCCCAGCTAATTTTTGTAGTTTTAGTAGAGATGAGATTTCACTATATTGGCCAGGCTGGTCTCAATCTCCTAACCTCAAGTGATCCACCCACCTCAGCCTCCCAAAGTGCTGAGATTACAGGTATGAGTCACTGCACTCAGTCCCTCTTCATTCTTGATGATCCCTTTAACTATTCCCAGTACTCCAAAATAGCCTTCTCATTTTCCAAATACAACCTTTCTATCTTCTCTGCCTTACAAACAATCATCTCAGTCTTTTCTACCCTTGCTTCTGGGGCTCTGATTCCTCTTAATGTATTGATAAGTGCTTATGAATTAAGCTACAGCCTGTCTCAGCCCACACATTTATTTATTTATATATATTTTAGAGATGGGTCTCACTCTATCACCCAGGCTGAATGCAGTGCCTATGCACAGGACTGATCATTGTGCACTATGGCCTCAAATGCCTAGGCTCAAGCAATCTTCCTGCCTCAGCCTCTTGAGTAGCTGGGACTATAGGCATGCATCACCATGCCTGGCTGATTTTTAAATTTTTTATGTGGAGGCAGTGTCTCATTATGTTGCCCAGGCTGGTCTCAAACTCTGGCCTTAAGTGATCTGCCTGCCTTGACCTTCCAAAGTGTTGGAATTATAGGCGTGAGCCACCATGTCCAGCCCTACATGTTTTTTCTTTATTAAAAAACTTTGTAGACAAGGAGTTAGTGCCTACCAGTGACTCTCAGCCTAGAAGTGGACTGTCCAGTCGCACAGTAAAGAGCAGGTGGTCTTTTCCTGTGTCTTTGAGGAAGAGCTTTGCCCCCATTTATCCTTCACTGTTGACATCAAATAAGGCCAACAGGGACCACTAGTATTTCCCCTATGTTTACTGAAGGACAAATCTCAGAGTACATTTTGTTTGTAAAAAATGCCATTCTAGGACAGCACACATTGTTTATTAACTTGTTTTAAAGGCAATTTAAGAAAGCTCAAGTCTGATTAAATGATACAGAAATGATGTTTCTGGAGAAAAGATCTCAGTTCATTAATTTTTAAACTCTTTGCCCCCTCCTTCATCTTTTAAGCTGTGATGCTTTTTATTATTCTATTATTTATTTATTTTTCCAAAAAGATGTTTTGAAGCCTCTGAATTTTCCTCTTGGGTACGTTTTACTGCTATTACAGTCCCTTGTCGCTATTATTCAAATGTTCAGCATTTAGAAGTACTAAGTGTCTTTCCTGAGATTGTAACTTTTATTCCCGATTATCTGATAAACACAAATCAAATATTTATCATGTGATTGTGGTTAAAATATGTAAACCCTCAACTATGTTTATAGCAAAGCAATTCTTCCTGAAAAATAAAATAATCTTTTATTTTTGTAACCATTACTGGACAATCGTGAAGTGTTTTATCTTTTGAGACACACACACACACACACACTCACACGTATATATACTTTTTTTTAGTGATTTCTCATTAAATTCTAGGAAACTATGTCAAGATCTCCCCATTTTAGTGTTGAAGAAGTTTTAAAGTTACTTAAGGCAAAGTAGCATGCTTGAGTGTCACTGTGAATGAGGAAGGGTGTTTTTAGAACACACAGTCCTGATTACACCTTCTGCCAAGTTATATGCAGAAACTGTCTCCAGTGTTCCTAGAAATGCACTTGCTTGGGCACAAGCCTCAGCTATGGTTGAAGTGAAGTGGGATGTTGGTTTGTCTTGTTTAGGTTAAAATACATTCTGTCAATGAAAAATCATTTAGGGACACATTTGTTCAGATTGGTTATAATACATTTATCTGGTGTTTGAGAAACTACTCTGGGAGACTGAGGAGACTCAGAAGTTCAGAGGATCAGAGACTGTGATCCAGGAGCCACATTGGCTTTACATGGGAGAAGTAGGCTTCTGGGGGCTCTTGGAGGAAATAAGAGCAAATACATGCACATTTAGGTGATGCTGTGGGGAAAACCAAGGACAGGAGTGGATGTTGAAAAGAAGGCAGATAAGTGAAAGGGAGAGGCACCTTTGCTTGAAAGAAGGGAAGAGAAGTGGAGCCGTGGAAGTGGAGGAGATGGATGAGGCTTTGAGGCACAGGTAGAAGCCCATTTATGAGCACTGTGCTAAGTATTGAACATTGACACCATTAGATCCTTACAGCAACCCCATGAGGTGGGTGGGATCCCCCCAGTTTACCTGTGGGGGAACTGGGACACAAAGAGAGGTTAACAACTGTTGAGGTCCCACAGCTGGGATGCTTCAGCGTTAAAATTCTGACCCAGGTTTTAAAGGCCCTGTTCTTTAGCTCATGATTTTATCCATGATCTTGCTGATTCTTGAGATGAAGGCTCCTGGAGAGATTTTCTTTCTTTGGTCACTTTGCTGACCTTTTCTCTTGCCTGTTTATTACTAGATGGTCACACATGGAGACCAGGTCTCCCCACCTATAGACTGTTCCTGGAGCACTTTCCTGGTTTTTTTCCATCGTGATTCTGATTTCAGCCTACTTGGCCATTGTTACTTCTCATTTGTATTCCAGGGAGAGAAGTCACCTGGCTGTTGGCACTCCCCACTTGGCAGAGTCACTTAGCGGCTTCTGAAGAGAGAGAGCCTCAGAAATTTCAGTCATTCTTTCAGAGATGCAGGGAAGGTGGAGTGAGGGGCATGTGTCGTCTCGTGACTAGCTGTGACTTTCCCTGCAGCTGCTTTCCCAGCCCACTGCTGCTTCCTGCATCAAGCTGGGGCCCTGCAAACCAGCTTGCACCTGCACCTCTTGAGAGGAGGAAGCCGCTGATGAGGAGGGGCAGCCAAGGTCGGCTCAGGCAGCCAGGATGGGCACAGCCAGCCTGGCTCCAGATCCACCAGGCTGTAGGCAGCTGTGGGTTCTCCACTGTCATGGCATCTTGCCATTCAAGCTCCCTGAGAGAGGAAAGGATGGAGAGAGAACTGATGTGCTAATCAATTTTGGTCTTGTCACTTCTGTTTGGGATACTGTTTGGGAGAAGGCCACTAGTGCATGACCATGTTTAGAGCTGTACGTGTTTTCCCAGGTGGGATAGTTTCAACTTCACCACGGGCTTCTGCTCTCTCCAAGACTCTGTGTAGGGCTCTGGTCTTTGTGGACTTAGGACTCTTTAGGGTAGGGACTGAGACTTGTTCCTATACCCACAGTGTCATATTCAGGCACATACAGGAGTCAGGGAGAATAATAAAAGTTTGTTGAATGAATGAATTTTTTGAATGAATGAATGACAAACACCATTCATTGAAATTTATTTTATTATATTATATATATATTTTTTTGAGGCAGTCTTCCTCTGTCTCCCAGGCTGGAGGGCAGTGGCACAGTCTCTCACTGCAACCTCTGCCTCCCAGTTCAAGCGATTCTTCTGCCTCAGCCTCCTGAGTAGCTGGGACCACAGGCGTATGCCACCATGCCTGGCTAATTTTTTTTTGTATTTTTAGTAGAGATGGGGTTTCACTATGTTGGCCAGGTTGGTCTTGAACTCCTGACCTCAAGTGATTGTCCCATCTCGGCCTCCCCAAATGTTGGGATTAAAGGCGTGAGCCACTGCACACGGCCCATTCATTGGAATTTATTAAGAAGTGTTCTTGAAAAAAAACAAAACTGGTAAGGGAATAGTGGGGAAGTTGGATAGGAAAGGGAAAGAAGCCAATAAATTGTACAAAAGCAAGCAAAGTCTCCCAGAAGCTAACTCTGGTTCAATCCCACAGAAGAGCTTTTGAGATAGCAGCAGTCACACTTCAGTGTTGGCCAGAACAGGCACGAGGCCACTGAGGTATTTATACCCAGTACCATCCAGCATTAAGAGGTGCTCCCAGGGACATCAATTTTCATGCTCTCCAGCTTTGGGTATGTGATGGCAGGGCTGTTCCTGCAGCCTGCGGGCAGCCTGCTGATAAGGAGACAGGTGTTGGCTGTGGGGAGTGAAAGTGCACTAGAATTTGGTGTATACAGATGTCTTGATACTTAAAGAATGGTCCATGGGTTATCAGCATTAGCACAACTTGAGGATGCATTAGAAATTCAGAGCCTCAAGCCCCATCCTGGAGTTACAAAATCCTAATATATAATATAACAGGATTCCCCCAGGTGAGCTTTTAAAGCGCAATAAAGTTTGAGAAGTGCTGTGGTGAAGGGAGCCAGGAGATTGTGTGGTGTGCTGACATCTGTTACAGGGCAAGGCCTCATTAATAATTCTCCAAACTTGGAGAAACTCCCTACCAACTTATTTCTATGGGGAAAAGTATGCACAACATGTGGCTCCTCCCAGGGGTACTAGCAGTAGAAGAGGGATTGATGCCTTAAGAACAAACAAATGAACAACAGTAACACAATTCTCATCCTTGAAAATTGCAGTCACCAGGACATCAGTATTTGGATATTTAAGAAACAGATTACTAAATACAGTAAGCTTTCCTTAGGCCATAAGCTCCTTATATAGGCTAACCTGCTCAATTCTCACAATAGCCTTGAAGTGGTACTTTTATAATCACTACTTCCATTTTACAGATGAGAGAGTAAAATACAGAGAAGTAATTTGTTCTAGTCACTCAGTATGTGGTAGATCTCAGAATCAACTTCAGGTCTCCTGGCTCTAAGTGATTCTTGGCCTGTATTCTGTAATTGCCTCTTGGAGGAGGGTGGGAGCTGATTGGGACTGCTCCTAGAATTCTTGAATCACATATGCTAGCTACCTTGACTGCCTACGAACAAAGTCAGTCTGGCACTTTACTACCTCCCCTTTAAATGGCTTAATTTCAGAAGGTATTGCTTCTTCTTCAAATATTCTTAAGTTTTCTGAGATAGAAAATTATTCAAGCCTAAGGCGGCACTAATGCAGTTGCTGCTGGAAACTCTTTGCACTGAGCCTGGAGGTCAGGTTCACGGTTCATCTGGTCAGATGCTCGCAGGGGCTGATGTGTGCAGAAACGGCCTGGATCCAAGCCTTGGAGGCTCCCAGGGGAAGCTTTCCATGGGGATGGGCAAGTGCTTGCAGAGGGGAGGGCTCCCTTACTCTCACTCCTCTTGCCAGAACTCAAACATAGCTCCCTCACCCTGTCCCCCAGAGGCATAGAATGCTGATGATGTTCTTTGAAACAGTCAGGGAAAAGGCTCCCCGAGTGTGTAGCATGAGCATTTTCTGCATGGCCAAACTGGCTCGCAGCTGGCCTGTGTGCTGGGAGCCTAACATAGGAAATAAAAGTGAGCGGAGTGAAGCACCTGATCCTGCTGCACATGCCGAAGGGGGCCATGGGGGAGCCTCTTCTGTCACCTTGGTTTAATTAAGGGTGGATGGAGGAGGCCTTTCTTCAAGAAAATGCCAGGAGTGTCTAAGGGATTTTTGAAGTAGGCAGCTCATTTGCAGCATAAGGAAGAATGATTTCATTCCATTGAGTAAATAGGCAGGGAGATGAAGAGCAGTGGTGACTTTTAATTTCACTTTAAGGAGATTATGGAAAGCAATATGGTAATGATCCCTGAGAGGCAGCAGCATGCCAGTGGACTCATTCTTAATGTCAGGGACTTTGCTTATATATAAATCTTATTATTTGTCTCTCTTCAACCACCAGTGGGTTGGGCAATCTGGATCCCATTATATTGCCTCAGTTCTTCTGTGAGAAAGATGGAATTATTTCAGTCCTCTGATGATTCATGGGGCTCATCTGGGAAAGAAAATAGAGGGGCTTCCTTCACTAACGTTTCCTGAATGCTTGCAAGGCTGGTAGGACATGGTCTTTGCTCTTGAGCCACTCCCAGCCCAGGCTTGCCCACCTGTTTGACTTTGGAGACAGAGGGAGTGTTAACTTTAGTTAGCATTTTCTTTTGAATAGGTTTTTGCTGCTTGGATAAAAGGTACACACTGTTGGTGGAAATCTCTGCTTTCTTTTTTGACTGTGCTGCCCTGGGTTCATCTTTTTCAGATTGTGTGAAAACCCTGGTGATGCATCTTTGAATGGGGAGGAGAGGTTCTGCTGTCCACTTATCTTTCTGTCCATCTGATAACTCTCCATTGTTTTCTCAAGTCTCCTCCAGAGGGGAGGCAAAGAATAAGTGCCTTGATTTTATAGCTTTTTCTTTCCTAAGGGCCTGCCTGGGAAGGGTATTGCTTCTTGTTTCCCTCAATTTCTAGGCTACTTGAAGGAATATCATGCAATGAATTTATGTAAACCTGGGCTCCTGGCTCTGCAGGCACTTTCTCATAATGAATTACCCCCCACTCCTCAATTCAGTATGAGAGTGAATGGGCCTGTCATACAGACTCCTGAGGCCTTTCAGTTGTGGCCTCTCTGTCTCTTATTTCCTGTATCACTCAAAGTCCAACCAGGAAAACAGAAATTACTCTGTTTAAGACAACATGAATTTAATGCAAGGAACTATTTATGATGGGAAGAGCTGGGTAGTCATGTAGAGGACAGTAGGTACTCTAGAGATTAGAAACAGTGAGAGGTTGCTATACCATCCATGTCTGCAGGGACAAAGAAAGAAGGAGGTGTTACTGGAGCCTATGGGTTGGGGTCATCCATAGTTGTCTGTTCAGTGGGAGCCGGGGTAGAGAAGGCATAGCTTCTGCTGGAGATTCTATCCAAGACAGTGGCAGAAATACTCTGGCTTCTCCTTTCCTCCCTCCAGTCTCATTAGTGCTCCTGCTGGTCAAATCCAACTGGAAGCCAGCTGAGGAGGGAACATGGGAATGAGGCTGCAAGAGTTAGTCCCTCTGCATTACAGAGTTAGGGGGAAGGCTGGGAAGAATTTAAGAACAAGATGTCTAGGGCATAGCACTAGGAGCCTCACCTGTAGCCTCTTCCCAAAGTCCTGAAGCAGTTCCAGCACTCTGATTATGTGCACATTTCCTCGTGTGTGTTTGCAAACCTGACATAAATGGTGGTATGAGATCTTGGTTGCTTGTTTGGAGAAGTTCAGGGATTGTCACCTTTCTTGGTCGCCTTTCATGACCTTCATGTTCTAGTTCCTATTTATTCTTGTTTTTCACACCACCTTCTCATCTTCATACTAACTAGCTCAGATCTGATTTGCTAATCTGCACGAGGTTTAATTTCATCCCAACTAATTTGGCCCCTATTTCTCTTTGCATTTCCTTATCCCCTCCTTGGTCATTAGGAATAATTTTCTTTGATAAGGTAATTGAGATGCTGGGCATAATTTATCAGCTATCATGGCTATATCAGGATTCCATATTAATGAAGACACAGTGGTAAGACTGTTATTTCAGTTCCTGTTAAATCCAAACTCACTCACTGCATTGACACTGAATGGCAGTAAACTACCATTCATTAAACTCACCAAGCTTATATTATTCTCCATAGAGACAGCTGGAAAATTATCCTTGGGTGCCACAACACTAATTTTAATTTTAAAGAAATGAGCCATGAACTGCTGAAAATAATAATTCTCAATGATGACACCTGAGAGGCTGTTGTGGGTATCAACCAATATATTAATTTTAATCTCTGGTTTCCAAGCAGCAGAAATCCTCTTGCTAGTTATACAAGAAATGTGTTAAGGCATGGCCCATACAGCTATAAACACAAAAAGAGTTTTTGAAAGAAATGGCTCTCCACTTTGCTGAATAGGTTGCTGATGATGTTTTTACAGGGTCTTCTCGTTTGGAATGGTAGGGAGTTGACCAGTTGTCTGTCTTTCTGATATGAATATCCCACTAATAGCACTAATATTCTTGCTTTAGGAGAACTGTATTTCAAAAAGATGCTATTCTTCAAAAACTTTGTGTTTCTTGTTTGGATTTGTGTACTTGTGTTCTTTGAGACCAAAAGAATTTGTTTTGCAACCAAAGCAAATATTCTACAATACACTACTAACAAGTAATATCCATAGCTAGTTTCTGAAATACTTTTGAGATATAAAAGCTAAAAAGAAAATCACTTCTGAATTCCAAAGGAAAATGAGTCAGCATTACATTTTAATTTCAACTTATTACCACCATGACCATCATGACCCGTTTGCCTGTTTTTACATTTTATGAGAATTTGCCCTTTGTTTTGTTTTGTTCAGGCTCATTTAACGTGTTGGAGCAGATTCTTCAAATATCCTCACAGTGATAAACCCTGGTATGGCCCACTCTTCAACTGTTCCATAAACTATGATGGATTGTATTAGGGAGGTTGTATAAGGCCTGAACAGCGTTGAATTTAGCCTTAAATGGTTGCAGTTTTAGTGTGTACCATGAGGCTCCTTCAGCCAAGGAGGTTGAAAGCCTTCTAATAACCTAAATCCCTAGAGCAGAAAGAGAAGAGCCTGTAGTTTCTTATTCTCTTAATTATTTAAATTTCTTTCTTTTTGCTTCTTGGAAGCACTCTCCAGGGTACTAACAGTCAAACCACTGAGGAGAAGATTTATTTCTCTTCACAAAGATCAGGTGGTTCAATCAGAAGCAAGTGGCCACTAGAGATTTGGATGAGTTTGGTAAGCAGCTCTCTTTTGAAATCAGTGCTTTGTTCCTCCTTCCTCCCTCCCTTCTCTTCCCCTGACTACAGGTTGCACTGCTTTCCTTGAGGAGATAAGATTTTGCATAGAAAGTTTGATTTGCTTCAGAAATCATGACTTTGCAGCTGTAGAGAATCTCATGAGTTCCGTTGATTGCCCTTTCAGTCAGTCCTGCAAATAATTCTAGAAACATTACTAGTTCTCTTCCCATATTGGAGGCCAAAACATAAGCCAATGCCCAAGATAACCATTCTTTAAAATTCCTCCCAAAACAGATTCTAAACTGTTTGAAAATCCATTTCTTCTAAGAAAAGAAGCCAGACTAAAAATATATATATATATATATATATATATATTATTAGCATACTAACTCAGTTCAAATCTCTCATGCTCTATTTCTTCTAGATTCCATAGGTTAGAGTTATGAGTTATTGAGGACACGGGGAGTCTAATAATTTTTAGTGTCCCCTATAGCACTGAGGATAGGTCTGAGTATAGAGCAGACACTCGGAATATGTTGATTAACTTGCTAGGTCTGATTTCATGGCATTTGGAGATCAGGATTCTATTGGTTAAGATGCTACATTTTGCAAGTAAGAAAAGACCCAACACAAGTTCGCATAGAGAAGAATGATTTTATTAGCTCCTGTACCTGAAAAGGCTCCATGAAGGCTCTAGCTCTGTGTTTCTTCTTTGTTTCCAGTTGGCTTTATGAGATGGTTGCCTGCCTCAATCACAGAATGGAGTCCCAAGTTCACCCATGCCTTTATCCCCAGAGATTCAGTTTCAGTTAAGCTTAGGTGAGGCTCAGGAGTTCGTATTCTTTAAAAATGCCCCAGGGGATTCAAGTGTGCAGCTAGGGCTTAGAATCACTGCTCTAGGGGTATTTACCTAGGCTAAGGTGACACAATAAGATTTTGTTTCCTTGGAGTTTGAAATCTGGAATGGGAATACCCAGAAATTGAATGTTTCTGAGGCTGAGTCATGCTAATGATAGTCATTTATAAAGAGGACCTCTAAATTCTCTTGTTGAAGTCTCATTTACCTTAGTCCCAATTCTTGCCACTTCTTGGTCATTCACTTGATTCTGTGAGATACCCTAGTGCTTATGCATCTATCCAACCATCCACTCAACAAACATTTATTCAGTATCTAGCTAGTTGCTCTCTCCTGAATTTCATCTAAAGAATCTATGAAAGTTGTTTAAAAGTTTGACTTGGGTGAAATTTTACAACCTGTTGTCCCAGCTCTTATATTGATAAACCCCAATCCTTTCTTATTATTTGGTTTTACTTTCTTCAGCTTTTAAAAAGACATTCACTGTTTTGTTTTGTACTGTATCCTACTGTTATCCAACTTCTTTCCTGTCTGAGCATTAGCATCCCCAAATCTAGAGACAGTCTGGAGAAGTGATTACCAGCCAGACTGTCTGGGTTTGACTTCTTGCTCCTCTTACAAGATACCTAGCTTTGTTTTTAAAATAATAATTCTTTTAGTTTTTTCAGGCTGCTATCACAGAATACCATAGGCTGGGTGGCTTATAAACAACAGAAATTTGCTTCTGACAGTTCGGGAGGCTAGGAAGTCCAAGATCAAGGCACCAAGAAGTTCAGTGTTTGGCATGGGTGTGCTTCCTGGCTTATAGACAGCTGTTTTCCTACTGTATCTTCTCATGGCAGAAGGGGTCAGGGATCTATCTAGGGTCTCTTTTATTAGGGCACTAATCCCATTCACGAAGGCTCCTCCTTCATGGCCTAATTACCTCCCAAAGACCCCACCTCCTAATACCATAATATTGGGGATTCAAATTTCAACATGAGTTATAGAGGGAACACAAACATTCAGTCTATCATAGTGTTAATAAAAGTGCCTAACTCGGGCCAGGCGTGGTGGCTCACACCTGTAATCCCAGCACTTACTCATAAGGCTGTGGCAATCAATAATCTAGGAAAAGTATGTGTCACTTTCTCATGGAATACTGAATGAGTGATGGCAATTATTGGCATAGTCATTAGGTGTTTCTGTTGCTTAGAGCAGGTATATCTATTGTTTCTGCAAAGGGTCCATCTCTGTGGCAACTACTCAACTCTGCCATTGTAGTGTGAAGCAGCCTTCAACACTATGTAAGCAAATGAGCGTGACTGTGTCCCAACAAAACTTACACAAAAACAAATAGTGGGCTGGGTATGGCCCATAGGCCATAGTTTTTTAGTATCTGGCATAGAGCAACAGGAGCTACAAGTGTGAATTAATACAGTTGTGGAGTGAGGCTCTTATTATTGATAGTCGTGGCTTATTGAAACTTGTAAGAAAACTTCTATTATTTTTAGAACTAATAAAATTCTGGAAAGAGAAAGGATGGGTCGGGACTCTAGTTTTAGCAGGACTTTAGGTCATAAAACATAGGTCTCATCATTACCAATATGCATTTATTGCCTATACTTGCTAGCTGTGGGGAATAGGAAGATACATAGGGCTGGGTCCTCAATGAGAAGGGCTTCTTTTTCTTTTGATCTGCTTCATGTGACAGGTGTGGGTTTTAGATGTTCATGGTGTTACTAGGATTCCTGGAAAAGACAGTTGTGAAACCAAAGTTTTCTTATGGGAAATTATTTTATAAGGATAAATATTCTTCCTCGGAAGCACTTGTTTAGCCATGTAGAAGCCACTCAGGAGCTATGCCTAGAGAGGAATTCTTTAAGGACCTTCCAGCATGTAGTTATGGTTTCATTTTTCAGTGCAGTGGAGCGAGGCTGTGAAGGTTTACTCTGCATTTAGAGGGGAAAAATGTGACACCTCGCCGTCCCATTTATCAAGAGCTTGGCACTTTTGTGGGCAGCAGGGAGACTTGTAAAGAAGACAAATAAAACCTCTGGGAACAATAGTGATTCACTCCCAGAGAAGTTCTTGCTCAGCTGTATACCCTCATTTCCAGGAGTGTAAAATCAGTACTGTTTCCTGCAAAACAAGAAAACCCAAATTGAAATATACCAAAGTGAGATAGCGAGAGAAGGAGAGGGGGAAAGAGGGAGAGAGACTTGGGGAAGAGATGCTGAGAGGTAGAAACAAGGGGAGAGAGACTAGAGGAAGGCAGAAGTCAAAAGACAGAATTCTTCCTCATTCCCTCAGCCCTTTTTCCTCACAGATGGAGTCAGAATGAGAGGCAGAGGTATAGAGAAAATAACTCAGAAAGAAAGGCAAAAGAAAGAGGAGGCTATTGGTCTTCAGAGGTGGGAGAAAACAAGACATAGTTTACTGGGACACTTGAAATGAATTTTCATCATTTAAGGCTTTATCTTACAGGGGAGCAGTTTATTTTGCCACCTGGTGTCTCAGAGGGAGATGCACAGACAGGTAATGGCCATAGGATCGCACCTCTAATATGCCTGTGCACTCATCCATCCTGTTTAAAAAGCTAGCTCATTGGTAAAATCATGGTCCACCTGAGGCCCTAAAGTTCATAAAATAATATTTATTCAGTAATAGTTAATTCTTCTCTCTGGTCAGCAGGTATCATTTTTAAAGAAAAAGTTCAGGGCAGAAACCTAAAATACCTTGTGCTTTTCTGGCATCAGATGAGAACCATGGGTATGTACTGCTTATAAAGAATGGACTTTTAATGGAAATCTTGGTTGAGTGAAGAGAGCACTATTTTGCTGGACTCAAATTTTCTTTCTTTCCCTGTGTCTTCACTTATGGAGGAAGATTTTTATGTTGTTTTGGTTCAAACAACAGCAACTTGCTGAGTTTTTTTTTCTTACAGATCTTAAAATTTAATATGAACTAGCTTTTTGACTTTTGCCTGTGGAAAGGGTAGGGGAGAGGGTGATGAGGATAAATAATTTGCTCTAAGGCAAGTGTAGAGAAATCTGAGATTATAAGTAGTGCGGTGTTTTTTTAAGGTACACTTTGGGAGTTTCAAAAAGCTTTTGAGGGCCTTGATGGAAATTTTGGATTGACAATTGTAAATGTCAGAAATTTTTGTTTACCCATGGAACAGATCCATCAAGATAGTGGCAAATGTTCAGAGGCCATAGGACATGAAAGACATTAGCCTATATCTAAGAGAAGCTAGATTCTAGCCAATAAAGGATTTCAATACAAATTGACTGTGGTATTTCCTTGGGCTACAGACCTTACTTCTGTTACAGCTGTGTTGCAATTTGATTTGCAACATAGCAAAGTCTGTTTTGCTTTTCAGAATGGAAGTGGCTGAAGTCTGCTTTTCAGAATGAAATGAGTTATATAAGAGATACTGAATAACTCACTTGGAGTTGTTCTCCATCTCTTATGTATTGGAGAACTGCGTGCTGTAATCTGTGCCTTGGGATGTGTCAAGGCCATTTCTATGAGGTGGCGAGAGGATAAAGAGCATTTGAGTGGAAGCAAGTGTTCGTGGACACTGTTTGAGGACAGAAAGCCAAACTCAGATGATTGTTTGGGACTGGAATGACTGTTCCCGGTTGGAATTGTTTTACGTTAAGTAACTGACACAAGCACAAAGGAGTGGTAGGAGAGAGACAAGGAACGTTTTCATATTTGGAGAAATGGTATAAAAGCTCTTGGAAATGAGACAATAAAAGCAGGTTTGAATCTCCTCTTCTATAGTGACTCAGAATATTTCAAATTTCCGCTGTGTGCTGTGTTGTCTCATTAGACTGCCACAGAATATCCATTCAGGATATTCACTTCATCAACAGTGAAATGAAGATTAGATCTTTCTTCTGCCTTCCATTATCCCTGAGAACTGTCAGGGGAGATGTCCATCTCTTCCTGGAAATGAAATGCACACTACCTGCTTAATAATTAACCTCTAGAATGTCATGTGAAATATCTGAAAATTAACTCATTGGCTCAGGGAATCAGAATTTGTCCAAAAAAGACATCCTAAACTGAGCAATAAGTTGTTCATTGCTTCTGAATCAACAAGAAATTACAAACATGAGCCTGATTACAAAAAGGATTGGCAAACCAAATTAATTTCTTTTGAGCTTTGTGATGATCTATATAGCAGCCATCCCTGCTTTTTCTTTTGAAAAGGATATGAGTGACATTCTTTTCTTCTGAAAAGGCAGGGATATAAGTGACATTAATAACTGCCAATAAGGATCCTTGTCATATAATCCAAGCATTATCCCAAGATACTTTTCTTCATTGATTTGCATATTCCAATTTCTTACAAAATTATTCAAGCAGGATTGTACTCAAAAGCTGTGGATATTTATAATGGGAAGAGTTTCCTACCTTTAACTGTTTTTGTGTTCATTACCATTGCAAACTTTTATTTATAAATAAAATATTTGTTTGTGGGGTCTGATACTCATCCATACTCTTTAGTCAATATGGAAATAATGCCAGAGTTCTTTATTCTTAGAACCTACGCATATCAAATAACTGCTTGTACCGTTGTAAAGAAAATGACCCCATTAGGGCTCCTGGGAAGTCCCTTTTTGATGCCATGTTTGGGATTAACCGTCAGATATAAAAGGACACACTTCAGTTATAACCTCAAGGCGCTTATAGGTTGCTGGGCTTTCTAGTGACCACTGGCCATTGTCACATTGTTGCTGGAAGGTTATGCATTTCTAATGGCATGGAAGATATTTTTGCTCTCCTATTTTAAGCACAAGTCTCTTCTGTCCAGACACCTATTTTAGTTCAGTAGCTAATCAGTCGCAAGAGCTCTTGAACCTGGTCTTTTGGTGCTTCTGAATCAGCAGGTGCTATGATCACAGATATATAATAGTAGGATGAGATAAAAATGCCAATGAGTATAAATCTGGTAATACTGGGTTCATGTCTCTTCTTTGCATTTGGCATAAAAGGGCTTCAGTACTCAGGGAGAAAACCCTGAAAGATGTTATATCTGATGTCCTGATCCTTGAGGTGATGTTTGAAGAAAAGATTGATAGAGACTCATGGGACTTTAATTTTTCCCATTTATCTTCTTTAAGTGGTAAAGTGGCATAATAAGAAACATAAACCTGCCAAGAATGTGGCATTTGCTAAAAGAAACTATTGGTGCCAAAATTAATCAAACGCATTTTCCTTCCCCACTCAGATTGGGGTGTATCCTGGTCCTCTAACTCACACTTACTCACCTGTGAGGTGACAATGTCCCCTTGCTACAGTAGGCCAAGTTTCTCTGTTTCTGAATTCAAGAGGCTTTGTTAAAATTCTAATAATTCCTGGATTGAGAAGAAGCTCTAAGCTCCTAAAAAGCCAGTACAATTATAAGTTCATCTTCTTTACCTTTCTGCAAACTAGGGAGTGGAGAAAATTGACAACAATCTTAGAGAAAAATGAATCATACTATATAATACATGATGTACTTAAAGTTATAAACAAAATTACCTTTGAAAGTTAGTTCAAATACTTTCTTCTCTGAAGTCATTCCTGATATTCTACATCCCTGACTTTCCCACTCTAATAGATAGAAGTGGGTTCTCTCTTCCCAACACTTCCCATGCCAGCAACCCTTCAATAATGCTTAGCAGACATAGCCTGCTGAATATTACAATGATTTGTGTTTGCGTTTTATGTCAAATCTAAACTTCTTAAGATAGTGTTGATTTATTTTTACATTTTCTCAAACAATCCAAAATGGTACCTGGTCATAGTAAATTATATAGTAAATTCACATAGTAAATTCATAATAAATATTGAATAAGTTGATGGAGATGGTTTCTACTCGTCTTCTGAGCATTTTGAAACAGGTCTTCAGTTTTCTGCTAAAGATGCAGATTTATTCAAAAGATGTTTACTATTCTATGTGCCAGGTACTGTGCTAAGTGCTGGAGATACAACAGTGATATAACACAAAATCTTCCTTTGTGGCAAAAAAAAAAAAAAAAAAAAAAAAAGCAAATACATACAATTTGCAATGGTGACAGGAGTTAAGGAGAAAAATGAATCATGAAAGAGACATAGAGGTTGCAGGAGGGTGTTCAGGAAAGACTTTCCTGCTAAGGTGGCAATCAAGAACAGACCTGAGGGAGGTGAACAGATAATCTCCTAGGTAGGGGAACAGCAAGAGTGGCCTGAGGTGGGAGTGGGCCTGGAATGTTCAAGAAAGAGCAAGGGGACTGGTGTGTAGCTGCAGCCCAGTGACGGAGGGTAGAAGGAGCTGAGGCCAGAGAGGTAGAAGGGGTGAGATCAGAGAGGATCTTGTAGGCAGCTCCAAAAATTTGGGATTCTACTCTGAGACGAAAAGCCTGCTGGAGAGTGTTGAATATAGGAACAGCATGAGTTGACATAGAGGGAAAAATTTTGTCAATGATGAAAGTTGTGTTTTGATTATCAGAAGTTTTGACATCATCTGCGAACACGAAATTTTACTCTAAGGTAGAAGGCAGTTTAATGGTTTCAGGAACCTTTGATTTGAAAGCATACTTAGTCATATCCAGCATTTCTAAACTCATTTAAGTGGAGTACTGGAACCAATGTGTATACTGTTGTGATTCTGAGGTTAATGTATGTAAAACCCATATTTTGTGGCCTACATTTTAGTAAATCTTGTTTTTCTTAAAGCTTTACTGATGTACTACCTTGAATATGTTTTTGTTGCTCTCAAACTTACCCAACACAGAACTTCAGTTCTCTGATGTATACAGTAGGCACCATGATGGAACTTCAGCTCTCTGATGTATAGTGTAGGTACCATGATGTGTTGGAAGTAAACTCTCACCAGGCTGGAAGCCACTGTAGACGAATGGTCATCACAACACTTTTTGGATCTTGTGCCTCTATCGGTAAAATATTTTAGAACTTTCTACCCACAATCCACATATGTTTATTTATCATTTACATAAATGTACTACAATGGCCATGTATGCTTATTATAAAACATACACTTAAATTAAAAGGATGTCATGAATATAAAATAAACACATTAAAGTGATATTTTATTGTATTTCTTTATAGTTGTAAAATATTTTTGTTCTCATCCAAGTATTAGTACCATTTTTAAAGGAGAACAATGTACTTTAATATGGTTTATTTGTTTTTAAATGATTATTTTAACATTTTGCAGTGAAGCCATTAAAAGGTGTACTTCTGCCTCAAGTTTATTTTGAGACTTAGTTTTCAATTATTATCATAGTTGAAACATATTTCTCAAAACATCCAAGTAAGAGGAGTGCATTATGGACTTCACAATCATGTAAGTCAATTTTCAATCTAGAATTCATCTTGCGATGGTTTTTGTTGAAATATGGCTAGCAAATTTCCATCTTCTGTGATCTCAATCAGATGTTCTTGCAAAACTAATTTGAAGATAATCCATTTTAATGTTTTTAACAAAGGCATTCAAAACCCACTGAAACTCTCCATTTGGAAGATTTAAAAACAGCATTCAGAGAGGGAGTGTTTATAGTGTATACTTACAGTGTTTTCCTCAACAAAATCATATGATGATGGAAACGTTCCCAAACGTTCATTTTCACAATGCTCTTTCTATAACATGAATTTCTTTCAAAAAGAAGTTGCTTTGTTGCTTATTGTTAAAATACCTAATTTACCTTGAAGGAACTGATTAAATACGTAGCTGGCAAAGAGCTTGTACTGGAAGTAGAAGTGTTAGCTTTTCCATTGCTCTCTTCTTATTTTTTTCACTTGCATTTACATTATTAATTCATTGGATTCTTTGCAGAAAAGCCATAACAGCATTTGGTGAGAATTAGTTTGATTAAAATTAAATAACATGATCTGTGACTTCACTTTGCTGGGCACATACAAACTGTGATGTAGAGCAAAATGCTGAAAACCAAAGACAAAGCGAGGGCAGGCTGGCAGCTTCTCCCATTCTGTGATAGGGTACATCTAGATCAGTGATGTCTGACTACCTGGCTGTTGGACACATGCACTGAGTGAGGGTGCCAGAACTGATCTGTACATTAGATATTAGTAGAGCTTGGTTTCTTTCTCTATTTATAGATTAAAATATAAACAAATGTAAATGCCCTAATATTTTTTACAGCACTCCAAAGGATCATCTTGCGCACTCCAAAGGAATTATGCAACTCATGTGGGAGGCTACTATATTAGATGCTGGCATTTTCAACTTGGGGGACTGAAAGTACTTATGAGTCACAAAGGGTTAAAAAATCTTGCTGTTCCATCCTTTGTAAGATCCCATCAATAAAAATCAACCACAAAAAAATAATGGTTTTAGGGACAGAGGTAATTAATTACATCACAGTAGTAGTTGAAAGCAAAGTTAATTAAACCTTTGGCTGCTCATTGCTTACCTTCAAATACAAATGAGTGTCTACACCTGTCCAAATATTACCTTGCACCAATGATTTCTAATAGTGAGGCACAATGTGGATGGCTTCCAGCAAGGCTTCTTTCTTTCATAAGTTCTGTGTCCCAGCTAATTTCTGTACTGCATCTCCTTTTACTATTCCTAGATTAGGTATGCTCTTGCCCTGGGAGAGGGTAAGTTCCTGTATTCCTTCCTCACTTTTGGTATCAAGTTACCAGTGTCATTGCAGGAAGGAAAGTGGTTGGAGCCCAATGTACTACTCATCTTAAATTAATGAAATATTTTTAGTGGCATCCAATTCTGTGATGCTTTTGCTTTTACTTTCTTTTAAGCAGTTTTTAAATGGCTCGTATAAAATGAAGCTTTTTGTTTGTTTGTTTGCTCACTTAATGGTGTGAATGCACCTCCTGTTAAAAAATTCCCAGGGCTACTGTAGCACAAAAAATTTTATAACCTTTTCTTTATTCTCTTTCCTGCAAAATATCTTGGGAGCAGAGTAAACTGTTAAGATGTAGAGGAATTGCAAATGGTGTGTGGCTGCAGTGTTGATGGGTGTTGCCACAGCTGAATAATGTTGGCAATCCAGGGACATGAGAAAGCAGTATAAGGAAAAGGTTTAGTTTTATGAGCATACAGAGGTATGTGGTTAGAAAATGCCCCTGGGGCCGGGCTCTGTGGCTCAAGCCTGTAATCCTGGCACTTTGGGAGGCCAAGGTGGGCGGATCACCTGAGGTCAGGAGTTTGAGACCAGCCTGACCAGCATGGTGAAACCTCGTCTGTACTAAAAATACAAAAAATTAGCTGAGCATGGTGGCGGGTGCCTGTAATCCCAGCTACTCGGGAGGCTGAGGCAGGAGAATAGCTTGAACCTAGGAGGCGAAGGTTGCAGTGAGCCAAGATCATGCCACTGCATTCCAGCCTGGCAACAGAGTGAGACTCCGAAAAAAAAATCAAAAAACAAAAAACAAAACAAACAAACAAAAACAAAAACAAAACCAGAAAATGTCCCTGGATATTATTCTCTTTTCTTCTTCTTTCCTTTTTCTTTCCTCCCTACTGCCTTCCTTCCTTTCCCCTCCTCCTTCCTTAATTTCTTTCTATGGAACATAGGAACATTTACAGAACATTCTACAGAGGAAAAAAGAGAATGGGATAAACTATTTCAGATATGAAGAGTTTAAGTGAACTCATGAATCCACGAGGTTCCCAGCCTGAGTGAGGTGAGAAGGGAGAGCCCGTGAAGGCAGCCCAGTGTAGAGTACCAGAGCCAGAGAAGGTTTAGGTCAGCATCCATGCAGGTGGGCACTGGTGGCCTGACATGGGGTGTCAGAGCCCAGTTGGGGTTACGGAGTGCATCCAGGTGTGTAAACAGTCAGTGCAGGTGTCAGAGCCCAAGCAGACTAAGGAAAGTATTCACGTGGACAGAATGTGACAGCCTTTTGAAAAGCCTGATTTCCTATCTTTATGCCTCTTAAGGAACGGGAAACATTTCTCCACCTCTTCAAGCTAAGGGAAGCATTGCTAAATCAATGACAGTTTGACCTGCTGCACTTTCATTTTAGACTGTCACAAAACAGGATGTGAGACATTAGGAGGGAAGCACCGGGCACATAAAGTGTATTTCTGGGAAAGAAACAGGAAGCCAGTGTTCTGATGTGTTTGGATAAAAACATAAACAGAAACCTACCAGACGGGACTCACAGTAAATTTTTGTTCATGCTTACAAGGCATGGACAAAAATAGAGTATCTCTTATTTTGAACATCACCTTCAGAATGGGAAATAGGATCTTTTTTTTTTCCTTCTCACTATGATTTCGATATGACAGAGAGGAAAGGCTTTGGGATGAATTTTGTATTTAAACTTCACGAAGGGCATCATTGTGGGGCTGTGGAAAGGAAAGACATTCTGGCCAGAGGAAATGGGCAAATTTTACATAAAAAGAGTTGGGTCCCTCTTAGGAACCCCATATGTGGGTTTCCCAACCTACACTTACATCACTGTAATGTGGAAATGAGGCAGATTGAAAGTGTGAGGAGTCTGTTGCACCCTCACCATGATTTCTCTGGGTGCCTCCAGAGTGTCAACCTCTTTCCACATTATGGCTGCCTTTGTGCCTTTCCTTTTTAAAGGTGGATGTTTTTGAGCTGAGATCCTGAACTGAGCAGCTTTTTTTCCCTTCACATTCTATCACTGTGGTAGGAAAAAGTTTGCATTCTCTCTGTTTTTTTGGCCATTTCACTAATGGTTATCATAGAGACTCTTATTTTTCTGCTCCAGAATTCACCTTTTTTAAAAAAATTGTATCTGATTCTTTTAATGCATTCAAGATGGGTGATGAGCTAGAGCAAGTGGTGTGCTGGTAAATGATTAATAACCAGCTTCTGCACAGCACAGGAAATAAGAGTGAAGAGACAATCCACAGATTGGGTGAAAATTTTCAAACCATGTATCTGATTAATTTCCAAAATATATAAGGAACTCAAACAAATCAATGGCAAGAAAATAACCCAATTCAAAAATAGGCAAAATACTTGAATAGGCATTTCTCAAAAGAAGACCTGCAGGTGGCCAATGAATATGTGAAAAAATCATCAACATCACTAATCATCAGGGAAATGCAGATCAAAACCATAATGAGTTTTCAGCTCACACCTGTTAGAATGGCTACTACAAAAATATGGAAGTTAACAAGTGTTGGTGAGGATGTAGAGAAAAAGGAACCCTTGTATACACTATTCTTGCAAACATGAATTGGTATAGTCATTGTGGAAAACAGAATGGAGCTTCCTCAAAAAACTGAAAATAGAACTACCATATGATCCAGCAATTCCAGTTCTGTGTATATGTCCAATAGAATTGAAATCAGTATGTCAAAGAGGTATCTGCACTCCCATGTTCCTTGCAGCTTTATTCACAATAGGTTGATAAAAATCAACCTAACTGTCCATAATGGGTTAATGGATAAAAAAATGTAGTATATATATACAATGGAATACTACTCAACCATTAAAAAGAAGGAAATCATGTCATTTGTGACAATATGGATGACCCTGGAGGTCATTATGCTAAGTGAAATAAGGTACAGAAGGACAAATAGTGCATAATGCCACTTATGTGTGGAATCTAAAAAGTCAAACCCATAAAAATAGAGAGTAGAATGGTGGTTACCAGAGGCGAAGGTGAGGGGTGGGGCAGGAAAGAGGAGGATAGGGGTAAAAGGATTTAAAATGTCAGTTAGACAGGAGGAATTAGTTTTTGAGATCTATTGCAGAAAAGATGACATGTATTTGGGGTGGTGGCTATGTTAATTAGTCTGATTTGGTCATTCCAAAATATAAATGTGTATCAAAACATCCCATGTACCATGTAAATATATACAATTATTGTCTGTCAATTAATAAAAGCCCTGATATCTAGTAACTCTTGCCAATTTCTCTGGTGTAAATTCTCTTTCCAAAGCTGTTTTAAGCCACCAATACAAAATAACCAGTTCATAAAATTCAGCAATCAGCCATTTCAAGCTGGTGCAAGCCAGCTCCAGCACATCCCTGGAACTCTAACCCACAAATACTTCCTATTTAAACTGAGCTAATTTTAGAAATGATGTAATCATGTAGGAACTACAACTGATGTTACTGGCCATTTGAGTTGTAATGTAAATTAGTAAAAACTTTTCACTTTGTCTTTCTTTTATCAATTTCTCGGTAGGAAAAAAAGAAGTAGAAATTAAGTATTCTTAGATATTTTAAAGATTGATGTCGTAATTAGTTTTACACCTTTTTTTTCCTGGAGTGAAATGGAAATAGGAAAGAGAGAGCTGTTATAGGCAACTTTCTGATTGGGTATAAAAATGGTAGAATAAGCCTATAATTACTTTTTCTAGAGAAATATAAAATAAAAGATTTAAACCTGCTAAAAACTGATGAAATCAAGTCTGTGTGGTGGTTGAGAATATTCTTGAATGAAAGCTAAAACTTTCTTCCAGTTCTTTTTTGATGTTTGATTTTAAGAGTAGATTATATTTTATTTTCTTATAAAGTTCTGAGATTACCTTTTCTCTTCACTGTTTTCATGTCTTGTTAATGTGCCTTGACCTAGCAGCCTAGCACTATTCTTACCTTTTGCTTTTGTTATGTGTGTTATACAAGAGAGGGTTTTTCATAGTACAATGAGCACAGATTCCAAAATGGAGGCCAATTACCAATGAAATACATTCCTTTAACTCAGGTGTACTCTGGACTTTATAATGTCATTGACCTTGGATTTCTGGGGGTTTAAGTCATTTTGAATCTGCTCATCTGCGCTGATTTTTTAATGTTAGAAATGACACATTTTCTGAAGTGATATATGAACAAGTACGCTTTAAACATTCTGTGGGGAGGCTCCTGTCTTTGTTCGCCTACATTAACATTTTTATTTTGAGCAGATATATACTATATTTTCCTCGAAAGTTAAAGTTTAAAGTTATAGTATAACATCTGCAAATTTATTTGCTTAGCTTACTTTTTAATCTGTCTCTTCATATTCTTTGTTTGTCTTGGTCCTCTCCTTTTTCTCCCTTGGCTGTTACGACGCTAGCAGATTGTGAACACTCTGAATGTAAGCTTGTCTTCTTATTCATCTTTGGCACACTGCATGGGAAACTGCTTGGCATAAAGTGGCTTTTAATAAATGTTTATTGAAATCCGTTTTTAACTTTTTCTGGTAATTCGTCTGCTCATGAGTCAATATCTCTTGGGTTTTAGGCATTTTATCCCCCAATATTTTGGATAGGAAATGAGACGCAGAATAAAGAGCATTTATGGCACAAGTGAGAAATGGCAGATTTTGATGTCTGATGGTTTGTTAATGGAAAGTGTAAGAACAATAACAATGGGATTTAAACCTAGTTGTTGAAAAAACAGAGTTTAGCACTAGGTTGACAAACTGTCCTGGTTTGCTTGGACTGAAGAGGTTCCCGGGATGTGGCACTTTCAGTGGTGAAACCAAGAAAGTCCTGGACAAACCAGATGAGCTGGTCATCCTGGTACTGAACTCATATAATAGGAAGGAAAGATGCTCTACAGTAGTGGTTCTCAGCCTTGCGTATACCTTGGAATCACCCAGGGAGACCTGAAAACCAGTGACACACCCCAGAAAATCTGACTTAGTCAGGATGCTGCCTAGGCAACTGGATTTTAGGAGCTTCCCAGGTGATCCTAATGTGTGGCCAGGGTTGAGAGCCATTGATGTTAGGCAGTGCTCAGTGTAGGACAAAGTTGTTCTCATGGCTGTGACAGGGTACAAGTTGTCCTGGCTTAGCAAGCTAGGTCTTATGAAAAAGTTTGGTTTGGGTTTGAAGATTGGTGAGAATGATAACTGGAACTATGTTAAAGCTTGCTTTTACTTTTGGTGTTGTTTCCTACCAAACTGACAAGCAAGCAGTCAAAAGCTATACTCCAGGACAGGACACAGGTAAGTGGACATAGTGCGCTGACTCCTCACATGCTCCTCTTGGGAGGCATCTTGACATGGTCCATGTGGCACTGCTGGATTGGAAGATTCTCCTGATCAGAAAAGCTCAGAGCTGTTGGTACCATGAGGATAGATGAGCAGATACCTCAACACTAAAAGCTCATCTACCACATAAGAATGTTATTGCTAACCCCTGGTAACACACTTCTGCCTTCTTTTTCTTACTGAATCATTGCCTTTACCAGGCTTGACCATGGCCATAGTTGGAACAGCAGAAAAATACAGCTGTGGATTCTATTTGAATATTTTTCTTACAATACATACCAATATCATTAATCCTGACAAAGACTCTGTGGAAGATGAGTTGTTATGTTTTACATCTTTAGGAAATGGAAGTGTGTCAAGGTTAAATTTGTCAAACCCAGCCAGTGCAGATGAGGTTAGAATCTGCTTCCCCTGATGCACTGGGAAATTGTATCTAGCTCTTTCTTCATAAAAGCTTTATATAGAGTTAGCCACTCTGTACTGTGTTTGTAAAGGGGCCAGTCCCTTCCTAATAAGAGATGCCTGGAGATAACAAACTCATTATCCATAGGCTACCAGAGAGTCATTATGTGGAAATGACTTTTACTCACTTTTGATCTGGGTGGTACAGGGATATATAAATCTAGTAATAAAAGGCCTTAGCTCTTATGGATAAGCCCTGAGGTGTTCAGTTCCCTAACGGCTTTCCCTTTTAAATTAAATTAGAATTATCCCTTTTTCATTTAGACAGCAACACTGCTTTCTGGTCAAGCTCTGTGAATTCTTCTGGAGGTGTGGGGCATAAAAGCCTGTCCCAACTCTGCCCTTTTTCAATTCGGTGAAGAATAACAGAACAGCTAAAAGTTGAAAGGAGGTAGTGGTGCTTTGCAACATTTTCAATTGAACTGCTTTGAGGTTCTTTTTGGGAAGAATGACAGGGAAGAAGGGACATGATCATCTCTGTGCAATTTGCCTTCTCTCCAGAGGTCCATCTTCCACCCAATGTGGCTTTACTGCTTTGGAATAATCAAGTAGGACCATTACTAATATGTCCGTGTGGACACTGTTTTAGCGTAAACACAATCATCTTGGATTCAATTTATGATTAAATTTTGAACCTGACAGTTATTTACTGTCAATATTTTATGTCCTTTTAAGGACCTACTCCTTTTAATCTGTCATTTGTTTTTGTTCAAATTGGATACACAGATTTCACAAGTTGTAGAATTTAATTGAAAATCAACCTGAACTTTGACTCTCCAGGGTTGGCCACCTTTCCCTAGAATCTATTCAATAGCAGTAGCTGTTTTTTATTTTTATTTTTATTATTATTATTTTTTTGTAGAAAAACTCCTTAGTAGAGGCCCAAGGTCTCTCTTTCTGCATATCTTTGGCCTTTGCACAAGGAAGCTTAGGCTCTGTCTTTGATATGACAAAGGGCAAACTGTCAGAAAAATCCTGGAAAAAGATGTGATGGGCTTTAATTCTTCCAGGGAGGGGTACAGGGTCTCCTCCTCTCTTAAAAGCATCAACTCCCTCCCAACCCCCCAAAACAGAGAGGCAGGAGGAGAGTGTTTTTCTTTAGAAACCTTCAAAAGTAATGGAGGAATGTATGTCCGAGAGAGGAAGAAAAATCTTGCGCAGTGGGAGTGTGACACAGGCTCAAACTGAGGAATGATCATAAATCACATCAGTCTTTCAGTTAGTATGATCTTGCCCTCCTTAGTGGGTGGCTTTTCAGGAGCTCCTCATTAGCTAGGGTCATAGAAAGCACTCACTGTTTGAATAGTGAACTATGTCTTTCTGATGAGATGGTGGGTGGCAGGCAATGTGCTCTGTGACTTCTATATCTGCTATGTAAGAGAAAGGATGTTTTCTCACATGATGAGAATGTTTACTATATAGTCATAATAAGAATTTCAAAACTTAAGGGACAAGCCTATAGGCTGAAATACAAATGTTCATTCCAATCATGAATCCTAATTATAAAGTGTAGTTTCAAAGGAGGATTGACTTATTTGAGGGTCTCGTGTGGGTTTAGAATGAATGCCATAATGAGCACATTATGATGACTGGAAGGAAAACTAGAATGTGGCAAGTGGTGCGAAGAAGTTTAGAAACAGATTAAAAGGACCTTGGCTTTGCTGATCCTTTCACACAGCCTTTGAGTGTTAGGCAAATGAGAAGTGGATATTTTACATATGTGATTAGTGACATGAAGCGTTTGCTAAGATTTTTTAAAAATAAGGATTATTTAAAAAAATTATTTGTTGAACATTTATTTATAAAGATTTATAATAATATTTAAGCATGATCTCTGCCATCAAGAAACTTACAGACCAGTACGACAGATGGATTATACCTCCATACAAGTGTAATTAAACTCAGGAGGTACAAAGCAGCAGCAGATGAGTGCAGTCTGAGTGTTATGGCTGTTCAGGGGAGAGATAATTCATTTCTGGCTGGGTTGATGATGGAAATTTCATAAAGAAGTGGGCATTTGCCAAATAGCCAAGAACTAAGCAAATAGAACAGAGCTGGAGGCACCACTCTTCCCAACTTCAAACTATATTACAAGGCTACAGTAACCAAAACAGAATGGCACTGGTTCAAAAACAGACACATAGACTGATGGAACAAATTAGAGACCTCAGAAATAAGACTGCATACCTACAACCATCTGATCTTCAACAATCTGACAAAAACAAGCAATGTGGAAAGGATTCTCTATTCAATAAATGGTGCTGGGAGAACTGGCTAGCCATATGCAGAAAACTGAAACTGGACCCTTTCATTACACCTTATACAAAAGTTAACTCAAGATGGATTCAAGACTTAAATGTAAAACCCTAAACTATAAAAATCATAGAAGAAAATCTAGGCACTACCATTCAGGACATAAGCATGGACAAAGATTTCATGACAAAAATGCCAAAAGCTATTGCAACAAAAGCAAGAATTGACACATGGGATCTAATTAAACTAAAGAGCTTCTGTGCAACAAAGAAACTATCATCAGAGTGAACAGGGAACCTACAGAATGGGAGAAAATTTTTGCAATCTATTCATCTGACAAAGGTCTAAAATCCAGAGTCTATTAGAAACTTAAACAAATTTAAAAGAAAAAAACTAAACGACCTCGTTAAAAAGTAGGTAAAGGACGTGAACAGACATTTCTTAAAAGAAGATATTCATACAGCCAACAAACATATGAAAAAAACCTCAACATCACTGATCATTAGAAAAATGCAAATCAAAACCACAATGAGATACCATCTGATGCCAGTGAAAATGACGATTATTAAAAAGTTCAGAAACAACAGATGCTGACAAGGTTGCAGAGAATAAGGGACACTTTTAGACTGTTGGTGGAAGTATAAATTAGTTCAAGCATTGTGGAAGACAGCATGGCAATTCCTCAAAGATCTAGAGGCAGAAATACCATTTGACCAAGCAATCCCATTACTGGGTATATACCCGAAGGAATAAAAATCATTCCATTATAAAGACACATGCACGCATTTGTTCATTGCGGCACTATTCACAAATAGCAAAGACAGGAAATTAACCCAAATGCCTATCAATGATAGACTGGATAAAGAAAATGTGTTACATATATACCATGGAATACCATGCAGCCATAAAAAGGAATGAAATCATGTCCTTTTCAGGGACATGGGTGGAGCTGGAAACCATTATCCTCAGCAAACTAATGCAGGAACAAAAAATCAAACACTGCATGTTCTCACTTATAAGTAGGAGCTGAAAAATGAGAACAAGTGGACACATGATGGAGAACAATACGCAATGAGGCCTGCTGCGGGTGTATGAGGGGAAGGAGAGCACCGGGAAGAATAGCTCATGGATGCTGGGCTTAATACCCAGGTGATGGGTTGATCTGTGCAACGAACTACCATGGCACATGTTTTACCTATGTAACAAACCTACACATCCCGCACATGTACCCTGAAACTTAAAATAAAAGTTGAGGAAAAAAATAAAGAAACAGAAGGGGGCATTTGAACTAGGCCTTGAAAGGGCATGTAGGTCTAAATAGATGGAGATGGAAGGAAATCAGTCTAGACAAAGGCAACAGCATTATCAGGAAAGTGCAAGATGAGAAAAAATGAGCAGTATGTTTGGGAACTGGCTAGTAGATAAAGTCAATTAGAGTTTAGTGCTCATAGAAGGGAGATGTAGAAGATGAGATGGGCGAGACTGGGAAAGTTTGACTTCAATGTGTAAGAATTTGTTCTTAAGTGTCATCGTTCAGGTTTCTAAGTGGTATGGATTCTGACAAAAATGGCCCTTTGAAAATCAAATCCCTATCTGCTTTTGGTACTGAGGCTGACTTAGTTGTAAGGGGACTCGAAAGTCATGTGTAAAGAATATTGGAGTAGTAACTGATTCGCTCTTAAAAAGTACATTAGGTTTGATTAAACATTTAATCCAGAACAATGTCCTTATTCACAGCATTTTACATACTTTCTGAAGGGCTACATGGAAACATTTCAAAATCATGTGTAGGTCCAGTGACTATCACTGGTTTTGTATGCTGGTGGGGTGCGGGGGGGGACACATGTGATGAGATGAGCATTGCATTAGGAAATGCCTCCTTTAAATATCTAAGAGCTCCATTTCAGAGTGGTCCAGCTGATGGTGAGATTCAGAGATCAGATCTGTAGCTCAAAATCTAGGATAATGAATACGGAAGCAGAACACAAGCCTATTAGTCTCTAAATAATCGAATAAAATAAAATTTTGAAATATGTTTCCTATAATGTTAAATCCCTTTTAAAAAAAAACAATTGTTTAACTGTCGTTCTGAAATTGGGCATGCAGAAGTAGAAAAGTCTCATTGGTTCTTCTTGTGTTAAAAATGACATTAATGACAAAATATCCTTGTGTGGGAAGGATACTACATTAGAGGATACAATGCCTCATTTTCTTCTAAAAAGACTGAGAGGATAGTGTCATGGACTGTCTGTTTTATTTACCCATCCATCAGATAATAATCACTGGTGTAATTTCAGGATTTCTCTAACTCCTTCAGAATATGTTGACACATTAACTTGTTTGTTTACTGCATTTCTTCTAATTTCCACCTAGATTCTTTTTGCTGATGTATTAAGTGCTAGCACACACCTCCTAGTCATGCTACAAAATGCACATTCAGAGTGCATTTTGACCAGTCAGAAGAAATGAACATTTATTGCATGCCAGACAGTCCAGTGAGCATCCTATACATTATCTCATTTAATTTCCTCCACAAAACCATAAGGAAGATATTTTTAGACATCTTTTTTTTGGATGAAGAAACTGAGGTCCAACCTGTGGAAGTGACTTGCCCAGGAAAATCTGCAGTAAGTAAGGACACCAGGATTTAAATTCAGACAGGTCTGAGATCCAGCTTCTTTTCTCTGCCATGCTGTCTTTTGAGGTTTTGAAACGCTTGAAAACTATCTATACAGTGTCTGACCACATACAATCTTCTAAGAACCTTAGAAATGAGTTGACAGATTGGCCTTTGGTTCACAAACTTGATGATTCAATTTTGTTCCATCTCTTTTTCTCTATTATTTGTAACTTGCTGGCCTGCCCATGGATATTTTTCTTCTCAGTGGTTCTGAATGTAGGAAAACAGGGAATAATAAAGATCAACACAGGCCAGGAGTAGACTTATATGTGTATAGTTGTGCAGACTACAAGTTCCTTAGCAACAGGAGGATGTTTTAGGAAAATCTCCTGACCCCAGTGCCAATTCTTTTTTCACTTGGGATTTCCTCAAAAAGGAGGCATCTTTTGATGACAATCACCTCATGATATTTAGTTTCCATCCCTGCTGTGGGTATTATGTTTGCTTGGCTTCAGCTACAGACAGACTCCTTATGTGTAGCTGTAACTATGCATGTGTCAGTGCTGATTTTATGGTGAGTCAGACATTGACAGATGGAAGCAGGATAATGGAAAATGGAGAATGGTGGTGAGGTTACTTCCCAGACTCTCATCTTCCTATCATAACCAGATTTTCAGATTTGTTCATATGTACTGTCTTCACTTCCTGATTCAATTGGCCCCACCACTTCATTGAAACTGCTCTTACAAAGTTGTCTTGTTTCTAAGTCCATGGACAATTCTTATCCTACTTGACTTTTTATGAAATTTCCATACATTTGCCACTCGCTCCTTCTTATTTGAAAAAACTCTATTCTTGGCTTCCCTGTATATTTTTGTCTTGCGATTTCCTGGCGACTTCCCTGCCATTATGGGGCCTTTATTACTCTGTTCTCATGCTGCTATAAAGAGCTGATTGAGACTGGGTAATTTATAAAGGAAAGAGGTTTAATTGACTTACAGTTCCGCATGGCTGGGGAGGACCCAGAAAACTTAATCATGGTGAAGGAGAAGCAAACATGTCCTACTTCACATGATGGCAGGAAGGAGAAGTACTAAGCAAAAAGGGAAGAGCCCCTTGCAAAACTATCAGCTCTCATGAGACCTCACTCACTATCATGAGAACAGCAGCATGGGGGTAACTGCCTCATGATTCAATTACCTCCCACCTGGTCCCTCCCATGACACGTGGGGATAACGGAAACTACAATTCAATATGATATTTAGGTGGAGACACAGCCAAACCATATCACTATACTCCTGGCCCTCCCAAATCTCATGTCCTCACATTTCAAAACACAATCATGCCTTCCCAACAATGCCCCAAAGTGTTAACTCATTCCAGCATTAACCCAAATGTCCAAGTCCAAAGTCTCATCTTAGACAAGGCAAGTCCCTTCTGCCTATTAGCCTTTGTATTAGTCTGTTCTCATGCTGCTATAAGGACACACCCAAGACTGGGTAATTTGTAAACGAAAAAAATTTAATTGACTCACAGTTTGGCATGGCTGGGGAGGCCTCAGGAAACTTAGTAATGGCAGAAGAATAAGCAAACATGTCCTTCTTCATATGGTGGCAGGGAGAAGAAGAATGAGTAAACGGGAAAAGCTCCTTATAAAACTCTCAGAGCTCATGAGAACTTACTCACTATCACAAGAACAGTATGGAGGTAACCGCCCCCATGATCCAATTACCTCCTACCTGGTTCCTCTCACAACATGTGGGGATTATGGCAACTACAATTCAAGATAAGATTTGGGTGGGGACACAGCCAAACCATATCGTTCTCCCCCTGGCCCCTCCCAGATCTCATGTCCTCACATTTCATAACACAATCCTGCCTTTCCAAAAGTCTCACAAAGTTTTATCTCATTCCAGCATTAACCGAAAAGTCCAAATCCAAAGACTCATCTGAGACAAGGCAAGTCTCTTCCACCTATCGGCCTGTAAAATCAAAAGCAAGTTAGTTACTTCTTAGCCACAATGGGGGTATAGACATTGGGTAAATACATCCTTTCCAAATTGGAGAAATTGGAAAAAACAAAGGGGCTACAGCTCCCATGCAAATTGGAAATCCAATAGAATGGTCATTAAACCTTAAATTTCCAAAATGATCTCCTTTGACTCCATGTCTCACATCCAGGCTGAGGTAGTCTCAGATGCAGATGAGGAACTTGTTGGGAACTGGAAGAAAGGTCACTCTTGCTATTCAAAGAGATTGGAAGCATTTTGCCCCTGCCCTAGAGATCTGTGGAACTTTGAACTTGAGAGTGAACTTGTATCACGCTGATGCAACAGGTGAGCTACTATGGCCTTGGGAAGCTCTCTCCCTGTGGCTTTGCCTGATACAGCCCCCCTCCCAGCCTCTTTCATGAGCTGGTGTTGAGTGTCTTCAGCTTTTCCAGGCATATGGTGCATGCTGTAGGTGAATCTCCCATTCTGGGGTCTGAAGGACTGTGGCCCTCTTCTCACAGCTCCAATGGCAGTGCCCCAGTGGGGACTCTGTGTTGGGGCTCTGACCCACATTTCCCTTTCACGTTGCACTAGCAGAGGCTCTTCATGAGGGTTCTGCCACTGCAGCACATCTCTGCCAGGACATTGAGGTGTTTCCATATGTTGTCTGATATCTAGGCAGAAGTTTCCAAACCTCAGTTCTTGACTTCTGTGCACCCACAGGCTCAGCACCATGTGGCAGCTGCCAAGGTCTGGGGCTTGCACCCTCTGAAGCCACAGCCCGTGCAATACCTTGGCCCCTTTTAGCTATGGCTGGGATGGCTGTGATGCAGGGCACCATGTCTCTAGGCTGCACACAGCAGAGGGGTCCTGGGCCCAGTCCAAGAAACCAGGTTTTCCTCCTAGACCTCCAGGCCTGTGATGACAGGGGCTGCTGTGAAGGTCTCTGACATGCCCTGGAGACATTTTCCCCATTGTCTTGATGATAAACATTCAGCTCCTTGTTACTTATGCAAATTTCTGAGCAGACTTGAATTTTTCCCCAGCAAATGGGTTTTTCTTTTCTATGGCATTGTCAGGCTGCAAATTTTCCAAACTTTTATGTGTGTCTCCTCTTGAATGCTTTTGCCACTTAGAAATTCATCCTCCAGATACCCTAAATAATCTCTCAAGTTCAAAGTTCCACAGATCTCTAGGGCAGGGGCAAAATGCTTCCAGTATCTTTGCATAGCAAGAGTGACCTTTACTCCAGTTCCCAACAAGTTCCTCATCTCCATCTGAGACTACCTCAGCCTGGACTTTATTGTGCAAATCACTATCAGCATTTTGGTGAAAGCCATACGACAAGTCTCTAAGAAGTTCCAAACTTTCCCATATTTTCCTATCTTCTTCTGAACCCTCCAAACTGTTCCAATCTCTGCCTGTTACCCAGTTCCAAAGTTGCTTCCACATTTTTGGGTATCTTAATAGCAGTACTCCACTCTATCATACCAATTTGCTGTATTAGTCCATTCTCATGTTACTATAAGGACGTACCTGAAATTGGGTAATTTATAAAGGAAAGAGGTTTAATTGACTCACAGTTCAGCATGGCTGTTGTGGCCTCAGGAAACTTACAATAAATCACGGCAGAAGGGGAGGCAAACACACACTTCTTAACCTGGCAGAAGGGAGAAGAAGAATGAGTAAAAGGGGAAAAACCCTTTATAAAACCGTCAGATCTCATGAGAACTCACTATCACAAGAACAGCGTGGAGGTAACCACACCCATGATTCAATTATCTATCCCTGGGTCCCTCCTATGACATATGGGGGTTATGGCAACTGCAATTCAAGATGAGATTTGGCTGAGGACGCAGCCAAGCCATATCAGCCTGTAACATCAAAAGCAAGTGAGTTACTTCCTAGATACAATGGGGGTACAGGCATTGGGTAAATATACCCATTCCAAATGGGAGAAATTGGCCAAAATGAAAGGGCTATAGGCCCCATGCAAGTCCAAAATCCAGCAGGGCAGTCAAATCTTAAAGCTCTAAAATGATTTCCTTTGACTCCATGTCTCACATCCAGGTCATGCTGATGTAAGAGTTGGGCTCTAAAGGCCTTGTGAAGCTCTGCCCCTCTGGCATTGTAGGGGATAGCCCCCCATCCTGGCTGCCTTCAAGTGTTGGCATTGAGTATCTGTAGCTTTTCCAGGTGCATGGTGCAAGCTGTTGGTGGGTCTACTATTCTAGAGTCTGGAGGAAGATGGCCCTCTTTTTGCAGTTGCACTAGGGAGTGCCCTTGTGGGGCCTCTGACCCCACATTTGCCTTCACTGTCTTACCAGAGGTTCACCATGAAGGCTCCACCCCTGCAGCAAACTTCTGCCTGGACCTCCAGGATTTTCATACTTCCCCTGAAATCTAGGTGGAGGTTCCCAAACCTCAATTATTGACTTCTATGCACCTGCAGGCCCCAAACCCTGTGTAAACCACCAAGGCTTGAGGCTTACACCTTCTGATGCAATGGCCTGAGCCATACATTGGCCCCTTTTAGCCATGGCTGGAACACAGGGTACCGAGTCTTGAGACTGCACAAAGCAGCAAGGCCCTGGGCCCACCCCATGAAACCATTTTTTTTTCTAGGCATCTGGGCCTGTGATGGGAGGAGCTGCTGCGAAGACTTCTGACATGCCCTGGAGATATTTATCCCCATTGTCTTGCCAATTAACATTTGGCTTCCCCTTACTTAGGCAAGTTTCTGCAACCAGCTTGAATTTCTCCTCAGAAAATGTGTTTTACTTTTCTATGAATTGTCAGGCTGCAAATTTTCCAAAATTGTATACTCTGCTTTCCTTTTAAACGTAAGTTTCAATTCCAAAACATATCTTTGTGAATACGCAAAACTGAATGCTTTCAACAGCACCCAAGTCATATCTTGAACACTTTGCCATTTAAAAATTTCTTCTGCCAGATACCCTAAAGTTCCACAGATCTTTAAAGCAGGGGCAAAATGCCACCAGTCTCTTTGCTAAAACATAGCAAGAATAACCTTTATTCCAGTTCCCAACAAGTTCCTCGTCTCCATCTGAGTCTACCTCAATCTGGACTTCATTGTCCATATCACTATCAGCATTTTGGTCAAAGCCATTTAACAAGTCTCTAGGAAGTTCCTAACTTCCCCACATCTTCCTATCTTGTTCTGAGCCTTCCAAACTGTTACAACCTCTGCCTGTTATGTAGAGGACTACGTGCACAAACAGGGTGTTCCCGATAAGTCCTGCTCTTGCAAATGAAGCAGGGCATTCCCCATAAGTCCTGCTCTCGCAAACAGAAGCAGGGCGTTCCTGACAAGTCCTGCTCTTGCAAACGAAGCAGGGCGTTCCCAATAAGTCCTGCTCTTGCAAACGAAGCAGGGCATTGGGGGCCTGTTTATATGTAAACATCTTGAAAATCCAGAAAGTCAGGGAAAGGTCAGAAAAACAACAATGTGTCTTGTGACTTGGCAACATTCCACAAACGACTGTATAAAATAAAGCGAAGCGCGCCATTCGAGGCGGCCGCCATGTTTGTCTTGTCTTTTGTTGTCTTGTGTGTTCATTCCTTTGTTTAGGAAACACGCGGACCCCAACATGTTATGCAGTTTCAAAGCTGCTTCCACATTTTTGAGTATCTCTAAAGCAGCATCCCACTACATGGTACCAACTTACTATGTTAGTCCATTCTCATGCTTCTTATAAAGAACTGCTCAAGGTTGGCTAATTTATAAAGGAAAAAGATTTCATTGACTCACAGTTCTGCATAGCTGAAGAAGCCTAAGGAAACTTAAAATTATGGTGGAAGGGGAAGCAAACATGTCCTTCACATGATGGCAGGAAGAAGTAGTGATGAGCAAAGAGGGGAAAGTCCCTTATATAAAACCATCAGATCTCGTGAGAACTCACTATCATGAGAACAGCAGCATGGGGATAACTGAACCCATGATTCAATTACCTCCTACCTGGCCCCTCCTATGACACATGGGGATTATGGCAACTATAGTTCAAGATGATATTTAGGTGGAGACACAGCCAAACCATATCAGGACCCTTCTTCACTAGTCAGTCTTTACATGATGGAAACTCTCAGGACTCAGCCCTATGCCCTGTCTTTTCTCTTGAAATTTGGACCTTAGGTGATTTAATCCATTTATGTGGCTTCAGTTAACTGATTTCTGCCAATGATAGTGCTAAAATTGTAGCTCCAACTTCTCTTCTCAGTTCCAGGGCCACATCTCTGTCTAAATGACATTCCCTCTTGGATGTATTGCAGATATCTCAAAATGAACATGTTCAAAATGGAACTCTTACTCTTCTTGCTCCTCTATTATATCTCCAGTTCATCAAATGGCCCCACCATTTAACTGATGGCCGATGTCAGAAACCTAGTGACATTCTTGACAAGTCCTTTTCTCTCACTACTCACATCGTACTGAGTCATTGGTGTAGAGTCCACATCCTATTGAGTCTATCTCCCAGATATCTTGAACCACCAGCATCTTTCCCCTGGGCTGCTGCTGTAGGCTTGTAACTGGGCTCTAAACATTTACTCTGTATAACCTCAAATATATTTTCCATTCAGCAGCTAGATTTATCCTCTTAATATGCAACCTGATCATGTCAAACCTCCCTCTAACATTCTCCTCCAGCTGCCCTTTGCTCTTTTGATAAAAGCTCAAATCCTTGATGAACTCTGATTCCTGCCTACCTCTTTAGTCTCATTTTTTGCTACTCTCCTCTTTACCTATCATGCTGTCAGTTCATGGGCTTTCTATCAGTCCCTCATCCTCATCAGGTTGCTCTCCACTCAAAGACTACCTAGACCACTTATTTCCCTGTTCCCACCCCTCTCCCAGCCTTCAAGGTTGATAAATCTTTACCCATCCTTCCAATCTTAGATTAAGTGTCCCTTCCTTCATGAATATCCTCTTGATCTCTTTCTCTCTTCCTGGTAGGCCCATATTAGTATATGTTGTAGCACTTTGTATATTTCCTTTATCACACTTTATTATAAACATTCACATAACTGTTTGCTTAATATCTTTGTTTTTGCCAAGATGCCAAATTCCAACCTCTATAAGAGCAAAGATGTATTAATTCTTTTCACTGATGTATACTTAGTGACTTACAGAGGGTCTGAAACAGAGTAGGTGCTTCTTATGTATTAATCGAATGAATGAATGAATATTCTTGGGGTGCCTATATAGCTATAATGTCTAATACAGTAGCCACTAGCTATGAATGGCCATTGATCACTTGAAAAGTGACTAGTCCAAACTGAGATGTGCTATAAGTATAAAATATATGCTAAAGTTCAAAGACTTAGAAAAAAAGGTAAAATATCTCATTAATAAATTTTTCTATTTACTACATGTTGAAATTATAGTAAGTTGGATATATTGGGTTAAATAAAATATAATATTAAAATTGACTTAACCTGTTTTTTTATTTTTTAATGTGGCTTCCAGAAAATTTAAATTTCTTATGTGGCTTGCATTATATTTCTATTGGATAATACTGTCAATAAGTATCACTTTGAACTGAAATTGAACATCAAAGCTTTTAAGCTCCCTTATATTAAATTAAAAACTTTTATTTAAAAATTTTTTGCATTGTTCATACTGGAATCTCATCCTTTTTCCTTCCAATATGTGTAGTTACTAGGCTCTTAGGATCATCAATCTCCTCATCCTGCACCTCCCTGCTCAGCTGCTAATTTCTTTGGGGTCAGAAGGGTGCTTGAGAAAGATCTGTAATTGGCAGTCTCCTTAACACTGACTGTGGGGAAAATTTGCCCTTGTTGCAGTGATAGTGCCTACTTGTCAAGGGATCTCTGTATGCACAAGTCTAAAAGCTATGTAATTGGTATGTAAGTGAGATATAAGACTTGGAGGTTTGTCCTTGAAACATTTCTTCCTTCCAGTGTGACTACATTCTTGTCCAACAAGCCTTGCAGGAATGATTTTGGCATGTGATAATAAACACTGTCCTCACCCACCCCATTACTTAGATTTAAAAAAAGATAGTTATTTGGGATATCTATTTCATTTTCTCGACTTTCCCCTAAAAATATGAAATCTCTATGGGACACTTCAAATTTATTCAACAGATCCTACTGTTTTTGCCTTTGCTGCAACTGTACTAGTGATCTATTTTGAACATATGTGACATATTTTTTTCTTAATGAAACAGTCCTGAGAATTGACTTAATTTAAGAACATTCCAGAGAAAAAGCCCAATTTTCCAGTTATTTGTTACCTCCATGTTGTTATCTTATATATTTGGACACTGTGGATGCTGTATACCATTCACAAAATTAAGAAATACTTTGGCTTCTGTTTTCAAGGAGTTTGTACTCAGATTCATTATACTATCAGTTTTTGACATTGCATACAATCCTGGACTGGCTTTGCCTGGCACGGGAGGCATTACATGAAAGAAATAAATCAGACTCTGAGTGTCATCATGCTTTGTGTTTGTGTCCAGCAATTTCTGATTAGGCTTATCAATAATAGCATTTTCACTCTGTATTCAAAAAAAAAGTCATCCTCGTTCTCTATTAATTGCTCTCTTTTACAAGTGCTGCTTTTTTATTCTTCAGGAGATGAAAATCCAGGAAATAATCAGGTTGTCTCCTTTCTGTGACTGTTGCAAGCATGAGGTCATCAGGAAGGACCATGGCCATTGTGACTTCTGAGTCCCAAATGATACAAAATATACTTTTTTTTACAGATCTCCTTGGACTCTACTAGTATACACATGAGAATCCATTTGAATGGTTTTTAACTTTGCGGGTACTGTTCTGGCTGGGTGGGCTGTTTCCCTGAGGAATCTTACTGTCCGTGTTTTCTGAGTGGTGCCCAGGTGAGGCATGGCCAGTGCTTTAGGTTTACTGGCTTTTCCTGTTGAGTCCCTGACTCACTACCCATCTAGGTTGTCAGAGTGGGAAGAAAGAACTGAAGGGGGATCTTGCAAGCCCACTGGTCACTGAAGGTTAAAGAAAATATATGCCACTTGGGTATTTAGATATGTTAAAATCAATGACACCTGTCAGGGTTCACTAGGCCATTGTGTTCCATATGCCTGGGTAGATAGGGAACCCTGTAGCAGCTTTTTGTGGGTCGAGGTGTTGGTGGATAAGTAGAACCTAGCTCTTGAGGGGATAAGAATGATCTCACAGAAAAGTTTCCTTCAATAAAAGTAAAATTTTCTGGCATGCTACAAACTTCTAAAATGACTACTTCGAAGACACAGTATTCTAAGTTATACACACATGCACATACACATACACATGTCTATATACATTTTAAAGCTTTGAAACTTATATCTGCTTTGAAGATCTATGCAGTGTTAAGTGAGTTTGGGGAGAATGTCTCTACTACCATCTAGATATCATTAGTGATGTAGAATCAATTCTATAAAACATATATAGGGAAATGTATGTAATGAATTATTAAAAGTATAGTTATAGAAAAATCAATACAGGTGTACTTAACAAGTGAATGAGGAGATTTTACCTGTCCTAATGTGCTCCCTGAACATTTTTATTATTGTGATAAAGAATGTATCAAGGATTTCCAGTTGCAGAACTTTTACTTGTATATATATATATATATATCTCCATGTAGCCACCCTCAGAAGAAAGTGAGAGAGCAAGTATGACAAAGAGAATAACTCGAGTAAGAAGATGAACCCACTGATTTGTGGACTAGTTGACTGGACTTTAGAGCATCTTTTCACCCATTTTGCCTTACATGTAGAAAAATATTTACTTTTAAAAATTGTGTATTTTAATTATGCTTTTCTCTTTCTGATGCTTTACTTAAAATGAATAAATCATGTCTGTTTCTGGAAGTATTTTTTCTTTTTTTTTCTTCTTGAAAAAGCAATTTTTCTAATACCCCAAACAAAGCAGGAATTATGATTTCAAGTAGGTGAAAATAGAATAAACACTGTCAAAAATATCAATCACAAAGTTGACAAAAATAAACAATGGGGAAAGGACTCCTATTCAATAAATAGTGCTGGGATAACTGGCTAGCCATTTGCAGAAGAATGAAACTAGACCCTTACCTTTCACAACATATAAAAATTAACTCAAGATGGGCTAAAAATTTAAGTGTAAGATCTCAAACTATAAATTTCTTTGAAGAAAGCATATGAAATACCATTCTGGACAGGGGTCTTGGCAGCCTCGAAAGCAATTGCAACGAAAACAAAAATTGACAAGTGGGAGACAATTAAACTAAAAAGTTTTTGCACAGCAAAAGAAACAATCAACAGAGTATACAGACAACCCATAGAATAGAAGAAAATATTTGCAAACCATGCATTTGACAAAGGCCTGATATCCAGAATCTATAAGGAACTTAAACAACTCAGCAAACAAAAACAAACAACCCTATTAAAAAATTGGCAAAGGACATGAACATACGCTTCTCTAAAGAAGACATATAAATGGCCAACAAACATATGAAGAACTGCTCTACCTCATTAATCATTACAAAAATGGAAATCAAAATCACCAGATACCGTCTCACATCAGTCAGAATGGCTATAATTAAAAAGACCAAAAAAAAAAAACAAACCCCAAAAAACAAACAAACAAACAAACAAACAAAAAACAGATGTTGGTAAGGCTGTGGGTAAAAGCAAATAATTATACATTGTTCATGGGACTGTAAAAATTAGTTTAGCCACTGTGGAAAGCAGTTTGGAAACTTCTCAAACAACTAAACTCCCAAAACCTCTTTTGATCTTATGGGTAAAAGCAAATAATTATACATTGTTCGTGGGAATGTAAAAATTAGTTTAGCCACTGTGGAAAGCAGTTTGGGAATTTCTCAAACAACTAAACTCCCGAAACCTCTTTTGATCTTAACTGCACAATGGAATGACATTGTAGTGAACATGTGATTTTTAGTTTTCTCATCACTCTCTCTTCCTCTTGAAACTTCTCTTTTTTCAGGCCAGAATCACATAGCAACTGTGATATACTTTCAAAATCCCTGCCTAGGGTTGGCCTCCTGACCTGGACTTGGCCATTTAGTCCTTCCTGGGATTTTAAAATTTTTAAATTGAGAACTGGTGAGGTGGTCTCTCTCTGGTGGTGGACATCATAGGAAGTCATAACGTGTAGAGAGAGATGAGAGAGAGAGAGAGTTAAGAGAGAGAGAGAGAGAGAGAGAGAATGAATGAATGAATGAATGAATGAATGAATGGAGGAAGTAGTCAAGCTCAAGTTGTTCTGGTTGGCTATAGCTCTGCATATTTTACTTATCTTACTGGTTGGTTGAATGATTTCTGTGAATTTCATGAGCTGGTCTAGTTAACCAGATTTGATTTTTTTTTTCTCTTGCAAACAAAAGAGCCCTGAAAGATGCACACAGGCTTTAAAGCTATTTCAGAAGACAGTAGGGATTTGACAATATAATACATTTTTCAAATTGTCTATATATGTTAGTGTAAAGGCTTGGTAATTTAACTTTCTTTGGGAATAATTTCTGGTACTCATGCACTTTACTTTAGCATAATGTGTTATAGCATATACTATCTTGTGCATGTTTTGGTATGGCATTTAGTATACAGTGCTCACTAGTATAGGTAACTATATATATATATGGAAAATGTCTTTCCGTATCTTCACCCCAATTTTATGACTGGCCTTAATAATTTAAATGGGTCCAGACTGGTTTTATCCTTTCTATCAAAATGAGAAAGTTTTACTTTTCTGAAGCTTTCTGTTACAGTTTGATGCAGGCAGGATGAAGAACATTAGCATTCCTGTAGCTGAGTGTAGTGGAGAATAATGCATAAGTAAAGCCTCAGAGAAGAGAATCCCAGAAGAGGGCGTACTTCTGGATCCAAAAACCTCATACTCACCATCTTGGTGACCTGGCAGATAAGACTGATTTCCCTGTCCTGATGGGTATTTCCTAGTTTAGATGAATAAAGACCTACAGTAGGTAATAGAGAATCAATATCTGGTTTGTTTCTTTTTATTTCCTCTGAAAGAAAATGGATCTGATCCCAAATTTTAAAAGCTGTTCTTATTTCAAGTGAAGCAACCATGATCAGTTTGACTGAAATCAAGGTGAGTAATACATAATTTATAACATCTGAAACAATTTTTTTAATGCAACTTCCTGGAGGTGGAAGATAGTTACTCTTTAGAAATAGCACATATTTTATTAGCATTCAGGCCTTTACCAGAAAATGAATATAGACATAATAGTTCTGTCATATATCACCAACACATTAAAACAGTGTCAAAGACTTAAAAATATCCTTTATGCTACTAAATTGTTAATGTTTAGTGTTTATTTCCATACTGGTCTTTTATTTACACGGAGAGTTTATTTGATGAAAATTATTTTTATAAGTATAAGTTGTAACACATTCAGACAAAATTTAACCTGGCTAAGAGTGTTCATTAAGGGTTCTCCTTACCTGGGATTGCCTGTCCTTGAGAAATAATAGTTAGGCAGGGCTCATCCGCTGTAAAACTCTATGGATCATGATCTCTGCAAGGGTTCTTTGAATCAGATAATAAAATCTTTGTAGAGATTGACTGAACTAATGTGATCTTTAAACATTTTACCATTTTACTACTTATATTTATAAATGACACAGTATAAGGGTATGTGGTGTTTTTGAAACAAATTTCCAGTTCTTCTTTCATAAAGTGACAATGAAAATCCATAGCAATATAGTTACAAGTATAGTAACAATATAGTAACTAATAATATAGTTACAATATAGTAATGAGACAATTTCTATTACATTGTTCAGATCCTTTTCACTGTGTCCTCTTTGTGTCCTGGGCCATCTGTCCTGCTGTTCACCTCTGGCTGCAGGTCCTTATTGCTATAGTTCCATAATTTTCTTTTTGTACTGGACTGTGCTTAAACACAAATGAATCACTTATTAATTAATTGATTCCTGCAGAATATTTTTACCTCTCACATATAGGCTATCGAATGCACTATTTTACTTGTTAATGAAAATGGCTCACTGAGGTTCAGCATGTGGTGTCTAATTCTCTCCAGGGTCTTTGTTCCTTTTGTGGAAAATAAGAGTTTTCTATGCTGAGGGACTGAGAGGGACAATTATACATCTCATTGGTTAGAAGAATCACTTGTTTCCTTGAGTCTGGTCTGGAAATAGATTTGTCCCACTTTGCACAGCACTCAGATTATTTTTTAAAAGTAAATCCCCAGAAAGACTTCTCCAAACAGCCACACCTTGAAATTATTGTAATGACTTCAAATTCCATATTAGGTGGGCTTTAAAAATTATTGTTATTTTGTTTGCTTCTTGTGGAAAAAAGCAGGATCCTGCATATTTAAAATTTAGAGTGTGATGGCATTTGTTTTCTGCTGGTGTTTTCACCTATACAAGGTTAAACATTTTAAAAACACATTATGAGTCAGTTATACTTTTTGGTGGAGTTTTGCTTTATTTAGCCATACTTTTTATTTATTTATTTTATTTTTGGTGGGGGCTCCTCGGCAAGTCCAGAAGCCTTGACTGAAGCGAGGCCGTGATGGAGACAGTCAAGGCTTCCTAGCACGTACCAGAAATGGCAGTGACTGCAGTGCGGGTTTAGCTATTTCAGGTGGTGACTGCAGGCATCTGCAGCACTCTGCTTCATAATGTGTGCACACCGTGATGTGCAATAAATGATTCTTTCTGACACCAGCTGCATGTGGTGATGCCCTTAGGGCGCTGGAAAGGGATGTGAAGGTAAGGTTGAGTGGCTTTCTATGTCTTTTTGAATTTGTTTAAGCAATTGAGGTATCCTGACTGAGATGTCAACTGAAGAATACGATAGACTGAGGAAAATTCAGAGGAGTTTGATGGATCTCAATTTACCTGGTGATAGGTGATTACTTTGGATAGGGTCCTTGTATTAGAACAGATGACCAAGGACTTAATGGATAGGTTGGTGGAGAGCTCAATGGAGAGTCTGTGAACTTGGAGAGTGTCCCAATGTGTACTAAGTCAGGATTCTGTCAGCTGAGAAATGAATTTCATAAATATTCATTGTTTGGAAAGAAGATGGAACCAATGGGAAGGATAGAAAGTAATGAAGAAGGGAGGCTGAGGCAGGAGAATGGTGTGAACCCGGGAGGCGGAGCTTGCAGTGAGCTGAGATCCAGCCACTGCACTCCAACCTGGGCGACAGAGCGAGACTCCGTCTCAAAAAAAAAAAAAAAAAAAAAAAAAAAAAAGAAAGTAATGAAGAAATACTGAGGTGTAACAGAGGACAATACCATGGTTTATTACTATGTGTTCTATGGAGTTGTTTCTGAAAAGTATAAAGATTAGATGAGCCCTTTGGACTGAACTTATATGGAAGTTGTGTCTTATACACTTGCCTGTTTTTGTCTTGTTGTTTTGGTCTGAAGTCATCTTGTGACCTGGACTTTGTTATATGAAACTCAATATTAATTAATATTAATTAGTATGTTATATATGGGAATTAAGCTTTACTAATACTTAATATGCAGATTGGTACTAGCATTTAGCTTAGTACACATGTCACATGTCAAAAAATAAATGAGATGAATGATGTAGGGGCTCAACATGTTGCAATATTTTGCAGTACATATGCACCTCATTGGGTGGATCTATAGATTGTAATCTCAATTTAAACGACAACTCTCACACAATTAACAAGTGGTTTAAAAAGATTCTGGCCAAAGATTTTTGGCTTTGGGAGAAACTAATAATGCAGAAGAACTACAGGGAATGGAATTAGGATGGTCCTAGTCCTATTTTTTTTTCTTATTGAGATGGAGTTTCACTCTTGTTGCCCAGGCTGGAGTGCGATGGCACAATCTTGGCTCACTGCAACCTCCATCTCCAGGGTTCAAGCAATTCTCCTGCCTGAGCCTCCTGAGTAGCTGGGATTACAGGTACCTGCCTCCATGACCGGCTAATTTTTGTATTTTTAGTAGAGACGCGGTTTCACCATCTTGGCCAGGCTGGTCTTGAACTCCTGACCTCAGGTGATTCGCCTGCCTTGGCCTCCTAAAGTGCTGGAATTATAGGCATGAGCCACCACACATGGCCCCTAGTCCTAATTTCCTTCCCTTCCCTTCCCTTTCTCTTTCCTTTTTAACTTTTATTTTAGGGGTTCCTTTTTCTCCACAATCTCACCAACATTTGTTATTTTTGAATTTTTAGTAATAGTTATTCTGTCTGATGTGAGATGGTATCTCATTGTGGTTTCGATTTGCATTTCTCTAATGACGAGTAATGTTGGGCATTTTTTCCGTATGCCTGTTGGACAAGTGTATGTATCCTTTTGAAGTGACTGTTCATGTTCTTTGCCCTCTTTTACGTGGGGTTGTTTCTTGCTTGTTAATTTGTTTAAGCTTCTTACAGATTCTGGGTATTAGACCTTTGTCAAATGCATAGTTTGCAAAAATATTTTCTCCCATTTTGTAGGCTGTCTGTTTAGTCTGTTGATAGCTTCTTTTTCAAGGCAGAAGCTCTTTAGTTTAATTAGGTCCCACTTGTCAATTTTTGTTTTTGTTGCGATTGCTTTTGGCATCTTTGTCATGAAATTTTTGCCAGTGCCTATATTCAGAATGGTATTTTCAGGTTATTTTTCAGGGTTTTTTATAGTTTTAGATTTTATGTTTAAGTCTTTAATCCATCTCCAGTTGATTTTTTATATGGTGTAAGAAAGGCCCCCACCTTCGATCTTCATTTGGATAGCCAGTTATCCTAGTACCATTTATTGAATAGGGATCCTTTTCCCTATCGCTTGTTTTTGTCAACTTTGTTGAAGATCAGTTGGTTGTAGATGTGTGGCTTTATTTCTGGGCTCTCTATTCTGTTCCATTGATCTGTATTTTTGTACCAGTACCATGCTATTTTGGTTACTATAGCCTTATAGTATATTTTGAAGTCAGGTAATGTGATGCCTCCTGGTTCGTTCTTTTTGCTTAGGATTGCCTTGGCTATTTGGGCTATTTTTTGGATTCCATATGAATTTAAATATAGTTTTTTTTCTAATTCGGTGAAGAGTGTCAGTGGTAGTTTGATAGGAATAGCATTGAATCTGTTAATTGCTTTGGACATTATGGCCATTAAAAAGTGCTGATTATTCCTAAGAATGAGCATTGAATGTTTTCCCATTTGTTTGTATCATCTATGATTTCTTTAAACAGTATTTTGTAATTATTGTTGTAGAGATCTTTTACCTCCCTGATTAATTGTATTTCTAGGTATTTTATTCCTTTTTGTGGTTATTGTGAATGGGATTGTGTGCTTGATTTAGCTCTCAGGTTGGATGTTGTTGGTGTATAGGAATGCTACTGATTTTTGTACATTGATTTTATATCCTGAAACTTTACTGAAGTGGTTTATCAAATAAAGGAACGTTTGTGCAGAAACTACGGAGTTTTCTTTTTTTTTTCTTTTTCTTTTTTTAAATTTATTTATTATTATTATACTTTAAGTTGTAGGGTACATGTGCATAACATGCAGGTTTGTTACATATGTATACTTGTGCCATGTTGGTGTGCTGCACCCATCAACTCGTCATTTACATCAGGTATAACTCCCAGTGCAATCCCTCCCCCCTCCCCCCTCCCCATGATAGGCCCCGGTGTGTGATGTTCCCCTTCCTGAGTCCAAGTGATCTCATTGTTCAGTTCCCACCTATGAGTGAGAACATGCGGTGTTTGGTTTTCTGTTCTTGTGATAGTTTGCTAAGAATGATGGTTTCCAGCTACATCCATGTCCCTACAAAGGACACAAACTCATCCTTTTTTATGGCTGCATAGTATTCCATGGTGTATATGTGCCACATTTTCTTAATCCAATCTGTCACTGATGGACATTTGGGTTGATTCCAAGTCTTTGCTATTGTGAATAGTGCTGCAATAAACATACGTGTGCATGTGTCTTTATAGCAGCATAATTTATAATCCTTTGGGTATATACCCAGTAATGGGATGGCTGGGTCATATGGTATTTCTGGTTCTAGATCCTTGAGGAATTGCCACACTGTCTTCCATAATGGTTGAACTAGTTTACAATCCCACCAAGAGTGTAAAAGTGTTCCTATTTCTCCACATCCTCTCCAGCATCTGTTGTTTCCAGACTTTTTAATGATCGCCATTCTAACTGGTGTGAGATGGTATCTCATTGTGGTTTTGATTTGCATTTCTCTGATGGCCAGTGATGATGAGCATTTTTTCATGTGTCTGTTGGCTGTATGAATGTCTTCTTTTGAGAAATGTCTGTTCATATCCTTTGCCCACTTTTTGATGGGGTTGTTTGTTTTTTTCTTGTAAATTTGTTTGAGTTCTTTGTAGGTTCTGGATATTAGCCCTTTGTCAGATGAGTAGATTGCAAAAATTTTGTCCCATTCTGTAGGTTGCCTGTTCACTCTGATGGTAGTTTCTTTTGCTGTGCAGAAGCTCTTTAGTTTAATGAGATCCCATTTGTCAATTTTGGCTTTTGCTGCCGTTGCTTTTGGTGTTTTAGACATGAAGTGTTTGCCCATGCCTATGTCCTGAATGGTACTACCTAGGTTTTCCTCTAGGATTTTTATGGTATTAGGTCTAACATTTAAGTCTCTAATCCATCTTGAATTAATTTTCGTATAAGGAGTAAGGAAAGGATCCAGTTTCAGCTTTCTACTTATGGCTAGCCAATTTTCCCAGCACCATTTATTAAATAGGGAATCCTTTCCCCATTTCTTGTTTCTCTCAGGTTTGTCAAAGATCAGATGGCTGTAGATGTGTGGTATTATTCCTGAGGACTCTGTTCTGTTCCATTGGTCTATATCTCTGTTTTGGTACCAGTACCATGCTGTTTTGGTTACTGTAGCCTTGTAGTATAGTTTGAAGTCAGGTAGCGTGATGCCTCCAGCTTTGTTCTTTTGACTTAGGATTGTCTTGGAGATGCGGGCTCTTTTTTGGTTCCATATGAACTTGAAAGCAGTTTTTTCCAATTCTGTGAAGGAACTCATTGGTAGCTTGATGGGGATGGCATTGAATCTATAAATTACCTTGGGCAGTATGGCCATTTTCACGATATTGATTCTTCCTATCCATGAGCATGGTATGTTCTTCCATTTGTTTGTGTCCTCTTTTATTTCACTGAGCAGTGGTTTGTAGTTCTCCTTGAAGAGGTCCTTTACATCCCTTGTAAGTTGGATTCCTAGGTATTTTATTCTCTTTGAAGCAATTGTGAATGGAAGTTCATGCCTGATTTGGCTCTCTGTTTGTCTGTTACTGGTGTATAAGAATGCTTGTGATTTTTGCACATTAATTTTGTATCCTGAGACTTTGCTGAAGTTGCTTATCAGCTTAAGGAGATTTTGGGCTGAGACGATGGGGTTTTCTAAATATACAATCATGTCATCTGCAAACAGGGACAATTTGACTTCTTCTTTTCCTAACTGAATACCCTTGATTTCTTTCTCTTGCCTAATTGCCCTAGCCAGAACTTCCAACACTATGTTGAATAGGAGTGGTGAGAGAGGGCATCCCTGTCTTGTGCCAGTTTTCAAAGGGAATTTTTCCAGTTTTTGCCCATTCAGTATGATATTGGCTGTGGGTTTGTCATAAATAGCTCTTATTATTTTGAGGTACGTTCCATCAATACCGAATTTATTGAGCGTTTTTAGCATGAAGGGCTGTTGAATTTTGTCAAAAGCCTTTTCTGCATCTATTGAGATAATCATGTGGTTCTTGTCTTTGCTTCTGTTTATATGCTGGATGATGTTTATTGATTTGCGAATGTTGAACCAGCCTTGCATCCCAGGGAAGAAGCCCACTTGATCATGGTCGATAAGCTTTTTGATGTGCTGCTGAATCCGGTTTGCCAGTATTTTATTGAGGATTTTTGCATCGATGTTCATCAGGGATATTGGTCTAAAATTCTCTTTTTTTGTTGTGTCTCTGCCAGGCTTTGGTATCAGGATGATGTTGGCCTCATAAAATGAGTTAGGGAGGATTCCCTCTTTTTCTATTGATTGGAATAGTTTCAGAAGGAATGGTACCAACTCCTCCTTGTACCTCTGGTAGAATTCAGCTGTGAATCCATCTGGTCCTGGACTTTTTTTGGTTGGTAGGCTATTAATTATTGCCTCAATTTCAGAGCCTGCTATTGGTCTATTCAGGGATTCAACTTCTTCCTGGTTTAGTCTTGGAAGAGTGTAAGTGTCCAGGAAATTATCCATTTCTTCTAGATTTTCCAGTTTATTTGCATAGAGGTGTTTATAGTATTCTCTGATGGTAGTTTGTATTTCTGTGGGGTCGGTGGTGATATCCCCTTGATCATTTTTAATTGCGTCGATTTGATTCTTCTCTCTTTTCTTCTTTATTAGTCTTGCTAGTGGTCTGTCAATTTTTTTGATCTTTTCAAAAAACCAACTCCTGGATTCATTGATTTTTTGGAGGGTTTTTTATGTCACTATCTCCTTTAGTTCTGCTCTGATCTTAGTTATTTCTTGCCTTCTGCTAGCTTTCGAATGTGTTTGCTCTTGCTTCTCTAGTTCTTTTAATTGCGATGTTAGAGTGTCAATTTTAGATCTTTCCTGCTTTCTCTTGTGGGCATTTAGTGCTATAAATTTCCCTCTACATACTGCTTTAAATGTGTCCCAGAGATTCTGGTATGTTGTATCTTTGTTCTCATTGGTTTCAAAGAACATCTTTATTTCTGCCTTCATTTCGTTATGTACCCAGTAGTCATTCAGGAGCAGGTTGTTCAGTTTCCATGTAGTTGAGCGGTTTTGATTGAGTTTCTTAGTCCTGAGTTCTAGTTTGATTGCACTGTGGTCTGAGAGACAGTTTGTTATAATTTCTGTTCTTTTACATTTGCTGAGGAGTGCTTTACTTCCAATTACGTGGTCAATTTTGGAGTAAGTACGATGTGGTGCTGAGAAGAATGTATATTCTGTTGATTTGGGGTGGAGAGTTCTATAGATGTCTATTAGGTCTGCTTGCTGCAGAGATGAGTTCAATTCCTGGATATCCTTGTTAACTTTCTGTCTCGTTGATCTGTCTAATGTTGACAGTGGAGTGTTGAAGTCTCCCATTATTATTGTATGGGAGTCTAAGTCTCTTTGTAAGTCTCTAAGGACTTGCTTTATGAATCTGGGTGCTCCTGTATTGGATGCATATATATTTAGGATAGTTAGCTCTTCCTGTTGAATTGATCCCTTTTCCATTATGTAATGGTCTTCTTTGTCTCTTTTGATCTTTGATGGTTTAAAGTCTGTTTTATCAGAGACTAGTATTGCAACCCCCGCTTTTTTTTGTTCTCCATTTGCTTGGTAAATCTTCCTCCATCCCTTTATTTTGAGCCTATGTATGTCTCTGCGTGTGAGATGGGTCTCCTGAATACAGCAGACTGATGGGTCTTGACTCTTTATCCAGTTTGCCAGTCTGTGTCTTTTAATTGGAGCATTTAGTCCATTTACATTTAAGGTTAAGATTGTTATGTGTGAACTTGATCCTGCCATTATGATATTAACTGGTTATTTTGCTCGTTAGTTGATGCAGTTGCTTCCTAGCCTCGATGGTCTTTACATTTTGGCATGTTTTTGCAATGGCTGGTACCGGTTGTTCCTTTCCATGTTTAGTGCTTCCTTCAGGGTCTCTTGTAAGGCAGGCCTAGTGGTGACAAAATCTCTAAGCATTTGCTTATCTGTAAAGGATTTTATTTCTCCTTCACTTATGAAACTTAGTTTGGCTGGATATGAGATTCTGGGTTTAAAATTCTTTTGTTTCAGAATGTTGAATATTGGCCCCCACTCTCTTCTGGCTTGTAGAGTTTCTGCTGAGAGATCTGCTGTTAGTCTGATGGGCTTCCCTTTGTGGGTAACCCGACCTTTCTCTCTGGCTGCCCTTAAGATTTTTTCCTTCATTTCAACTTTGGTGAATCTGGCAATTATGTGTCTTGGAGTTGCTCTTCTCGAGGAGTATCTTTGTGGTGTTCTCTGTATTTCCTGGATTTGAATGTTGGCCTGCCCTACTAGGTTGGGGAAGTTCTCCTGGATGATATCCTGAAGAGTGTTTTCCAACTTGGTTCCATTTTCCCCCTCACTTTCAGGCACCCCAATCAGACGTAGATTTGGTCTTTTTACATAATCCCATACTTCTTGCAGGCTTTGTTCATTTCTTTTTCTTCTTTTTTCTTTTGGTTTCTCTTCTTGCTTCATTTCATTCATTTGATCCTCAATCGCTGATACTCTTTCTTCCAGTTGATCGAGTCGGTTACTGAAGCTTGTTCATTTGTCACGTATTTCTCGTGTCATGGTTTTCATCTCTTTCATTTCGTTTATGACCTTCTCTGCATTAATTACTCTAGCCATCAATTCTTCCACTTTTTTTTTCAAGATTTTTAGTTTCTTTGTGCTGGGTACGTAATTCCTCCTTTAGCTCTGAGAAATTTGATGGACTGAAGCCTTCTTTTCTCATCTCATCAAAATCATTCTCCGTCCAGCTTTGATCCGTTGCTGGCGATGAGCTGCGCTCCTTTGCCGGGGGAGATGCGCTCTTATTTTTTGAATTTCCAGCTTTTCTGCCCTGCTTTTTCCCCATCTTTGTGGTTTTATCTGCCTCTGGTCTTTGATGATGGTGATGTACTGATGGGGTTTTGGTGTAGGTGTCCTTCCTGTTTGATAGTTTTCCTTCTAACAGTCAGGACCCTCAGCTGTAGGTCTGTTGGAGATTGCTTGAGGTCCACTCCAGACCCTGTTTGCCTGGGTATCAGCAGCAGAGGCTGCAGAAGATAGAATATTTCTGAACAGCGAGTGTACCTGTCTGATTCTTGCTTTGGAAGCTTCCTCTCAGGGGTGTACTCCACCCTGTGAGGTGTGGGGTGTCAGACTGCACCTAGTGGGGGATGTCTCCCAGTTAGGCTACTCAGGGGTCAGGGACCCACTTGAGCAGGGAGTCTGTCCCTTCCCAGATCTCAACCTCCGTGTTGGGAGATCCACTGCTCTCTTCAAAGCTATCAGACAGAGTCGTTTGCGTCTGCAGAGGTTTCTGCTGTGTTTGTTATTGTTTACTGTGCCCTGTCCCCAGAGGTGGAGTCTACAGAGACAGGCAGGTTTCCTTGAGCTGCTGTGAGCTCCACCCAGTTTGAGCTTCCCAGCAGCTTTGTTTACCTACTTAAGCCTCAGCAATGGCGGGCGCCCCTCCCCCAGCCTCGCTGCTGCCTTGCCGGTAGATCACAGACTGCTGTGCTAGCAATGAGGGAGGCTCCGTGGGCGTGGGACCCTCCCGGCCAGGTGTGGGATATGATCTCCTGGTGTGCCTGTTTGCTTAAAGCGCAGTATTGGGGTGGGAGTTACCCGATTTTCCAGGTGTTGTGTGTCTCAGTTCCCCTGGCTAGGAAAAGGGATTCCCTTCCCCCTTGCACTTCCCAGGTGAGGCAATGCCTCGCCCTGCTTCAGCTCTCGCTGGTCGGGCTGCAGCAGCTGAGCAGCACCGATCGTCCGGCACTCCCCATGAGATGAACCCAGTACCTCAGTTGAAAATGCAGAAATCACCGGTCTTTTGTGTCGCTCGCGCTGCAAGTTGGAGACTGGAGCTGTTTCTATTCGGCCATCTTGCTCCGCCCCCCCAACTATGGAGTTTTCTAACTGAAGAATCATATCATCTATCAATACAGATGTTTTGACATCCTTTTTTCCTAATTGGATGCCTTTTATTTCTTTCCCTTGCCTGACTGCTCTGGCTAGGACTCCTATGTTGAATAGGAATGGTGAGAGAGGGCCTCCCTGTTTTGTTCCCGGTTTTGAAGGGGAATCCTTCCAGCTTTTGCCCATTTGGTATTGTGTTCACTGTGAAATGTTCATAGATGGCTGTTATTCTTCTGAAGCATGTTCATTCAATGCTGATTTTGTTGAGGGTTTTTTTTTTAAACCATGAAGCAATATTGAATTTTATCAAAATCCTTCTGCATTTCTTGAGATAATCATGTGGTTTTTGTTTTTAGTTCTGTTTATGTGGTAAATGACATTTATTGACTTGGATATGTTGAACCAACCTTGAATCAGTAAAGCCTACTTAATTATGGTGGATTTGCTTTTTGATGTGCTCCTGGATTCAGTATGCTACTATTTTCTTGAGGATTTTGCATCAGTGTTCATTAAGGATATTGGCCTTTTTGTGCGTGTGTCTCTCTGTCAGGTTGGTATCAGGATGATGCTGGCCTCATAGAATGAGTTAGGGAGGAGTCCCCTTTCCTCAATTTTTTGGAATAGTTCCAGTAGGAATGCCACCAGCTCTTCTTTGTACATCTGGTAGTATTTGGCTATAAATCTGTCTGGTCCTGGGCTTTTTCTGGTTAGTAGGCTTTTTAATTACCGATATAATTTGGGACCTCACTTTTGGTCTGTTCAAGGTTTGAACTTCTTCCTGGTTCAGTCTTTGGAGGTCGTATGTTGCCAGGAATTTGTCCATTTCTTCTAGGTTTTCTAACTTGTGTCCATAGAGGTATCTTAGTAGTATCTGAGGGTGTTTTGTATTTCTGTGGCATTGGTAATAATGTCTCTTCCTGGTCATTTTTGATTGTATTTGGATCATCTCTCTTTTTTAATTAATTTAAGCAGTGGTCTATCTTATTAATTATTTCAAAACATCAACTTATGGATTTGTTACTTCTTTATGATTTTTGGTATTTGAATTTTCTTCAGTTCAGCTCTGGTTTTGGTTATTTGTCTTCTGCTAGCTTTGGGGTTGGTTTGCTCCTGTTTCTTTAGTTGTTAGGTCAGGTGATTACTTTTAGATCTTTATAACTTTTTTTTTTTGATATAGGGTCTCACTCTGTCACCCAGGTTGGAGTGCAGTGGTGCAATCTTGGCTCACTGCAACCTCCACCTCCCAGGCTCAAGAGATCCTCTCACTTCAGCTTCACGAATAACTGGGACCACAGGCACACTCCACCATGCCTGGCTAATTTTTTGTATTTTTGGTAGATATGGGGTTTTGCCGTGTTACCTAGGCTGGTCTCAAATTCCTGAGCTCAGGAGATCTACCTGCCTCAGTCTCCCACAGTGCTAGGATTGCAGGTGTGAGCCACCATACCTGGCCAGATCTTTATAAATTTTTGACGTTGGTGTTTAGTGCTATAAACTTCCCTCATAACTCTGCTTTAGTTGTGTCCCAAAGATTCTGGTGTTTCCTGTGTTTGCTCTCATTATTTTAAAATAATTTCTTGTTTTGTGTTTTAATTTTGTTATTTACCCAGAAGTCATTTGGAAGCAGGTTGTTTAATTTCCATGTAACTGTATGGTTTTGAGTGATTTTCTTAGCTTTGATTTCTATTTTATTGCCCTGTGGTCTAGGAGTGTGCTTGGCATGATTTCTTTTTTTTTTTTTTTTAATTTTCTGATGATTGTTTATGTCCAACTGTGTGGTTAATTTTAGAGTATGTGCCATGTGAAAATGACAAGAATAGAGTATGTGCCATGTCCAAATGAGAAGAAAGTATATTCTGTTGCTTTTGAGTAAACAGTTCTGTAGATGTCTATTAGGTCCTCTGGTCAAGAGTCAAGTTCATGTCCCAAATATCTTTGTTAGTTTTATGCCCCGATGATCTAATACTGTCAGTGTAGTGTTGTATTCTCCCACTATTATTGTGTGGTTGTCCAAGCCTCTTCATAGGTCTCTAAGAACTTGCTTTATTAACCCAGGAGCTCCTGTGTTGGCTCCATATATATTTAGCATAGTTAGATCTTCTTACTGAATTGAACCTTTACCATTATATAATGTCCTTCTTTGTCTTTCTCGATCTTTGTTGGTTTAAAGTGTGTTTTGTCTAAAAATAGAATAGCAACCCCTGCTTTCTGTTTTCCATTTGCTTAGTAGATTTTTCTCCACCCCTTTACTTTGAGCCTATGGGTGTCATTGCATGTGAGATGGATCTCTTGAAGACATGATACTGTTGGGTCTTACTTCCTTATCCAACTTGCCACTCTCTGCCTTTTAATTGGGGCATTTAGTCCATTTCCTTTCAAGGTAAGTATTGATATATGCAGATTTGAGGCTCTTACTGTTTGTCAGCAGGTTGCTATGCAGACTTGTTTGTGTTGTTGCTTTGGAGCATCACTGGTCTTCTTTGCACTTAAGTGTGTTTTTGTGCTGGCCAGCAATGGGCTCTCCTTTTTGTGTTTAGCACTTCCTTAAAAAATTCATTTAAGGCACATTTGGTGGTAATTAATTCCCTTAACATTTGCTTGTCTGAAAAGGACCTTATTTCTCCTTTGTTGAGGAGGCTTAGTTTGGCTGGATATGAAATTCTTGGTTGCGAATTCTTTACTTTAGGAACGCTGAATATAGGCCCCCAATCTCTTGTGGCTTGTAGATTTCTGCTGAAAAGTCTGCTATTAGCTTGATGGAGTTCCCTTTGTAGGTGACCTGCCTCTTCTCTCTAGTTGCCTTTAACATTTTTTTCTTTCATTTTGTCCTTGGAGAATCTGATGACTATGTGACTTGGGGATGGTCTTGTGTTGTATTTCACGGGGGGTCCTCTGTGTTTCCTGGATTTGCATGCTGGCCTCGCTAGCAGAGTTGGGAAAACTTTTATGGATGATATCCTGAAATATGTTTTCCAAGCTGCTTGCTTTCTCTTTCTCTCTCTCAGGGATGCCAGGAAGTCAAAGATTTGGTCTCTTTATATAATCCCATATTTCTTAGAGGTTTTGCCCATTCATTGTTTTTTGTTCATTTTTGTCTCACAGGTATTTTGGAGAGAGTCTTCGAGCTCTGATTCTTTCCTCAGCTTGGTCAATTCTGAGGTTAATTCTTGTGATTGTATTCTGAAATTTTTGAAGTGAGATTTTGAGCTCTATCAGATATGTTTTGTTCTTTCTTTAAATGGCCATTTTCATCTTTCATCTTCTGGATCATCTGTATCATTTTATCATATTTCTTAGAATCCTTGGATTGGGTTTTGACTTTCTCCTGAATCTCAGTGAACTTCATTCTTACCTATGTTCTGAATTCTATTTCTGTCATTTCAGCCATTTCATCCTGGCTAAGAACTATTCCTGGGGAACTAATGTGGTCATTTGGAGGTAAGAAGGCACTCTGGCTTTTTGAGTTGCCAGAATTGTTGCACTGGTTCTTTCTCATCTTTGTTGGCTGATGTTCTTTCCATCTTTGAAGTTACTGTCCTTTGGATTTTTAAAAAATTTCATCCTCGTTCATGTCCTTGGGGGTGTGATTGTAGTTTTGTTTCTGGAAGATTTTAGTGGGTCAAGGCTCAGCTAAGAACTCCTGGCTGCAGTCTGTATCTCTGGAGGGCTGGTATCAGGTTCCCAGCTTTTATTCTCTGGCCCCTAGAAGTTAGGAACCTTCTGCACCGGAGTTGTTGAGGTGTTTCTGGACCTCTGGTAACAACATTCTGATGTGTGGTGTCAGCCAGGGTGCTTCATTGTGTGGCGGCAACAGGACCCATGATGGTTTGTATGTTCCAGCAGCAGCGGCAGCATGGTGAGGTGCACACTCATCAGCTGTGGTTGGGCACTGGCAGGCACAGTTGTGCCAGCCTCCATAAATACGTTTGCATTGGTGGCAGTGGCAGTGTGGCACTTGTGGTAGGGGGTGAGGCTGCTGTCTTCTAGGCATGCATTCATGCTGGCAGTGGTGTCGGTCCTGCCACGGGGTGCTAGTAGGTGTAGGGCTGGCAGCTTCCATGCGTGTGATTGTGCTGGCGGCAATGGCTGCCCAGGCAGTGGGCAGGGCCACTGTCTCCTTGTGTGTGTTTGCATTGACAATGATGGTGGGTTGTGGTGATGTGGGATGCACTCCCACTGGCAGCTGTGGCATAATGGGGTACATGTTCATTTGTGTGCCAGTGGGGAATGGGAGGTGTGTTCCATCCACGTGCATGCATGCTTGCAAAACAATGTGGGGAGTGGCCATGGGCAAATGCATGCTGGCAAAGTGGCATGGAGGGGCTATGGTGAGGGGAAGGTGTAGATGGGTTGGTGTGCATTGGAAGGGGCTGCTTTGCTGGAGCTCTCCAACAGTCAGGTGCAGTCTGCCAGTGCAGGAGCTATGATGCAAGTCCCCAGGAGGCATCCCAGCTGGGCATCCCAGGCTTTACTGCAAACAGGTACCACCGGGTTGGCCCCCCCAAGAGAGGCCGGCAGATGTGGTTGCTCAGGTCGTACCAGCCCCATCTCATGGGCAAGATTGCCCTGTTCTTTTCAGGTCTGACAGTTCCCCTAAGGCTGAAATCTCCTAAAAGAGTAAGGCAAGCCTTGGGATGGGTGTCGCTGGCTGTACTCCATTACAGGTGCTCCTGTACCAAACTCTCTAGGCTCTGCATCACTGGAGTTCTGTCCCTACTACCTCTCTATCCAGTTCTCCTTGCAAGCTCAAGTGTCCTTGGGGGTCTTGGGATTTCCTGCTGCAGGATTCCAGAGGTCTGTGGCAAGAGTAAGTCACTCCTGGCATGCTCAACTCATCCCTTTCCCAGGAGTCGTTGGGGGCCAGGAATGAGTCCTGGTGCATGGTAATCCTCTGCAGGGTTCCCAGCTTCCTCCCCCTTCAGCCCAGCATCTGTGTCCTTCCTTAGTCTGCTCTCAATATCTTCCCTCTGAAGATCTGCTGAGAGTGTATCAGTCTTCCAGATGTCCCCATCCCTTGGTGGCAGATGTTCCTTCTAGCTGCATCTAGTTGGCCATCTTGCCTCCCCCACAAAAAAGGCAGGGCCTAATTTAAAAATTCTTTATCAATCACATCACAAAGCAATCACAAAACAATTGCCATCAAGAAGACTTTAAAAAATACATGACTAATCTACAATTGTTAATGATTAATATCATCAAAATATATATTGTGCCATATAATAGTAGCTAAGGACAATAGTACAAGGATATATTTATAAACAAATAAATATACAGGTATTGGGGTGAGTAATCAAATGTTTTTTACTGAGGAGGCATGTGATTAAAATGTTTGGAGATTACTGTTTCAGATTATTTCTGTTTCATTAACACTACAGATGCGCTTTTCAATCTTCAAATCTATTTAAAGTTATTAACATACTTAGATGTACAGCTCTGAGTTCTAATTTACATATATGTTATAAAGCCTTGGATTACAAAGAAGCTAGGATGATTATCACTCCTCTGAGCTTCTGGGTACTTTATTATGTAACTTCTCTACCAGCTTATCCTGTTTAGCTGTGTGTTTCTGGTCTTCCCATGAGGCTTCCTTGCCAGCAATGGGACTCTCTTTTATGTTCCCTATCATTAAGAAGGCTGTATTTTTCAGTCTAAAAAAGAAGACAAGGTATGCAGCAATGAAACATTTAAAATCAGACATGGTTTGAAAATATGGGCAGTAGGATTGCCATGGCTAAGGTGTTACGTATAATAAATGTTAGGCAAATAAAAGCTCAAAATTACTTTGTTGTTTGTTTGAGGCAAAGATTGTTTTAAGAATTAATCTATGTAGAAGGATCAGGTATCTGTGCTGCCTTTAAACACTGCATGTGCTCAAACTTTAGTGTAGTAATCACCCTGTTTTTGAGGGCTTATGTGCAGTCAGAAGATGAGTCATAATACGTAAATGAGGCAGTAATCATGTCTGCACTTTAAAAGGTACTGGATCTGAGATCAAGACAAATTTGGCATGGTTTACATCCTATGTTCTTAATTATCTGATTAGAGTTGATTACTTTTCAGTCCCACTAGGAAATGTAATTGAGTAGGCATCTGTAATTTGCTTTGTGTGTTTGTTTTGGTGCACGTGTTTTTATGTGGATGTTTGTGTGTTTTCGATTTTCCTCCCAGTACTTAGTGTGTAAGCAGGCAGTTAAAAAAGATAACTTCCATTCTACCATGAAGGCTTGGGTTAGGGATGTAAGTAGTTGCTACAACTAGGATTTCTCCTATTTCTCAACTGATTTATTGTGGCCTTTTCAATAGGTTTCTTGGCTGTTTATATTATAACCAGCCTTCCACATCCACTTTTTAAATCAAGCTTTGCTTTTAGGGTAACTTAGAGAGAATATTATTTTAAAAATATTTTATCTAGAGATTGTATTATACAGTAGAAGTATTTTTATTAAACAAATTTTGTATAACTTAATAAATTCTACAATAGAAAAATACAATAAATTATACCAGCTAGGTAATCACCCCAAGGCATATCTCTGAAAGAATTCAGACTCCATAGTTCGAAGAGCAGTGTTAATTTTAATTTAATGAGAACTTTCTGTCTTATAAACAACAGCTTGTATTTTTTATTTTATTTGTTAAGAATGATGCTATGGATTCACTAAATAGGTTTTATTTTCTTTTTTACAAATGGAAATGGACTGAATTAATAAATATCAATTGTTTTAGATTCAGAACGAGCAGGCACAGCTAGCATTTGAATAATCAAGCAAGGTTTATTTATCTAAAGGTTACAGAAAGAGGTCACAGCGACATTGTCTAATGACAGATGGAGGTATAAGTTTCCAAGTCACCTCAAAAGGTCATCAGCAGTTACACTGTTGTGGATGAGAAGTCTGAGTGACTGCTGGTTACGTCAAAGCTTCTGGAAGCTCAGTGCTTCCCTGGATGCCCAGTCTTAAATAATGAGGCTGGAACAGTTCTGCATTTGTAGCTCAGATATGAGCTGAGGACACTCATCAGAGCCAGGTGTATCATGTCCATCTTGGTGTTAAAAAATATACAAAAGGTCTCCCATGTGTGATGCAGTAAAACATCCCTAGGCTTGAACACAACTGGATCCTTCTGCTTTCCTGAACTGAAAGCTGCAGGACAAGATATTGGTCAGTTATCCAAGCAACTCTAAGATGCAGGCCAATGGATCTTAAGATGAGGAGCAGGATTATCTTGCACATGTCTATAATAAGAAATTCAGAAAACACAGAAAAAAGCCAAGAAGAAAACATAAACTACCAAATTACTTGTCAAGAGATACTCAGCATTTATAGTTTGGGGGATTTTTTTTAGCATTTCCAAAACAAAATCATACTAAGATACTATTTATTGATTTGTTCTTAACAAAATACTATAGATACCTTTTTATATTAGCAAATATTGACCTATAATTATATAATTATTTAGTGGCTACGTAATATTCTATGTTATGGTTTTATGATTACTTATTTAGCCAGTCAACTATTGGCCAGAATTTATGTTGTTTCTCTCTTTTTATGATAAGCATGCCATACTGAATCTCATTGTAGTTATATCTTTTAGTTAGATATGTTGTCAAATTATATTTTTTCTTATACTTATAAAATTCTCTTATACATTCTGCATGAAAACAACTCATGGTGCAATGATGTTTTTAGATACTTCATGAAGGATAAATTTAAATTCTGGATAGTCTGTTAAACACATAACAGTTGGAAATTGGCTAAGGGTAGTCTTAAGCTAAACTAATGTAACCAAGAGAAATGATGTTTAGAGCAGGAAGATCGTTTTCTTTTGGTCAAGTTGGTTGAGGTATAATTTGCCTACAGTAAAGTTTACCCTTTTTAGATACATGACTCTATGAATATTGATAAATGCACACTGCTAGGTAACCTCTTTTTGAACTTTTCCCTCACCCCAAAATGCTCCTTCATACCTCTTTGTAGTCCATCCTTTAACCCAAACGAGAGCCATGAAAACTATGAATCTATTTTCTGTTTATGTAGTTTTGCCTTTTCCAGAATGTCACCTAAATGGAATAATACAGTGTGAAGTCTTTTGAGTCTGGCTTCTTTCACTAAGCCTGCTGCATTTGATATTCATCCATATTACTGCTCACATCAGTAGTTTGTTTCTTTCTATTTAACTCACCAGTTGATGAACTTTGGATTGTTTCTAATTTGTGATGATTATGAATAAAGCTATAGCTGTGATAAACAATTGCATACAGGGCATTAGATGGATATATGTTTTTATTTCTCTTGGGAAAATAATTACAGTAGGATTGCTATGTTGTATGGTAAAGGTGTGTTTAACTTCATAAGAAACTGCCAAACATTTGGTATGTACCAAACTTTTGACTGTACTATTTTATACAACCACCAGCAATGTATGAGAGTTCCAGTTGCTCTGCAACCTCACCAGCACTTAGCAGTTATTTTTTATTAAATTTTAGTTATTCTAGTAGGTGTATAGTGGTATCATATTATGGTTTTAATTTGCATTTCCCTAATAACTAAAGATGTTCATAATATTTTTATATACTTTTTTTGCTCTCCACATATCTTCCTTGATAAAGTGTCTGTTCAAATTTTTTCTCATTTGAAAATTCTAAAAAGCTGAATTTTAAAAAGTTATTGAGTTGTGAGAATTATTTATATATTTTGGTTACCAATCCTCTCAAGCACGACTTATTAAAAAGACTTAGAAGTACTTTGGGAATGGTATAATAAGACCTCTGAAGACCTCTTCTGTTAAAGCAACAAAAACACTGGAAAAAATTATCAAAACAAACTTTTTAGAACTCTGAAAATTAACCAAAGTGTGCAACAATCTGTGAGTTATTTGTTCAAGAAAAATGGCTGGATCTCTGTAAGAACAAGAGCAAGCTTTTCGGCTTTTTAACTGTCCCATTTCCATCACCTTTCCCAAATTCTGCAGTAACCTTGACAACCAGCAGATTTGCAAATACAGTCATTAGAGAAACCAGTAGCCTAGCAGCCACTGAAGGGGAAGAATATATTTGGAGCTCCCTGAAAAGCGCCATCCCCAGATAATTGTCACTATTTGACCTGCCTGGAAGCTTCCTGGAAAAGACCACTGCACAGGAGTTGTCTCTATTTGACCTAACTTAGAGCTCACTTAATGGGAAAAGTCCTTTTCCTAGGATGTTTGCCAAAAACGAAATAGTCACCAGCTATTGTTTAATGCCCATCTCCTGAGGCAATACACCACTTGAGGCAAACAATATGCTAGCTAAAAAACTTAATAGTAAAATCTGAGAAATGAGATGAATATGTGGAATTTGGAAAGCTCTGACATATTCCTGGGGTTGTAGAAGGCTATGTGTATGGGCAGAACTGTGCATTGCCCAGAAAACACCTGGGGACATTCTAGTCTCTCACCTTTGGCTGAGTTTCAGGCTCATACAAATAAGAAGTGAAGGCTGAAGCAGACTTCTAAACTTCCAGAGGGTTGAAATCATCCCCCAATATACATATAGACCCCTCAGCAAATGTTTAGAGACTTATTGGTTCAGGGCCTTCAGGAAAATTTCTTTGTTTAAATTTTATTTTACTTTAAGTTCTGGGATACATGTGCTGAACATGCAGTTTGTTACATAGGTATACATGTACCATGGTGGTTTGTTGCACCTATCAACCCATCATCTAGGTTTTAAGCCCCACATGCATTAGGTATTTGTCCTAATGCTCTCCCTCCCCTTATCCCCCAACACCCAACAGGTCCCAGTATGTGATGTTCCACTACCTGTGTCCATGTGTTCTCACTGTTCAACTCCCACTTGTGAGTGAGAACATGTGGTGTTTGGTTTTCTGTTCCTGTGTTAGTTTGCTGAGGATGATGGTTTCCGCTTCATCAATGTCCCTGCAAAGGACATGAACTCATTCTTTTTTATGGCTGCACAGTATTCTATGGTGTATATGTGCCATATTTTCTTTTTCCAGTCTATCATTGATGGGCAGTTGTGTTGGTTCCAAGTCTTTGCTATTGTAAATAGTGCTGCAATAAACATACATGTGCATGTGTCTTTATAGTAGAATGATTTATAATCCTTTGGGTATATACCCAGTAATGGGATTGCTGGGTCAAATGGTATTTCTAGTTCTAGATCCTTGAGGAATTGCCACACTGTCTTCCAAAATGGTTAAGCTAATTTACATTCCCACCAACAGTGTAAAAGCATACCTATTTCTCTGCATCCTCGCCAGCAACTGCTCTTTCCTGACTATTTAATGATCTCTATTCTAACTGGCATGAGATGGTATCTCATTTTGGTTTTGATTTGCATTTCTCTAATGACCAGTGATGATGAGATTTTTTTCATATGTTTGTTGGTTCTATAAATGTCATCTTTTGAGATGTGTCTGTTCATATCCTTTGCCCACCTTTTGACAGGGTTGTTTATTTCTTGTAAATTTGTTTAAGTTTCTTGTAGAATCTGGATATTAAACCTTTGTCAGATGGGCAGATTGCAAAAATTTTCTCCCATTCTGTAGTTCGCCTGTTCACTCTCATGATAGTTCCTTTTGCTGAGCAGAAGCTCCTTAGTTTAATTAGATCCCATTTGTCATTTTTGGCTTTTGTTGCCATTGATTTTGGTGTCTTAGTCATGAAGTCTTTGCCCATGCCTATGTCCCAAATGCTATTGCCTAGGTTTTCTCCTAGTGTTTTTATGGTTTTAAGTTGTATGTTTAAGTCTTGACTCCACCTTGAGTTAATTTTTATATAAGGCCTAACGAAAGGGTCCAGTTCTGTTTTCTGCATATGGGTAGCCAGTTTTCCCAGCACCATTTATTAAACAGGGAATCCTTTCCCCATTGCTTGTTTTTGTCAGGTTTGTCGAAGATTAGATGGTTGTGAAAGTATGGTGTTATTTCTGAGGCCTCTGTTCTGTTCCATTGGTCTATGTATCTGTTTTGGTAGTAGTACCATGCTATTTTGGCTACTGTAGCCTTGTAGTATAGTTTGAAGTCAGGTAGTGTGACGCCTCCAGCTTTGTTCTTTTTGCTTAGGATTGTCTTGGCTATATGGGCTCTATCTTGGTTCAATATGAAATTTAAAGTAGTTTTTTCTAGTTCTGTGAAGAAAGTCAATGATAGTTTGATGGGAATAGCATTGAATCTATAAATTACTTTGGACAGTATGGCCATTTTCACAATATTGATTCTTCCTATCCATGAGCATGGAATGTTTTCCCATTTGTTTGTGTCCTCTGTCATTTCCTTGAGCAGTGGTATGTAGTTCTCCTTGAAGAGATCCTTCAGGTCCCTTGTAAGTTGTATTCCTAGGTATTTTATTCTCTTTGTAGCAATTGTGAATGAGTGTTCAGTCATGATTTGGCTCTCTGCTTGTCTATTATTGGTGTATAGGAAAGTTTGTGGTTTTTGCACATTGATTTTGTATCCTGAGACTTTGCTGAAGTTGCTTATCAGCTTAAGGAGTTTTTGTGCTGAGATGGTGGGGTTTTCTAAATATACAATCATGTCATCTGCAAACAAAGACAATTTGACTTCCTCTCCTCCTATCTGAATACGCTTTATCTCCTTCTCTTGCCTGATTACCCTGAACTTCCAATGCTATGTTGAATAAGAGTGGTGAGAGAGGGCATCTTCGTCTTGTGACAGTTTTTAAAGGGAATGCTTCCAGCTTTTGCCCATTCAGTATGATATTGGCTATGAGTTTGTCATAAATATCTCTTATTATTTTGAGACACGTTCCCTCAATACCTAGTTTATTGAGAGCTTTTAGCATGAAGGGTGTTGAATTTTATCCATGGTCTTTTCTTCCATCTATTGAGATAATCATGTGGTTTTTGTCATTGGTTCTGTTCATGTGATGGATTATGTCTATTGGTTTATGTATATTGAACCAGCCTTGCATCCCGGGGATAAAGCCAACTTGATCACTGTGGATAAGCTTTTTGATGTGCTGCTGAATTTGGTTTGCCAGCATTTTATTGAGGATTTTTGCATCAAGGTTCATCAGGGGTCTTGGCCTGAAATTTTCTTTTTTTGTTGTGTCTCTGCCAGGTTTTGGAATCAGGATGATGCTGGTCTCATAAAATGAATTAGGGAGAAGTCCCTCTTTTTCTATTATTTGGAATAGTTTCAGAAGGAATGGTACCAGCTCCTCTTTGTACCTCTTGTAGAATTTGGCTGTGATCCATCTGGTCCTGGGCTTTTTTTGGTTGGTAGGCTGTTAATTACTGCATCAATTTCAGAACTTGTTATTGGTCTATTCAGGGATTCAACTTCTTTCTGGTTTAGTCTTGGGAGGGTGCATTTTTCCAGGAATTTATCCATTTCTGGTAGATTTTCTAGTTTATTTGCATAGAAGTGTTTATAGTATTATCTGATGGTAGTTTGTCTTTCTGTAGGATCAGTGGTGATATTCCCTTTATTATTTTTTTATTGTGTCCATTTGATTCTTCTCTCTTTTCTTCTTTATTAGTCTGGCTAGTGGTCTATCTATTTTGTTAATCTTTTCAAAAAACTAGCTCCTAGATTCGTCGATTTTTTTGAAGGGTTTTTCACGTCTCTCCTTCAGTTCTGCTGTGATCTTAGTTTTCTTGTCTTCCAGTAGCTTTTGAATTTGTTTCCTCTTGCTTCTCTAGTTCTTTTAATTGTGATGTTAGGGTGACGATTTTACATCTTTCACACTTTCTGATGTGGGCATTTAGTGCTATAAATTTCTCTATAACACTACTTTAGTTGTGTCCCAGAGATTTTGGTATGTTATCTCTTTGTTCTTGTTGGTTTCTTTTTTTTTCCCTTTTCCTTTCTTTCTTTTCTTTTTTTCTTTCTTTTTTTAGATGGAGTCTTGCTCTGTTGCCCAGGCGGAAGTGCAGTGGCGTGATCTCGGCTCACTGCAACCTCTGTCCCCTGGGTTCAAGCCATTCTCCTGCCTCAGTCTCCTGAGTAGCTGGCGCTACAGGCGCATGCCACCACATCCCACTAATTTTTGCATTTTTAGCAGAGACAGGGTTTCGCCACGTTGGCCAGGATGGTCTCGATCTCCTGACCTTGTGATCTACCTACCTTGGCCTCCCAAAGTGCTGGGATTACAGGTGTGAGCCACCACGCCTGGCCATTCTGGTTGGTTTCTAAGAACTTAGTTTCATTCTCCGCATCACTTTTCAGGTACATCAGTGAATCATAGGTTTGGTGTTTTCACATATTTCATGGAGGCTTTGTTTGTTCCTTTTCATTCTTTTTTCTCTTATCTTGTCTTCACACTTTATTTGATTCAGAGATATCCTTTCTTCCACTTGATCCATTTGGGTATTGATACTAGTGTATGCTTCACGAAGTTCTTGTGCTGTGTTTTTCAGCTCCATCAGGTCATTTATGCTCTCCTCTAAACTGGTTATTCTAGTTAGCAGTTCCTGTAACCATTTGTTGAGGTTCTTAGCTTACTTGCATTGGGTTAGAACATGCTCCTTTAGCTCAGAGGTGTTTGTTATTATGCACTTTCTGAAGCCTACTTCTGTCAATTCATCAAAGTCATTCTCTGTCCAGTTTTGTGCCCTTGCTGGAGAGGAGTTGTGATCCTTTGGAGGAGAAGAGGCATTCTGTTTTTTGGAATTTTCAGCATTTTTGCACTGGTTTTTCCTTATCTTTGTGGATTTATCTGCCTTTGATATTTGAGGTTGATGACCTTCAGATGGGGTTTCTGTGTGTGGGAGTCCACTTTTGCTGATGTTGATGTTATTGCTTTCTGTTTGTTAGTGTTTCTTCTAACAGGCCCCTCTTCTGCAGGTCTGCTGCAGTTGGCTGGCAGTCGGCTGGCAGTCCACTCCAGGCCCTATTTGCCTGGGTATCACCAGTGGAGGCTGCAGAACAGCAAAGATTGCTGCCTGCCTCTTCTTCTGGAAGCTTTGTCCCAGAGGGGCACAGGTCTGATGCCAGCAGGGGCTCTTCTCTATGAGGTGTTTGTCAACCCCTGTTGGGAGGTCTCTTCCAGTCAGGAGGCACAGGGGTCAGAGACCCACTTGCGGAGGTAGTTTGTCCGTTAGGATAGATTGAGCGCTGTGCTGGGAGAACCCTTTTTGTCAAGATCCGCCGCTGTCTTCAGAGCCAGCAGGCAGGAACGTTCAAGTCCACTGAAACTGCGCCCACAGCTGCCCCTTCCCCCAGGTGCTCTGTCCCAGGGCAGTGGGAGTTTTATTTATAAGCCCCTGACTGGGGCTGCTACCTAACTTTCAGAGATGCCCTGCCCAGTGAAGAGGAATCTAGAGAGGCAGTCAGACCACAGTCGCTTTGCTGTGCTGTGTTGAGTTCTGCCCAGTCCTTAGCATGGTCAGGGGAAAATCGCCTACTCAAGCCTCAATAATGGTGGACACCTCTTCCCCCAACCAAGTCTGATGTACCAGGTTGACTCCAGACTGCTGTGCTGGTAGCGAGAATGTTAAGCCAGTGGATTTTAGCTTGCTGGGCTCCGTGGGAGTGGGACCTGCCGTGCAAGATCACTTGGCTTCCTGGCTTCAGCCTCCTTTCTAGGGAAATGAATGGTTCTGTCTTGCTGGGGTTCCAGGTGCCACTGGGGTATGAAAAAAAATTCCTGCAGGTAGCTTCGTGTCTGCCTGAACAGCCACCCAGTTTTGGGCTTGAAACCCAGGACCCTGGTGGTGTAGGCACCACTAGGAGAGAATCTCCTGGTCTGTGGGTTGCAAAAACTGTGGGAGAAGCTTAGTATCTGGGCTGGATAGCACAGTCCCTCATAACTTCCCTTGGCTGGGAAAGGGAGGCCCCCCGGCCCAGCTCCTTGTACTTCCCAGGTCAGGTGACACCCCACCCTGCTCTGCCCGTCCTCTGTGGGCTGCACCCACTGCCAAGCCAGTCCCAATGAGATGAATAGGGTACCTCAGTTGGAAATGCAGAAATCACCTACCTTTTGCATTGGTCTCACTGGGAGCTGCTGACTGCAGCTGTTCCTATTTGGCCATATTGCCAGATCCCCATATATTCTCTTTTATATCGCTGACACTTACATTACTAAGTTTCCTGTAAAATGAGTTGACCAATGTTTCTTCTCACAGTTCTGGAGGCTGGGAAGTCTAAGATCAAGATACCAACAGATTGATTCAGCATCTGTCTGGTGAGGGCCTGCTTCCTTGTTCATAGATGGTGCTTTCTCCCTGTGTCCTCCTGTGGTGGAAGGGGGAAATTTCTTTTCAATCATTAGCTGACCACTAAGCTAAACATGCAGAGACCTCGTGGCTGCACATGATAAAGATGCAGACTTTACATAATTAGTTCAGGAAAGTCACTAAATAAACAGCAGCAGCAGCAACAACAAACAGCACCAAACAGCAAAACCAAAATACCACAGGGAGGGGGTGAATCTTATTTCTATAATTGCCACATTATATTATTTAAAATGTCCAGTTTTCAACAAAAAATTATGAGACGCACAAGAAATAGGAAACTGTGGCCCACATACAGGGCAAAAGCAGTCAATAGAAATTGTCCCTTAGGAAGATTTGAACAACACTACAAACCAACTAGACCCAAAAGACATATACAGGACACTCTACCCCCAAAACAACAGAATACAAATTCTTCCCAAGTGTACAAGAAACATTTCCAGGACAGATCATATGTTTGGCCATAAAACATGTCTCAAGTCTTCACTGGTGATGTCTACAAATACCTGGAGAACTGCCTGAGTATAGAGTTCAAAAAATTAATACCTGTCTTTCACAAACTCTTCAAAATAATAGAAGAGGAAGGATTACTTCCCAACCCATTCTATGAGGCCAGTGTTACACTGATATCAAAATGAGACAAAGACATGACAAGAAAAGAAAACCACCAATCAATATCTTTTATGAGTATAGATGTAAAAATCCTCAACAAAATACTAGCAAATGAAAGCCAACAACATGCAGAAAGGATAATATACCAGGACCAAATGGGATTTGTCCGAGGACTGCAAGGCTGTTCAACATATAAAACTCAATCAATGTCATATATATTAATAGAATAAATGACAAAACCCACTCTATATCTCAGTAGATACAGAAAACACATTTGAAAAAATTCAACACCTTTTTATGGTTAAAAACACTGTTAAATCTAGGAATAGAAGGAAATAATCTCAGCCTTATAAAGGGAATCTACGAAAAACCCACAGGTAATATCATTATTAATGGTGAAAGACTGAGAGATTTCCTCCTAAGATCAGGAACAATTGAAGGATCTCCACTCATCGTTTCGATGCCACATTGTTCTGGAAGTTCTTGTCAGGACAATTAGGCAAGTAAAATAAATAAAAGACTTCAAGATTGAAAAGGAAGAAGTAAAGCTATCTCTATTCATAGATGACATAGATGACACAATCTTCTTTATAGAAAATCCTTTGGAATGCATTCACAAAATATTTCAGACTAATAAAGTGTTCAACAAGTTTACAGAATATAAGACAATATGCACAAATGAGTTGTACTTCTATACAATCACTAGCAATGAACAACTCAAAAATGTAATTGAGAAAACAATTCCATTAACAATAGTATAAAAAAGTTTTTTCCAAGATGGCAGATTAAAAGGCTTTTTTTTTTGTTTGTTTTTTTGTTTTGTTTTGTTTTTGTTTTTTGTTTTTGACAGAGTCTTGCTCTGTCATCCAGGCTGAAGTGCAGCAGCATGATCTTGGCTCACTGCAACCTCCACTTCCCAGGCTCAAGCAATTCTCCTGCCTCAGCCTCCCGAGTAGCTGGGATTACAGGCCACCAAGCCCAGCTAATTTTTGTATTTTTAGTGGAGACAGGGTTTCACCATGTTGGCCAGGCTGGTCTCGAACTCCTGACCTCAGGTAATCTGCCCACCTTGGCCTCCCAAAGTGCTGGGATTATAGGCATGAGCTACCATGCCCGGCCAGATTAGAGGCTTTTAGCATGCTTCAGCCACTTAGAAATAGCATGATAGTATATAAAGATAAAATCTATGAGATTTATTTCAAGAAGGAAAATGGGTATCTATGGAACTGTGAAGCATACCCCAGAATCTGGAGAGGAGAACACCAGCAAACAGCCCCATGATGGCGTCTGGCTGATAAAAGTGAGTGAAGACCCAATGGGTGAGAGAGGGAGACAGCCTCCCTCTGTGACTCCCTTTTTCACTGGGGATTTGAGCAACCCAGGTATAAGGAGAGTACATTTGTTTCTCTAAGCCCTAGCGTTAACTTGGAGAGAGGCTTGGAGACACTGTGAGGAAAAGACACTGGGAAAAGCTGCAGACATTTTCCCAGACCTGGGACTGAGAGCAGGATGCCATTTTTAATCCAGGCACGTACAGAGTTAGCCATCCTTTGGCAATCCAGCAGTGTGCTGCTTAGACATTTTAGTTTTGGACTAGGTATTGAAGCGGCTGCTCTGGAGTGGAGTAGGGGCCTTTACAGCCAGAACTGTGGAAAGCACCTCAGCAGGAGGTGCTGGAACTGGGCTCTGCCCAGTTGCAAGCCTGGGGTGGGAGGAGACCTGCTACAGCTATAGTTTCTTGTGGTTGGCAAAACTTGCAGCCAGAGGTAGCTTGGAGCCCCGGAAACAGCCTGCATGTGTCATTGGTTGGTGCCCCACCCTGATCCCCTGAGATCAAGGTGCAGCAGGGCCCTCTCTGCTTTACTCTCAAGCAGAAATCCAGGCATTTGAGAAACTACTTGCCTGTACCAGCAGCCTGAGCCACTCTACCTTTCCTTGACATATATTGTGGTACAGCAATACTCTCTCTGCTCCATACTCAGGCAGTTCTCCGGGTATTAGGAGCACCCATTCACCTAGTTTAGCAGCCTGAGCTGCTTCCCCTTTCCCAAACATAGATCTTGGTGCAGTGGGGTTTTTTCTGCTCCCTGCCCAGGAAGATATCCAGGCATTCTGAGTACCTAATTGCCTACTTCAGCAGCCTGAGCCACCCCACCCTTCCTCTGCAGAGATCCTGGTGCAGGGGGACCCTCTCCATGCACAGGCAGATGTCCAGGCGTCCATCGAGAGCACCCACTCTCCTATATTAGGAGTTTAGGCTGCCCCACTTCCCCATGCAGATAATTTGTAGCCAAGGAGGTTTCCCAGCTCCACACCAAGGGACACCTCTGGGTGCTTGGTAGCTACCCGTTGGATTGCCCCTTGTAACTGGTGCCTGTGTTTGCCGTAAGAGGACCTGCAGGCAGACCTGGCTGGTCTGGCCCTGCCCTTCATGCCCCATCCCCACCAACCTACCCTGCTCCAGGACTGAGTAGGGAGATCAGATCACTGTGAATTTCATGAATCAGCCCATGCCTGAGGCAGTAGATAGCTTCTGCCAGTAAACGAGGATCAAGTATATACCCACGAATGTTGAGTGCATCTGGCTCTATGGGCTTGTAGGGAAAGCTGTGTAGCCCAGTATGAAACCTGCTGAAAGAAGTGCATAGGGCTATAGAAGCAAAGCCAAAAGATCGTATCCAGCATTCTCTACAGTCACACTCCCCCTAGAGAAGGGGTAAAAGGGAAAGGGAAAGAAAAAATAAGACATTATAGAGAAAGAAAGAAAAAGAAAAAATCCTACCCACATGAACATAATTATAAAAATTAGAAGTGCCAGATTCTCTAGATGAGAAGGGAATAGCACAAAAATTCTGGCATCATGAAAAATCTGAATGAAGTGATACTACCAAAGGATTGCATTAGTTCTTCAGCATTAGTCCCTAACCAAAATGGAAACTCAGAAATGACAGATAAAGAATTCAAAGCATGAATTTAAAGGAAGTTCATTGAGTTCTAAGACAAGGTTGAACATTCATAAAGAAATTTCTAAAGCAATCCAGGAAATAAAGGAAGAGATAAACATCTTGAAATCACCAGAGCTTCTGGAATTGAAAAACTTAAGAACACTTAAGAAATTTCAAAATACAATTAAAACGTTTATCAATAGACTGGACTAAACAGAAGAAAGGATTTCAGAGCTTGAAGACCAGTCTTAAACGAATCCAATCTGAAAAAAATTAAGAAAAAAGAATTTTTAAAAATGAGCAACATTTTTGAGAAATATAGGATTATGTAAAGCAACCAAATCTAAGAATTACTGTCATTCCTCAGAGAAAAGGCAAAAAAAAAAAAAAAAAGAAAAAGAAAGAAGCAAACAAACTGGAAAATATGCTAGAGGAACTAATTTAAGAAGACTACCCTAATCTCGCTAGAGAGGTAGACATCCAGATAAAAGAAACCTGGAGAATACCTGTGAGATACTATGCAAAATGAATATCACCAAGGCATATATCACCAGACTGTCCAAGGTCAATGCTAAAGAAAAAGTCTCACAGGTAGCTAGAGAAAAAGGGAAAATCACACACAAAGGGAACCTGATCAGGCTAACAGTGGACTTCTTGGCAGAAACCTTACAAGCCTGGAGATATCAGGGGCCTATTTTCAGCATTCTTAAAGGAGAATTTCTATCAAGAATTCCATATCCCACCAAACTAAGCTTCAAAAATGAAGGAGAAATAAACTTTTCCAGACAAACGAGTGCTAAAAGAATTCATTACCACTAGACTGGCCTTACAAGAGACCCTTAAAGGAGTTCTAAACATGGAAACAATAGAACAATACCTGCTACCACAAAAACACACTAGAGTACATATCCTGCAGGCTATAAAACAAAACACAATAGAAATTACAAGGCAAACCGCTAACAACTTCACAGTAGGATTAAAATCTTACATATCAGCCAGGCATGGTAGCTCACGCCTGTAATCCCAGCAATTTGGGAGGCCGAGGTGGGTGGATTACCTGAGGTCAGGAGTTTGAGACTAGATAGACCAACATGGTGAAACCTGTCTCTATTGAAAATACAAAAATTTGCTGGGCATGGGAGTGCGTGCCTGTAATCCCAGCTACTTGGGAGGCTGAGGCAGGAGAATTGCTTGAACACGGGATGTGGAGGTCGCAGTGAGCCAAAATCATACTACTGCACTCCAGCCTGGGTCACAGGGTGAGACTCCGTCTCAAAAAAAAAAAAAAAAAAAAAAAGGTTCTCTAATTGAGCCACAGATTCAATGCAATCCCTTTCAAAACCTAGCTTCCTTCATTGCAGAAATTGGCAAGCCTATCCTAAAAGTCATATAGAAATGCAAGGAACCTAGAATAGCCAAAATAACATTGAAAGAAGAGCAAATTGGGATGACTCATATGTCCCTACTTAAAAACATATTACAGAGCTACAGTAATCAAGGCAGTGTGATATTGGGATAAGGTCAGACATATAGATCAACGGAATCTGATTGAGGTCCAGAAATTACCCTTTACATTTATGGTAAATTGATTTTTGACAAGAGTGTGAAAAATATTTAATGAGTATTCATAAGCACAACAATGAGGCTGGACCCCTAGCTAATAACATAGACAAAAATGAACTCACAATGAATCATAGGCTTAGACATAGCTAAGTGTATAAAACTCTTAAGAGAAAATGGGGGAAATCTTTATGACTGTGAATTAGGTAATGGTTTCTTAGATATAAAAAATGACAAAATAGATAAATTGGACTTTATAAAAATGAAAAGCTTTTCTGCTTCAAGAATATCATAAACAAAGTGAAAATACAACCCACAGAATTATACAAAATATTTGCAAATCATATATCTGATTAAAAACTTATATTTAAAATGTGTAAAGAATTCTTACAACTCAACAATAAAAAGAGAAGTACTCTAATTAACATACAGGCAAAGATTTGAATAGATATTTCTCCAAAAATTATAGACAAATGGCTGATAAATGTAAGCAATCAAAGCCACAGGAGATACCACTTTACATCTACTAGTATGGTTCTAATTTTAAAAAAGGAAAATAACAAGCATTGGTGAGGATATAGAGAAATTATTATAGAAGCTTTATTGCTGGTGGGACTGTAAACTTGGTGTGCCCACTTTGTCAAACAGTTTCGCAGTTCCTCAAAATGTTAAACAGTTACCATATGACCCAGCATTTCCACTCCTACTCACGCATGCGAGTGGAATGAAAACATACAACCATACAAAAACTTGTAGACAAGTTCATGGCAGCATTATTCATGATAACCAAAAGGGAAAACTACTTAAATGTCTATCAATTGGTGAATAGGTAAACAAAATGTGCTATATCCTTAAAATGAAATATTCAACAATAAACAGGAATGAAGTGCTGATATATGCTGCATGGATGAACCTTGAAAATATGCTAAGTGAAAAAAAACTAGTCACAAAGACCACATATATGTATTTTCATTTGTATGAAATGTCCAGAATAGGCAAATGCATACAGGCAAAAATTAAATTAGTGGTTTCTGAGGCTTGGAAGAAGGGATGGGAAGTAACTACTAAATGGTATAGGATTTCTTTTTCTAAAAGAAAACGTTCTAAAATTACATAGTCACGTTCTTTGCACAACTGTGAATGTATTAAAAACATTGAATTGTATACTAGAAGGATGAATTTTATATGTGAATTATATCTCAGTAAAGCTGTTATAAGAGTAGAAAGATTGAAAACATAGCTCACTGAAAAGAACGTTTGCCATTTAGATAAATGAAAAGCAAATATATAGCCTTTGGAAATGAATTACAAGACAATCCTATCATCTTAGTTTTTGGTTGCCTGTTACTTCATTTTTCATTTATTTAATTAAAAAAATTAAAATATAGAGCCTTGTAAGGAGGAGCATTTTTTGGTGTGATACACAGCAAGGCCTGGCCCCTGTAGAATTGTTGCCAGTGCCTGAGCTGTGATCTAAAGCAATGACTAAACAAAGAAACTGAATGCAGAGATCATGTTTTAGATGAAAAAAGAACCATGACAAATGATCATAGGAAGTTATGGCGCCTTAAGTCCCAATTAAGGGGAGAAGCAGGGGGCATTGAGTTGAAAAGCTACCTATTGGGTACTATGCTTATTATCTGGTTTCAATACACCCATGTAACAATCCTACACATGTACCCCTCTGAATCTAAAATAAAAGCTGAAATTAATGAAGAAATAATATTCTAAATTAAAAAAAGAGTGTGATGAAATTTACTTTCTTTCATCTTTCCATAAGAAGATAAAAAACTGTATTGGGAAGAGGTAACCCCCACTAAACTGTTTCATAAAAGGCCATAAAGAAGTCAGTTAAATCTTTAAGAGAACATATATCTTGGAACATTCTCTGCAGTAGAATAATAGGAAAGATGATGAGAGAAAAAGAAAGCAATGAATGGGATGAGGGATAGGGTCTAGACCTCTAAAAACATGCACTGGTCACAATACCTTAGTATGGAAATCACAAGCTGAGAAGTTACTACTCTTCTATACAGACAGTGACATGATCTACTAGGAGATTGGCTACTAGAATCTCCAAACAAAGGTAGAGTGTCAGTTCTTGACCTTTACTTTAGGTTAGACAGGAATTGTTTCATATAATTTAGATCTAGAAACTTAGGGTAAACTGTGCTTCTAGGAGTAAGGCCCTGAGTATTAGAGTTTTGTATGATGGTTCAGTATTGGATCTTTCTAAATTAGGGGCTCCTTCCTATGTGTCTAATACTTTTTGTTCACTATTTCATGTGCAAGGCAACTCTGCACTATGAGGGAAACAGAGGGAAAAGAAAAAGAATCCTAAAGAGTTTATGGTTAGTCTTTTTTAAAGTTTTGTGTTGTATTTGCCCAAATAGAATCAAAGAACTTTTTGGACAGTGATAATCATACAGCAGTAAAGATAACTAGTACTTCTTAGTGTACTCTGCTTGTACCTTCTATGAATTATCCCATGCAATCCTCACAACAGCCCTATGATGTACATGCTTCTAAGCTTTAGTGGAACAGTGGAGGTGTGGAGGTGTTAAGTAGTCCAAAGTCACGTAGCCAGTAAGTAAGTGCTAGAGCAGGGATGTGAATTGTGACAGGCTGGTCCTAGGACATACTCATAGTTATTAATCTGTATGTGTTATATGACGTTTTATATATAATACTATTTTGTTTCCACAACCCACACAGATTATTTGATAGCTTACAAAATGAAATAAAAACATAAGACAAAAGTAAACAAGGTCACAAAGCAGCAGCATCAAGTCTATAAAACGGACCCACATTGTTGGATTTCTAAGAGGAGTGGGATTTGAGCCAGGTTTAAAAACAGATGGTCTCCACATCTTTATGCAAAAGAACTGCTCGAGATTGCTGGTCAAAAATGAAGATTCTTAGGCTCCATCTCCAAGAGATTGTAATTCATGTTTGGGAGAAACCTGGGAATCTGCAGTTTGACAAACAACCCAGGTATTTCTGATTCAAGTGGAAGGTGGCCCATATTTTGTGAGACCCTGTCTCAAAGACTGTGTAGAACTTGACTAGCAAAGAGGGAGAAAAAGGAGGGCATTCAGGCAATGGTGATGATATGAGTCATGCCAGGAAGTTGAAAAATATAACATGAGTAGAGGGAATAATAGGCAGGCCTATTTGCCCCAAGCAGTTGATTCTGATTTTGTTGCTATTTCCCTTCTTCATCCAAATATTTTTGAGCACCAACTGTGTGCTGCTTACTGTGAGCCCTCCAAGAATACAAAGATGGATAGCAGCATAGTCTGCTTCCCCAGGGAGCTTCATATCACAGAGGAGAGGTAGACATGCACACAAAGAAATAGCAATATAACAACCACAGCAATAGATGCATCAGTAGGTGTAGCAATAGATGAACCAATAAAGGTAGCAACAGATGGTGGTGTGGCAAAAAATGGTCATAAATACAATGACAGTTAGATTTGAAAGATGGATGGGACTTGAATACAGAGAGACATTGGTATAGGGTAAGCATAAACAGACTAAGCATAAACGTGTACAAAAATTTTCCCATGATGGAGGGGTGGGAAATGTGGAGGTTCTGGAAATGACAAATAGTGTATTTTGGGCATAAGGTACATGATAAGTAACAGTGGGGAAGATGACTGGAAGAATGTGTGTAGATTAGATTGTGGAAGGCCTTAAATGTTAAGCACGTATTGGGACTTGATTTTGCCAGCAATGGGGGCCATGAAAAATTTTGCCTAAGGGATCTAAATTAAGTCAATCTGGTAGTACTGATTATAGGAATCATCTGTGAATACTTAGAACAATATAAGTTCCCAAGTCCTTCCGCTATAGATTCTGACTCAGTATGTCTGAGGCAAAGTCTAGAAGCTTATATTTTAAAAACACAACATAAAGCGATGTAATGCTTATGATCAGGATTGTATGGGCAATAATGGGATAAGGAAGGCCTGAAAGAAGGGAGAGCTGTTGGGAGCCCATTGCTGCAGTTTGATGAGGGGGTAATGGGCAGTTCTAGACTTGTTGGTGCCCACCTGGATTGTACTGGAGCAGATGGACCCTATAGCTATTACGGAGGTCAAAGTAATAGGGCTTAGTGCCTGGATATGAGAGAAAAAGAGATGACAGTGATGAAAATGGTTTTTGCCTGAATTCCTGGAAGATGTTGGTGCCATTAACCTCATCAGGGAATCCAGGAAAGAGGAGAAATAGTCTTTCACGTTGAATATAGAGTGCGGATTTTGAGATGCCTTTGGAGATGCAAGTGGAGATGGAAATCTCTTTATGCAATTGGAATGTGGGGTCTGCATGGCCAAAGGTCTGGGAGTAAAGGTATAGATTTGGGAGCCACCAGTCAGGAGGTATTAATCAAGGACATGTGGTTAAATACCAAAGGGATGAGAACCATCTACAAAACCTGGCGAAGACCAGATGGAGAAAGAAAGGAACAATCTGAGAGGAGGGAAGGTTGTAAATGAATGCTGTGTCAGGAAACCAAGAGAGAAAAAATTTTAAGAAAGAGGGAGAATGGCCAACGGCATCAAATGGTGAAGGCAAACACTTCTGTTTCATTCTTGCTGACCTTGTAATGTAGTTGTGACTTAATTCTCAGCTTTGTGGTAGACATGAAAAGTTTTAACGTGAGTGCAGCTGGATCACTATGATTGGCAAGTAATATTACAAAGACAGCAGAATTGTAATTTCCCCTCTTTCTCACAGTCCCTTGTGGATTAGAATTGTACGTATCTCTTTAATTGCCTAATTCAAGGTGGTTTATTTGTGTGGTATACTTCTTTCAATCAGCCAGTCATTTTCTTATATGTAATTTTGAATGATTTCTTGAAATAATTCAAATTTATGTAATTTTAAAAGCTTGTCCTATGAGTTGCTATGCCATTTTATGTCTTGCTGTTGTCATAGCAACTGGTTATATTCACCTCCCTTTCACCTGAATCTCTCAGTCTGGTCACTGAAAATTATATGCAAATATGAGCTTCCACATTTTATGGGAAGGATGGGATGAATGGGGAACTTCTGATTTGCTTTTTGTCTGATAAGAAGGTTAAAATTCAGAACACTAGAGAAGAGCTTCTATAGTGCAGAAGGTTAGAGAACAGTAAAACCCTGACTGGCAGCAAGAAACAGTGGCAGTGGAAAGGAAGGAGACAGGTCAATCCCTGGAGCCTGAGGAGGGACAGTAAGAAGATGGTAGGGACCATCCCAGATGTAGTCATGTCCTGGGGCTTTAATGTGGCAGGAGACTGTGAACCCCCAGGGTTGCCCACTCAGAGCCTTGAAAGCATCCATCATGAGTCCTGCCTCAGCTTGTGGGAACAACAACCAGCACAGACTTGGAGTTAGAGGAGTCTCCTTCTGTCCTAGAGCTAGGAAACCATGGATGGGCTGAGAAAGCCCCTGCCCTTATCCCCTGCAGGGGCGGAAAAGAGAGATGAGGGTGTCTGTCTCAAGGTGAAACTTGGAAACTATTTTCCCATTTTACCATTTTTAAAAGCTATAGGTACAATGACAATACTGTGTTCAGCTACATTTTGGGTTTAATAGGCTTTTGTAGACCAGTCTGACAGGTACAGTACAAGGATTTCAAGCATGGATTTTGGAGCCACGTGGGTCTGAGTTTAAATCCTTATAGGATCTCTACTCATTGTGTGACAAAGGGCAAATTACTTAACCTTTTAATGCCTTAGTTCTCTCATCCATAAGATGGGCATTATTACATATTCTTCATAGTGTTTCAATAATTTGCTGAGATTTTATATCTACAAAGCACTTAGCCTAGTGTCTAACATGTAATAAATGGTTAATAGTGTAGTTAATGTAGTAAAATATACTTTACATTCTAACAAATGACTGACAGGGACTTCTTTGGTTAGTTGCATCTTCATGCAGTGGGTGAAAGGCTAAAGTGAAGCACGTTGTTGCCCAGGACTGGCCTACCCTTTGACAACCATTTAAATGGACATTATTTATTCAACACGTGTTTAGTAGGGACAAAGAAAATTCAACTTTCTCTTAGCAAAAATATGCTGTGTTCTTTATGTTCAAACTAAGAAGGTTATTATTGGTATTTACAATTATACAACATTTTCAATTTACTTAAAATTATTTTACAGTTTTCAATAATTTGTGAGTAGATAACATTAATCATATTCACCATGAATAAAGATCCCTTTCATGAGTTTAGTTACAGAATTTCTATAAAAATATGTACAGCAGGTCAAATTGATTTTTAATTACATATCTTTTGGGGGTATGTGGATAAAAATGTGTGTCCTTTATTTTGTCTCTAATTGAACTGGCCTCTCTCATGATCCTCCACTTTTTAACAATTTAAAAAATGTACTGTTGATTCTATTTGACACTTTTTCAACTCTGTCTGCCCTCATGATTTCAACAGTTTGTTTAGGTAAACCTTAATCTCTAGAGGTAAAATGATCAGTCTGTATGATTTTGAGTCTGTTTCTCCTTCCTTGCATCCTTTTGAGACTGCGTCTGGGTGTTTGAGGAGAGGAACATGAGGCACAAACATGGTGTGTGTGTGTGTGTGGGGGGGGGGGTGTCTTATGGCTCTGTGGTCTCTGAGATGATTGATGGTCAGCATGATCACCCTGGTTGTTATTTGTCCTGCATAACTCAGTTTGCTCTTTCCTCTCTGCTGGTTAGAGCCCAGCGTGGAGAGCAGGTCCTAGGGTGACCTAATATAATAGTGTTCACACCTTTGTGTAATCCCCTCTCCTTGAGTTGGGGTGAGACCTGTGAATTGCTTCTAACCAACAGAATGTGGCAAAGGTGATGGGATGTCACTCCCGTGAGTAAGTTACATTACATGGCAAAGGTGAAGTTATTTTGCAGATATAATCAAGGTTCCAAATGAGTTGATTTTGAGTAAATCAAAATGAAGATTATCCTGAATGGACCTGATTTAATCAGGTGAAAGTGCTTGAAAGGACTGGCCTCCTTGAGGTCAGGGGCTCCAGGCAGCAGAGATTCTCCTTGTGAATTCGACTAGGAAGCCCGTGTGGTAAGGACTGGGGGTGGTCACAAAGGATGATCGTTTTCAGGAGTCCTAAACAGAAAATAAGGCAAGTCTTTTTCTTCTACCTTCAGTGTATCTTTACCTGTCTAATGCACAGAAACCAGGGCACACGCTTCTAGGTGTCTTGCTCCATCTTTTCTCTTCTTCCACAGTCTCCATGGGGGAGGTTATGGTGGAACTTCTCACCTGCCCTCCAGCGTTGCATTCTCTTTCTTTAACAGAACAACAAGTGACATGCCTTCATTATAACAGAAAGTTGTATTTTCTACCCCGTAGGAGAATTCTGTGAGTTTGGCAACTCCAGTCTGAATTGAAAACTCTAGACTTGATTTCTGATATGCTAGAGGAGGAGATAAAAACATTTATACAACTCCCTCTCATTCATTCATTCACTCACTAAGTATATGTTAGATATCTACTATATACCAGGGTCTGTTCATAGGGGATGCAGAAGTGAACAAAATAGAAAAAATACCTGTTTTCTTACAGCTCATATTCTCTTAAAATGAAAGCCTGACACACAGGGTTATTTCTTGCTGCACAATTTTATTTTGCAGATTAGAAGTTGGATAGTACTTCATTCTTTCTGTTTGCATTCCTTCTGTGAAAAATCCTTTTTTGTCTCTAGTCAAATGCCAATTAAAGCGATGGTCTCATACTCAAAGGCAGAAGGAAAAAGTACATTAATAGTTTTCAAAATATTCCTGGGATGGTTAATACTGAGTGTCAACTTGATTGGATTGAAGGATGCAAAGCATTGATCCTGGGTGTGCCTGTGAGGTGTTGCCAAAGGAGATTAACATTTGAGTCAGTGGGCCGGGGAAGGCAGACCCACCCTTAATCTTGTGGGCACAATCTAATCAGCTGCCTGTGAATATAAAGCACGCAGAAAAACGTGTAGAGGAGAGACAGGCCTAGCTTCCCAGCCTACATCTTTCTCCTGTGCTGGATGCTTCCTGCCTTCACACATTGGACTCCAAGTTCTTCAGTTTTGAGACTCAGACTGGCGCTCCTTCCTCCTCAAGCTTGCAGACAGCTTATTGTGGGACCTTGTGATTGTGTAAGTTATTACTTAATAAACTCCCCTTTATATATGTGTGTGTATATATACACATATCCAATTAGTATATATGTATATATACACATACATACATATTATAATATATAATATTATATATTATATATGCATATATAATATATAGTATGTATATCTACATATAGTATGTATATATGTGTATATCTACACACATATACACATATATAGTATGTATATATGTATATGTGTGTGTATATATATACACACATATATAGTGTGTGTGTGTGTGTGTGTGTATATATATCTATATATATCCTATTAGTTCTGTCCTTCTAGGGAACCCTGACTAATACAATTCCCATCATTGAAAATGTTTAAAAATGATTAGTTTTCTGAATTTATTGTTAGAAAGTTAAATTTTTTTTTTCTGTAGTTCTCTTTAATTTTTTTTTTTTTTTTTTTTCTGAGACAGAGTCTCACTCTGTTGCCCAGGCTGGAGTGCAATGGTGCAATCTCAGCTTACTGCAACCTCCGCCTCCCAGGTTCAAGCGATTCTCTTGCCTCACCCTCCCAAGTAGCTGGGATTACAGGTATGTGGCACCATGCCTGGGTAATTTTTGTATTTTTAGTAGAGATGGAGTTTCACCATGTTGGCCAGGCTGGTCTCGATCTCCTGACCTCAGGTGATCTGCCCACCTCAGCCTCCAAAAATGCTGGCATTACAGGTCTTTCGGGTTTTTTGGGGAGCTAATTTTTCAAACAAGACAATGTATTAGAATAAAATTTGAATAATAAAACAAGTGATGTGTTTCCAGGAAACTGTACTGCATCATTCCATGTTTCCTCAGAGTTCAGCTGTTTGACAACATTGGTCTGAAGTAACCATCGGCTGGCAAGTCTCAGGTTGCTCCTGTGGCTGTGGTTGCATCATGAGTTTTGCATATGCATGCTGCGAAAATACTTGATCAAGGTCAAGTTGTTATTGATGAGAAGTTGTTTGTTTCTGATTTACTTTGTTGAAAAAATTTCACTTAGGGCATTATTTTGGCAGGAATAAGGCCAGTTTCCATTTCATCAATTGTAGAATGAGTTGTATGTGAAAATGTGAGATAATTGCGACACTATTTTAATTTATTCCAGTGATTTTTTGTACTCCTAAAAGATTAGTGCTTGAATGAGCCATCCTTTATTTGTCCTCTGTGTGTGTGTATTTATGTGGCGTTGTAAAACATGGGAGAGTGCTGTGTAGAGATGTTGGGGATTCATGTGGTGATTCCATTATTACATTTCCTCTCATCAGTAGTTAAACCAGAATATGGTGTTGGCATATGTCAGTGGATTTATTTCTATTATCTACTGGATACTATACTATTTTCAGGAACATGATTGCCTTTATAACTAGTCTAGTACAACATTTTATAGGATTATGATATACTTAATTGGAAAAAGGAAATATTGGTGAGGACTCTAGGAAATGTAACATTTCTTTATACTGTAAGGTGTATGACAGGTACCTTTTTCATGTAAAAACATTGGTATGGCAAATTCAGGCCAGAGTTTTAAAAAGTAAAATGGCAAAGTACAACCCAATGCCATTCAGAAAACTTGGAACACTCTAACTCAATTATATTGTTTGCCATTGGTTGGAAAGTTCCAGTTTTCATATTCTTCACTGGCATAGCAACTGTGAACAGAAGGTAACTAAGGTAGCTTATGTGATATGCCAATGTGTGTTTCCATCTGGAGTAATAAGGCAGAGAAGAGAGAGACCTAGTGGATTTTCTAAATATACTACATCAACACCCCATCACTTGGGCACTATTAAATAGGTAGGGCACAGATGGAATGAGGAAGAGAACTGAATAAATAAAACATCAGAGGTTGTAGTCTTTTTAGAAGACTAACCTTTATTTGGAAATAAAATTTCAATTATAGTACAATATTTAAAATCCGCAATTACAAGTAATTAGTTTCCTCCCAATTGGAATCTTCCCTAAGCTCATGGTTTAGCAAATACAAGATTTGTGAGAGGTGCAAATAGTGATACGTACCAGGAACGGGTAAATTCCTGACAACTCCCAGTTATATGATGTGAAGACAATTTGTATTATTTGGTGTTTAGGGAGGTTTGTGTGTTGTTTTTATTATACATTGTTTCGATAGATGTTGGAGTCCTGGTTGGGTTGCGGAAACTCTGATGCTCCGGTGATGATGGGCCAAGATAGATAAACTGGTAGTGAGACACTGAAAGCCAAGGTGGCAACTACCAACAGAAAGAATGGCTTTCCCATTCCTGGGAGTGGAGAGGGTTTGGTTTCTGATATGCCTCAGGTGGAGAGCAGGTAAGACGGTAGATCCTTGCTTCAGGACAATGTGCGATTTTCCAGAAGAGGAGGCACTACATGCCAAGTTTTCGTGGAGGAGAGCCAGCAAAAAAGAAAAAAGAAATGGCTGTTTGAAGAGGAGCTGACAGATGATTTCTGGTTATTTTTTAAGACTTGGCATCTACAGTGAAGTCTTGGCAAAGCTGAGAAAGAACACAGAAGCAAGTCTTGCTGCTGGGTTTTGCATAAATGTTAGGGAAGAAGAAAAAAGCATGTGGTCAAGGACAAAGATAATGGTTTTTGCAGATAAAGGTCACTTGAATTCTCAAGGCTGAGAAGCAGTGTATCCACATAATGTGTGATATGCTGATATGAAGTATTTTCAGCTATTTAAGAACTCACACTTTTCTAACTTCTTAGTCCGTTCTTTTACATAGTACTTATCACAACTATATTATATTTATCTGTTTACTGTCAGTCTCTTACTATCTTTATAAGAGCAAGGACTTTTTTTGTTCCATGTATGTGTGTTGAATGGTACTTGGCACATAGTAAATACTGAAATAAGTGCATTTAGGTATAATTGTGATTAATGATTGTCCTGTAAGTCCAATACTTTACGGAGTTCTGAGAAAGAACTAGGGAAAGAGCAGAGAAATGTGCTTAGGAGGTGTGGTGGTTTCGAAAGATAGCCACAAATTCTGATATTCCTCTCTTCAAAATATGAAACCTAATTCCTCTTCCCTTGAGTGTGGGCTATAAAAGACATTGTAGCTTTTTCTTTATTCTCTCTGTTTTACTCACTCTCTGTTTACCTACCTTGGGGGAAGCCAACTGCCATGTCCTGAGGATACTCAAGCAGCCTTATGGAGAGGCCCAGGTGGCAAAGAACTGAGGCCTCCAGCCAACAGCCGGTGAAAGGTGAGGCTTCTGCCAACACACACATGAGCAAGCTCAGAAGTGGCTGCTCTTGCTCCAGTGAACTGCCGGCTGACTGCAGTCCCTGCCAGCAACTTGTTTGTGACTTCATGAAAGATCCTGAGTCAGAACCACCCAGCTAAGGTGCTTCTGAATCGCTGCCCCATACAACTGAGATAACAAATGTGTGTTGTTTTAAGCCACTAAGTTTGAGGGCAATTTGTTATGCAGCAAAAGATAACGACTGTAGGTGGGAATCTGCCACTCAGAAATAGTTCATAAAACTGTTTCTTGCTAGACTAAAGAAAAATTGCACGGATGGAAATGCATGCATTGATTTCTGCATATTTTAATTTGTTTTCCTTTAGTCTTTTAAAAATAGAAGACTTTATTCTTACATTTTTATAATAGTCTGCAATGCCCAGAATCTTGTACATTATGAATGGCTAACAAATGATGATGATAAGTTTTGCATTTTTATGATAATATTCTCAGATAGGATAAAAGGCAGTTTCTACATCACGATGTCCTTCTTTTTTCCAATTCAGTTCCATTTATGTAGATCAAAATATGTCACATCTGTGGAATGAAGAAACATGATTTTGTGTGTGTGTGTGTGCGCGCTTGTGTGTGGAAGAAAACAACCTCCAACAACCACGTCATGGCTTCTTTCTATAGCTGCTTTTCAAACTCACATCACACACATACACAGCTTGAAAATATATGCCATAAACCCCAGAATTAAACAGCTTCAAGATGATTAGTGTTTTTTTCTTAAACCTCTGCTGAAAACGCAATCCTTACCTGAAGAGGATTAACTCCTGGTCAGACACATTTGGTGCAGAAATATGTTTTATTTTAACTAACAAATAAGACATTTCAAAATTTGAATGCAGTATTTAAAATGATATTAGATATTGTTCATAAACCTGGAAATAATTTCTCTTAGATTTTTGAAGAAAATGTGTTTAATCCCTTTCTGGGAACTTGTTGTGCCATAATCTCTTTCTGAGGAATCAGAAATGAAAAACTCCAGGGCAGTCATCTATCTTAAATCTGGGCAGTGTTTGGCTTTAGGGTCACAGTGATCTGGCTCACATCATTTACAAGTTATAGGGCCCTGGGCAAATTATTTAGCCTTGCTGATGCTTGCCTTTCTCATCTGTAGCACCTCTTCTCTTCATTCACTCTAACAGTTCAGTGGATGATAATGATGATGATATATGCTCTGTATTTGAAGCCAGTGCACATGGAGATGGGTTGTCAAATTGATACTTAAAATGATCTTTAAATTGGAAAAAATAATTCTATTTCTTCTCCTGCCAAGATGAGATTATTCTAAAGGGGCAAAAGAGCATGGCTTCGGTTATAGGCCAATAATTCAGTAACATAAACATGATATGGAGAAAGGCTAAGTGTGCCCAACAAGATCTTGGGGTTAGCTTTGGCTGCTATTGGAATGCATCTGCAGTAGCATGGCACAAAAGAGCACGGCAGTGTTCCATCACTCATGGTGTGTGTCATGCGTATTTTAGGGTGCAAATCCAATCTGGATTTAGTTGTATATTTAAAAGTTGTTGATAAATATAAGTGATGTAGACAGTATGTGTGTGTATGTGTACTGGGGAGAAGCATGGTGCTAAAGAGAGGGGAATTGTTTAAAAAGCTGCTAATAAGTCCTTGTAGGAAAGATGATATTGATCGGGATGGCATTGCTCAGCCAAAGTTAGATTGGTGTGACTTAATTCTATCTTGACAAATCTAGGTTTTCCAGATGGAAACATGTCTGTGCTTGATACTTTCCTACCAGTGAGGAGATGAGGATTTTCTTCTCATCTTTAGACTCATACCCTGACTAACTGGTAGTGTGAAATGGATTTAGGAGTGATGAAATTCCCTTAGCCTCAGTGGCTCTGGGCCAGAGCAATGTGAAAAATATATTTAAAAAACCCTCACACCAGCTAACAATTACTTAACACTTAACTATGTGGCAGGCAACATTGTTTATGCAGAGCATGTGGCTTGACACCACCCACCTCTCCACCTCCTGCCCCAGCCAGCGTAAGAGGGAGGTGGTATTCGTGGCTGCCATTGGCAGGATGGCAGTCATGCTATGCGTTATCATTGCACCTCACTGACCCCAATTATCTCATGTTTTACTAGCTGTTAGCATTCTAGGATCTCTCTCTCTTGGATTTCACCCACTGCTCACTCTGGACCTCCTCCATCATCTATTTTTTTCCTTCTGCTTCTTTGTACAAATGACTCACTGTTATTGAAGAAAGTCATCTAACTTTGGTGTCTCAATCTCATGCAGAGGCAGCCCTGCATTGAAGGTGCCTTGTTCTAGGCACTGTAGACAGGGAGTAGTGAACAAACAAACAATAGTTGCTTCCCATAGTTTAAATTCTACTAGCGGGAGGCAGACAGCAATACAACAAAGTGAAACCTATAGCATGACAGAGAGTGGTGAGTACTGAGGAGGGGAATAAGGCAGGGAACAGCAATAAGAGGTGAGGCCGGTGGAGAAAGAGTTGTAGTTTAAGGTATTAACAGAATGACCAGGGAAGGCCTCACTGAGAATGCGGAGTTTGAGTAAAGAGTTGCAGGAGTTAAAGAACAGATTGTTGCAATAATCTCAGCTGGGCCCTCACTTATGAGGAACATCATCTGGCATTATCTTACCTGCCTCATTTTGATTCCGCATCACATACTGCTGAGCTTTCCCAAGTCCCCTTCTTTAAGCCTGTATGTCACCTCTGCATCATCCCTGCCAGCTCTTTACCTTGAGATCAGTACACTTCCTTCTTTACCTGGTAAGGCTGACTGCACAGAATTTATTCTGCTGATATTTATTAAAAACTAATCACACGGAATAATCAAATACTCCTGATCTCCTGGAGCTTATATCTTACTGACTTTATATTCTAGCATCACTCCCTATTCTACGTTACTCCTCTCTTCTCAAGAATGTCTCCATATTTATCTATTGTTTAAAAGATAAATTACTATTTAAAAGAAGTGCCTCACCTTTTTCCATCTTGTTCCATTGATCCCAACTTCTGCCTTTTTCTGGAACCAAGTGCCATCAATGAATCTCTTTTCGTTTGTCAAATCTTCATTCTCCTGCTTTTGCCAGCTGCTCACTTCCATACTGCTTGCAGATGTGCACAGGATGCTCTACTCCAAAAAAGCCTTCTTTTGATTCCCCTTCAAGTTATAAGTACTTATTGCTCACTTTCCTTTCCTTGACAAGCATCTTGAAAGCTTTAACAGCATTGTTTCCATCTATTTACCATTAGGTTACCGCAGTTTCAAGTGGCAAACCAAAACATATGGTGTGTAATGGGATAGAATAAACTATAATTGGGAGTGTTCCAGAGAATCTGGGGCTTCCTATCTATGAATTGAGCCCTGCTTCCTCTCTGTGAACTGGCCTACCCATAATTTTACAGAAAATGCTCCCTCAATATTTCTCAATACCTTCTATCAATGACTCAAAAATATTTTTCTTATCTCATTGCCCTTGAACACTGTAAAAGTGTACCATTGTTGGTGTTCTTTGTTGATATCTTTTTTCTCAGTATGCGGCAGAGGACCATCTCAACTTTCTCCCTCGTTTTTACTGCTTCCTTTCCTTCACTGGCTTCTTTTGCTCTTACTCCACCAGGCTGCACATTCTTCAGTGCTCTGCTCATGGTCCCATTCTCTCTGCTTGATGAAGAAATATAATTTCATGTCTTTAAGTGGTAGACACTCTGATTTGTATCCAAAATCCTGACGTTTCTTTAAAAGTAGGCCAACATTTCCAATTATTTGTCAAACATTTCTACCGGAATCTCCGATTTAATCCATCTGAGGGTAGATCACTATCTGTCAGGTCCTCTCTCAAATTGGCTCATCTTTATTTCTGTTGATGCCTCCACCTGTTCAGGCATCCAGGCTTGAATCCTTAGTGGGAATTTTGACTCCATCCTTTCCCTTTTCTCTACAATTTACCCATTGCCCTGACCGTCTCATCACTCTTGCAGGTGATCTTTTCTCAGTATCTTGTTTGTTTCATTCACAATTTGTAAACGTTTTTTTTTAAAATTTATTTATTATTATTATACTTTAAGTTGTAGGGTACATGTGCATAACGTGCAGGTTTGTTACATATGTATACTTGTGCCATGTTGGTGTGCTGCACCCATCAACTCGTCATTTACATCAGGTATAACTCCCAATGCAATCCCTCCCCCCCCCCATGATAGGCCCCGGTGTGTGATGTTCCCCTTCTCGAGTCCAAGTGATCACATTGTTCAGTTCCCACCTATGAGTGAGAACATGCGGTGTTTGGTTTTCTGTTCTTGTGATAGTTTGCTAAGAATGATGGTTTCCAGCTGCATCCATGTCCCTACAAAGGACACAAACTCATCCTTTTTTATGGCTGCATAGTATTCCATGGTGTATATGTGCCACATTTTCTTAATCCAGTCTGTCACTGATGGACATTTGGGTTGATTCCAAGTCTTTGCTATTGTGAATAGTGCTGCAATAAACATACGTGTGCATGTGTCTTTATAGCAGCATAATATATAATCCTTTGGGTATATACCCAGTAATGGGATGGCTGGGTCATATGGTACATCTAGTTCTAGATCCTTGAGGAATCGCCATACTGTTTTCCATAATGGTTGAACTAGTTTACAATCCCACCAACAGTGTAAAAGTGTTCCTATTTCTCCACATCCTCTCCAGCACCTGTTGTTTCCTGACATTTTAATGATCGCCATTCTAACTGGTGTGAGATGGTATCTCATTGTGGTTTTGATTTGCATTTCTCTGATGGCCAGTGATGATGAGCATTTTTTCATGTGTCTGTTGGCTGTATGAATGTCTTCTTTTGAGAAATGTCTGTTCATATCCGTTGCCCACTTTTTGATGGGGTTGTTTGATTTTTTCTTGTAAATTTGTTTGAGTTCTTTGTAGGTTCTGGATATTAGCCCTTTGTCAGACGAGTAGATTGCAAAAATTTTCTCCCATTCTGTAAGTTGCCTGTTCACTCTGATGGTAGTTTCTTTTGCTGTGCAGAAGCTCTTTAGTTTAATGAGATCCCATTTGTCAATTTTGGCTTTTGCTGCCGTTGCTTTTGGTGTTTTAGACATGAAGTCTTTGCCCATGCCTATGTCCTGAATGGTACTACCTAGGTTTTCCTCTAGGATTTTTATGGTATTAGGTCTAACATTTAAGTCTCTAATCCATCTTGAATTAATTTTCGTATAAGGAGTAAGGAAAGGATCCAGTTTCAGCTTTCTACTTATGGCTAGCCAATTTTCCCAGCACCATTTATTAAATAGGGAATCCTTTCCCCATTTCTTGTTTCTCTCAGGTTTGTCAAAGATCAGATGGCTGTAGATGTGTGGTATTATTTCTGAGGACTCTGTTCTGTTCCATTGGTCTATATCTCTGTTTTGGTACCAGTACCATGCTGTTTTGGTTACTGTAGCCTTGTAGTATAGTTTGAAGTCAGGTAGCGTGATGCCTCCAGCTTTGTTCTTTTGACTTAGGATTGTCTTGGAGATGCGGGCTCTTTTTTGGTTCCATATGAACTTTAAAGCAGTTTTTTCCAATTCTGTGAAGAAACTCATTGGTAGCTTGATGGGGATGGCATTGAATCTATAAATTACCTTGGGCAGTATGGCCATTTTCACGATATTGATTCTTCCTATCCATGAGCATGGTATGTTCTTCCATTTGTTTGTGTCCTCTTTGATTTCACTGAGCAGTGGTTTGTAGTTCTCCTTGAAGAGGTCCTTTACATCCCTTGTAAGTTGGATTCCTAGGTATTTTATTCTCTTTGAAGCAATTGTGAATGGAAGTTCATTCCTGATTTGGCTCTCTGTTTGTCTGTTACTGGTGTATAAGAATGCTTGTGATTTTTGCACATTAATTTTGTATCCTGAGACTTTGCTGAAGTTGCTTATCAGCTTAAGGAGATTTTGGGCTGAGACAATGGGGTTTTCTAAATATACAATCATGTCATCTGCAAACAGGGACAGTTTGACTTCTTCTTTTCCTAACTGAATACCCTTGATTTCTTTCTCTTGCCTGATTGCCCTAGCCAGAACTTCCAACACTATGTTGAATAGGAGTGGTGAGAGAGGGCATCCCTGTCTTGTGCCAGTTTTCAAAGGGAATTTTTCCAGTTTTTGCCCATTCAGTATGATATTGGCTGTGGGTTTGTCATAAATAGCTCTTATTATTTTGAGGTACATTCCATCAATACCGAATTTATTGAGCGTTTTTAGCATGAAGGGCTGTTGAATTTTGTCAAAAGCCTTTTCTGCATCTATTGAGATAATCATGTGGTTCTTGTCTTTGGTTCTGTTTATATGCTGGATGATGTTTATTGATTTGCGAATGTTGAACCAGCCTTGCATCCCAGGGATGAAGCCCACTTGATCATGGTGGATAAGCTTTTTGATGTGTTGCTGAATCCGGTTTGCCAGTATTTTATTGAGGATTTTTGCATCGATGTTCATCAGGGATATTGGTCTAAAATTCTCTTTTTTTGTTGTGTCTCTGCCAGGCTTTGGTATCAGGATGATGTTGGCCTCATAAAATGAGTTAGGGAGGATTCCCTCTTTTTCTATTGATTGGAATATTTTCAGAAGGAATGGTACCAGCTCCTCCTTGTACCTCAGGTAGAATTCAGCTGTGAATCCATCTGGTCCTGGACTTTTTTTGGTTGGTAGGCTATTAATTATTGCCTCAATTTCAGAGCCTGCTATTGGTCTATTCAGGGATTCAACTTCTTCCTGGTTTAGTCTTGGAAGAGTGTAAGTGTCCAGGAAATTATCCATTTCTTCTAGATTTTCCAGTTTATTTGCATAGAGGTGTTTATAGTATTCTCTGATGGCAGTTTGTATTTCTGTGGGGTCGGTGTGATATCCCCTTTATCATTTTTAATTGCGTCGATTTGATTCTTCTCTCTTTTCTTCTTTATTAGTCTTGCTAGTGGTCTGTCAATTTTTTTGATCTTTTCAAAAAACCAACTCCTGGATTCATTGATTTTTCGGAGGGTTTTTTGTGTCTCTATCTCCTTCAGTTCTGCTCTGATCTTAGTTATTTCTTGCCTTCTGCTAGCTTTCGAATGTGTTTGCTCTTGCTTCTCTAGTTCTTTTAATTGCGATGTTAGAGTGTCAATTTTAGATCTTTCCTGCTTTCTCTTGTGGGCATTTAGTGCTATAAATTTCCCTCTACACACTGCTTTAAAGGTGTCCCACAGATTCTGGTATGTTGTATCTTTGTTCTCATTGGTTTCAAAGAACATCTTTATTTCTGCCTTCATTTCGTTATGTACCCAGTAGTCATTCAGGAGCAGGTTGTTCAGTTTCCATGTAGTTGAGCGGTTTTGATTGAGTTTCTTAGTCCTGAGTTCTAGTTTGATTGCACTGTGGTCTGAGAGACAGTTTGTTATAATTTCTGTTCTTGTACATTTGCTGAGGAGTGCTTTACTTCCAATTATGTGGTCAATTTTGGAGTAAGTACGATGTGGTGCTGAGAAGAATGTATATTCTGTTGATTTGGGGTGGAGAGTTCTATAGATGTCTATTAGGTCTGCTTGCTGCAGAGATGAGTTCAATTCCTGGATATCCTTGTTAACTTTCTGTCTCGTTGATCTGTCTAATGTTGACAGTGGAGTGTTGAAGTCTCCCATTATTATTGTATGGGAGTCTAAGTCTCTTTGTAAGTCTCTAAGGACTTGCTTTATGAATCTGGGTGCTCCTGTATTGGGTGTATATATATTTAGGTTAGTTAGCTCTTCCTGTTGAATTGATCCCTTTACCATTATGTAATGGCCTTCTTTGTCTCTTTTGATCTTTGATGGTTTAAAGTCTGTTTTATCAGAGACTAGTATTGCAACCCCCGCTTTTTTTTGTTCTCCATTTGCTTGGTAAATCTTCCTCCATCCCTTTATTTTGAGCCTATGTATGTCTCTGCGTGTGAGATGGGTCTCCTGAATACAGCAGACTGATGGGTCTTGACTCTATCCAGTTTGCCAGTCTGTGTCTTTTAATTGGAGCATTTAGTCCATTTACATTTAAGGTTAAGATTGTTATGTGTGAACTTGATCCTGCCATTATGATATTAACTGGCTATTTTGCTCGTTAGTTGATGTAGTTTCTTCCTAGCCTCGATGGTCTTTACATTTTGGCATGTTTTTGCAATGGCTGGTACCGGTTGTTCCTTTCCATGTTTAGTGCTTCCTTCAGGGTCTCTTGTAAGGCAGGCCTAGTGGTGACAAAATCTCTAAGCATTTGCTTATCTGTAAAGGATTTTATTTCTCCTTCACTTATGAAACTTAGTTTGGCTGGATATGAAATTCTGGGTTGAAAATTTTTTTGTTTCAGAATGTTGAATATTGGCCCCCACTCTCTTCTGGCTTGTAGAGTTTCTGCCGAGAGATCTGCTGTTAGTCTGATGGGCTTCCCTTTGTGGGTAACCCAATCTTTCTCTCTGGCTGCCCTTAAGATTTTTTCCTTCATTTCAACTTTGGTGAATCTGGCAATTATGTGTCTTGGAGTTGCTCTTCTCGAGGAGTATCTTTGTGGTGTTCTCTGTATTTCCTGGATTTGAATGTTGGCCTGCCCTACTAGGTTGGGGAAGTTCTCCTGGATGATATCCTGAAGAGTGTTTTCCAACTTGGTTCCATTTTCCCCCTCACTTTCAGGCACCCCAATCAGACGTAGATTTGGTCTTTTTACATAATCCCATACTTCTTGCAGGCTTTGTTCATTTCTTTTTCTTCTTTTTTCTTTTGGTTTCTCTTCTCGCTTCATTTCATTCATTTGATCCTCAATCGCTGATACTCTTTCTTCCAGTTGATTGAGTCGGTTACTGAAGCTTGTGCATTTGTCACGTATTTCTCGTGTCATGGTTTTCATCTCTTTCATTTCGTTTATGACCTTCTCTGCATTAATTACTCTAGCCATCAATTCTTCCACTTTTTTTTCAAGATTTTTAGTTTCTTTGCGCTGGGTACGTAATTCCTCCTTTAGCTCTGAAAAGTTTGATGGACTGAAGCCTTCTTCTCTCATCTTGTCAAAGTCATTCTCCGTCCAGCTTTGATCCATTGCTGGCGATGAGCTGTGCTCCTTTGCCGGGGGAGATGCGCTCTTATTTTTTGAATTTCCAGCTTTTCTGCCCTGCTTTTTCCCCATCTTTGTGGTTTTATCTGCCTCTGGTCTTTGATGATGGTGATGTACTGATGGGGTTTTGGTGTAAGTGTCCTTCCTGTTTGATAGTTTTCCTTCTAACAGTCAGGACCCTCAGCTGTAGGTCTGTTGGAGATTGCTTGAGGTCCACTCCAGACCCTGTTTGCCTGGGTATCAGCAGCAGAGGCTGCAGAAGATAGAATATTTCTGAACAGCGAGTGTACCTGTCTGATTCTTGCTTTGGAAGCTTCCTCTCAGGGGTGTACTCCACCCTGTGAGGTGTGGGGTGTCAGACTGCCCCTAGTGGGGGATGTCTCCCAGTTAGGCTACTCAGGGGTCAGGGACCCACTTGAGCAGGGAGTCTGTCCCTTCTCAGATCTCAACCTCCGTGTTGGGAGATCCACTGCTCTCTTCAAAGCTGTCAGACAGAGTCGTTTGCGTCTGCAGAGGTTTCGACTGAGTTTGTTATTGTTTACTGTGCCCTGTCCCCAGAGGTGGAGTCTACAGAGACAGGCAGGTTTCCTTGAGCTGCTGTGAGCTCCACCCAGTTCGAGCTTCCCAGCAGCTTTGTTTACCTACTTAAGCCTCAGCAATGGCGGGCGCCCCTCCCCCAGCCTGGTTGCTGCCTTGCCGCGATATCGCAGACTGCTGTGCTAGCAATGAGGGAGGCTCCGTGGGCGTGGGACCCTCCCGGCCAGGTGTGGGATATGATCTCCTCATGTGTCTGTTTGCTTAAAGCGCAGTATTGGGGTGGGAGTTACCTGATTTTCCAGGTGTTGTGTGTCTCATTTCCCCTGGCTAGGAAAAGGGATTCCCTTCCCCTTTGTGCTTCCCAGGTGAGGCGATGCCTCGCCCTGCTTCAGCTCTTGCTGGTCGGGCTGCAGCAGCTGACCAGCACCGATCGTCCGGCACTCCCCATGAGATGAACCCAGTACCTCAGTTGAAAATGCAGAAATCACCGGTCTTCTGTGTCGCTCGCGCTGGGAGTTGGAGACTGGAGCTGTTCCTATTCAGCCATCTTGCTCCGCCCCTCTGTAAACGTTTTTAAAAGTTGCTTGTAAACTTATTTATTCCTTTGTCAGAATGAGATTACAGACTATATCTATTGTATTCAACATTGTAATTCCAGCTCCTGGCACAATGCTTAGTATGGGGTAGTTCTCAATAAATGTCTGTTGAATAAATAAAGAAGTGGGATCTTGTTAATTATTTCTTGGGGATGTCTCCAATCTCTGTTCCTTTGAATTGCCATCTCCACCACTTTATTTCAGCCCTTCTTACTGACTGCTGAGATTATTGCAACAGCTTTTCAAATGGCTTTGTCCTCATTCCTTCCTCTGAGCAATCCCTTCTGCAAAGAATGACCAGAATTCCCCTCCTTTTTTAAAAAGCAAAACTTGTCAAAAAACTTTGTTAAAGGGAAAAAAAGGTACACCCCCTAGCTGGTCATTAAAGGTCTTCTACACTTAGTGCCAACTTACTTTTCCATCACTGTCTCCATTAGTCTCCCATTTATAGAATTCTGTATGTCAAGAGCTCATCGGTGTAGAACCAGTTATGTAATTTCTAGTTACCTTTGATCAAGAGTTGTTATTTCTGGGAAAGCGATTTTGACAAATAGTCTAAAGACTGAATGATCATTACCAACTCCATAGTTACGAGGATTTAATAATACAAGCTAGAGCGTTATCTTTATATTCAGACTCTTCTTTAGAATCTGTTTTTATCAAGAAGGGGAAGGAGAGGTATTGTAGGACTAGAATTTATTAATATTCTAGGAATACATTGTAAGTATGGAGGAGGAGCCATAAACTAAACTGCAGAACTGACAGAAAAGTACATGGACATATACTTAACTCCATGAGTAGCAGGCAAGAAGCAAGTCTGTGCACTTGGGGAGGTTGGTTGGAGCAAATAGGCTCTGGAATAAACTTAAAGTATACTTGGATGATTATTTTCTCTTGTGAAAGCACAATTGCAGAACCTCATTAGTTTTGTTTAGAGTAAGGTTACTTAAATACGGATGGAATTAATGATTTGGCATGTTGCTGACCAGAAATGGTCCTACAGTAGACGTGGAATAAATGTTTGTTAAATAAATAAAGGGCTTGTCTAGGCACATTATTTGGCATAGCAAATGAAGAAAGATAATTGTATTAGTCCGTTTGTGCATTGCTATTAAGAAATAAATACCTGAGACTGGGTAATTTATAAAGAAAAGAGTTTTAATTGGCTCATGGTTCTGCAGTCTGTACAGGAAGCATGATGCTGGCATCTGCTTGACTTCTGGGGAGGCCTCAGAAAACTTACAGTCATGGAAGAAGGTGAAGGGGGAGCAGAAATATCACATAAGCAGAGCAGGAGCAAAAGAAAGAGGGGGGAGGTGCCATACACTCTTAAACAACCAGATGTCATAGGAACTTACTATCAAAAAGGCAGTAAGGAGATGGTACTAAATAAACCATTCATGAGAAATCTACTCCCATGATCCAATCACCTCCCACCAGGCCCCATCTCCAACATTAGGAATTACAATTCAACATGAGATTTGGGCAGGGAAAGCATCCAAACTATACCAATAGTGTAATTGGGGAAGTCAGTGATTTGCAGTTCCAGGAGGGGCAGATTAAAAAATTCAATGGCACAGTAATATGGTGCCTTTATAACTGATAGATAAATTGAATTTTTATTGAATGAAGAAAGTATAGAGAAGGCTTTGGTTGGATAGCAAGACTTTGAGAGCATATAGGGCTAGTTGGGATACTGATCTGCCATTTACTTTCTCTATGGCCTTGGAATATCATTCTTGCACAGTTATTGTAAGTTTGAGAAGATATAAATAAACCACCCAATTTAGTGCCTGGTACTGTTCATTTCACCTTGTATCTGGTCAACAAATGGCAACTGGTATTTAGCTGGGAATTCTAGGGAACATCTCCCTGGAAATATTCAAGTAGAAAATAAATAATTGGTGATATAGGTAGTTTAGATTTCCTCACTTCTCTGAAGATAATCCAGCTAATCTTTTATGTTCCATCACAACTATAAAATAGCATTTTACATGAAATACACAAGCCAATTTCAAATAGCAGGGCATGATTATTGTTTTGGTGGCTTTATCTTAAATCTGGAGACATGGAATCAAATTGTGAATAGAAACATTGCCTGCCAATTGAACCACACACACTGAGTAAAAGAACATCATCAGGATGGAAAGAGACAGGATAATACTTCTGTTCTTATAGAAAAGCAGTGGTATATGGATGAGGGGTCGTTGCCCAGATGACATCCTATGGGATGACTTTTAGTGGTTGATGGTTCATTTGCAGAAAGCTCTGTTATTAATGACTGATTTTCTTTTCTGTGTTTTCATCCTAGCAGATTGTTAAAAGTATTTGCTTTCCTCTCATTCCAAAGAATAATTACTGAGTAAAGCTAAGGAATCTTGAGATATACAATTTGAACTGTTTGGGAAACATTTTAAAATAGCTTTATAGAGTATTTATTTCTAAATTATTTAATATGCTTTAATGGTTAATAAATCACATTCACCTGAAAGGATGCATGGGACTGACTAGTATCCTCTCTACATGGGTGTAAAATTTGTTTTATTTGGCTATATCAACCACTTTCCACTGCAAGGTTAATGGCATTTCATGACTTTCCAGTAAAGATACTCTCTACAATTCATGTCTATACCAACAATATAATTTTACATTTCTCACAGTGGAATGTAGCAGGCTAATAGTTTTTTCTCTACTGCAACATACTTTAAGCCATGGGACATTTTAAAGATTCATATACTCTGGAGAATATTTTATATTATGCAAGAAAATGCATGAATTTACATAGCATTCAAGATATGTGGAAGGGTAACTACCTTATTTGTTTCTTAGATGTATTTTTTCTCTCAATACAGCTCCCTTCCTCCTGTATTATAGCTTAAGGTTGGAAAAATATGTCTTGCTTTAGGAAATTATGCTTTTTTAAAACCTGAATTTATAAATTAGGTACATTCTGTACTAAAGAGTATACCATAAGTTATGTGATGTAAATCTTGGAGTCAGAAGCCCTTCTGGTCCTGCTTCTATTAAATATTATTGGTTGCCTTAATCAAAGAAAATAGCCTTATTTGTGTCTCATTTTCAAATCCATATAATGGGGATAATAATGTATTTATTTACCTTACATAGCTAGTATAAAGATCATATTAGAAATGATTTGGAAATGCTTTGTAAAATTCAGGTTTGACCAAATTAATGGTGCCTTTTATTATTATTTGTCTTAATTTAAATGCAACTTCTAGTTCTCTGTATTTTAAAGACTAATGTTATAATATTAAACAAACTAATTTTTATTCCAATTGAAAGTGACCTGGAGCCTTGACTCCAAATTGTAATTTAGTTTCTGTTCCCATTGTCTAATGAGTAAGTGTGATGCAATTACATGTTACGAGAGAGTCCTGGATTTATTGGAATCAGATTTTGTGTTAGAAAATTGCATAAGGACTGTTTTAGTTAGAGTTTTCTGGGGAGACAAAACTGATAGAATATTTATCATCTATCTATCTGTCTGTCTGTTTATCTATCTATCTATCTATCTATCTATCTATCTATCTATCTAATCTAATCTAATCTATCTGCCTGAGGGAGGGAGGGAGGGAGGGAGGGAGAGAGAGAGAGAGAGAGAGAGAGAGAGAGAGAGAGAGAAGGGGTAATTGGCTCACTTGATTGTGGAGACTGAGAAGTTCCATGATAGGTGGCCTGCATGTCTAAAGGCCTTAGAACCAACGAAGCTGATGGTGTAATGCAGTCCAAAGCTGAAAGCCCAAGAGCCTGGGAACTGCTGGTGTGAGGCCTGTAGTACAAAAAAAAGCCAGAAAACTCAGATTTCTGACATTTAAGGGCAGAAAAGGAAGAGTGTCCCACTCAGTTAAAGTCAGAGCAAGAATCTGCCCTCCCTCTGCCTTTTTGTTCCACTTGGGCCCCAGCCTATTGAATGATGCCTGCCCATATTGAGGGTGGAATTTCCCCACTCAGTTCACTGACTCACATGCCAGTCTCCTCTGGAAACACCCCCATAGAAATTCCTGGGGCCGCCCAATCATACTAATCAAATGCCAAACTACCTAAGTTTCCCTTTCAGCAGAAGAGGGATGGGCCCAGTGCCTACTGATGCATTGATTCATATTGAATCATCAATACAATGATTGAGAATAAATAATACTTTACTGCCTATCTGGGTATCCCTTAATTCAAGCTGACACCAAAAATCAACCATGACAGGGGCTAAGGGCATCTTTTTTGATATTCATATTACTAAAATACCTTTGATGGATGGAAGTAGCCCCAGTGAAGTTCAGCTGCAAGAAAGTACCAGCGCCTGAGGAAAAACTCCCTCTATAGCAAGGCAGCTCTGAAGCAGCACCTGGGATTGCCACCTGGTCATTGGGTGTTGAGGAAGAATGGTTTCAGGTATAAGATGAGAATAAGAATGTGAAGCTTTTTTCTTACCAATCCACTTTACTGTGAACACAGTCAGAGGAAACTGGCTGTGTGTGCTTGAAATGAAAGATTATAACACTCAGGGAAAAAATGTCCTCCTTCTGCAGCCTGAGGAACCCTTGCTACCTGGGCAAGATCTAGACCAGCAGCAGGTGGCAGTGATCAAAGCAAATATCCTAGCCCTAACTCCAGCTCTCTAGGTGTTGTCAGGTAGAGACGTTAGCAGGGATAAATGGAGAGATCTTTTCTTGCTACCAACATTTTGACTGTCTCTAACTTGTTGAGTGGCAACACAATTGGATGATACATATCTATAGATATCCAGTACTTGTTAGAGTTTAATGTGGATATGAATCATCTGGAGAGGTTGTTAAAATGCAGATTTTAATTCACTGAATATGGGGTGAATTCTGGAATTCCAAGTTTCTAACAAATTCCCAGGTGATGTGAATATGGCTGGTCTGAGGACCACACTTTGCATAGCAGGGTGTGGTAGATAAATTTATGTCCCCCAAGAAGATCTCATACCCTAATGCCTGGGACTATGAGTATGTTACCTTACATGGAAAAAGGAACTTTACAGATATAATTAAGTTTGCTAATTTATTGACCTTAAAATAGGGAGATTCTCCTGGATTATTTGAATGGGTCCAGTGGAATTATATAAACCCTTGAAAACAGAGAGCAGAAAAGAAGAGGAAGTCAGAGAGACATGATGTGTCAGAAGGACTTGACACACCATTGCCAGCTTGAAGATGGAAGGACCATGTGGAGTTCTGCCAACATCCTGAATGAGCTTGGAAGTGGATTCTTTTCCAGGGTGTCCAATAAGGAACTCAGCCCTGCTGACACCTTGACTATGTCCGTCTGAGACCCAGGGAATCCGATTGAGCTATTCGCTGCCCAGACCTCTGATCCATAGAAACAATAAGCTGATAAGTGAGTATGGGTTTAAGCTGATAAATTTGAAGTGATTTGTTGTGGCAGCAATACAAAACTATACACAACGTAATCCACAGCACCTTGCATGGACTCATCCAGTATGAATACAGTGAATCCGCGTTTCACATCCAGGAAGGATGTAAGAGCAATCAGAATTGGCTTTTGCCTTGACCAGACCTCTAGGGTTCTCAGAAGTATTAAGAAAGGCTGGGCCCTGGGAGAACAAAGATATTTTCACAGTAGAGATAGATAGGGCCTTGGAGCTCTATTAAAAGAGAATATTTAAAGAGATAGGAGGCTTTCCAAGGAAACTGTAACTTATAGGTCACAAACAATATATATAGGTTACAGGTAATATCAATGTTTGGGGAGACAGCTCTTCATGGGTCTCTTGTATTTCTCTGCCCTCTTGTGAGCAGAAGCACTGACAGCTTTTTGTTGCAGATGATCCTTCCAGGATGTTTGTATAGTGAACAGCCTTGGAAGACGGAGACAGAGTCTGGCCTTCTCTGGACCAAGGGTAGGTTTATTTACTGCTCGTGTAATAAAAATCATATTTCCCTTGGGGGTGAAGGTGGGCAGGTTTGTTTGCTGCCCATTGTAGAAGATGGGGTTTCCTTTAGCTTGGTGTTCCTGTGTTCTGTGGCTGTGATGCAAACCCACTGTGCACTCAGCATCCACCTGGGCTTCTTGAGATTACCCCCATGGGCTTTGAGGGGCAAGGAGAACCAGTGTAAATGTGAAGCTTATGTTTGCTCTTGCGAAGAATAAAGTTCTTTGTCTCTCACCTAGGAGGCTAATCTCTTCTGCCATCATCCGTGAAGCTATGGCAGGCTCACTTGTTAGCTTGCAAGAGGTTAAAACCTCAGTCCCTTCACAGCTCATAACAATGTATGAATAAAATCTCTCTCTCTCTCTGTCTCCCTCTCTCTCTGTGTGCGTGTGTGCATATGCCTGTGGATTCCAAATATTAAAACTTAAAAAATACTATGAAAAAAGTCAAAGAAGATGAACTTATTATGAAATAATATGAAGTTTCTCAATACCATGAAGTAAATAGGTTTTTGGCTCTAGTACTCTCTTCTAAAGTCATGTCGTTTATAGTGAATCTCCTGCTAACAAATATTATATTCAATCAGCAAGAAGTCCAGAAGTTAACTGAAATAAACAGCTCTGCTTTTTTTTTCTTTGATATTTATTTTGCTACCATGCCTAGCATGTTTAAGTAATATAGATCTTCCCAAATATTATTTTATTTTATGTCAAATTTTTTTGTATCCTGCATTTTTTAGTATCTTTGCTTCATTTAAATAATAATAGTGGTAATCATGATGAGCTAGGTTCTTGATAAAAAAATTTTAAATGCTTTATTCTAAATTTTGGGAGCTGACATGAGTCTTTGGTAAACATTGTAAGAGATTATAATTATTTTCAACAATTTTTAAGAAGATTTAATTTTGTAAGAGGGCCTCAGTGTAATAGTACTTCATTAGAAAAAAATCAAAATTTAGTAGATATTTATTGCTCTTTCTAGACAGATTGAAAAATTCTGTGAATGATCACAGCCCTATTTTCACCTTTTAGATCCATCAAGGAGGAATGTAAGTGTGCTTGTAAACTGAAAACACTCTGTGAGTTTTGTTTTCCAAAACTGTGTTACTTAGAGACTGGGAAAGTTTCAGGTATTCCAAATATAGCTTGTTTGGTGACAGATATCACTTGATAGTCTTCTATATCAAATTTGTCTTTTTATTGACTGTGCCTATTGAATATTCATTGTGTCTACCAAGACAGATTAAATATTTGCATGCAGAACTGTTCCGATTTTTATAAAAAGACTGTAAGTGTGTTGTTTTTTGTTTTGAGTCACCACTATTTCTCCATCTGCTTTTCATAGATTTCTGCCAAGTGGAAGAACATGAAAAATAATCTAGGCCAAATGTTACCTTTTTTTGGTTGAAATTTTGTGTTTGTTTATAGCAGAAAAGCAATAGAAAGTAATTGTATAATAAGGAGTTCCTGTTTACTGAGTGGAAGATGATTGCCTGGCAGACCTGGTTGAAAGTAGAGGTGAGTGGGGGTGAGGAAAGGTATGAAGACAGGTAAAATTGCCTCTTCTACAAAAAATGGTAACTATGTGAAGTGAGGGCTATGCTAATTAGCTTAATTGTGTTAAATGTCTCACAATGTATACATATCTCAAAACACCATGTTGTATATCCTAAATATATACAATTTTAATTTGTCGGTTATACCTCAATAAACCTGGAAAAAATAAAAAAGACCTGTCTTCATTGTATAGGCAAGGCCGATCTGATTAAGATTTTTCTGAATCTGAAATTTTCACAGTTAAAATAGGCAAAAATAATTAATTCTTTACTGTTTTTTGAGCACTCCCTATATACAAAATAATTTTAGTTAAACAGTGCAATTCTTTTTTCATTTAAAAACATAGCAAGTCTTGCCAAGCCCCGTCTTTATTTAACAAACAAAAATGCCAATCTCTTTTTGCCGCAGGTTTGTTTTTAGTATTTTGCATCTAACCCTTGAATAAGATAATTTGGGTTTTCCAACAGCTCACTGCCAGCATGCAGATTGTTTTTGCTCTTATATTTTCCTTGAGAACTGCTCATTCACTATTTCCAGGACACTAAAGATCACCTTAGAAGATTAGTAAAAGGCCACCAAAATGATCTGAAAGGAAGAAAAAAAACATCTCCAAGGGGAAGACTAGTTCTTGTTTTGATAAAATACTAGAACCATTAACTTTATCTTCAATATTCTCTCTCCCACTTTCTCACTGGGTTAGTAAAGTCTTATGATTTAAGACTGAAACTTCTTTTAGCTGATAAGACACCATTTTAATATTACAAGTTCTGCTTTCTCTTGTTCTTTGTTGTTGATGTTAATGCTTGATTTATTTCCAAACTGTTCCTTAATGTTGGAAATATAAATTCAACACACATGACGAAAATTTAGCCGTGATATTGCTTTTTGACATCTACTAGCCTTTGACAGGAATGCTTTTATTCTGTGAATTATGAATGTCATGTAATATTCCTATGCTATGTTTTGTGAAATCATAAAAATGAGCCTTGAAGAATCTGAGGCATGAAATTTTGTGCCTTTGTTGATCTCTGGTGTCTCTGTTTGGTCCAATTCAACACAAGCCATGGTGTCTTATTAGTATTGTCATTTCCACATATAATGTAATTTGTAAATACCAATGTAAAGAGCATTTATTTATTTCATAAGGGAGAGAATAAGTCCAAAGCACTTCTTCTTTTTTTTTTTTTAATTAAATAATAGGATGAGGTGAGAGTTGATAGTGTTAGTGTTTCCTCCCTTAAGGGAAAGTAATATTGCTCCAGGTGTAGTTTTTCACATAATTCCCTTTGCACTCTCCCCCAACCCCTACCTAGGATATTTTGTGTACTTTGTTAGCATAAAGGGAGTATTTTCAGCCATTTCTTTGATCATATTGGGAAATATTCTGGGCACTCTTCAAAATGCTGTGCAAATTCTCAACTCAGCACCCTGCTCAAGTGTTACCTTTTCCTGTGATGCGATCCCAAACCTAACTCCACTAGAAAGTACACTCAGCTCAGATGACAGCTTTTCTGAATGTCCTAAATTTTGTCTGATTTAGCCTGTATTGAAGTACCCCTTTTTGTTGACTCTTATCTGCATTAGAAGAAGGTCTTTCCTTTGTCTCTTCCGCCTTTCTCTAGTTATTTGATTTGTATGTGTTTTGGCTTTCAAACTGCTATGTAAAGTCTGTGGGACTAGGGCCCCTGTCTTATATATCCTCTACACTCCTGTGATACTGGAAACAGAGTAGCCACTGAGGAAAAAATGGGTGTTGATTAACTGAATGACATCCAGTGAGCAGTGTTGTTTACTTCCTCATGCCTTTGGCTTCCTTTGTGGGAAGGCCCAGTGTCTTCATATAGAAGTGGCTTAAAGAATATTAAATGAATATATGAATGTGATAATTAATGAGATGTGGTCCTTTTGTTTTTATTTTGCTTTTTTTTTGAATTAGGTGACATGATCTTTTTTAAAAAGTCATAGAAATGTTATAAAACCTGCCTGAAATGGAGTATTCCAAATGGACATGTCAAATATGGTGACAGCCAGCTGTACAGGACACTGAAAACTAGGCAAAAAGATGAGACAATAATGAGTTTCTCCTTACAGGGACAAGACCATATGCTTAGACCCCATGCTATATGGGAAATGGAAGCTCTGATTGAGAATCTGGGCATCTTAGTCCCGTGCCTTTGGTCTGACCATGCTTTTTTATTGGTTTTAAGAGTCTGACCCCTTTGGCTAAGAACAAGCCTTTCCTAAATACCATTGGAGAAAGTGATGGGGATAAAAACCAACCCAAAAAACCCAAAGCTGCTGACTCAGCAGCAGTTCCAGCTAGAGGAGCGCTGTGGTGGTAGGTCGTTTGTAACAGAGAACAGCTGTCTTTGGAATATCGGTGCCAGAAATTCTTCTGCTTGACTTTCATTGTATGTTTCTTGCCAGGAGAGCTGTGTTGTTCATGGGGTGCACACTTTTTTGTAAGGTTGTTTTGGCTTCACAATCTGTTAATATGAGAGATTTTTTTTTGACTCCAAAAATGGCTTGGCGAGTGCAGCATCAGTGATGTGCCCTCTTGTTGTTTTCCTTGGAGGCAGGTGGCTATGTAGGCTTCTCAATATTCCTTTGTTTGTGCAGCATTTTGATGTCATCTCATCAGTGCTGACTTCAGTAGGGATGGAATTTTTGAGTTAACTTCTGTGTGTTTTCTTTGTGAAAAATACATTTAAGAGAATGTAGTTGAGGTGCTGTGGCCTAGAGATCAAGGGACAGAAACTGTTTTGACTTCAGCCTTGGAGAGATTTGTTAGGGGCTATGTTAGCAGAACTTGAACTGGTTAGAAATAAACTGGTAGTTGTCTTTTGTGGAAGGAAGCACCTAGGAATACTCAGATGTCTTTGTGACTTGGAAAAGAATCTGCTACCCTAAAAATGTCCTAAGAGCTAGTAGTTATTTGACCTATTATGAAAATTATCCTGCAAGATTTTTGAGAAAGATAATATAAGGAAACTACATAAATGTAATGCCTTAAAATAAAATTAAATCCTTAACCCTGTGAAAAGATACATTTTTCCTTTTCCTATCTGAATATTAACTTTTAATTACATTAATGTCTGTGTATTAAATCTTTGCTTTTTTTTCTAACTTAAAGGAAAAAACTTCCCTCCTTTTCAAGGATAGTTCCTCCATTTTTGCTGATGATCTCATTTATTTGGACTACTTTCAGAGTAGTAAAATAAATTTCTCTTCCTTTTTTCATTTGCATATTTATTCCCTCTTCCTTCCTTGGCTCCTTTGCCATTTATCTACAATAAATTAAGGTTTCTCATCATTCTGAAACCCACTTTTTTTTTGTAACCTTACTTCCCTTTGGTCTACTGTCCTATTTTTCTTCTTACTATTAATTGAATTCAATTTGGCTTTATGGATTATGCATAATGTTAGCTACTGGGGTGCAGAGATGAATTAACATAGAGTGTCTGCTTTCAGATAGCTCATGGTCTACTAGAGGATGCAGACAAAGTGGATGACCTGGTAGACTGTGCTAAGTACAAAGCAGAGTTAGACATTGAAGAATTGAAGGACACAGAGCATGGGACATGTGACTCCATCTCAAAGTCCAGGAAGCTTTCTCAAAAGAGATCATACTCTAGTAGAATCTTGAAAGATTAGTAGAGAAGATAGAAAGTCCCGCATGGGCAGGCAGAGAAACATGAGAAAATTAATATATGATTTGGCACCTTGGAAGGCATGGCTTCTCTGGTAGGTGAGGCCCATATAGACCCATACAATGGTTCTGTATGCCTTACAAAGGAGTTTTAGTTTCCTTTTGCATTTGTAACAAATTATTATAGACTTGGTAGCTTAAAACAATACAAAGTTGTTATTTTACAGCTCGGGAGGTCACATGTCTGAAATGGGCCTTATGAAGCTAAAATTAAGGGTTGGCAGAATTGTATGCCTTTTGGAAGCTCAAAGGGAGATATTGGGGGGAATCCCCACCCCTGATATTTATCGTGGGTTCTTTTCTATTCCCTAAGTGTCTCAGCTGGTTTGAGAAATAAAGGGAAAGAGTACAAAAGAGAGAAATTTTAAAGCTAGGTGTCCGGGGGAGACATTTCATGTCGGCAGGTTCTGTGATGCTCCCCGAGCCATAAAACCAGCAAGTTTTTATTAGTGATTTTCAAAAGGGGAGGGAGTGCACGAATAGGGTGTGGGTCACAGAGATCACATACTTCACAAGGTAATAAAATATCACAAAGCAAGTGGAGGCAGGGCGAGATCACAGGACCACAGGATGGGGCAAAATTAAAATTGGTAATGAAGTTTCGGGCACACATTGTCATTGATAACATCTTATCAGGAGACAGGGTTTGACAGCAGACAACCTGTCTGACCAAAATTTATTAGGCAGGAATTTCCTCATCCTAATAAGCCTGGGAGCGCTACAGGAGATGGTGGCTTATTTCATCCCTTCAGCCGTACAAGGTGGCCACCTCAAGGGGGCCATCTATAGACCTACCCTCAGGGCACATTCTCTTTCTCAGGGATGTTCCTTGCTGAGAAAAAGAATTCGGGGATATTTCTCCTACTTGCTTTTGAAAGAAGAGAAATATGGCTCTGTTCCGCCTGGCTCACCAGCAGTCAGAGTCCAAGGCCATCTCCCTTGTTCCCTGAACATTGCTGTTATCCTGTTCCTTTTTTCAAGGTCCCCAGATTTCATATTGTTCAAGCACACATGCTCTACAAACAATTTGTGCAGTTAACGCAATCATCACAGGGCCCTGAGGTGACATTCATCCTCCTTAGCTTACGAAGATGACGGGATTAAGAGATTAGAGACAGGCATAGGAAATCACAAGGGTATTGATTGGGGAAGTGATAAGTGTCCATGAAATCTTCACAATTTATGTTCAGAGATTGCAGTAAAGACAGGCATAAGAAATTATAAAAGTATTAATTTGGGGAACTAATAAATGTCCATGAAATCTTCACAATTTATATTCTTCTGCCGTGACCTCAGCTTGTCCCTCCATTCAGGGTCCCTGACTTCCTGCAACAGGGAGAATCTGTTCCTTGCCTTTTTCAGCTTCTGGAGCCTGGCTGTATTCTTCAGTTTATGGCTGTGTTACTAGTACCGGGGACCAGGACATGCACATCTTTGGAAGGCTATTACTTTTCTTATACAGAAAGTGTTTGAATTTATCCTGAAGGCAAGAAGAAGCTCTTGACACACATTTAGCCAATGAATATGGTGGTGCTTTAGAAATTTATGCTTTAGAAGAATCACTCTATGGAAAATAGACACTGGAGGTAGGGGGAAAATTAAAAGAATATTGCAGTTGTTCATGCAAGAACAATGGGATCCTAAAACAAAGCAATGGCAATGTGGATGGAAGGGGAGATGGCAGACTTAGCTAAAAAAATGAATATGGAGGCTGGTCCAGGTCTTTAGGATGAGTCATCCTGGATGACTCTCAACTTTCAGTCTTAGGAGCCTAAGTAGACAGCTATTACATTAACCAAGATAGAAAATACAAAAGAAGGTACCAGCAGATTTGGGGTAACAAAATATTTGACTTCGGTTTTGGTTGTGTTGAGTTTGAGCAGAGAGGCCTTGTACCCAGCTGAAGAAGATCTGGAACCCAGGAGAGAAGGTGGTATTTGAACTCATAAGACAACAATTGTATAGAAGAGATTGCCTAAAGATAGTGTGTAAAATGAAAAGATTTAAGGGTCAAGTCTATGTTATTAATGACTGGTCTTACAGAGACCTTGCTATGCTTTTTACAAGTAGTGCTGAACACAAACCCATGTATGTCTTGTATTTTGTTCAAACTCATGGTAAATAAGAGCAGAGAATTTTTGAGGATAGGAATAACCTTTATTTCTGAATCTCCTCTTGTGTCCTCCCACTGATTGAATGAATACTCACCCACATCCAGGCATAAATCTAGATTGGAGTTATATTGCGTCTCTTTGTGTTAAAATATAAATCCTGAATTATTAAAATCAATAGCATTTTTGGTCTGTTGATACCTTTACCAATATAGACCTTTACTTATTTACAAAAAGAAATATTTGGGGTTTCTCCCATTTGAGAATTATCTTTCAAAGTCACAATTAGTCACAGAGTCACAATAATTAACCTATAATTAGGTTAAACATAGATGCTTTCCAGGGAAGTAGTTGAAATGTGTGTGTTGTCAGTACTGGACATCTGAAGAAAAAGTTTATTTTCTTTAATGAATACACAAAGTTTTATGTTTTGTGTTTTTTTTAGTCACAAAGTTTTATGTTCATTCCACACAACTTTATGATCCTGTTAGCGTCAGTAAGAAGTGATCACTTGGACTCAGGAAGGGGAACATCACACACCGGGGCCTATCATGGGGAGGGGGGAGGGGGGAGGGATTGCATTGGGAGTTATACCTGATGTAAATGACGAGTTGATGGGTGCAGCACACCAACATGGCACAAGTATACATATGTAACAAACCTGCACGTTATGCACATGTACCCTACAACTTAAAGTATAATAATAATAAATAAATTAAAAAAAAAAAAAAAAGAAGTGATGAGAGACAATCTGGAAGTTCTCAAGGCTTCCAAACTCTCCCTGGGTTTATTTTTCCAGTTAATAGCATCCTTTCCTGTCTTTTAGAAACCTCAGAGCTTCAGAGTCATCTTTGGCCTTGCTTTCCTTCTATTTGTTCAACTGGCCACCAAAATTGGTCAACTGACCTCTGAAATGACTCATCATTTTCTACCTCTGATTTCTCCCGAGCTCATGTGTTGTGCTGAACCCTTATGAACCTCAGTAGGGAAGGCACTCGGTTCAAAAGGCTGAAGAACAGAGACCCAGAGCCATCAAATGAGACATGGGGTTTTATTAGGGGCTTACTTACAAGAAAGAGAGTCCAGGCAGGGTGGGCTTGGCAGGAAAACAACAACCACTTGCAAACAGCATACAGTTTATATAGCATTTTCACTTAGCATTCTCTTCTTAATGACCTACACCTGGCAACCTTCATTTAACTCAAAACTTAAGGCCTCAATCCCCTGCACAGCCTGTGCTCCATGAGACAGGACAGGGGCTCAGATGTTCCTCATAGACAGGGAATGAATCTCCAGGTAGGCCACTTCTGGATCCCCTAGCTTGGAACACACATTCAGGGGCATCTGCCATATAGGGTCATTCTAAGGGCGTGCTTAAGTTATTGCTCTCAGGTGCATTTACTTTACATTTTGAAATAACCTTTTAATAAGTCTCAGCATCTAGCCTATCCCCAGTGCTAGTTTATTTTGAACATTGTCAACTAGGTAAGTTTTCTGAAACACACAACTGATCAAATACCATACAAACCCTTCAGTAGCTCTCCACCGCCTGTCAAATAAAGCTCCAAACATCTAACAGCCAAGACCCAGCCTGCCCTCCTCTAGATATTCCCAACCATGGACACCCCACTCTATGCTTTGTGATTTTCTTTCTCTACTGTTCTGATGGGAATGACCTTCCTTTTTCTGCCTTCCTGCCTTCTATGTTGACTTAGTGAACAGAGACTTATTTTCAAAGGTCCAACTCAAGGGGCATCTCCTTTGTGTGTCTTTTACTCTCTTCTACTGCCACTACAAGTGTTTTTGCCATATTGACTCTCTCTACTTTAATTGTTATCCCCACTCCTCACCCCTCCTTACCACTCTCAGATTCTGTATCCTTAGCACTTAACTGGTATTTAATAATGATTGAATGGTTTGATGGAAAATCTAGTTAGAGTCTAGTTTCAGTCCCTCTCCTGATTGACTATGGGTCTCTTTTTCTCTTTTGTTTGCCTATAAAAGGGAGAAAATCTAAGTACAAGTTTGTCAGATCAGGTCATGATAGGCTGAGTCTCTATTGCAAGTGTTCTTAATTTACATAGTGAGGTTTTAAGATGAAGAATGAGAATGTTACTCAAATCTTGTACAAACAGGTGTTTGTGCCTGGGTGTGGCTAGCAGGTACAATATAACTCCAAGTCAGATTTATGCTTGGGAGTTTCAGAAGCAGCCATTCTTATTATTTTCTTCCAGGCATGCATGGTAAAACAATTTCACAGGAATGCATACTTTAATCTTATTCGGTTTTGTGGGTTTCCCAGGAGACTTGCTCATGTCTTTCAGGTATCATATGGGCTGTTGTCCAGGGTTAAAGAGCAGGTAGGGCTGCAAGTAATCTTTGATAGTGAAACCTGGCTTCTATTCAGAAACATGAAAATTTAACCTGTTCCAGGATTTGAGAGTCCATTGGTTATCAAAACCCTCTAGTTCCTTAAGGCTATGGACTCTTTGATTGGGTTATGAGAATGTACTCACTGGGCTAAACAACAATCTTGCTTTTATCTTTCCAAGATTTGAGTAAATTGTGCTTATATTTTATGGAAAGCCAGGGAGGTAGACACCACCTCATGGAGAGATGCAGTCAGAAGTGTTGTATTGGGGCTGGGCATGGTGGCTCACGCCTATAATCCCAGCACTTTGGGAGTCTGAGGCGGGTGGATCACTTGAGGTCAGGAGTTTGAGACCAGCCTGGCCAATGTGGTGAAACCCTGGCTCTACTAAAAATACAAAAATTAGCTGGGCGTAGTGGCACATGCTTGTAATCCCAGCTACTTGGGAGGCTGAAGCAGAATAATTGCATGAACCTGGGAGGCAGAGGTTGCAGTGAGCTGAGATTGTGTCATTGCACTCCAGCCTGGGTGACAAGAGCAAAACTCCATCTCAAAAAAAAAAAAAAAAAAAATGTAGTATTGGTTTGCTGATAAAAAAGTACCATTGAACAGATGTTTTAAAGAATTGAAGTTTATTGTCTCCCAGTGCCGGATGCTTGATGCCCAAGATCAAGGTGTCAGGAGGGTAGGTTCCTGCTGAGGCTGTGAGACAGACTCTGTTCCAGGCCTCTTGCCTAGTTTCTCGTGGTTTGCTGGCAATCTTTGGCATTTCTTGGCTTGTAGATGTATCATCCTGATATCTGTCTTTATCTTCTCATGGTGTTCTACCTGTGTGCATATGTGTCTCTGTGTGCAAATTCTCCCTTTTTATAAGGATACAAGTCATGTTAGATTAGGGCTCACATGAATGACCTCATTTTAACAGAATTATCTCTGTGGAAACCTTGTTTCCAAATAAGTTTATACTCTGAGGTACCGGGGGCTAGGGTTTTGACTTGCTGTTTTTGGGAGATCCAATTCTACCCATAACGAATGGTATATGCTGGTCTGGCACACTGGCTGTAGCCCTGCAGTAAGATCTTGGAGGCTTCCGGCTGGGCCAGTGTCAGGAATCAGTCCTTTGGTGCTGGACTATGGGGATACCTGGAGAGCTCTTAGAGAGAGGATTGAAGGGAGGTGCTAGATAAATGTGAGGCAGAGGCTATCTACCAACTGGCAGGACAGCAATTTAAGTATCATTCCTGGGTAGAGAGATTGATTTACTTGGCGGTATATTTTAGGGGTGCTGAGAGGGCCATTTCCTTGTAAAATTCCTATTTGTTGATGAATACTTGAACTTATGTCAACCAGCTTCTACAAGTTATAGAAGTTGTTGCTTATGAAGTATTCATTTTGTGCCAGGCATAGGTCTTTCTCATCACACTCTATAAGGACGGTGTTTTATTCTCTACAAGATGAGAAAACTGAGTCACACTGGTAAAACAACTTGTCCAACGCCACAACTAGTAAGACTTCCAGAGTCTGTGCTGCTAACCAGTATAGTAGTATGCCTCTATGTAAATTCTATGTAAATAGCATATGTGCTAATAAGAGACTACCGTATTTTCACTGTTCTTGGGTGGGTCTCATGATACATTTTTAAATGATTTTTTGCACAATCTATTTCAGATTCATTTTGTAGTAATGAGGAACATAGAAAATATATAAAGCTAAAGATTGGCTCACTGGGATGCAGTCTATTTCCTCCTCTTCCTTTCTCCAGCAGCGGTCACAGGCCTTGGCTCTGAGCATGGCCACATTGATTAGGGGCAGATGTTATATGATCTGAGAAATTTTCCTGGCCTCAGCTTTTGATAATGTCTGAAATTTTAATCCTGGGGATTCATTGTACTTATAGGAGCTCGCAGATAAATAGTTGTTGATATGATTTACCTATATGGGGATATTCAAGTTTGAGTACCTACTCCCTGCTGTTAGCATTTTAATTACATCTGAGATTACTTTCTTAGGTGACTAGCTGTGATAAGACTCTCAAGGACAGGGACCTTGTTACATTGATGGTGTAGAACTTGGCTGATGGTGGCCAAGGAATCCAAGAATATAATCAACCAATTAATTAATCAATTAGTTGATGCCATCGATATTTATCAAATACTTCTTCTGGGCCAGATATTGTGCTATATGCTGGTATAGAGCAAAAAAGAGAAGCTGAAAGGAGAAGTGTATAGAGCTCTGAAAATAAACCCCATGATTTTGGGAGTTTTGCCTCAGGCTAGCTGGTCCTTCTCCAATACAATATTATCTCCAGTGGATAAAGTTCAAGATGAGATGTTTCCAGGGAGAGATGATGGGTAGTGATCTATGGAATCTTGTTACTTTGCTTCCCTTCTTTTGTTTTTTAGTTATGCCACAGACTATGAAGCTCTGTACCGGAATTGGACGAGTCAAGGGAAGATAAGAACTCCCACCAACATTCATAGATCTGGAAAAGAAAATTCATTCATGTTTAGGTTGCTACTTCAGATAAAGAAAACTTTTAGAATTATCTGTGATTAGAGTTTTCTGTGTTGTCATTTATTATATCTCCTGTCAATACAGTGTCTGACACATAGGAAGCACTAACTAAATGTTTTTACTCTTTTACAGTTGAGTTAAATAGTATTTTTCTATATGGGCAGAAAATAATTGCTTTGGTTCTCAAGGATATCTGAGTTTTCAATTCCTTAGATTGTAGAACCTGAGGACCTTCATTAATTAGAGAAGTTAAACACACACACGAAGGAAAAAGTTGTATCCCTTATCTTAACACCCATAGAATGGGTGGGGTAAAAATAGGGCTATAGTGGGTAGCAACTTACTGAACTCAATATCTGGAAAAAAAGATTCTCCAAGAAGACTGGCTGACTGAATTGAAGCATGGGCATACAATAACATTAGAATTTTCTTTTTCTTGCTATTATCTTTATGAATGACCTGTTAGAAGTTTCTAAATATAGTTAACTATTTCAATTTTCTCAAAGTTTTTCAACTAAGAGAGCCACAGAAGCACACTATGGTTGAAAACTTGGAAACAGTACATGTCAGAACCTGGGTGATGAATTTCTCTTCTTCTGCACTGCTGAGTTGATAAATGGGAACTGCTGACAAATCCATACAAATGAGAACTTTCTGGATGGTGGGCAGTGATGAAAGACAGCTGTTTTTTGCCTGTTGGTTCCAGATTGTCCTGTTTTACTGCATGCTTGGCTCTTGCATATCTCTTTCTGTGCTGGTAAAGGTAAATTTTTTTTTTTTTATGGGGAGCGCTGGTGTTCTAAAGGATGTTCCAGATGGGAATTTTGGGGTTAAGTACTTGCGACTGAGAGCTAGCCTTGATATTTTTGGTTCACCTGCTATTTATCATTTTAAGATGCTTGAAAAATTAGTCCTTTTAACAAACATTTTAAATGTTTAATACCAATCTAAAGTGAAACCTGTATCTCTTGTGTTGATGATACAACAGTTACTCTATCTAGTAGTTAACTGCATCAATAATGTTCATTAATGGAACTTTTATGGCTGGTTGTTGGGTTTACCAGTAATCTCTAGTTTTCTTGCTTTATGAATATTTGAGACACAATTATAGAGACTATTTCTTTCCCTCAAGAGGGCTAGTTTTTTCCCTCCATTGATTCTCCTATTTCTATAGTATTTTACAGTACTAAGCTGCCTTTTATGTTAGCTTACTACCAACTCTTAAGGTCATTAATAATTCATGCTCCAGATGTGTGACTTGGTAGCTTTAATTAGCTATTACTATTTTCTAGAAAAGATGATTTTACTTTTGAGTATTATTACATGGAACAAACTACTTAAAGAATGTATATACTTAAAAATGAAATAATTTTATTGGAACTGTGTTTTAGGCTCCAAATTTACTTTCCTTTTTATTTTCCTTTTATTTTAGGAATGAAAACTTGTTTATAAAATATTATTTTTGTATATTAGCATATTTTATACTTTAAGTGCTTACAGTGTTTTGGGAATGCTTTTGCATTGCCTTTCCCCAATATCCCATTTCCACTGCCATCTCAAATTTCAAGTGGTTAGTTTATATTCTTTTATAGGCTATAAATTTGTAAGCCATGTGAAGAATGGCTTGTGTTTTTGTCTAGTGTTTCATAAGCCTTTGTACTTAGTCTGACCACAACTGAGCATCTTTTAAAGACTTGAAATGATGACTTCCAGCCATTGTATTTTGACTTAGCTGACTCGAAGGGCCCTGAGCCTTCAATCAGGCAGAACTTGGCTCCAAGAACAATACAGCTCAATGCATTTCTATGGAAATAGAGTCTCTGTGTACATGTTGCTCTCCTTATCAGAAGGTATGGCTGTTCAAGTATCCCAACAGCTGTCATAAAGATGTCTTAAAACTAAATTAGTTCGAACTCAACTTGAATGCTTCAGAATTCACAGGAAGTGGGGAGAGAAAAGATGTTGTAAAATCTAATACCACAATTTGCCAATTTTTTAAAGCTTTGAGCCATAGGGTTTGACCAATGTTCCTCTGAACTGGTCTTTTTAAAGTGATGGTGGGATAATTTTATGATTGAAAAGTTCTGTAATTAAATGTAGCATAAAAGAAAACTTTTAGAACTAAAGAATTTTAGAAAACCATGTAAGTTTGGGTTTAATTTAGCGGGATGAATGAACTCATTCTATCTGAATAAGTGCCTCTAGATAAACCTGAGAAAATCAGAGAACCCATTCTAGTGATATGTTTTTATTTACTTCTAGAATGACGGTAAATAAGTGAGTCTGGGAAAATATTCCAACTGAGGTAAATTGTTAGATATGTAGAGGTTTACATAGATTCACTTTCTTGTGAACTATTTGGGTTAATGACATGTTGAAAAGGTTGTCTAAAATTTTTTTGGTACTTACAGCTACTTTATCGAGTAATTGCTATTCTTATTTTAAATTTTATGATACATAGAATTCTGTGTTATCAATTCTGAGCTTCTTTTGCTACTATTTCAATTGAAGTAAAAACTTTACAATACAACTTTTCCTATTAGGCAAGTAGTTTTATTGATTGATTAATTGTCTAATTTCAAATTAGGTGTAACTATGTGTGTCTAGCTTACCACCATAATGTTGCATGTGGTGTAAATAATTATAGAAAGGACTGTGCTAAACAGTGGTTTGCCAAGTATTCACAAGCTCACTGAACATACCAGGCAAAGTGTTAATTTGCCTGTTTTATTTCTGTCTCTGTTATCAATAGCCTTCAAGTCTTCTGGGATTGAGGTTTGGTTTCTAGTCACTTGCTAATTGCCATTTGAATTATAATTTCACAAATAACAAACAGAAGATTAAGTCTCAGCCTTTAAAGCCCATATTTTTTTCTCCATGAAAAAATTAATTTATTTCTGTGAAAAGAGTGACACTAGCTTTTACACTGATTTTAGTTTCTTAGGATAAATGAAACTGGAAGGAGTTCTGTTTCCTCATTAGGACTTAATACCCCTGTTCAAAAACCGTGGCTTTATTACATTTTACATTCCTTTTGCTGCTTTGCCTTGTTAAGGTTTCTGTGAAATGATTTCAAGGGCTGATTGCATTTCAGAGCATGTTTTAAATGGAAATATGAGTCCTCAAGGGAATTTATGTTATCTTGGATGTACTTTAAAAGAGGGAAGAGGAAACAAAGATACAGGGGAGGGGAAAGCAAATAAAAGGAACCTTTCTATGAAGAAAGATGCACAATAGGTGTGCATAGGGGAAGTCGTATTAATTGACAGAAGTTTATTTTATGGGGACTCTAAAAGGTAACTGTCAAACTATAGTGCTGCATTTTCAACTACTAGTTTAGTCAGGATTCCTTCAGTTGCAAGTGACCGAAAACCCAACCTAAACTGGCTTGTGTTGTTAAAAAGAGAGAGTTTACTGGTACATATGAGTCATATGTGATACAGCCTCAACTGTGCCTGAATTCATGGCTAAAACTATACAACCAAGAACTGGGTTCTTGATACCCATTTATTGGATCTGTTTCTTCAATGTTGGCTCTATTTTGGGACCTCACATAGTTACTGGGTGCCTGTCAGCAACTCAGAGATTTAAATCCAGGATAAAAAAAGTTAAGGTGTTGCCTTTGGATGTATTTCCTTTGGGGGAAATACCAGAAGGGTATGTTTGCACACTGTCTAGCCTCTTTAGACTTCAAGAGCCGTCTTAGTTCAGGCTGCTATAACAAAATACCATAGATGAGGTGGCTTAAACAGCAGCCGTTTATTTCTCACAGTTCTGGAGGCTGGGAATTTTTGGGAGACACAAACATTTAGTCCATTACAAGAGTCACGATTCCTCACTTATCTGTGAGAAGGGATTGGGCATCCACTGGCAGAGAACTCATTCCCACTAGCAGGTGACAACGCTGTGTCTAGGCTGCTCTTTAGTTCCTGCTTTTATTAAACCCAAATCTGTTCTTTTGTAGTTTCTGCCCTTTGGCACTAGTGCTACCTTTTGGAACCACATGGAGAAAACACAAGGCTACACATCAGATGTAACAGAGCATATTTACACAGTCTATATGTTCTCCTGGCACAGCTCTGCCTCCAGTGCTGAGGAGGGTCTCCGTCTGAATCCTACCTGAGAGTTCTCCCACCCAGTGGTCTTTTTGATGAAAATACCCAAGGCTCTGATAAAGGAGAAACATTACCCTTTTTAGTGGTTATATCTGCAGTTCTCTTTCTGTCTACCCAAACCAATGCTTCTGGAATGGGAGTTCAGTTTGAAGTTGGTCTCTTAATTCCTAGTAATCCACTTGCAAATTGTATTGGTGGATGAGGCAGCTAGGTGCTAGAATTCTGTGGTGTCAGTACTCTGTGTCTGCTTGACATGAACAGGTTTTATTTTTACTTTAAAAGGTGGAGCAGATAGACTTTCCAGCATGCTTTCTTCCTTTTTAAACCCCATCTGCTCTGCAGTCAGTAGATACGTGAAGGACCATGGGTGTCAGCTGCCAGCACTTTTGCAGTCTCTTGCTGTTTGTTTCCCAGAAAGATTGTCTTTGTGCCAGTGGCGTGGGCTTTTTGGAGTATCTAAACTGTCACGCTACTTAGCCGCCCTGGCAGGGAAGCCACTGGCAGCAGCTTTTCAACTGGCCCTCTAAACTGGACAGGAGAGAGAGAGCTCAGGGACAACTGATGCCGGGGTGTGACTAGGACATCCCTTTCAGTCTGTTATAAACACAGGATCTCAGCTTTTGGACTGTAACTAGCCTGCTCTAGGAATCCTTTGAGCACATAAGCACGATTGACATGGTGCAGACATGGCAGCCTTGGTAGCTTGCTAAGCCTTGTATGCCAGTCAGCATATTTAGAATCACCTCCTCTCTCAGCAGCAGGTGCTAACATCACAGTGGGAGTGGTATAAACTAGGGACAGCCCTGGAGGAGTTACGAGTGGGGCTAGAGGAAGTTAGCTCACAGCAGAGTCCATAGGAAATAAGAGAAGAGGAAAGGCAATGTGGCAGAAAGAAATTCTATGACAGTAGTGAAACCATTGTACAGTGGACTTGGTGATGCACAAACATCTATGTTAACACAGAACTGCTGACTGGGGGAAAGCACCATACCGCTAACTTGACCGAGTAGTTTGTAGTTCCCTTGGTTGGGCAGATAAAGCTTACATAAATGTGGTCAGAGTTTTACATCAATGCAAATTATTAACGTTTTCTCAGATCCTGCCTGCTGTCTGATTTTACCTCAAAGAAAACTAGGACAAACGCTGGAAGAAATCCCATTAGGGAGATTCTGGCTTATCCAGAGCAGCCTCAAGGGTGGCCACGCAAATGGATTTTCAGGGCAAGTGGAGCAGATGTGTTGTCAGCCCTCCTCATTACCAGTTTATCCCTCCCTGCCCCAGGAAAAGGCAGGAAATGGGCAGGGCTGGCTGGGCTGGCTAACCCCACCCCAGCTCCCAGGCCATATGAGACTTAGGATGCACATTAATAGTTTCACCATGCTCCTGGCCTCTTGCCTTTTTCCCTTCATCCTTTTCTTCTGTCAGCAATAAATATTTACTAAGCACCTCTTAGGTGTCAGGAATTGTGTTTGGTGTTAGGGAACCAGAGGAGATGAACACGGATGCAGTTCCTGCCGTCATGGAGCTTATAGCTGAGCAAAAAAGAGAATCAAATAGTCATATAAATATGTGTATGGTTTTAAACCTGGATAAGTGCCAGGAAGGAAAGGTGTAAGATGCTATAAGAGTGTCTAACAAGGGGCATGCCATGAGGTACTGGAGTCTGTCCACCTGCTCACTCAGCACCTTCTCCAAGACAGACAGTGTAGTTCTAGTAGGGCCCCTCCCTATATTGTTTTGTTTCAATTTACCTTTCTTTTCTCCAAAGTTGCATTGCAAATATACATACTTTGGTTCTTCAATTTATTTTACCTTCATTTTATTTTGTCAACTTCAATATTCACCTTTTCAAATCATTGTTGACGGTGCATGGATTACCTAGCACAAGGCCTAGCAGGTAGTAGCTACTCAATATTTATCAGTTCCCTTCTCAGCAGAAGCCTATGTCTTGCGTTTATAATGACTTTCTCTAAGGCCCTAACAGCTCACATCTGACCAAGCAGTTAAGTTACTATGATGAGAAGTTGGGATCCCTAAATCCAGTCTCCAGCTCAGTGAACTCTTAGGCTTCAGAGATATAGATTTCAAGGCTTCAAGAGATACAAGGATGGGTTTTGGGGGAATTTTATTGTGTTCCTCTTGGAAGATGGGCTTTGACCATTCTTTATGAGTATGAGGTCCAGACAAGTCTTTTGCACTAGGAAATTTCTCCTGTCATTATGTAACTACTAATATTGTATGTTGAACTCACCTCTGGTCACTCAATAAATTCCACTGATGCAACAGTAAAATCCTGTTCTTATCAAATTTAGTTCTATTTTTTACATATGTTATTAGGACTAGAAAAGTTGACATGGGTGTAACTTTCTCATTCTTATCAATAGGAAAGCGCTAAATTGTAAATTTTCATTTAAATATTGCTAATTGGATAGCTCACATATAGCATTTTAATGGTTTCTAGGGCATCTCAGGGCAAGTTTTTCCTTGAATATTGATTTTGGAGAGCAGGGGGTCAGCAGGGAAATATGAAATAGGTAATTCAAATGCATTTAGCAAATGATTTACTGAAGATTAGTTTTATGACACTACTCTTGCCCTTTTCCATTAATGTTAGAAAATATATTATGCCATAGGAATTTTTATGTAATACTTGCCATTCAGTCTCAAAGCAAATAGGAAATTTGCTTGTAGTTTTGTGCTCATTAGAATTATTTTTCAACCAGAAGGATTTTCTGAAATCAGAGTGTGGCCTTTTTGGTCTATGTGATTTGCAGGGAGAAGAACTTGCTCAGTGTTTCTTCAAATCCTTCCCTAATGGCTGATCCTCGCACAGCTCTCATATGTCAGTGTATTTCTGAGTGAGAGCTTTACAAAAAGGTGGCTGCAGAAGTTTTCTTTTTATACCAATCTAAACATCAGCTTCTACTAAATGCAAATGTTATGCACATGATTGGAGTGATATCATTTTATTAAGACTCTTCTCATAATCTACCTCTAAAAGGCCTTCTGTTTCCATTATAGCTAGGTTATTGATGCTAAATAGTTCAGCAAATTGGGTTGTTGAAGCACATCTGCCATGCATTATTCATTAAGTACGTCTTTCACAAATCATAGCTGTCTGTTGCCTAATCCTGGAGTCCCAGTAGCACTACTTCTTGGGGAATCTGCTTCCTTTGTGAGCCAAGAAATGGAGTCACAGGCATATCTATCAAGGCAACACTTGGTTACACTGTTGTCTTCAAAATGTAGTGCATAATGGGGAAAAGGTTTAATTAATGTTCTACAGTAATGTGTCTGTTTATAAAGAAATAATGTACTATAAAATTAAGCAACGTATAGTGAATGTACCTCCTAATGGCGAGGCTGGCATTTTAAGTGATCAGTAAATCACTTAAATATTAGGACTTTCTTGAACAAGGGTAATAAAAGGAGACATTTGGAAATGGTAGATACCGGTACATACAATTATCCACTAAATAAAACATTTTTATTGTGATCACAGTGTTAATCACATTGTAGAACAGCCTGATCAGGAAATGTGAGAAATTGTATATGAATTTTTTCATCTCTGACATGATTAGTTTTTGCACTAGAATGTAAGTCCCAAATATTTAAACCAGGATATGGCTTTCCTCAGAGGACAGTCCTGCTTTAGTTTCCTGAGACTGAAAGATTATTTGTAAAACCTCTAAAGCTGCTTCTTCCCATGATTAAACTCTTCCTTATTTGGATCAAGGTATGTAGGCGTGGGACTTTCCTCCAGCACCCTACCTCTGGGTTGTCTTTTCAGCTGTTGGGGTAGAACTTTTTATTCTTAGGCCTTTGCTGCTCCTCTTGCATTGATGGGGGCTTTCCTACTTCTGGCATCTGCAGACACAGTCAGTTCTGTATGGTCCCACTGGCCCAGTGCTTCAGTAGGTGATGTCCCTCTGCTTAGAAGAAAGAAGTTGGAGGGCTGACCAATAAGACTTAATGTTGTCAGGCTGTCCCCTGGAACTGTTTAACGTTGTCTCTATGCCCTGCCTTCCTTTGATCATGGAGGTCACACCCAAGCAAACAAAATTGACAAGGGGGCTGTATTGTTTCCCTCCAAGAGTTCAGGCTTTCCCACTTAACTCCTCTTTTTTGGCACAATACAGTGGGATCATCAAAATTTTCTACTTTAAGTCTTCTAACATCATGCTCCCAAACCATCATGTTTCATCCCCGATCCCTCACTAGTTTTTTCTTTTAAAGAAAAGCTTTTAAAAGAGCAAGTTGACAAATAGTTACATTAAATACTTATCATTAAAAGCAAACAAACAAAAATTTGAGATCTCCAGTCTTTGCATATTATGCATGATTAAGAGTATTCTTCAAAATGGAAATTGTATTTGAAGTGTTAAGCAAACAGTCATACCTTTAAAATGCTTTAGAAAGCATCCATTTATATTTAATCTTTTACTAGGCTAATGTATGTAAGATAGACTGTCTGTGGAGGGTTTTGTAAAACAAAATTGTAAATTCCAAGATGTTGTGCTTAATGGGTTGTGGTGTCTGAATCCCAGATCTCTACTGATGAAAATTTGGCAGGTTGGGAAGTGAGATGAGAATTTAATGAACAAAATCTAATCTAAGAGATGGAAATGCTATTACTCTCAAATACAGAGAAATTAATGGGCTGGAAAAGGTATGAACAGTTTCCACAGTGGCACAGAGTGGTTTCCATAAAGGAGAGAATTGGGGCTGGTTGGTTGCAATGTGTATCAATGTGCTGATGGCCAGGGCTGAGCTTGGTCAATGGGAATTATGAATGAGTTGTTGTTCCCACAGCAGATCCCTTGGTTTAGTTCATATTGGTTTTCCAGAGCTCTGTCGGGGTGAGGGTAGGAGTGGGAGCTGTTTTAGATTGGTTTAAATGCCTCTGGATGTTTGTTTCTTTAATTTGATAAAACATCATGTAACCAGAAACTTTTTTACTGTGACCTTGAGTGGTAAGGACATAACCACAGTTATAAGACAGAAATTCAAAGATTTTAATGAATAGAAAAAGCTTCTCTTACAACCAGTTAATTTTCTCTTTAAATTCTTATCCAATTTCTCTTCTAGTATAAGTCAAAAAAGTCTGTGAGAAATATCCCTTGCTAGAATTTAGTTATGAACCAAAGCCAGTTGCTAGGGCAACCAGGCCAGAGGCAGTTAATTAATTAACCTTTGTCACTGTGTACAGATAAAGCCACTGAGTCCTGCCTAGAAAATAAATGGGCAAGGTCAGGGTGCTTTCATGCTCTCGGGAGTGGTGAAGAAGAGCCTTGCCTTAACCTTATTCCTACTCTTCTCCACCTCCATTTCCCAGCAGGAAGTCGGTGGCTTTTGTTTTGAAGTCAACAAGGGAGAAAGATGAAGAAGCAGGGCATGAACTCAGGAAGCTTATGGAGAAAAGACCCTTAAAGGGAACAAAACCATGGAGCTGAGAGATAAGCTATTGGTTAATGCCTAGTAGGTGGCAGAGCCTTGTTTTCTCTTTCTCTGTCTCTGATTCATATTCTCTCTTTCTCTCTCCATCTCTGTGCCTGTGTGTGTGTGTGTGTGTGTGTGTGTGTGTGTGTATGTGTGTGTGTTGGGGGATGAGTGAGAGCTAAAAAATATCTGAGTGGTTAGAGATCATTCCAGGTCAGTGAAGAATACACAGCACTGTGGTGTCAATGAGGTCTGGGTTTCTAAAGAATCACAAACAAGGCCCCAGAGAGCTAGTGACACAGTTTGTTTACTGACCGCCATTCTTCAAGTGGCCCATTAGATGGTAAGTGGTGGGCAGTGGGTGGCTCTGTGCCTACAGTGCTGATTGTCACCAAAACAACATCAGAGGGAGTGATGGTCAACAATAGGGTAGAGTAGGTGGTCTCCTGATCATATTCCCTCAGCATCAACAATTAAACAGCTATCTATGGATGAAAGTGCCTTTGGGTGAGCTTTGGGATTTAGGTAGGAGGTTGTGAAATCTTGGTGGAACCCAACATCTAGGAGAGCCATTTTGAGAGGACAGACCTGAGTCCAGATCTGGATCTAGAACCCATACCCAGAAATATACCCATCCCATTGTGGACTCAGATACAACTCCATTTAGCCCTGGTCCTGCCTCCAGAGCCATCTGCCAAGATACCTGGGAGGAGTCATGACCATTCATGCCTTAGGTGACAGGCTTAGCAACCTTAGTCTCAGCTGTAGACTCTGAAATTGTCCTGTAATTTGGCTCTAACCCCTCTTAGCTGGGTCTGAAAGCAGTTCTGCCCACTCAGGGACCTGGTGGGAGACATACCTATCTATGCCTTTGTAAGCAGGCCATTTGACTTGGATCTCACTGCAGATCCTGACATGGCCTTGCAACTCAACTCCAGCACCTCTCAGCTGCAGCCTGAGCAGTTCTGCCTACCCGTAGACTTGGAGGGAGACACATAAGCCCATGTCCCCAGAGGCAGGCCTGGAGACATTGGTCTCAGCCGTGGATGCTGAACCATCCCTGTTATTGAGTTTCTGTCAGCCATGGTATGAGACTAGCACCAGCTGCCAAGGGACCCACCCAGTCACACAGTGGAAGTTCTCCCAGGGACACCTGGAGGAAGCTACACCCATCTGCATACCTTGAAACAGGCCTGCCATCTGGAAACCCTGAAGCAGACCCACATCTTTGCACCAGCCCTACTGACCAAGGTCCTGAAGGCAGTTCAGTCTACCCAGTGACTGCATAGGATCCATGCCTGCTTGAGCCCCTGGTAACTGTGAACCCAGCAGCAGTCATGTGACTCAGCTCCAACCCCAATTTACCATGATTCTGGCAATCCTATCAGCCCAGTGACCCAACAGAAGAAGATCTTCACCTGCTAAAACCGTGTATAAAGACAGGAATAGGTATTTGCTCCTTTAAATGCACAGACACCAATGCAAGGCTACACAAATAATGAGGAATCAGGCAAATATGAACCACTCAAGGAAAATAGTAAAGCTTTAGCAACTCACCCCAGAAGTAGAGATCTATGAATTGCCTGAAAACGAATTTAAAATAATCCTAAAGAAGTTCTATGGGATGCAAGAGAACAATGATAACAAATTAATCAAGGAAAGAGTGCATGAACAAAAGGAGAATAGAAGTCAAAATAATATAAAAGAACCAAGCGGAAATACTGGAGCTGAAGAATACAGACGCTTCCTGATATACAATGGGGTTATGTCGTGATAAACCCATTGTCAATTGAAAATATAGTAAGTTAAAAATGCATCCAATACACCTAATCTATCAAATGTCATAAATTAACCTAACCTATCTTAACAGTGCCTATAGTTGCCCTAAAGGGCATTAGTCTATGGTTGGGCAAAATCATCTGGCAACACAGTTCTCTGTAGGGGTATTGGTTGTTTCCCCTCATGATCATGTGGCTAAATGGAAGCTATGGCTTGCTGCTACTGTCCAGCATTGTGAGAGGGTACTGTACCACTTTCTACTAAAAGCCTATCACTTTTGCACCATCAGAAAGTAAAAAAAATTGTAAGTCAAACTGTCATAAGTGGAGGACCATCTGAATAATGATAGAACTGAAAAATTCAATCAAAAGCTTCAAGAGAAGAATTGAAAGAGTTGGCTAACTCAAAGACAGGTGATTTGATATTAGTCAATTAGAGAAACAAAAAGAAAGAAGAATCTAAAAGAGTGAAGAACACATAAGAGTGAAGAAAGTACCATCAAGCAAATGAGCATATGAATTATGGGATTTTCCGAAGGAACAGAGTGAAACAGAAGTCTTATTTTAAAAATACTTGCTGTAAACATTCCAAATATTGGAACGGATATGGACTTCCAGATTAATGTGTTCAAAAAAATCCTAAAAACCTTAAAATATCTAAGACATATTATAACCAAACTGTGAAAAGTCAGAGAGTCTTGAAAGCAACAAGAGAAAAGAGATACTAGAGAACTCTCATAAGGTTACCAGTAGACTTTTCAGCAGAAACCTTGTAAGCTAGGATGAAGTGCTAAAAGAAGAAAAACCTACCAAACAATAATACTGTACCCAGCAAAGCTGTCCTTCACAAATGAAAGAGAGATAAAGACATTTCTAGACTAACAAAAGCTGAGGGAATTTCATCATCACCTGCTTTACAAGATATGTTAAGGGAGTTTTTTGAGTTGAAACAAAAGGATGATAAGTCATGACATGAAAACATATGAAAGTCTAAAACTCACTGGTAAAGGTAAGTGTATAGTCAAATTCAGATACTCTAAAACTATAATAGGGATGTACAAATCACTTTTAACTCTAGTGTAAAAGTTAAAAGACAAAAGTATTACAATAACTACAGCTATAAGAATTTGTTAGTAATATGCAATATAAAAAGATGTAAAGTGTGACATCAATAGAATAAAATGTGTCAGGGGAGGGGAACAATGAAAGTATAGTGTTTCTGTATGTGTTTGAAGTTTTTTTCAGCTTAAAATAGAATGTTATAACTACAGATATTTTAAATAAGTCTCATGATAACCTCCAGTAACCACCCAAAGAAAAAAATCTCTAGTAAATTCACAAAAGATAAAGAGAAGGAATCAAGCATAACACTAAAAACAAACAAGCAACAAATCACAAAGGAAGACAGCAGAGAGAAAAAAGGTGCAAAGGAACTATAAAACAGTCAGAAAAAACAAATGGCAATAGTAAGTCCTTCCCTATCAATAGTTACCTTAAATGCAGACGGATTATTTTTCCAATAGAAAGAACAGAGTTAATAGAACTATCATATAATCAGGCAATTCTACTACTGGGTATATATCCAAATAAAATGAAGCCAGTATATTGAAGAGATATCTGCACTTTCGTGGTCATTATATTATAGCATTACTAACAATAGCCAAATATGGAATCAACTTACGTCCATCAACAGATGACTGTATAACAAAAATTTGGTATATATACACAATGGAATACCATTAAGCCTTAAAAAAGAATAAAATACTGCATTTGTGACAACATCGATGAACCTGGAGGACATTACGTTAAGTGAAATAAGCCAGGCATAGAAAGACAAATATGACATGATGTCACTTACATGATGGTATTGCTTTCTTAATTTCTTTCACAATGTTAAAGTCATATAAGCAGAGAGCAGAATGGTGGTTACCACGGATTGCGGGGACGTATATCAAAGTTTATAAAGTTTCAATTAGACGGAAGGAATAGTTTCTGGAGATCTATTGTACATCATGGTGACTACAGTTAATAAAGGTTTTGTATACTTGAGGATTGCTAAAAGAATAAATGTTCTCACCGCAAAAATGGTAAGTATGAGGGGTGATAAATATGTTAACTAGCTTTATTTTTTTAATTTGTGAATTAAGACACCAATGTGGCAAAATGGATGCTATGATATGGATGTTTGTCACTTCCAAACCTCATGTTGAAATTTAATCCCAGTTGTTGGGAGGCAAGGTCTAGTGGGAGGTGTTTGGGTCATGGGAGCAGATCTCTCATGAGTATATCAAGGTTCTCCCTTAGGAGTGAGTGAGTTCTCACTGTGTTAGTTCCCTAGAGAGCTGGTTGTTAAAAAGAACCTGACACTTCACCCCTCTCTGTGTGAGCTCTGCATATGCCAGTTCCCCTTCACCTCTTACCACGAGTAGAAGCAGCCTGAGGCCTTCACCAGACACAGATGCCTCATCTTGCATTTTGTAGACATCCACAATTGTGAGACAAATAAACCTTTTTTCTTTATAAATTATGCAGCCTTAGATATTCCTTTATAGCAACACAAAATGGACTAAGTGAATAATAATAATAAAAAGAAGATCCAACAATATGTTGTCCACAAGACTCACTTAAGCCTTAAGGACACATATAGGCTGAAAGAAAAGGGGATAAAAAAGATATTCTATAGACAGGGTAACCAAAAGAGCACATATATTGTGAAATGATTAAGTCAAGCTTGTTAACATACTCATCATCTCACATACTTATCATGTTTTTGTAGTGCAAACATTTAAGATCTAGTTTCTTAGCAATTTTCAAGTATACAATACATTATTATTACATATAGTGATTTTATTTCCATCAGATATATACCCAGAAGTGGAATTTCTGGAACAAATAGTAGTTCTGTTTGAATTTTTTGAGGAAGCTCCTTACATGACGTGTCTCCCTGTCAGGAGTCATGGGGGTCAGGGACCCACTTGAGGAGGCAGTCTGTCCCTAAGCAGAGCTTAAGCATTGTGCTGGGAGATCTGTTGCTCTCTTCAGAGCTGGCAGGCAGGAATGTTTAAGTCTGCCAAAGCTGTGCCCACAGCTGCCCCTTCCCCCAGGGTGCTCTGTCTCAGGGAACTGGGAGTTTTATCTATAAGCCCCTGACTGGGGTTGCTGCCTTTCTTTCAGAGATGCCCTGCCCAGAGAGGAAGAATCTAGAGAGGCCATCTGGCTACAGTTGCTTTGTGGCACTGTGGTGGGCTCTGCCCAGTCCAAACTTTCCGGTGGCTTTGTTTACACTTTGAGGGGAAAACCACCTACTCAAGCCTCAGTAATGGTGGCTGCCCCTCCCCCCACCAAGCTCAAGCATCCCAGGTTGTCTTCAGACTGCTGGGCTGGCAGTGAGAATTTCAAGCCAGTGGATCTTAGCTTGCTGGGCTCTGTGGGGGTGGGATCCGCTGATCAAGACCACTCAGCTCCCTGGCTTCAGCCCCATTTCCAGGGGAATAAACAGTTCTCTCTCACTGGCATTCCAGGGGCCACTGAGTTATGAAAAAAAAGCTCCTGCAGCTAGCTTGGTGTCTGTCCAAATGACTGCCCAGTTTTGGACAGAAACTCAGGGCCCTGGTCGTGTAGGCACCCAACTGAATGTCCTGGTCTGCAGGTGGCGAAGACTGTGGGAAAAGCATAGTATCTGGGCTGGAATGCACCATTCCTCAAAGCACAGTCCCTCATGGCTTCTCTTGGCTAGGGGAGAGGGTTCCCTGACCCCTTGCACTTCCCAGGGGAGACGACGCTCCACCTGCTTTGGCTCACCCTCCATGGGCTGCACCCACTGTCTAACCAGTCCCAATAAGATGAGGTGCATACCTCAGTTGGAAATGCAGAAATCACCCACCTTCTGTGTTGGTCTCGCTGGGAGCTGCAGACCAGAGCTGTTACTATTTTGCCATCTGGCCCTGGAATTTATTTCTAGGCTTTCAATTCCGTTTCTTTGGTCTATGCATTTGTTTCTATGAGTGTCATGCTATTTTAATGTGTGGATAAATTTATGTTTGGATATATCTTTGTAGTATATTTTGAAGTCGAGTAATGTGATTCTTCCAGCTTTGTTCTTTTTGCTCAGGGTTGCTTTGGTTATTTGGAGTCTTTTGTGGTTCCATTCAAATTTGAGGATTGTTTTTTCTTCTTCTGTTAGGAATCTCATTAGTGTTTTGATAGGGATCACGTTGAATCTGTAGATAACTGGATAGTATGGACATTTTAACAATATTATATTAATTCATGAACATGGGACATTTTTCCTGTTGTTTGGTGTCCTCTGCAATTTCTCTCATCAGTGTTTCACAGTTTTCACTGTAGAGATCTTTCACTTCTTTTGTTAAGTTTATTCCCAAGCATTTTTTTTTTTGGTAGCTATTATAGGTGGTATTGATTTTTTAATTTCTTTTTCAGATTGTTCACTGCTGGAATATAGAAATGCTATTGATTTTCACGTTTGTTTTGTATCCTGCAACTTTACTGAAATTTTTGACCAGTTCTAATAGATTTAATTGGTATAGTCTTTAGGTTTTTCTAAATATAAAATTATATAATCTGCAAACCACGAGAATTTGACTTCTTCCTTTCCAATTTGGGTACTGTTTGTTTGTTTATCTTGTCTAATTGCTCTGGCTAGGACTTCTAGAATATTGTTGAGTAGAAGTGGTGAAAGTGAGCATCCTTGGCTTATTCCAGATGTTGGAGAAAAGGCTTTTAGATTTTCCCCATTCAGTATGATGCTATGGGTTTGGGTCATATGGTCTAGGGTCATATTTGTCACATATGGCCTTTATTATTTTAAAGTATTTCCCTTTCATAACTAATTTGTTGACAGGTTTTTTTTTTATCATAAAGAGATGCTGAATTTTATTGAATACTTTTTTGTCATCTATTAAAATCATCATATGGTTTTGGTCCTTGATTCTAGTAATGTGATGTATCACTTTCATTAATTTGTGAATCCCACTTAGTAATGGATGATCTTTTTAACGTGTTGTTGAAATTGCTTTGCCAGTATTTTGTTGAGGATTTTGCATCTATGATTATTATAGATGTTGGCTTATAGAGGATTTTGGTTCATTTGTTTGTTTTTGTATCTTCATCTGGCTTTAGTATCAAGGCAATGCTGGCCTCATAGAATGAGTTTGGAAGTATTCCCTGCTCTTCAATTTTTTGGAATAGTTTGAATTTAATTGTTGTCTATTCTTTAAACAATTGGTAGAATTTAGCGGTGAAGCCATCTGATTCTGGACTTTTCTTTGATGGGAAACTTTTTATTACTGCTTTGATCTTGTTACTCATTATTGGTCTGTTCAAGTTTTCTGTTTCTTCATGGCTCAATATTGGTAGGTTGTATGTGTCAGAATTTATCCATTTCTTCTAGGCTCTTCAAATTATTGGCATGTAGTTTCTCACAGTAGCCTCTAATAATCCTTTGAATTTTTTTGGTATCAGTTGTAATGTCTCCTTTTTCATATCTGATTTTATTTATTTAGGTCTTCTCTCTTATTTTCTTAGTCTAGCTAAAGGTTTTTCAGTATCTTTTCAATAAACCAACTTTTCATTTCATTGATCTTCTGTATTTTTTTGGCTTCAATTTCATTTATTTCTGTTCTGATCTTTTATTATTTCTTGCCTCCTACTAATGTTGGGTTTGATTTGTTTTTTATTTTCTAATTCATCATTAGGTTATTTGAAGTTTGTCTACTTTTCTGATATAGCTATTTAGTGCTATCAACTTCCCTCTTAGTACTGCCTTTGCTGTGTCTCACAGGTTTTGGTATGTTGTGTTTCCACTTTTATTTATTTCCAGACATTTTTAAACTTCATTCTTAAATTCTTTATTGACTTATTGGTTGTTCAGAAGCATGTCATCTAATTTCCTTGTATTTGTATAGTTTCCAAAGTTTATCTTATTGATTTCTAGTTTGTTTTTCTATGTTGGTCAGAACAGATATTTGACATGATTTCAATTTTTTTTGAATTTGTCAAGACTTGTTTCATGGCCTAATATACAGTCTATCTTGCAGAGTACTCCCTGTGCTGATGAGAAGAATCTATACTCTTCAGTAGTTGGAATGAAATGTATAAATGTCAGGTAAATCTGCTCTAGAGTGTAGTTTAATTCTCATGTTTCTTTTGTTGATTTCTGTCTGGATGATCTGTATATTGCCAAAAACGTGTTGCTGAAGTCCTCTACTAGTATTACAGTCTATCTCTGTCTTTAGGTGTATGAATATTTGCTTTATATGTTTGAGTACTCTGATGTTGGTGGCATATATATTTATAATTGTTACATTTTCTTACTGAATTGACTTCATTATTATTGTGTAATGACTTCTTTATCCCTTTCTACGGTATTTTTTACTTGAAATCTATTTTATCTGATATAAGTATAACTACTTGATGTATTTTTTGTTTCTGTTTGTGTGGAATATTTTTTCCATCCCTTCACTTTCAGTCTCTCTGTATCTTTATATGTGAAGTGAGTTTATTGTAGGCCATATATGGGGTCTTTCTTTTTTTATTCTAAGTCCATTCAGCTACTCTATGTCTTCTAATTGGAGATTTTAGTGTATGTACATTCACTATTTTTATTGTCAGGTGAGAACTTACTAACGCCTTTTTGCTATTTGTTTTCTGGTTGTTTTGTAAGTGCTTCTGCCCTCCCTCCCCTCCTTTTTTGCCCTCCTGCCTTCCTGAGTAAACGATTTCCTTTAGTAGTATGTTTTACTTCTTGCTTTTTATTTTTAGCATATCTATTATAGATTTTTGCTTTGTGGTTAGTATGAGGCTTGCAAATAACATCTTATAGTATGTTATTTTAAACTAGTAAAAATATAACTTTGATCGCAAAGAAAAAAGCAATTGCTTTCTTTTATGTGTATAAAGAAAAAAATTCTACACTTCAACTTCATCCCTCCTTACTCTTTTGACTTTTTGTTGTCTTCTGTCTTTTATATTGCCTGTTAACAAATTGTTCTAATTATTATGATTTTGAGACATTTATTTTTTAGTCTTCATACTAAAGATACATGTGGTTTATAACCACAATTACAGTAATAGAGTATTCTGAATTTGTCTGTGTACTTACTTTTATCAATGAGTTTTATACCTTCAGATGATTTCTTGTTGTATGTTAGTAGCATCATTTTTTTTTTGGATTAAAAAACTTTTAGCATTTCTTATAAGACAGGTCTGTTTGTAATAAATTTCCCCAACTTTTGTTTGTCTGAGAAAATCTTCCCTGAGAACCTTATTTAAAATGACAAAACCCATTTGGCATGTTTCTATCCCCTGTTTCCTGCATTATTCTTTTTCATAGTATTTATCATTATCTGATATATATATACACACACACATGTATATATATATATACATATATATGTGTATATATATATATCTTGTTGATTAATTGTAGTGTATTTTCACTAGAATATGAGCTTCATAAGGCAATTATTTGTGTCTGTTAATTACTGATTCCCTGGTCTAAGAACCGTATCTGGCTCAAGTTGAGCACTCAATAAATATTTGTTGAATAAAGAAAGAGAGGTCTTGAGGTAGTTTTATTTGGGTGAAATCTTCTTGTTATTCTTTGACCTTCTTTTACCTGGATATTTATATCTTTCTCTTTGTTTGGAAAGTTTTTAAAAAAATTATTTCTTTGAATTAATTTTCTACCCTGATTTCTCTCTACATCTTTTTTTGAGGCCAATAACTCTTAGATATTCCCTTTTGAGACTAATTTCTAGATATTCTAGGTGTACTTTATTCTTTTTCATTCTTTTGCTTTTTTTCTCTGACTGTATTTTTTTCAAATAGCTTGTCTTTTAGGTCACTAATTCTTTCTTCTGCTTGATCAATTCTGTTATTGAGACATTCTGATGTATTTTCAGTTTGTCAATTGAATTTTTTAGTTCCATATTTTAAAAAATTATTTTAATCTCTTTGTAAAATTTCTGTGATAGATTTCTGAATTTCTTCTTGTGTTAGAGGTGCACGTCATCACTCCAGGATTTTCTACTGATGTTTTCTTTAATTTTTTTAGTGACGTCATTTTATCCTGGATGCTCTTGGTGCTTTTGAATGTTGTTGCTGTCTGGACATTGAAGAATTAGGCATTTTTTTTCCAGCTCGACACGTTGGTTTTGTTTGTACTGGTCCTTTTTCAGAGGGCTTTCCAAAAATCAAAGGGGACTGTTATGTTAACTAAGCCTGTGGTCACTGCAGCTATTTCAGCACTAGAGGGCACCCTAAGCCTAGTTATGTTGTGACTCTTGCAGTCTCCTAGATACTCAGCCATGATGTACTTAAGGGAGAATTCTCTGGGAAATGATGCAAAATCCACCACTTTTCTTCCTTCTCTTTCCCCCAAGTGGAAGGAGTCTCTCTCTGTGCTGGGCCTCCTGGGAATGAGGGAGGGGTAATGTGAGACTGTTCTTCCAACCCTCTTCAATGTGTTCTTTCTTGTTATGCTAAAATCAGGTACTGTAATCTCTCACCTGATTTTTTTTTAGTTTGTATGAAGCTAATGTCTTGCATGGATAGTTGTTCAACTTGATATTCCTCTGTGTGTGTGTGTGGGCAATTGCTGGAGGGCAATTTGCTTATCTTGCTCTGCTTCCTCCTTCAATTTATTTTATCAATGTTTTGTAATTTTTGGTCTTTTACCTCTTTGGTTAAACTTATTCCTAAGTATTTTTTTTGGTAGGATTGTAAATGGAATTGTTTTCTTAATTTCTTTTCAGATTTTTATTGTATAGAAATGCTAATGATTTTTGCCTGTTGACTTTCTGCAATTTTATTGAATTGGTTTATTATTTTTAACAGCTTTTTGATGCAGCCTTAAGTGTTTTCTATATGTAAGATCATGTCATCTGTAAACAGAGACAAGTTTATGTCTTCCTTTCCAATTTGAATACCATTTATTTCTTTTTCTTGCCTAATCACTCTGGCTAGGACCAATACTATGTTGAATAGAAGTGGTAAGAGTAGTTATCCTTGTCTTGTTCCTGATTTTAGAGAAAAGGCTTTCAGCTTTTCAACACTGAGTACAATGTTAGCTGTGGTCTTTTCATATATGGCCTTTATTATGTTGAGTTCAGTTTTTCCTATACATAATTTGTTGATAGTTTTTATCATGAAATATGTTGAATTTTGTTAAATGCTTTTTCTGCATCTATTGAGATGATCATATGATGTAACCTTTATTACACTAATGTGGTGTATCACATTTATTGATTTGAGTATGTTAAACCATTTTTGCATCCCAGGGATATAGCCTACTTGTTCATGATGAATGGTTCTTTTACTGTGCTGCCTAATTAGGTTTGCTGGTCTTTTGTGGAAGATTTTTGCATCTATGCTCACCTGTAATTTTATTTTCTTGTAGCGTCCTTGTCTGGCTTTGGATTCAGGGTAATACTGACCTCCTAAAATGAGTTTGGAAGTGTTCCTTCCTATTTAATTTTTTGAAAGACATTGAGAATAACTGGTATTAAATATCATTAAAAATTTTTTTTTAATACAGCAGTAAAGCCATCAGGACCTGGGATTTTCTTTGTTGGAAAGTTTTTGATTATTGATTCAATCTCCTTACTCTTACTGGTCTATTCAAGGCTGAAACATGAAAGAATAGAAGGCTATATGTCTCTTGAACTGTATTCACTTTTCTAGGTTATCCAATCTATTGGTATAATTGTTTATAGTAGTCTCTTGTGATCCTTTGTATTTCTGTAGTGTCAGTTATAATGTCTCCTTTTTCAGTAATAATTTTATTTACTCCAACCTTCTGTCTTTTTTAAGTCTAACAAGTTTGTTGATTTTGTTTCTTTTCAAATGTTCTTGTTACATTGTTATTTTTTATTGTTTTTCTACTATCTATCTTATAATAATTACTCAGAATAAAACAAAGCAATGCATTCATCCAAATATAAACAAAATGGGATGCAACTTAAAACAGAAAATAGGTTCAAAATAAAAATTTAACTTCCCATTTTGCTTGTGTGAAATCAGAATCAATTAAAAAGCATACCTTTGTCTCCCAGTGATAACTGTCTTGTTTTTTGAATTGTTATCATTTCCTTAATTTTAAAATTATAAATATTTAAGGTATAAATAATGTTTTCATATACATAAACATAGTGAAGTGACTATACTCAAGTAAATTAATATATCTATCTCCTCACATAGGTAGATCTTTTTCTAATCATTTTTTTTTTTTGTAATAAGAATGCCTGAAATTTCTCTTTGTAAATTTCCAGTATGTTATATAATATTATTATCCATAGCCATCATGGCCTAGGTTATATCTCTAGACCTATTTATCCGACATAATTGCAACTTTGTACCCTGACATATGGCTCCAGATTTCCCTCCAACCCCTACCCCTGGTAACTACTGTCTACTCTCAATTTTTATGTATTTGACTTTTTATTTTAAGATTCAATATGTTAAGTGGGATAATCAAATGTTTTTATTTCTGTGTCTAGTTTATTTCACTCAGCATAATGTCCTCCAGGTTCATCTATATTGCCATGAAAATGGCAGGACTTCCTTCTTAAAGGTGGAACAGTACCAAAGTTTTGAATTCATCTATCCATGGACACTTAGGTTGTTTCCCTATCTTAGCTATTGTGAATAATGCTTCAGTGAAAATGAGAGCCTAGATATTTGTATGAAGGGCTGATTTCATTTCCAATGGGTATATGCCCAAAAGAGAGATCACTGTGTCACATGGCAATTCTAATATTAATTTTTTAATAAACCTTTATATATTCCCACCAACAGTGTGCAAGGGTTGTCTTTTCTCTACATCCTAACCAACACTTGTTATTTTATGTCTTTTCAATATTAGCCATCATAACAGATGTGGGGTATTATTTTGTTGTGGTTTTGATGTACATTTTCTTGATGATTAGCGATGCTGAGCACTTTTTCATATACCTGTTGGCTTCTTATTTCTTTTTTGGAGAAATGAGTATTCAGGTCTTTTGCCCTTTGTTTATTTATTCATTTGTTAGTTTGAGACAGGGTCTTGCATTTTCATCCAGGCTGGAGTGCAATGGTGCAATGATGTCTCACTGTAACCTCAATCTCTCGGGCTCAAGCGATCCTACCACCCGAGCCTCTGGAGTAGCTAGGATTACAGGTAAATGCCACTATGCTTAGCTCTTTTTTTTTTTTTTTTTGTAGATATATGGGGTCTCACTATTTTGCCTAGGAAGGTTTTGAACTCCTGGACTCAAACAATCCTCCCTACTTGGCCTCCCAAAGTGCTGGGATTATACGGTGAGCCAATGTGCTCAGATGTCCATTAAAATAAAAGGGATTATTTGTTTTTTTGCTGTTGGATTGTGAGAGTTTCTTATGTATTTTGGTTGCTAATTTTTATCAGATATATGATTATTAAATATGTTCTCTCAATTCATAGGCTGGGTTTTCATTTTGTTGATTGTTTCCTTTGTTGTGCAGAAACTTTTTGGTTCAATGTAGTTCATTTGTTTTTGTTTTTCACTTTGTTGCTCGAGCTTTTAGTATGATATACAACAAATCATTGCTGTGGCCAATGTCATGAAGCATCCTGCCTATATTTTTTTCTAGGAATTTTATAGTTTCAGGTCTTATGTTTAAATATTTCATCCATTTTGAGTTAATTTTTGTGTATAATGTAAGATAGGGGTCCAGTTTTCATTCTTTTTCATGTGAATATCCAGTTTTTTCAATACCATTTATTGAGAATATCCTTTACTCATTGCATATTATTGGTCTGCTTGTCAAACATTAGTTGGCTATATATGCTTGGGTTTACTTTTGGGCTCACAATTCTGTTTCACTGGTCTATATGTTTGTTTTTTTGTCAGAACCATACTGTATTGATTGCTATAGCTTTGATCCCACACAAGGCAAAAATGCATGCTCTCACTTGTATTTAGTATAGTACTGGAACCATCAAGAGCAATCAGACAAGAGAAAGAAGTAAAAGGCATCCAAATAGAAGATGAAGAAATAAAATTATCCCTGGTTGCATGTGACATAGCCCTATATGTAGAAAAACAAAGACTCTATCAAAATATAGCAAATACATAAGAAACATGAACAAAAGGCTGTTAGAACTAATAAGTAAATTTAATAAGATTGCATGATACAAAGTCAATCAGTTGCCTTCTTTATACCAGTAAAAAATCTACACAAAAACAAAATCAAGAAAATGATTTCATTTACAGTAGCATAAAAAAATAGAAATAAGTTTAACCAAGGAAGAAAAAGATTTATACACTGAAACTGATAAAACATTGAGGAAAGAAGTTGAAGAAGATATAAATCAATGGAGAAATACCCTGCATTCACAGATTTGAAGAATATTTTTAAAAATGTCCATCTTACCGCAAACAATTTATAGATTCAATGTATTCTCCATCAAAATTCCATGACATTTTTTTACAGAAATAGAAAAAGCAATTCTACAGTTAGTATGGAACCACCGAAGACCTCTAATAGCCAAAGCACTCTTGAGAAAGAACAAAGTTGGAATCCTCACACTTTCTAATTTCAAATTATGTTACAAAGCTGTGGTAATCTCCCAACAATAATGTGAATGTAGTAGGGCTCATGATAGCTCTTCCTTCTTATGGCACTGGTTATACTTCTCATACCTGAGTGTGTCCTACACTATCTTCACTCTCCAGCCAAACACAACTGCTTCTTAGATTTTAGGTGTGTGCTACTTTCCATCACTACCTAGTAATACCATTTTCAAATTGCAGAGGATAATTATGGAAGAACTGAAATTACCAAAAAAGAAAAGAAAAAAATCAATGAGTGATTCTTTTGGTGGTATAATTTTTTTTCTGAAAATATCCAGAATTAAAAGTGGGTAAAACTGCTATTTTTCATTCTTTTAAACAAAATCTCCCTTTTAAAAATGTGGAAGACTTTTTTTTGCTTAATTTTGAGAGGCATTTTCCCAAAATAATTCTTTCAAAGAGCACATGGATTAAGGAATTTAGTAATGTGTTCTTCTGAAAGATTATCTGCCTCGCAGTAAATAACTCCTGTGAACAACAGAATGAGCCTTTGAGGGCAGGGTAATGGACTGGTAGGCACTGTATGAATAGGCATCAGGTGCATTAGCTCAAAGCACTGATTTGAAGTAAACTTCTCTGCATCTGTCATCTGATATTCTACTCTTGGCAGCATTAGCTGAGCTAAAATGGTGACTGACCCCCAGAAGCCGACAAAGAAACATTTCAGAGAAGGAAAATTAATTTATTCTGACTGCTTGTCAAGCATTAGCCTAACTAGCCTCATCTTTTTGCCCTAAAAGGTGCAAGATTCTAACCTTTGCTTCTATAGCATCTGTGTTAAGTAACAAAGTGGCAAAGCAGTTTCTATCAGGAGGAATATGCATTAGTACAGCATCATTAATAATAGCAGTGAGTACTTAAGAGCAGTGATCTTTTGAGATCAGGGGCCAGATGGTCAGATATATTGACCTTCATTTCTCTCCTATTAGCAAAAATGTCCTTTCTTTTTAATTCAAAACGATTTATCAAGGAAGTGAATGAATTCTCTAAACTTTCATATGTGATGCAGAGCTCTTGTAGCACATTTCTACTTGAGACAGATTTAGGAGGACTTCCCATGACTTTCTTCACAATAGGCTCATCAGACACATTTTTGATATGGGGAGTGCAGAACTAGAGACTTGGGAAGTTCCCTGTTAACCATAGTAAAATTCTTGGATCACTATCTTTTTCTTTTCTTTATTTTTTCTTTCTGAAGTTCATTCTAACTATACTTCATATGTGATCTAAGGCAACCATCCAAAGGGACTGGTTTTGTGTACTGCATGGTGCTGATGTGGAGGGCACAGGATCTAACAACAGCTATAATGACCTTTCAAAAAAGTAGATTGAATTATGTCAACTCCGTGGCTTGGGCTGTCCTGCAGCTTCCCATTGTGCTTAGTATAAAATCTAGAAATCCTTAGTGTGCCATCCAGGTCCTCTGGAACCAGCTCCTTCTTGCTTCTCTGACTACATCTGCTCCAGCCACTCTGGCCTTCTTCCTATTCTTCAAGCACCCCACACTTCCTCCAGCCTCAGGATCTTCCCACTTGCTGTTCTTTCTCCTTGGAATACTTGCCCTCAGATTCCCAGTTTCCACCAGCAGGTTCTTCTTCATCTTTCAAGTCTCAGCTCAGCTATCACCCCAGCTCAAGCATCACCTTATTCTTTAGCCCTCCCTGAACACCCAATCTAATATTGCCTTTTCTTCTCTCAATCTCTTTATCATTATATTAATTTATTTCCTTCATAATATTTATCACTATCTCTAATGTCCCAAGACATTAGAGTTTTCTATAAGTAGTTTTCTTGGAGGTGATCTTAGAACAGGTTGGGGAGTGTGGAAGTCCAAGTGTGGGAAGCAATGGAAGCCAATGCAGGGTGCCTGCTATGGGAAATTGGGGCTGTTTCCACTGGGGAACTCTGGGTTACAGTGTAGAAGACTTTGCTTCAAAGTTGTCCCACCTGAAAGGTGAGGGAGCTGGGGTATTTATCCAGTAACTCTAATTGGTCATTGGTTGAGGGCTGTTGCTCAGACTATCAAGTCCCCAGCACTTGAGGAAGGCCTTTCCTGTGTGGGGGCCAGGGTCACCAGAGAGAGTCTCGGGGGGAAAGTCATGGGTGCTTACAGGAGGAAGCGGTAGGACTAGCATGCATGAGAAAGGAAATACACAGGTCATATGAGCAGGTAGAGACAGTGTCCATTGCGCTCTTGTTCATTTATGTATGTTCTACTTTACTGACTATTCCTCTCCCCCAGAATGCAAGCTCCATGACACCAGGGAGGTTGACTATTTTGTGTTCCCCTGGCACACTGCCTGGAATAAAATAGGCTCTCAATAAACATTAGTTGAGTCAATGAAGAGACATGAAGTTTCAAGAGGAAAACATAGCTTTTTATGTTTATTTCATGTTAAGGTAGGTGACACTTATATGGCAGATCCAGGAAAGAAGAGATATTAAGTGAGACCTGGAAATGGCCAAAAAATTCAGGGTTTCTGACTGGGGAGGGGTCAGGATTTGCACGGGGTACTGGAAAGGCCATCAGAGCCTGGTCTAGATTGAGATTTAGACTTAGTAGGAACACTGCCTGTGGAAGTGGCTGCAGTCAAAACTCTCACACTCTCTGGGGTTCTTTTCCTTCAAGCTACTTTACCTGCTTGACAGAGATATTAAGATAATAAAAGGAGATAACAGATTTGAAAGCACTCGTAAAAAGAAGTACTCTTATGGAAAAAGCTACTATTTAACTGTTGGAAATATGTTATGTTCAAGTTAAAATTGTTCAGAAGTGCTTAGTCCCTTCTTGCTGCTGGCAATAGCCATTTTGATGGACAGTTATTGCCTCCTAGCTGAAGTGAGTAGAATAATCAATTTCCGTGGTGTACCTGATGACCTGTGGCTGAAAAGAGAGACTCAGGGGTGATCGGGTGACACTTTTCTCATAGAAGGCTGGCAGCCTGGGAACATGGGGACCCATGAGAGATGTGCTCAGGTAATGCCGGGAATTCGTATCTCCATCTGATCTGGAAATCCATTTTGATAAAGTGAATAAGCCAGGGGAGCAGGGAAAATAGAACTGCAGAGGGAAACAGCTTCTTGATACAGTTAGAACCAGGTAGACAGGAGAGTTTTACTTTTGGCGAGGGAGTTTTAGTATTCTGACTTATCATTTGAAGGGCTTTGATACCTAGACTGCCTGGACACTTGTAGGGCTGGAGCTGAAATGAAAATAGGGCACTGACTCCAACCCACCCCCTCTGGCTCCATCTACACATCAGGGGGCCTCTAGTCAATTGCATATATCAAGGCCTATAGAACCTCCATCATCCCAACAGCCTGGAAGTGCAAGCTCTGTCTCCCTCTGTAAACACCCAGCCCCTGGCCATCTTGGGTTTGCATGCTGAGAGAGCATGGCCTGGTCATGGAGGACAGCCCAGGAAAAGGGGGTTGTACATGCCCTGGGAATGGGAGTCTTCTCTTTTAGGCAGAAAGTTCCTGGGTATTGGACTGTGGTCTGGAAAGAGGGAGGCAGGTCTAGGTGGGAAAATCCCTGGATCTCTTTGACTCTTTACTCCATGGGGAGAAATATAGCCAGGAAAAGGCCATCAGGGTGGTCCCTATTAAATGTGACATTTGACAACAAACTGACATTGCCCCTCTTAGTAAAAGCCAGGACAGCTAACTGCAAAAGTCCCTAATTTTCCAGTGGAGGAGAGGATGACAACTCTAGGCAGCTGCTTATAGGAAGAGAAAGGTAAGTCGAGGCAAACTCTCCAATGGGTCTCCATGTGACTCAGAGTAAAATCATAGTTTTTGTAGTGGCTACAGGGCTATGCCTGATCTGCCACCCCTCCTTCGTATGATCTCTCTGAATTCATCTACCCCCATCCCCATTCCCTGCCAGTACCCTCTGCTCCATTCACACTGGCCTCCTTGCTGAACTTCAGAAATGCCAGGTACATTTTCTTTGGCTTTTCCTCCTGTGTGGAACACTCCATGTGTGATGGCTAATACTGAGTGTCAATTTGATTGGATTGAAGGATGCAAAGTATTGGTCCTGGGCGTGTCTGTGAGGGTATTGCAAAGAAGATTAACATTTAAGTCAGTGGACTGGGAAAGGCAGACCGACCCTCAATCTGGGTGGATACAATCTAATCAGCGGCCAGCACAGCCAGAATAAAAGCAGGCAGAAGAACGTGAAGAGACTAGACTGGTTTAATCTTCTGGCCTGCCTCTTTTTCCTGTGCTGGATGCTTCCTGCCCTCGAATATGGGACTCCAAGTTCTTCAGTCTTGGGTCTCTGACTGGCTTTCTTGCTCCTCAGCTTGCAGACAGCCTATTGTGGGAACTCACTTGTAATCATGTGAGTCGATACTCCTTAACAAACTCCCCTTTCTCTATACATCTATCCTTTTAGTTCTGTCCCTCTAGAGAACCCATACTAATACACCCTGACAACTACCTGTGCACCCTTTGTACAAATGTCACTCTATCATTCACCTATCCTGAGCAGCCTATTTAAAATTGAATCCAGCACTCTTGATTTCTTCATCACCTCTGTCCCTCTGCTGCTCCCACATACTACCCCCAACACCTGTCACCTTCTTGGATACCTGACGACTTACTTATTGAGGTTTTATTGATTAATTGTCTATCCCTGCCCTTGAGAATGTAAGCATCATAAAGGCAGGCTCCAGTACCCAAAGGAAGGCTTGGCACATGGGAGATGCTAAACACATCTTTTTCAAATGAATGAAGTAAGTAGCAAATAACAATAGGAATTCTTTTTTTTTAATTATTTATTTATTATTATTATACTTTAAGTTGTAGGGTACATGTGCATAACGTGCAGGTTTGTTACATATGTATACTTGTGCCATGTTGGTGTGCTGCACCCATCAACTTGTCATTTACATCAGGTATAACTCCCAATGCAATCCCTCCCCCCTCCCCCCTCCCCATGACAGGCCCCTGTGTGAGGTGTTCCCCTTCCTGAGTCCAAGTGATCTCATTGTTCAGTTCCCACCTATGAGTGAGAACATGCGGTGTTTGGTTTTCTGTTCTTGTGATAGTTTGCTAAGAATGATGGTTTCCAGCTGCATCCATGTCCCTACAAAGGACACAAACTCATCCTTTTTGATGGCTGCATAGTATTCCATGGTGTATATGTGCCACATTTTCTTAATCCAATCTGTCACTGATGGACATTTGGGTTGATTCCAAGTCTTTGCTATTGTGAATAGTGCTGCAATAAACATACGTGTGCATGTGTCTTTATAGCAGCATAATTTATAATCCTTTGGGTATATACCCAGTAATGGGATGGCTGGGTCATATGGTACATCTAGTTCTAGATCCTTGAGGAATCGCCATACTGTTTTCCATAATGGTTGAACTAGTTTACAATCCCACCAACAGTGTAAAAGTGTTCCTATTTCTCCATATCCTCTCCAGCACCTGTCGTTTCCTGACTTTTTAATGATGGCCATTCTAACTGGTGTGAGATGGTATCTCATTGTGGTTTTGATTTGCATTTCTCTGATGGCCAGTGATGATGAGCATTTTTTCATGTGTCTGTTGGCTGTATGAATGTCTTCTTTTGAGAAATGTCTGTTCATATCCTTTGCCCACTTTTTGATGGGGTTGTTTGTTTTTTTCTTGTAAATTTGTTTGAGTTCTTTGTAGGTTCTGGATATTAGCCCTTTGTCAGATGAGTAGATTGCAAAAATTTTCTCCCATTCTGTAGGTTGCCTGTTCACTCTGATGGTAGTTTCTTTTGCTGTGCAGAAGCTCTTTAGTTTAATGAGATCCCATTTGTCAATTTTGGCTTTTGCTGCCGTTGCTTTTGGTGTTTTAGACATGAAGTCTTTGCCCATGCCTATGTCCTGAATGGTACTACCTAGGTTTTCCTCTAGGATTTTTATGGTATTAGGTCTAACATTTAAGTCTCTAATCCATCTTGAATTAATTTTCGTATAAGGAGTAAGGAATGGATCCAGTTTCAGCTTTCTACTTATGGCTAGCCAATTTTCCCAGCACCATTTATTAAATAGGGAATCCTTTCCCCATTTCTTGTTTCTCTCAGGTTTGTCAAAGATCAGATGGCTGTAGATGTGTGGTATTATTTCTGAGGACTCTGTTCTGTTCCATTGGTCTACATCTCTGTTTTGGTACCAGTACCATGCTGTTTTGGTTACTGTAGCCTTGTAGTATAGTTTGAAGTCAGGTAGCGTGATGCCTCCAGCTTTGTTCTTTTGACTTAGGATTGTCTTGGAGATGCGGGCTCTTTTTTGGTTCCATATAAACTTTAAAGCAGTTTTTTCCAATTCTGTGAAGAAACTCATTGGTAGCTTGATGGGGATAGCATTGAATCTATAAATTACCTTGGGCTGTATGGCCATTTTCACGATATTGATTCTTCCTATCCATGAGCATGGTATGTTCTTCCATTTATTTGTGTCCTCTTTGATTTCACTGAGCAGTGGTTTGTAGTTCTCCTTGAAGAGGTCCTTTACATCCCTTGTAAGTTGGATTCCTAGGTATTTTATTCTCTTTGAAGCAATTGTGAATGGAAGTTCATTCCTGATTTGGCTCTCTGTTTGTCTGTTACTGGTGTATAAGAATGCTTGTGATTTTTGCACATTAATTTTGTATCCTGAGACTTTGCTGAAGTTGCTTATCAGCTTAAGGAGATTTTGGGCTGAGACAATGGGGTTTTCTAAATATACAATCATGTCATCTGCAAACAGGGACAGTTTGACTTCTTCTTTTCCTAACTGAATACCCTTGATTTCTTTCTCTTGCCTAATTGCCCTAGCCAGAACTTCCAACACTATGTTGAATAGGAGTGGTGAGAGAGGGCATCCCTGTAACAATAGGAATTCTTAAAAAATATTATCAGTGTTTCTTAAAATATCTAGGATTTATAATTTGTTAAAATTCTTGCCATATGCAGAGGGATAATGTCTGGATATTTAAATGAAGGCTTTTCCTTGTTACCATTTTTCTTGTGGCCTTGTGGATCTTTCTTGTTGAGCCAGTAACATCATTGTCTCTGAGAGTACAGACTCAGACCAGAGCAAAGAGCCAAATAAGTCCACAGGAGGTTCTGGAAATCTATAACAAAATTGCCTGAGAAGAGAAGTTTAAAACATGGAGATTTGATTGTGTGCATTTTGTCTTTTCCCTCTATCCCTTTTGATTTTTTCTTTTTCCCTTTTGTCTGCTTTCTTTTCTCTTTGCTTTCCTCCTTCAAACTTTGGAGCAAGGCAGTGTGTTAGGAATGCAGGACTCAGAGATGGATAAGGTCAATTTTCAGAAGATGACAGTTTGGTGGGGGAGATTTCTACAGGAAGAAATCATCAGCATTATATGGAAAGTGCTCTCATGGAGGCATGCCAAAATACTACAGAAAGAAAGACCTTGAAGGATGACTAGAGTGACCTGATAAGGGGCTGCCAGGGGAACGCTGGGGCAGACAGGAGGAATTCTATATCTTAGAGACCGGGATGAATATGTGGTGATTGTTTCCAGATGTTTAAATGATTTTAGGCCTGAAACACAATTTTTGATTATTAAAAAAATTACCATCTTGAAAGCCCTATTTCCTACACATTCTGCATAAATTCTGTCTCTATCTGTCTAGTTATATATTAATATGTATGTATCAGTTACAATATCGGTAAAGATATCACTATATCAACAACACCAATAGTAGTAATTATAGCAACTACGATGCCAGGCACAGTGCCAAGCTCTTTATTCCTTAGAACACACAAAGGAAGAAGATAATATTATTCTGATTTTGTAGTTGGGGAAACCAAAGCATCATGAATGAAAAAAACACATGGTGATATCATGATTTAACAAGTCTTTCTGAAATTGATTGTTGATGTATTCTTTCCACATCACCAATATGTGTTACAAATACATTTATGTTCTAAGATGAGGGAGAGATATAGGTGCCAAAATATGCTGCTGGAAAAGTGGCTAAGTCAACAAGCATAAATGTGTACGTTCTAAAGTGGTTGCTTTAAGATGCTCCTAAGAATGGAGAGGACTCAGTGACTGCTGCCTGTGTCTTAAATGTCAGGTAGAGATTTTCTGTGATGAACAGAAACAGTTGCTTTATAATAATACTCAAAATAATACCCAATTTTCTTATGGTAGAATATTTAAATGAAGCTATCAACATTTTATTGTGTGGTTTTTGAGAATTTTAGTTCTCAGCGAGTTAAAGAAATGGCAGCATGGTACCTGTGTTGGCCTGGTGTGGTGGGATTTCCTTGAAATAATTTGTCAGTGAGATTTGATTCTTCTAGCCCTTTTTTGTTCTTATGTCTTATTCCTGTTGAATTGTGGTAATTGTGTAGTGGTTTTGAATACTTCCCAATTATTCCTGTAGTGCTTTATACTAGCCAAAAAGCACCAAGAGGCACTTATTCTTTTCTATTCACATTCCCCAAATCCTTGTAATTCAATTAATGCCCTGATAACTAGATCGTGATTCCCAATCATGGCATTTTGAGACATTTCAAATGATCTCCAGTTGTCTGCAGGGATGCAAAAAATGTAAAATTCTTCAGTGTTTTTCAAATGAGATATATTTTGTTATTATTATTATTATTATTAACATGGGATGAATTATCTGCATATGGCTGGAAAAGTCGACGAGGGACCAGTAGCCTTTTTGTTTTGATCAATGAGTAACTTTGGCTATTCCTCAAAGAGCCCTCGACCACGTTGCATAACTATACCTCTATACTTGCAGCCATGTAATATACTCAGTGAGAATCTGGATGTGCTAGGTGGGCTTTATTGTATTTGTGTTTTATATTTGTGGGTTTCTGTATGCATATAGTTGCTGAGTAAATAATAATTCTATAACTCCTTGATAGAACCCAGCTTTCCTCATTTCCACTTCACTCAGTTTCATCAGTTCTCTGCTTTGACCCACATATATGGGTGTGTTTAATTGGAAGCAACTGAAGGTTCCTATGCCCACAATGTTTTACCTGTAACAGTGTTATGTTCCTCAAAGATTGTGTAACAGAGAGGTTCTATAGTGGTAACACTAGGTATATTCAATGGGCATTTTTTTCCTGAAGAAAATAAGAAAATTTGCAGAATTAAGCCTGCATATCTTAAGAACACATAGAAATAAACTGTAAGCTCCTTGAGGGTAATTTCTGCCTCATTCTTAATTTGATCCCCAACATGTGACACATATTAGGTACCCCAAATATGTGAATGAATGATTCATGTATAAAAGCAATGTTTAGCATGATGATGGATATGGGATAGATGTTCAGTAAGTAACTACTTATTGATTTGGAGGAGAATCCTGAATCTTCACACTGGGAAAGGAACTATTATAACTGGAGTGACTTTCTAAGGCCTGAGTGTAGCATGGAACTGAGTAAGGTCAGACAGTTTTTCACCTACTCTTTTCTTCCTCTTCTCCTCCTTGTTTGCCCCATTTATTATCATTTTGCTGTCATAAGCAGCTAATTCAGAACCCTTTGTGATTTAACACCATAGGCAAATGCATTTCAAAGTTGTTCCTTACAGTGAAACCTTGAACTTCCTGCCATAGTATATTTTAAATTTACATGTCAAAACTCACTGCTTAAATTTTGAACTGTGCCCAGTGCCTAGAGTCGTGTGAGTGCTAAAAATACATGCATGTGCCCAAAAGAGTTTACAACATTCACAGCAGAAGCTTTAAACTTTCACTTAAAGGTTAGAGAAAGTTGGCTGGATAGCAAAAGCAAATTTATTTAAATACCATTTTTACACTCTTTTCATAATAGTAACATTTTATCTTTTTTTTTTTTTTTTTTTTTTTTTTTTTTTTTACAATGATTTATAGGCATTGGAGCAGAACAGGGGAGTCAGGAAAAAAAGCAATTAACGAGTAAAGGAAAAAGTACCAATAGTGAAGGGGAAAAAAATCTTCTGAAAGCTAAAGAAGAGAGAATAATTGATGGTTCCATTTTAGCTTAATGTTATTTCTGGATCTCTTTTATAATGTGTTATTTACTGCATAGTTTATAGTTGACAGAAAATAAACAGCATTTGCAATATAATGTCTTTAGCTCTGCCATGCACTTGCTCGTCCCACTTGCTTGTCAAGTTAGAACTTCAACCAACATCCGTCAACGTCTCATGTGATGGAGTCTGTTTTTAATAAGCCCAGCACTATAATTACCTTATTGCAAAGTTAAGGCCAAATGACACTTATGATGAAGGTTTCATGGCTAAACAGTAAAGTCAGTGAAGCACATGCATACCAACTGTCAGACAGGAAATAGCTGTTCGAGGATTTGTTTCTTTATTGCTAGAAGAGGGTCACTTCATTTGTACTTGGAAACTTTGTCACAACTACAACAGGTGGCAGAGAAGGAAAAAGAATAAATAACATAGAGGATAATTTATAAAGATACCGTTATTAATAGATTTTTGAAAAGATGAATTACTGAGCATCTGTGCCCCGTAATGTCTGTGCTAGGTGTTTTCACAAATATTTTCTAACTTAAAACTTCCCAATAATCCAAAGAGTTAAAATATTGTCCAAATGTTGTATATGGGGAAACTGAGGCTTTGAAAGTTTTAAAACTGTGTGCTGGAGGCCACTTAGCTGACAACTGGCAAAACTACACCAGCAACCCAGTCTAGATTATTCAAAGTCCAATGAGGTTTTCCCTATGTGATAGCTGCCGTAAGGTAAAGTATTTGGTCAAGCATGATCCAGATTGTGGTCTGGATGGAAATGAGCCATGGTTTAGACAGGTCCACATACTGAGTTACTAATAGTAGAAAGGCAGAGAAGCAGATAAATGATGATCTTCTCTATATCTTAGCAAAGATCCCTCTCTTTTTTACATTGTCTGAAGTTTTACATTTTTGTGACAATTACAATCAACTGTGAATTGATAGATCAGTATACATCGCATTGCACATCACAGCATCTTTCACCAAAGAAGCCCTGGAAATAAATGGAGTCTTGCTCTCATCTCAGCATGTGTGGATGACAATGACAATGACAATGACAGAATGGTGCTGTGTCTGAAAAGTTAGGAGCATCGTTTTCGTTTAACAGATGATACAAAATGAACCACTGCATCATTTGACTTATTGCATCATTTTACTCATTTAGTAGTCACCAGGCTACTGAATCTGGGATATTTTTTCTACATTTAATATCTCAAGGCAGAAATATGGGACTTCTTTTCTACTTTTCTACTCTTCTCTTGAGGTATTTCTGAGCAATGGTAAGAGCATCAGATTCTTCCCCCAGTTTACCTGAGGGTTCATGTTGGATCAACGTCAGGAATTGCTCTGCTGTACATCTTGGAAGAGGAATGCTGTACTTTTCAATGGAGTGCTTAGCATTGGTGGCATCAGACCTGAAGTCAATTTACTGAATAGGGTATTTTGATTCTCAGGACTAGTTCATATCAGGACAGGGTTTTAAAATAATGAATTGATGCAAGGTAAAAATAAATGTTTTGGTTACAAAATCAATGTTAAAGAGAGTTGTATTTCAGGCTATGGGAGCTAACATTCAGTCATTGCCATGATACACCAACAAAAATAGAGACTGTAGAAATCAAACTCTTGGCTCTTCAATGGCATCTCTGTGTAGTGCCTGGCATCTCTGTATAACTCCTCAACTGAGTTATCAAGTACCACTCAGGATGCGAAAAACAATTAGGAAGTCAACTAACAAGTGGGTTGCTTGAAAGCAGGAGCCCTTCCTCACTACATAACACATACCGTTCACCCCTTCTCTTCTCCTTACCCTGTTGTTTCTGAGGTTAGGAGGTTGGGAGGGCCTGGAGATTGGCGAGATCAATGTGGTGATGGCGGGGTCACAGGACCGATTTGGCTTTTCCTAGTAATCAATGGAGGGAGTATCTGGCCATCAGTTTTCTACAGCTTTCTTTAGAATGTGGAGTATTTGATGTTGCTGTCATTGGTTTTGTCTTGAAGACACCATTTCTGAGGTAACAGGTTAAGTTCCCCCTCAACATTTGGTTATATTCACATGTCTTACCCAGGGACACTGAGGTTTCCTGTAATTTCTCCTAAGAGTATTGGTATCAACAATTTGCAGGCATGGGCTTTTTATGTTCCACTACTTCCTCTAGTCACATATGATCTTTTTGTGTTTTTTAACCTTGCTCGTATCAAGACCAAGTGCATAACAAATCTGATACCTCAAGATTTGTTTAGTTTGGCAGGAGGGAAAACATTAGCAAGGAAATCATTGGAATGCATTCTTTCACAGCATTGGAGGGGGGAGGATTCACTTCTGTTATGTCCAGCCATCATGTGGATTTAAAAATCATCAATCTTGAGTTGATTTTTATATAAGGTGAGAGATGAGGATCCAATTTCATTCTCCTACATGTGGCCTGCCAGTTATCTCAGCACCATTTGTTGAAAGGGAGTCCTTTCCCCACTTTATGTTTTTGTTTGCTTTGTTGAAGATCAGTTGGCTGTAAGTATTTGGGTTTATTTCTGGGTTCTCTATTCTGTTCCATTGGTCTATGTGCCTATTTTTATACCAGTATCATGCTGTTTTGGTGACTATGGCCTTATAGTATAGTTTGAAATCATGTAGTGTGATACCACAAGATTTGTTCTTTTTCCTTAATCTTGCTTTGGCTATGTGGGCTCTTTTTTGGTTCCATATTAATTTTAGAATTGTTACCAAAAACCAACTCAAGATGGATTAAGGACTTAAACCTAAGACCTGAAACTATAAGAATTCTAGAAGATAACATTGAAAAAAACCCTTCTAGACGTTGGCTTAGGCAAGAATTTCATGACCAAAAACCCAAAAGCAATTGCAATAAAAACAAAGATAAAAAGCTGCGACCTAATTAAACTAAAGAGCTTTTGCATGGCAAAAGGAACAGTCAGCAGAGTAAACAGACAACCCACAAAGTGGGAGAAAATCTTCACAATCTATACATCTGACAAAGGACTAATATCCAGAATCTACAATGAACTCAAATAAATCAGTAAGAAAAAAACAATCAATCCCATCAAAAAGTGGGCTAAGGACATGAATATACAATTCTCAAAAGAAGATACACAAATGGCCAACACACATATGAAAAAATGCTTGACATCACTAATGATCAGGGAAATGTAAATCAAAACCACAATGCGATACCATCTTACTCCAGCAAGAATGGCCATAATCAAAAAATCAAAAAACAGTGGATGTTGGCATGGATGTGGTGATCTGGGAACACTTCTTATGGGAGTTCAGTCAGGCTGGTGGGAAAAATTTTAAGATGAAGTTATAGGATATAGACACAATCTTTCTTGGAAGGCTATAAGGTTTTGTAAAAGTCTCAGGATAGGGTTATGGCTGAAAGCAGTCTAATCCTTACCTTGAGTTAATAGCTTGGGGCACAGATACAAAGGAATATAGAGTAGTTTGTCTAAATAGCATCCTAAAATCAACCTTTGATCATTCATGGGCAAGATGGCCCTCTCCAGGGTGGGGGTGACCACAGGTGTGTTGACTCAAAGCCTTTGTCAATTAGATCTGTACTAAATAAATGCAAACATTGTCAACTTGGAAGGGGCTGCAAACTCTCTTCAGCCTCTAGTGCCGGCAGCCCCCTGGCCAACTCTTTCACTGAATATCAGTGTCTGAGTACGTGTCTCATCCATCATGCTGCTGGGGTCTGCAGGACAGACCCCCACAACTTCTGCACTGCGGGTTGGAATGTAAACTAGTACAGCCACTATGGAAAACAGTGTGGGGAAGAGTGGGAGGGGGCAAGGGATAAAAGACAACAAATATGGTGCAGTGTATACTGCTTGGTGATGGGTGCACCAGGTTCTCACAAATCTCCACTAAAGAATTTACTCATGTAACTAAATACCACCTGAACCCCAATAACTTATTAAAAAATAAAATAAAAAAATCATCAATCATATCATTGTGTCATTTCTAACATCCACATTGGGTACAACAATAAAATGACAATAAGATTACATTTATGCAAATGTACCACATGGTACAATATTATTTTTTGAGACAGGGTCTTACTCTGTTGCCCAGGCTGGAGTGCAGTGTGGGGCCTATGAATCTGCATTTTCAATATTCTTCCCAGGGAATTCTTAAACTCACTAAAGTTTGAGAATTACTGATGTAAAATAAGCTGAAAGCCCATGCACACTTGTGATGAAAATGACTTAGGGAAATGTTACCTTGTGATAGAAGCCCTGTCGTGTCAGGGCTGAGTGTTACGAAGACATGGGTTTTTTTTTTGCAAAAACCTGGGTTGTCAAGAGACATAATTGGCTGTCTCAGGAAGAGCCTCATGGGATGAAGTCTTCATGGTTTTGGGGCCTGGACCCCTACTTTGCATGGGCAGAAATTAAATTGGATGTTTTTGCTTACAGGGAGACTGACTCATGCTAATAAATTCACAAGAGACTTACTGATAAACAAGATGAGTGTTTCAGGTATATGATTATGAGAAAGGCCCCATCTCCACAAGAATCAAGCAAGATAAGGGGAGTTACTTTATGAATTTGTGGTAGAAATTATACCTGATTTAAGAACCAAGACCACATTGGTGGGTCCCCTGGAGAGAGGATATACATCAAGTGACTCAGTGAACAGTGAGTTATCAAACTCGTTAGTAATTGTCTGTGTACTAGTCTACTTCTCTTACTAGACGGAGCTCTCTTCGAGCCTTTTATTCCTGGTATCTCCCTCATGTACTGAAGTGCTCATTACAAAATCAACATATTGGAGAACTGTTGAATGAATAAATGAATGATCTAAACCAAGGAGATCAAATAATCAGAGGCATATTTTTATTGATCTGGGCCAATAGATGGATTGCTCTTCACACCAGGAATATTTCTGCCTATTAAAAGAGTATCCTCTGTCCTTTGCATTTGTTAAAACCGTGATAAATTCTTACTCCTGCCTCCTCTCCCTGCAGGTCCCCACTCTGTGTGGGACATAGCTCTATCTCATACTGTCAAGGTAAAATCCAAGTGGGTAGATAGCCCTTCACTGACTTGTTTCATAAGTTATGTTTTAGTTGGTATCCTGATATCAACTTGAACCACCTTACTCAATTTGAGAAACATCCAAATCCAGTTTAAATAAACATAATTTTGGAGGTGGCTTTTTTCTTACCTCAGAGAATAAAACTTTCTGGCCTTGCTTTTATATTCTGGGACATTTCTTATTTGCTGTTTTATATTCTGTTCCAGCAGATTGTCTCTAGTGTTTTTGGTAAAAAAAAAAAAAAAAAAAAAAAAAAAAAAAAAAAAAAAAAATTATTTGTGCAGAGGTTCTTCAACGAGATTTACTAATGGTAAGTGCATAAGAGCAGTGCTTACAGGTACTTAAGGTGTATCAAGGGTTGAATTGTCCAAAAAGACAATGTGTTTCATAACAAATATAAGCATGTGTTTCTCTAGTGTCAAATACAATATGTGAAATACTCTTTTTAAATTTTTTTTTTTTTTTTTGAGATGGAGTCTCGCTCTGTCACCCAGGCTGGTGAGATCTCAGCTGACTGCAACTTCCACCTCCTGGGTTCAAGCAATTCCCCCGCCTTAGCCTCCCAAGTAGCTGGGACTACAGGCACCTGCTACCATGCCCGGCTAATCTTTTATATTTTTAGTTTCACTGTGTTAGCCAGGATGGTCTCGATTTCCTGACCTCGTGATCCATCCACCTCGGCCTCCCAAAGTGCTGGGATTACAGGTGTGAGCCACCGCGCCCAGCCCCCAAAAAATTATTTTTAATTGACACAATAGTTATACATATTTATGGAATACAGTTTGATGTTTTGATACATGTATACAATGTGTAATGATCAAATTAGGGTAATTAGTATAACTATCACCTCAAACAGTAATCATTTCTTTGTGGTGAGAACATTCAAAATCCTCTCTTTTAGCCATTTGAAACACCGTTAAAATGACGTAACTCCCCTTTTCTTGCTTGACTCTTGTGGAGATGGGTCCTTTCTCATAATCATATACCTGAAACACTTGGTAAGACCTGACACCGTGGCGTGTCTTCTTACCTTCTTCATTGTCTAAACTCACCTAAGAGGCTGGGAAAAAAGGAAACAGTGTGAAGAGGAAGTTCCCTTAGAAAAGAAAATGTAGAAAATGTTCATTGCTGTGAAATTGATAAGATCTTTCAAGCATTTCATATACAGGAAAATAAAAAACTGAACTCATAATGATATATATGTGGGTGTGTCTGTATATATACAAAAATAATATTCATATCTATGTAATCTCTTAGGCAGCAGAGAGGCTTTCATTCATTTAGTAGCAGCCAGATCTCAACAGCTCACAATTTCTAGCCATTTGGGCTGCAGCACAGAATGTGTGTGTGTGAATGCTTTTATTTATTTTTATTTTTTTTTTATTTTTAACACTAACGCTAAACACTAGAAGCTCAACGAGGCTCTTGAATGTAGTAAAATATCTTGCTAGAGTAGAAATAAAGCAAAATTAAGTCAATTTTCTTCACCTGTTGGTGAATAGGATTAGCTTTAAAAAGGAATGCAGGAAGCTTTTGATCAAATAAGGTACCAAAAATAAATAGCATCTCAATATTCTTTTATCTATGTATCTCATAATAAATGGAAAATATGAATTTTTTTTGTGCAGATTTCTCTAGGGAATTTTTTCTTTGCTTATTACTTCTTCTTTTGATGGTGACTCAGCCAATGAAAAACATAAAAGCCCAAGTTCGAAATGTTATGATGTGCATAATATGACATCAGTAGTGACAGATGAATAATAATTAAAAAAAACAAGACTTTCACTCCACAAGAGATTTAATTCACCTGATGAATTAAATTTTTTTCACCTGATGGTATTGTGAGTTATTAGATTTTCCCTATTAGATGTTATATAAAAAAATTGTTATGTGCACTTGTCAGTAAATGACCTGTTACATATATTTATTACTAAAAACTGTAGGAAATAGCATGTCTGGAAACATTTATTAAAAGAGCATCTATGTCTATTAGTGTTGTTTTTTAAGAAAAAATAGGATTCCAAAGATGTTTTCATGGTTCACCTTTTTCTATTTGTAAGTATATTAAGAGCTGGGTATTTCAGCTACCCACATCTTTGTAGGTGATGGTAATTATGGGCTGTATTGAAATTCTACCACAATTTTGTAAATGCCTCAATGGACTCAGTAGCAGATATTTTTTGAGCTTTGGATGCTCAGCTTAGTAAAGCCTTATGGGTGTGGAAGAGGGCGGTGAGGGATACTTAGTTTCAAAAAGAACTGAATGAGTTGAAAACAAACTATGTTCATCCAGAAGTATTCCTGAAGCTTCAGAGTTGAGAATATCAGTCTTAGAACTCACATGAAAATCTTTGCTCTGTGGTACATCCCTGGACAATGTTTTTGTTTGTCTCTGTGAAACTCTCTGAAAGTATATGGAAATAGAAACTTTTGTGAAACTACTGAAAGGGAAACCCAGAGGCATCCCTGGGTGAGGTAAGGAAAATCTGGAATTGGAATTTAGGTATGCCTTGGCTGAAAACATGACACTTTTTAATTTTTTATTTAATTTAAAATTTTCTTTTTCTTGAGACAGAGTCTCACTATGTCACGCAGGCTGGAGCGCAATGGCGCCATCTCTGCTCACTGCAGCCTCCACCTCCTGGGTTCAAGCAATTCTCCTGAATCAGCCTCCCAGGTAGCTGGGATTACAGGCACACACTACCAAACCTGGCTCATTTTTTGTATTTTTAGTAGATACGGTGTTTCGCCATGTTGGCCAGGCCATCACCCTTTTGTAAAAGGATAGCTCAGTTTGTTAAATGCCAGAGCTCTCATTCACTTGGTAAAAAATGTTTAATAATGTTAAGCCTAGAATGACACACATCTAAGTAAAGTCGACCCTTTCTGAGACTGTATTTAGATCCATTCTTCTGGACGGCCAATAAGATAAGTCCTTTGCCATTTTTACAAAAACAGGGTCTACACAGCTGGATTTCTGATTGGCCCTAATTAAAATTTTATGACATCTCTGCTATAGAAGTTCAGGGATAAGAACATGTAGTGTGTGTTTTGGGAAATCACAGAGGTCAGCAAAGTCTGAAGTCTGGGCACGGGTCTTTGGGTAGACTGAGAGGGTACAGATGTGACAGCCGGAGAGAACACAGAGGTGAAGGACAGAGCACATGTGCAAATGGGCGGGATAGGAAGAGAGGGTTCCCAGCAAACCTGCACGCTGTGGAGGTTGGGGTTCTAATAGAGTGCTTTTAGAACTTCCCAAGAGAAGTTTGTATTCAGCAAAATAGGCAAAAAGTCAGGCTATAAATTATGTATTGAAGAAGGGAGAGAGGAGTGTGAAGAATGTTTTGGCCTAATGGTTGGAGCAGATGGGGAGAGACTGAAATCAGTCCTCCTGTAAGGATAGACACCTAATTAGTGGGTCTGCCCCAACATTTGCATAACTTTAATTCTGTTTTCTCTTTCATTATTTCACACACATGGCAGCCCCTGGTCTAATGCCTGAGCCCATTGTCTTCCCACCCTGAGCACAGTCCTGTTCTGGAGGGGACTTCTGGTTTATGCCTGTGGACATTCCAGTGGGCAAATCCAAACTCTGTCAACCACCTCCACTCTACCCTGTAATGGGTTAGAGCTATGGACATGGTCACTTGTGTTGCTGTCTTCCCTCAGGAGAATGAACCCAGGAAGAGGCATATGTAGGCTTCAGCTCAGGGTTGTTTGGGCATCTGCGGTGAGGTCTAGAAGTGGGGAGGCATAGCTCTAGGTAGGTTTGGGCTTATCCCCTGGGCCTTAACCCCCTCTTCAGCCTGTGTGGAGAGGCTCAGCCAGTGGATGGTCAGAACAGGGCCCTACAGGCAGAGGCCTGAGTTACAAGCCCTAGTTGACTGGCTCTAGGTATAGTACTGCTTATTAGTATGTTTAGGACCTGGGGGCATTATGAAATATATATAGATATCTTAACCTACTATTTAATTCCTTTAATTAACTTTCACAAAAGCTCTGGTATGTCTTTGGGAAAAAACACTTTTTGGGACTAATTGAGGGAATAGTTTCTTATTTTTATTGAACTTCTCACATGATTTCTTATGGTTTTTCTAAAAGGGGAGGAGTAGAGATGTAGGGCCAAGCCTTACCAATTTTCCATGTATGCCTCTAATATTTTTCTTTTACTTTTTCAGGAAGATATTGAGCACCTTTTCTATAGTGCATCTTTCAGGATCTGTACTAAGAGCAGATCCTACAACTATAAACAAAATAGACACAGCTCCTTTTCTCAAGGAACTCATCTAGCAGGAGAGGCAGTCTTTAAGTAAACAATCAAAAGGTCACACAAATTTATATAATTTCGGTAGTCAGTGTAGTTACTGACAATGTAGGTAATTATAAATGACACAACAAAAGGATATGACATAGACTGCAGGGTCAGAGAAAGCTTCTTTGAGGAAGTGATTATTGAATTAATTGACGGGTAAACTTTACACTCTAGAGCACACAGCTGTTGCTAAGACCATGGAGGACTATTGACTGTTCAAGGAAGCACAAGAATGCAAAGAAGGAGGGAAAAATGGGGGATGATGAAATAAACAGGCAGCAGGTAAAATATGTAGATCGTTTAAAGAACTTGGAGGTCTTTTAAAAGTCTTTATCCTAAAAGAAATAGTGGGGCTGGGCGCGGTGGTTCACGCCTGTAATCCCAGCACTTTGGGAGGCCGAGGCGGGTGGATCACGAGGTCAGGAGATTGAGACCATCCTGGCTAACACAGTGAAACCTCGTCTCTATTAAAAATTACAAAAAAATTAGCTGGGCGAGGTGGCGGGCGCCTGTAGTCCCAGCTGCTAGGGAGGCTGAGGCAGGAGAATGGCGGGAACCGGGGAGGTGGAGCTTGCAGTGAGCCGAGATCGCACCACTGCACTCCAGTGTGGGTGACAGCAAGACTCCGTCTCAAAAATAAATAAATAAATAAATGAATAAATAAAAAAAAGAAAAGAAATAGTAAGGCATGGAAAAGCTTATGTAAAAAGGGCAGGATGCCACGGTTGGATTGACATATTTAAAGGACATTTCTGGTCTCATAGTGGAGAACATTAGAGAGAGGATGGGGTGCAGGAGGAGGCCAGACAGGAGGTTTGTGCAGTACAGGGAAAGATGATTATAACTTGAATGAAAGGTGGTGATCATGGAGATGGGGAGAAGTAATGGATTTGAAAACTAGGAGACAAAGTTAATCAGAGTTGAACAGGGAGATTCCAAAGATGATTCTCAAGAATGTCTTGGGACTTCTCTCTTTGTCAGCATTTAATGGCTGGTAGACCAGAATGAGCTCACAAATAAATTTAAGATGAAGCAGCTGGAGAAGGTGGAAGGAAACCAGGAGAGTGTGATCCACAGGCCAAAGGAAGATTAATTTCAAGAATGTTTTGGAGTGTGTAAATAAAATGAAGTCTGAGAAACATCTTTTGGATTTAGTGGAAATAATTGTTAACCTTAGCAAGTATTGTTTCAGTAAAGCAATTGCTTCATGAAAACTTTTCATACTCTGGAAAAATTCTGAGAGTAAGAATTTGATAACTTTGCAGCAATAGCAATAGCAGTTGGGATTTTGCTGGGGTAGAAAAACTATCAAGGAGAAGGAGTGACAACTTTGATAATTGAAGGACTGATTTAGAATTCAAACACTCCATTGTTTGTAACTGCAGCAGAGCTTGTGATTATGGTGAGTGGGGATGTGACTTATATAGACCAATTTCATAAAGTCTTTGATTCCTTGGGGTCCCCGGAACAGTACTACTGTAAGTGTCTGTGCCAGTTTCTGAAGCTTGACTTACTCCATTGAAACCACAGGAAGAATGTTATTTGATTTATGAAAGGAGTTAGCCAGCCATTCACCTAATTTTGGAACAGTGACAGGAATAGGAGGAAAGAAAAAGGATATTGAACCAGAACGGTACAACTTGCAATTTATCGAGATGCTGAAGGAAGACAAAGATTTTTTAATATTTAGAGTCATAACTCGTTCAAATAAAGTTAAGAAATCAATTTTCAGGACAATACAAACTCACTAATGCAGATAGACTTTAAGGGGTGAATACATTTCAAAAAGTTTAAACTATAGAATGCAGGGAAAGCTAGGTTAGCTACTTCAAATCCATTCTGGAATGAGAAAAAGAAAAAGAATGGGTTTCTTTTAAGTACATGAAATTACTCTATTAAAGAAAGCATTAGCATTTCTAGTTAATAAACTGGTAACTTTATTATTTGCATAGAAAAAAGCAATCACAAAATGCTAAATTACTTACACATTTCGTTTCCTTCAGTCAGTTAAACATGCCTTCTGCAGCTTCACCCATAATCCTTTGCATAACAAACTTTAAAAACAGGTAGTGTAAAAATAGATTGTTCTGGGTCTCATAAAATTGAAATCAAGGTGTTGGGCAGGGCTGTGATCTTCTCTGGAGCTTGGGACCCTCTTCCAAGCTTCTTTGGGTTGTGGTTGTTGGACTGAGGTCCCATTTTGTTGCTGACTGTCAATCAGCAACAAAATTTCTTATGGTTTCTTACAATTTTTAGCCAATCTCTGCCAAGTGGCCTTTTCCACAATATGGCAGTTTGCTTTTTTCAGGACTGACAGGAGAGTGTCTGCTACAGTTGGGGATATCTCTGATTTGTTTCACCTTGGACTCCTAGACTTTCTCTTTTTAAAGGCCTCACTGATTGCACCAGTCTCACTCACACTTACGGGGAGAGGATTATATAAAGTGTGCAAACAAAGGGGTAGGAATCACTTCCTCAAGGTCATACAGAGAGTAAAGAACAGAGCCTGACTGAAACCTATGTGTCTCGGAAGCCAAAGTTTGTGTTCTGTAATCTCCATTACATACTGCCTCCACCCTTAGGAGAGAAGCCCAATGTGGTTTTCATTTTTTCTTATTTTGTTTTTCTCTCTTTTTCTATAAGTTTCTATGGCATATGGCATGTGTGTTGAGAGAAACTGACCTAGCTGTCCTAGCCAAAAATACAAGAATGGTAGGGGCTCAAGTCAAAGGCTAGATATGAAGGTTTTCAAGGTGTCCCAGAACGGTTTCTGCCCAGTAGGAATATCCCATGTGAATAACAGCAAGCAGTACCATAGGACTTTCTTGGACAGTGTGCAAACAAAGGTATAGGAATATTGAGACCATCTTAGAATTATGCCTCCCACAAATGGTTTAAATGAATAGACATTAATAAAGAGACTAACTACAGAGGTGTAAGCAGGATTAAGGAAGCAAAGGGGGCAGAGTGAAGCAGTCAGAGCCCAACAGCAAGAGGATGTTATTATCATAACCTGGTGAGACTTTGGACTGTAGGGGAATGCTCTGGCCCTGGAGGAAAGTAGCCACTGCCAGAGTTTTGTACTGAGGATAGAACGGAGAAGGAAACCCCTATGTCTCTCTTCCTGCCTTCTGATCTTCTGCCAAACTGAACCAGAAACCGAGGGCTCAGAACTTGGATGGTGCAGTCCATAGAGGTCGACCTTCTAGGGCCCATAGGGGCAGAGAAGGGTAGCGAATTGACTTGAGGTGGCAAATAATCATCACACTGCTTAAGAAATGGTAGTTATCCCCTTTCTTTGCGGAATCACCATGGCGGCTGGGACCCTGTATACGTATCCTGAAAACTGGAGGGCCTTCAAGGCTCTCATCGCTGCTCAGTACAGCGGGGCTCAGGTCCGCGTGCTCTCTGCACCACCCCACTTCCATTTTGGCCAAACCAACCGCACCCCTGAATTTCTCCGCAAATTTCCTGCCGGCAAGGTTCCAGCATTTGAGGGTGACGATGGATTCTGTGTGTTTGAGAGCAACGCCATTGCCTACTATGTGAGCAATGAGGAGCTGCGGGGAAGTACTCCAGAGGCAGCAGCCCAGGTGGTGCAGTGGGTGAGCTTTGCTGATTCCGACATAGTGCCCCCAGCCAGTACCTGGGTATTCCCCACCTTGGGCATCATGCACCACAACAAACAGGCCACTGAGAATGCAAAGGAGGAAGTGAGGCGAATTCTGGGGCTGCTGGATGCTCACTTGAAGACGAGGACTTTTCTGGTGGGCGAACGAGTGACATTGGCTGACATCACAGTTGTCTGCACCCTGTTGTGGCTCTATAAGCAGGTCCTAGAGCCTTCTTTCCGCCAGGCCTTTCCCAATACCAACCGCTGGTTCCTCACCTGCATTAATCAGCCCCAGTTCCGGGCTGTCTTGGGGGAAGTGAAGCTGTGTGAGAAGATGGCCCAGTTTGATGCTAAAAAGTTTGCAGAGACCCAGCCTAAAAAAGATACACCACGGAAAGAGAAGGGTTCACGGGAAGAGAAGCAGAAGCCCCAGGCTGAGCGGAAGGAGGAGAAAAAGGCGGCTGCCCCTGCTCCTGAGGAGGAGATGGATGAATGTGAGCAGGCGCTGGCTGCTGAGCCCAAGGCCAAGGACACCTTCGCTCACTTGCTCAAGAGTACCTTTGTGTTGGATGAATTTAAGCGCAAGTACTCCAATGAGGACACACTCTCTGTGGCACTGCCATATTTCTGGGAACACTTTGATAAGGACGGCTGGTCCCTGTGGTACTCAGAGTATCGCTTCCCTGAAGAACTCACTCAGACCTTCATGAGCTGCAATCTCATCACTGGAATGTTCCAGCGACTGGACAAGCTGAGGAAGAATGCCTTCGCCAGTGTCATCCTCTTTGGAACCAACAATAGCAGCTCCATTTCTGGAGTCTGGGTCTTCCGAGGCCAGGAGCTTGCCTTTCCGCTGAGTCCAGATTGGCAGGTGGACTACGAGTCATACACATGGCGGAAACTGGATCCTGGCAGCGAGGAGACCCAGACGCTGGTTCGAGAGTACTTTTCCTGGGAGGGGGCCTTCCAGCATGTGGGCAAAGCCTTCAATCAGGGCAAGATCTTCAAGTGAACATCTCTTGCCATCGCCTAGCTGCCTGCACCTGCCCTTCAGGGAGATGGGGGTCATTAAAGGAAACTGAACATTGAAAAAAAAAAAAAAAGAAAAAAAAGAAATGGTAGTTATGATTAAACCATTATCTCTGGTTTATGAACATATTTCTGAGTCTACCAGTGTGAAGGAGTGGCCTGCCCTTTCAACTTTATAAGTGGTTCTGATTGGTGGGCGAGAGAGAGGAAGTGGCCTTTTTTTTTTCTTTGAGCTGAACTATAATAATGAGCTGCCTCTAGCACATTTCTTTTCATGGAGGAGATACTTGGCATTTATTTGTAGCAACTGGCAATGTAATAATGAGGTTATAAAAATTCATAATGAATTGGAACTACTCCATAAATATGTATTAAAGGAGGAAAACAGAATGTTAACTTCTATTTGTATTTTAAAATAAATAAGTTGATTTTTTTTTAAAAACACAAATTTTATAGGTTCCATTGATAGATTAACAAAAGGTAGAAACTCGCTCAAAGGAGGGAGGCAAGAGATTGTGGTTCTGTTTTGGTTTTCATTAACTGAAATACATGATTATATTTACAACATCCATAAACAATGGCTTACTGAAACTTTTGAGTAAATCTGGGAATCAAAATGATAATGCCTACAACAATCACATTGAACCCACAGCCAATCAAGGAGAAGGCTCAAAGTTAGAGTCTTTCTTTTATGAATTCCTTTAGTTGAAATAGTGAAAACAGCAGTACCTATTATAAACTTTTAGAACCAGAATTTAAACATTTATACTAATCCTTCCTCTGGTGAATGTATTTTTTATCTTTATGTGTAAAGCACAAAGCATTTCTGTTTTCTTTTGAAAGTCTGATTTTTAAACTTCATCTGGTTTGTATTTGGGGATAGGGCACCAGGGGCTTGGCTTGTTCATTTCTATCACACTGACAATTGAACATGGAAATTTAATCTTTTGCATTGAACAGGACAGACAGAAATTTAGATTCTGATTTTTGTGGGTAGCATCTCTTCACGTTACATATTAGAAATCAATATTAGAAAATAGAAATCATTTTCCATGGAAGTAATTCTTGTTTATAGGATTTCCAGTGGTTTTTGGTTATTCATTAGTGAGCAATGGATTTAGATTTCTATCCAAATTAATAATGCACTTAGCAGTGTTAAAAAGGAAATAACACATAATTCGTATTTCTTTTCAAATATGCAAAGTCTGATTTAAGAACTTTTAATGTTCCAGTGCCTATAATACTTATTTTTTTAATGTTTGTTTTGCATTGAAAAGACTGCCTTAATATTCTAATTAGCATTTCCATCATATTTGCTTACACACTTTTACACTTATGTAGAGAAAAACTACAGTCAAATATTCCCCTAGGAAAATAATAAGGTTCTTCATTTGGATATATATTTTTCCAACATATCTTGTAGCAGGAACCTCAGAAGAAACCACTGGTTAGGCATTCTGAGGACAGAATAGAAAGTCTGAAGCTAGAGACAGTCTAATATTATGCTAATTTTATCTTTAATATTGGACCTGGAAATTTTTCTGATCTACTTTCTCCTTTGACTACCTATATTCATATATACTATTTAAATTGGCCCAGTGAATATAAAAATTCCTCTCTGAAATGTAAGTAGAAGATAGGTTTGTACCAGTGTTAGACCATTTGGTATTGTTTGAGTACCAGTGGAATGGTTGCTCTATTTTTATTAAAAAGACTTATCTTTACTTCCTTAAATTTTATGAGTAGTTCAAACTAATTGAAACCTTTCTGTTTCTCTCCAAGTTTTCATTATTCTTGGATATCTAGCCTGAACAGCAAGAATATAATTTTATTTCATGATTAATGTTAATCTAATTCAAATTTTTCCTCAACTTCACTGTAGTTATTCAAGAAACAATAATCATACCTAAGTAATCTAGCATTTTAATGGTAATATAATTTACCCCTTTATAACTTAAAAGCCTTATTTAACATATTTTAAAAGATAAACACTTTACAAATGATAAATGTTAAACTTCTGCTAACGACTTTAAAATAATCCAGTACATTTACCCTTTGTGATTTTTAGTTCATTTTCTATTTTCCTCTCCAAAATTCAAGTTCTCAATGGAAAATTCTTCATCAAAATAGGTTGGAATATTTCCAGAAGTAAGTACTACATTAGTATAATTGGGTAGTTCCTCTCTCTGCCTTGAGAAGGGAGGGAAATAAAAAGTAATGCTATTCTGTGACCTTGGAAACACTGTTTAACTGCTACATTGGGAGCTTTCTGACCTATTTTGTGTATGTCATGTGACCAGATAGTTACCTGGAAGCCTTGTTCTGCATACTTGCGTTTGTTATGGAATGAGAGAGTTTACAACCTTTTTGGGAGTGGAATTTATGATTCTTTTGTCTTGGGATCCTAGCCCCATTATATACAGTGTGATTTATTTTTTTGCCCTCTAGAAAATGTGGTCATGTCATAAAATGGAAGTTGTAATCTTGAAAACTGAAAGGAAATTGGGTAGCTGGATTATAGAAAATCCATTTTTTTTTTTTCAGGCTGTTTGACTTGAACAGAAGTAATCTATTTGTGGGTGTTAATAAATTGCAGTCTGCCAGGGTTTAACACCACTATCTATTGTGCAGTTTTGGATTCACATAATGTTTGCTTAACCTGCACTCTGTTCCAGAATTTCAGGATTCTGGATGGTATAGGAATGTAAATATTTCCATAAAGTACAAATACAGGTTGACTATTTAGTAACAGTCATAATAAGTGTTTGACAATGAACTTCAGTGTTTTCTTGTTATTCCAGTCTCTGGAGGAACAATACACTTAATTACTTTAGGAACAATATTTAGGTGTGTGGTATTTATATTCATGTAACTACAAAGTTTGGGTAGACAATTGAATTGGTTTGCTTTGTATTTATTCAGTAAATTTGTCTAGGATAAGTTTATTTTGATTAGTGAGCTAAAGTGGTTTTATCTTTATGCCCTTGTTGTTTCTGGCATAAATTCTAGGTCAAGGTAATTCTCAAACTGCTAAATGAGTATTTTTCAGTGGAGTCTTCTAAGTTGTAGACAGTGCTCTTAAATCTTCCTGGCCGAGTTGCCATCCATTGAATCACCAAGCTGAGATAGGATCAAAGTCATTTTTTACCCCTAAAAAAAGGTACGTTTTTATTAAAAAAAAAAAAAAAAAAAAGACTCAGTCCAAAGAATATCTTCAGTCACTGAAAGGGAAGGTCACAGTGTATTTTTTTTCTAATAAATTATTCACTGATGCATTTGGAATGATTCTGGATAAGAAGAAATTCACATTTCTTACTATAAGAAAGTATAACTCTTGTTAGAACATTCTCATGATTTGTGTTTTAAATTAGTTTATTGTTATTATAGTTAATCCACTTACTATCTCTGAGAAGTGGGTTAAAATTATTAACCCTGTTTTACAGATTGGGAAATGGAGACACGGTGAGGTTAAGTGGAGTCATCAGCATCCTACATTAAGTCATGGCACAAAGAGGATTAGTCTGGTGTTCATGTGGTTTATTCAGTCCTCAATGTCTTTGATTTTACATGTAATGAGTTACACTGTTGCACCCTCAGTTCATATTTGGAAAGAAAGCACTGACACTTGACCACCACCTTTCTTTTTGCTGCTTAATGATCCTTGTGAGCCATTGAAGATAAACTGTTGTGACTGTTGAAAGACTACAGCTTCTCTTAATCTTTTGTAAAATATGCATACGTTACAGCTGTAGCTGACTTTCATTTTTTGTGTTAATGTTAAAAGTCTTTGATGGATCTGAAACTTAAACTGAGATTTAACTCATGGTATATTTCAATTGCTAGCCTTTTCATGTCTAGGTCTTTGGCAAAAATCCACCAACTAACCAATCAACTAGGTTTTACTGAGCATCTGCATGTGTGTTGCTTGATTTTTGGCCACAGATTTTCCTAGGTGATTGTGATATCTTTGTCTCAGGTATTGCTATACCTGTGGCAAATTTTGGGTTATAACTCATCCTTCCTCAGTTGGTACTGGATGACTTAACTAGGGTAAGATCATGTTATAAAATCTCAGGGATGGAGGGATTAAAAGCCACTATTCACTCTCATATAATGTTGCTGCTCTCTGACCCCACCACACACATAGAAAGGTCAGCATAGCTTACTCCCAGATAGAATTTGTCCTTCATACTCCAAGCTCCAGCCATTTGGGAGAAATGCCTTTAGGATGCCCTGCTGTCTCCTTTCAGAGCCAGCTTCTGTACATGAGTCTCCCTAATCCAGTCACCTCTCTCTCTCCTCTCCTTTTACCCTCTATTCCCTACCCCAGGATGACTCCCTAATGCTTAACTCCTGTTCAGTTTACGTCTTCACCTAGGTTCCACCTCCTGAGGGAGGTGTTTCTCCAACATCTGGCCTAGATCAAGTCTCTCACCACAGGAGCTCCCATAACAAACACACAAAGCTTTCTCTTTGGTGTGATACTTTGCTACCTTCTGCTAGTGACTAGATTGCAAACTCCATGAAAGCAGAGACCATGCCTTTTGTGTTTTGCACTGAATGATAAATTCTTAGCACAGTCCCTGAGACGTAGTAGATGCTCAGTAAATACTATTTGGTTGGTGGGTTGGTCGATTATCTCTAAACATATGGGAATAAAAAAATTTAGCAATAATATATACCTGTGGTAGCACTTCCAATAAGAAAAAAGTATGAGAACTTCTTCCCCCATCCTGGAAAAGAGGTTAAAGAAAAAAAAAATCATTACAGAAATGAAGACAAAAGCATGGATTGTGGTTTTCATAATAAACAAAGTAGAATTTATGCCAAAAATATTACATGAAATAAAGCTAGTTCTTTTTAATGAGAAAATCAGAAATCATAAGGAATATAACTATAATTATAAGTGGATTTGCACTAAGCAACAAAAATATTTCCACTTAGTGAAAAATTGAGACCAGAGTATGGAGGGCAAACAAGATAAATACCATCATAATGCAAAAGGAAAAAGAAGAGAGATAAACACGACAAAATATAAGAAAAGAGTTATGGAAATTCAAGCCACAGACACAAATAAGTATTCTTGAAGAATAAGACAAAAAATTAATGTGGAGTAAATGATCAAAGAAATAACAGAAAACTTTTGTAGACTAAAAGAAGATTTGAGTTTGGGAAAGAAGTTTCCCTACAATATATGTGGAACCAAATAAAAGAAAGCTATATTTAGACTTGTTCCAGTAAAAGACAATCACATATCCAAGCACATAACCCAAAGGAATAAAAATGAGTTTGGCATTAAGTTTCTTTTTCAGAACACCGTATATCTTGGGATGGTATTTAAAGAGTATTTTGGGTGAAAAGTTATGGCCTCAGAATTTAGTGTCACTCAAAGTTGAAGTTCATGGATAAGGGAAATTTTTCTGACACGCAAATTTCCAGAATATATAGTGCTTTGGAGAAATTCTAGTTTGGTCTTCATAGCAAATAATTTGTAATTCCTCTAAGAAAATTACCCATTTTTGTGTCCATGAATTGTGCCACTACAATGGCTTTTATTTATTTTTAAAATGTTGAATAGTTTTATTATTACTGCCATCCTTATAATTTTACATTTAAGAGTATCATTAATGGCCTTTTCTTTTTACATTGATTGTAAAAATGGTAAGAGTCAAGTATATTTGAGGCCTGCTGTGATGAGATCAATGCATCTGGTTATCTACTGTATCTGTTCTTCCCCTCCCTTATACAATGATAGAACTTGTAGCTGAATACATGGATGCCTAGGTAAAGATTATGTTTCTCAATCTTCCTTGCAACTAGGTGTAACCATGGGAATACATGGCCAGTGAGATAGAGTGGAATGGATGTGTGCAGTTGAAATGCAAGTATAATGAGAAACCATCTTGAACAGTGTGAATGTAGACTGCCTTTGGGATGACAGAACCACAAGGTACACAAAGTAGCATAGGCCTCCAAAGACTGTAGAGCAGATCCACTTTATCTGTTTGAAATTTTCTATGACAGGGAAATAATGTTCTATCTTTTAAATTCATTGCCATTTTATTCTCTGGCACATCAGCTGAAATTCAATTAATACAGGTAAAAAGTACATACAGTGCATTAGATGTCTCAGTCCTAGCACTAATTTATGTTCTCATCATTCTTTTCCTTTTTCTATTTTAATGTTTCCTATTATTTTATATGTTCTTGTATTCTTCCTTAAATATTCTAAATATAAATAAATACATTTATCACCTAGGTATTCTTCCTGATAAAACTACTTGGAGACAAACTCTAGATAACCAAGAGATAAATCAAAATTTAGACTTAGAAGTTGGGAGTTATAGTAGGATAGGATTAGTGCTGAACACTGAAATATAATATATAACATTTGTAGATGTAGCCAGATTGTATTTTTCTTCCATCTACTCTTTCCTTCTTGGGCATGGGACATAATGAGCTTAATGTAGGAGGAGAAGAGAGTCTAGCAATACAACTCAAGCCTCTCCCTATCCCAGCCTTGTCATAAAAATAATAAAAATTAAGGCTTGACCTTCAAATATCTACTTGGAAGGAACAGAACAGTGCTCCCATAAACGTCCTTCACTAAGACATTCATGACCTTGAAGCCTAGCTCGAGTCTCATCATCTTCAACCACTGAAGAAATACACAAACCACCTAAGGCATTTTGTTTCAGTGTCCACTCTGTCTAAAGCTAATATTATCCCTCTACTCTCTTTGTTCCCATTTGCTTGATTTACTTTGCCTATCTTTAAAAAAGTGTTTGTTCTAATGAGAATGGCCTTGGCTTTTTATTTTGAGAAATTTTGTCTTTTAATTAACTAAAGTTCGGAACACTATAATCTTGGGTGAGACTCTATCTTGGAAGCTGGGGAAGGCAGTAAAGTAATGTGTTAGGTACGGAACTGTGACATTGTAGGTCACTGAGCAGCTAGGCAATTCTTCCCAGTGTACACTTTCATTAGATAACTGTTGTGTGTTGTAGTTTTTGCCTTCTGGTGACAGGAAATCTGCTGATCATTTTTTTATCATTATAAGCCCTAAAATGTACAAAGACTGTCTTTACAATTTATCATCTCCTTGTTTTAGGCACAAAATTGTTTCAGGTACAGCATCTTGCTGACCTTAAAATGTTAACCTTTTGAATTAAGAAAATGAAATAAATTTTGGTTATTTATTAAAGGAAAGTGAATTTTACTTTATGATAGTTTGTATTAATAAAAACCAAATTATTGTGTTAAAGATTGTTACTGCATCAGCACTACTTGCTGATTTTAAGTAGTATTGTAAAATCATTCTGATGCATAGTTTTTCCTAACAGATAATGCTTTAAATCTACTACTTAATGGGAATAATCTAGGCTTACAGTGTCCTGTGGTTTTAATGATCTGAAAAACATAGTTTGGGGTCTGCAGGCAGATATCCTGCTTTGGACAGCCTATGCTTTTTGAAGTATGATGAGAATACACATTGACTGGAATACATTGAGATGATGGTGGTTTAACTCCCACCATTAAGTTTATGATATCGCCCAGGGTTAGATCTCACTCATAATGGTGGTGATATCTCACATTTACAAGGCACTTTCATCATGAAGGATCCCACAGTGCCCTCTAAGCATATGTCTACAGGAATGACTATTTTCTGTGATGCAGGCATTTCTTAGGACAGTGACACCACCACCCACTGGTGGTTGTACTCACTGAGGGCAGGGCGATGGTGACAGTCAGTTAGGCCTTAATTTTAAAGCAGTAATGTTTACTCACCCACTTTGACTAGCACACAATAGTAACATTTTTCAAATGATTTTCGGAAAGGTTGTGATGATTGTGAAGTTAGAGGTTAACTTTTACATGACCCTTGGTCGGACAGTCTCTTAACATCATGCCAACATAGTATTTTCATTTTAACAGGTAATAGTTCTCTCTTCTGATTTAATAAAAAAATAGATGTTCTGTGTCCCCTCTACTACCCATATGTTCCTTGGACATTTCTTTTTCTTTTCTTTTTTTTTTTTGAGAGGGAATTTCGCTCTGTCCCTCAGGCTGGAGTGCAGTGGCATGATCTTAGCTCACTGCAACCTCCACCTCCTGGGTTCAAGCGATTCTCCTGCCTCAGCCTCCAGAGTAGCTGGGATTACAGGTGTGTGCCACTGCACCTGGTTAACTTTTATATTTATTTATTTTTTTTAGAGGAGACAGGATTTCACCATGTTGGCCAGGCTGGTCTCGAACTCCTGACCTCAAGTGATCCGCCTTCCTTGACCTCTCAAAGTGCTGGGAATACAGGTGTGCAACACCGTGCCTGGCCAGAAATTTCTAATTTCTGTATTTCCCTTGTGTATGTCTGTGTGGGTTTCCTCATTAGGAAGTAACTGATAATCAGGAAAAGACACTAAGAAGCTATTAAATTCCTCCCAGATAACTGCCTTTGCAATGGCAAATACAGCTTAAAAATAAGAGGCTCAATTCTCCCTGATGAAAATAAAGGAAGACACTTTCCTTTTCCCTTTTCTTAGATGATATGTTTTAGAAAACTTGTCATTTTAAGGTCTTTTTTCTGTCTCTTCAAAATGCATGTAAACCTTTTTAAAAGATAAATTAGCCTCTTACCAGTTTTATGGCCCAAGAATGTCTTTCTTAAGATCAAGTAATCATCAAGAGAGAAAGGTAATGCACCTGTCTTCCAGTCTCTGTGGGAGGGCAAGATCCTAGCATCAGAGGATGCCTGGCTTCACAACTACCTCCTGTCATAAAGATATAACACATTTATTTTAACTTTTGGTAAAGCCAAGTAAGCTAACACAAGGGGTCACCTCAATTACTGAGGGAATTTTGTATGAATTTTGTGTGAGAAATGGTGCCATCAAGCGTTCTTGCTTGAGGACTAATTATTATGTATCTAAAGAACATGTATGTAATGGGTTGTATCCACTTGGCGATATAACAGAAGGAAGTTTCTGCTTGTCTTTGCATTCTCTTTGCAGATTGGCTGTGATGAGCATTGCATTCTGGTTTAATGCTTATTCAGTAATACAACTTGTCTTTGTTTTCTACCTTTGTGGAGACGTTTTCTGGGTTGGCAGGAGATTTTGTTGTAAATTTTATTTTCCCAATACCTTCCTTTGCAGCAGTTGTCATTGTGTGATTACTAAAGTTTTATTAAAGTAGCCTAGGCACAGCTGTTAACATCACTGTGGGAGGGTGTCATGGAAAATAACAACAGCTAATCTTGGCTGAAGGCTCATGATGTGCTAGGCACTTTTCTACATGCTTTAATGTATTATTTTCTCTACAGTTCTGAGAAAACCTGTGAGAGGTCAGTTCAGTTTTCTTGTACATTTTAAAAGATTAAATGGTAACTATTAAAAGAATAACACATTAGTTATCATATTCAATCTATAAATTTTATAAAATATCACGTAGGGCTAGTGTCAAAAATCCCAAAATTTCACTTCTGAGTGCCTTTGATTCATTCTCCAGTCATCTGCCTCAAGCCTTAACACCTGCTCCGAATTCTTCGTTACTTCCTCTCTTCTTTATTGTTCTTGGGAGAGGCTTGCCTAGTGGGGGAGGATGGAGGTAGGGGCAGAAACTACATTTCTGTAGGTGCTGCTGTTGTTTGATGGCAACTTAATGTGTTATACAGTAAACTCAAGTAAGGCTTAAGCTACCTAAGGGAGATTCCTGTTGGTCTAATTCCATCAACATTTGACTAGAATAATCATACTGCTTTTTACTTAAATTTTTTTCTTTTGCTGTATTCAGATTCTTAATAAAACATTTCCAAATCTTTTCTTTTCAATAACATTTAGGATCCCATTTTCCATTAACGTTTACTAGAATTAAACATGATAGTCAATGCAATATATTCAGTACATGGTGCATATAAAAGGGGTCAATAAATTTTAGCTGTTATTAGATACCATAGGCCTTGAATGTGACTGCTGTTATTACACATCTTTTATAAAAATATGGGAAAATTCTATGACCCCTCTTTGAGTCTGTCTCCTCATTTTCGGGGTAGGGATAATTATTAGATGATATGTTAAAATCTAAAATGGTTTCTAGGGAAAAGGGAGAAAATAGAATGGAGGAGTGAAGAATCTTGGAGGCAGTTGCAGTGGGTTCCTCTATAGGACTTGGTATAAACCCCAGGTACAAAAGCCCAGGAGAATACATGATGCAAGCTTCCTCCACAGGGAATCCAGACACTCACAGGTTTGCTGTAACCAGAGCTCAGGACACACTTAATAGTAGTACATCTCAGCACTGATCCAAAATCAAACTTCATCAGAAATACCTAGAGTGAGATCACCAAGCCAATGGAAGCAGAATCGTCAGGGGTGGGGCTTAAATATTTGCTTTCAAAAAACTTCCCAGGTGATTCTTATGTACATTGTATTATAAAATCACTTAAAAAAATTATAGAAAGGCAACTAAGGTGGCCAGATGTTAATCCAAGTCTGAATTCCTTCAGTTGTTCAGTACACCTTTTCTTGCCACTGTCATCTGTACTTAAAAAATGTGTACTAGGTAGCTGGCAAGATGGCTGAATAGGAATAGCTCCCGTCTGCAGCTCCCAGAAAGATCAACACAGAAGGTGGGGGATTTCTGCATTTCCAACTGAGGTACCCAGCTCTTCTCATTGGGACTGGTTAGACACTGGGCAAAGCCCACAGAGGGTGAGCCGAAGAAGGGTGGAATGTCACCTCTCCCGGGAAATGCAAAGGGTTGGGGAACTCCCTCCCCTAGCCAAGAGAAGCCATGAGGGACTATGCCTTGAGGGACGGTGCACTCTGGCCCAGATACTACGCTTTTCCCACAGTCTTCGCAACCTGCAGACCAGGAGATTCCCTTGGGTGCCTATACTACCAGGGCCCTGGGTTTCAAGCACAAAACTGGGCAGCCCTTTGGGCAGACACTGAGCTAGCTGCAGGAGTTTTTTTTCCATACCCCAGTGGTGGCTGGAACACCAGCAAGACAGAACCATTCACTCCCTTAGAAAGAGGGCTGAAGCCAGGAATTCAAGTGATCTAGCTCAGCGGATCCCACCCCCATGGAGCCCAGCAAGTTAAGATCCACTGACCTGAAATTCTCACTGCCAGCACAGCAGTCTGAAGTCAACCTGGGATGCTTGAGCTTGGTGGGGTGGGATGGGGGGGTGGTAGGGGGGAGTGGGAGGGCATCTGCCATTACTGAGGCTTGCATAGGCTGTTTTTCCCTCACGGTGTAAACAAAGCCACCAGGAAGTTTGAACTAGACAGAGCCCACTATAGCTCCGCAAAGCTGCTGTAGCCAGATTGCCTCTCCAGATTCCTCCTTTCTAGGCAGGACATCTCTGAAAGAAAGGCAGCAGCCCAGTTGGGGCTTTATAGGTAAAACTCCCATCTCCCTGGGACAGAGCACCAGTGGGAAGGGGTGCTGTGGGTGAAGCTTCAGCAGACTTAAATGTTCCTGCCTGCTGGCTCTAAAGAGAGAAGCAGAACTGAAGGGGATAGAGACAAGAAAAACCCTTCAAAAAATCAATGAATCCATGACCTGGTTTTTTGAAAAGATTAACAAAATTGACCGCTAGCCAGACTAATAGAAAAGAGAGAAGAATAAAATAGACACAATAAAAGTGGTAAAAGGGATATCACCACTGATCCCACAGAGATACAAACTATCATCAGAGAATACTGTAAACACCTCTGTGCAAATAAACTAGAAAATCTAGAAGAACTGGATAAATTCCTGAACACATACAACCTCCCAAGACTAAACCAGGAAGAAGTTGAATCCCTGAATAGACCAATAACAGGTTCCAAAATTGAGGCAGTAATTAACAGCCTACCAACCAAAAAAAGCCCAGGACCAGATGGATTCACAGCCGAATTCTACCAGAGGTAAAAAGAGGAGCTGGTGCCATTTCTTCTGAAACTATTCCAAACAATAGAAAAAGAGGGACTCCTCCTTAACTCCTTTTTGGAGGCCAGCATAATCCTGATTCCAAAACCTGGCAGAGATACAACAAAAAAAAAACAAAATTTCAGTCCAATATCCCTGATCAACATTGATGCAAAAATCCTCAATAAAATAATGGCAGACCAAATCCAGCAGCACATCAAAAGGCTTATCCACCACGATCAAGTCAGCTTCATCCTGGAATGCAAGGCTGGTTCAACATACGCAAGTCAAATTAACATAATCCATCATATAAACAGAACCTATGATAAAAACTACATAATTATCTCAATAGGTGCAGAAACGGCCTTCAATAAAATTAAACACTCCTTCATGCTAAAAACTCTCAATAAAATAGGTATTTATGGAACATATCTCAAAGTAATAAGAGCTATTTATGACAAACCCACAGCCAATATCATACTGAATGGGCAAAAGCTGGAAGCATTCCCTTAGAAAACTGGCACAAGACAAGGATGCCCTCTCTCACCACTCCTATTCAACATAGTATAGGAAGTTCTGGGCAGGGCAATCAGAAAAGAGAAAGAAACAAAGAGTATTCAATTAGGAAAAGAGGAAGTCAAATTGTCTCTGTTTGCAGATGACATGATTGTATATTTAGAAAACCCTGTCGTCTCAGCCCCAAATCTCCTTAAGCTGATAAACAACATCAGCAAAGTCTCAGGATACAAAAAGCAGTGTTTAAAAATCACAAGCATCCCTGCACACAAGTAATAGACAAATAGAGAGCCAAATCATGAGTGAACTCCCATTCACAGTTGCTACAAAGAGAATAAAATACCCAGGAATCCAACTTACAAGGGATGTGAAGGACCTCTTCAAGGAGAACTACAAACCACTGCTCAAGGATATAAGAGAGGACACAAACAAATGGAAAAAAAACATACCATGCTCATGGATAGGAAGAATCAATATCGTGAAAATGGTCATACTGCCCAAAGTAATTTATAGATTCAATGCTATTTCCATCAAGCTACCATTGAGTTTCCTCACTGAATTAGAAAAAACTACTTTATATTTCATATGAAACCAAAAAAGAGCCCTTGTATCCAAGACAATCCTAAGCAGAAAGAACAAAGCTGGAGGCATCACGCTACCTGACTTCAAACTATACAATGAGGATACAGTAACCAAAACAGCATGGTACTGGTACCAACACAGATATATAGACCAATGGAACAGAGCAGAGGCCTCAGAAATAATGACACACATCTACAACCAGCTGATCTTTGACAAACCTGACAAAAACAAGCAATGGGGAAAGGATTCCCTATTTAATAAATGGTGTTGGGAAAACTGGCTAGGTATGTGCAGAAAACAGAAACTGGACACCTTCCTTACACCTTATACAAACACTAACTCAAGATGCATTAAAGACTTAAATGTAAGACCTTAATCCATAAAAACCCTAGAAGAAAACCTAGGCAATACCATTCAGGACAGGCATGGGCAAAGACTTCATGACTAAAACACTAAAAGCAATGGCAACAAAAGCCAAAATTGATCAATGGGATCTAATTAAACTAAAGAGCATCTGCACAGCAAAAGAAAGTGTCATCAGAGTGAACAGGCAACCTACAGAATGGGAGAAAATTTTTGCAATCTATCCATCTGACAAAGGGCTAATATCCAGAATCTACAAAGAACTTAAACAAATTTACAAGAAAAAAACAACACCATGAACAAGTGGGCGAAATGTATGAACAGAAATTTGTCAAAAGAAGACACTTATGTGGCCAACAAACATATGAAAAAAAGCTCATCATCATTTGTTATTAGATAAATGTAAATCAAAACCACAATGAGATACCATCTCTTGCCAGTTAGAATGGTGATCATTAAAACTTCAGGAAACAACAGATGCTGGAGAGGATGTGGAGAAACAGGAATCCTTTTACACTGGTTGTGGGAGTGTAAATTAGTTCAACCATTGTGGAAGACAGTGGGGCAATTCCTCAAGGATCTAGAACCAGAAATACCATTTGACCCAGCAATCCCATTACTGGGTATATACCCAAATGATTATAAATTTTTCTACTATAAAGCTACATGCACACGTGTGTTTATTGCGTTACTGTTCACAGTAGCAAATACTTAGAACCAACCCAACTGCCCATTAATGATAGACTGGATAAAGAAAATGTGGCACATATACACCATGGAATACTATGCAGCCATGAAAATGGATGAGTTCATGTCCTTTGCAGGGACATGGATGAAGTTGGAAACCATCATTCTCAGCAAACTAATACAGGAATTGAAAACCAAACACTGCATGTTCTCACTCATTAGTGGGAGGTGAAACTTATGAACAAATGGACACAAGGAGGGGAACATCACCCACCAGGGCCTGTTGGGGGTTGGGGAGCTTGGGGAGGGATGGCATTAGGAGAAGAAGTTAATGTAGTTTATGGGTTGATGGGTGCAGCTAACCATCATGGCACGTGTATACCTATGTAACCTGAACATTCATGTATCCCAGAACTTAAAGTATAATAACAAAACAAAAGATCCCAACAGGAAAAATGTAAAATGTGCACTAATTCTAAAATTAGCTTAAGCTGATTTAGCAATTTTGCTGCAAACGAGTTGTACAGATATTCATTCTTACGTCAGAAATCTGTCTTATATTTGGATTATACACTTCCTTCTGTTCCCCTGGGAGATGCAAACATTGTATCTCAATCTCCTTTTGCATCAGAGGGGCTCTACTGTCTTGTCTCAGCACCAGATCGTGGGACGGTCTGCCCTGCATGACATTGGATTATTGCCCCAGAGGCCATCTCTTGCATTCACTGCTGTGTTATCACCCCGACGAGGCAGCCTGTCCCCACCCCTCCTTTGCTTCAGATTGTTTCCAGTGTGGAACAGAAAACCATATTCCTGAAATCTACCCTTCACAGTATATTTGTAGCTCGGCAGTAGGTGTAGTACACAAGGCTAAATGTTAAAAATGGAATTTTCTCGGTGAACCAAGCAACGAATTTTTCATTTTATTCATCATTTGCCTCCATTGCAGCAGCTTCTCACAATCTCTCCCTAATTTTTAATACAAAAGATGGAGATGGGGCAGTGTGTGAGGTATTGATGCTATGGTTACAGAGTTCAATACACTGAAGAGAAGTAGGGAGATTTCATTTTCCAAAAAGCCACAGAAAACAGTCCAAGCCAAAAGCCATACCTTTTTTTTTTTTTTTTTTTTTTTTTTTTTTTTTTTTTTTTTTTTAAATGAAACTAGAAATGAAAGTCTGCCTAGTTGCAGAGATGGCTGTAACAGAGGGAGGCTGGATAAGATGTGGGCATGAGTTTGCCTGTGTTCCAACATGCTGAGAAAACATTATTCTACAAAGTAAGTTTATTTCTAATGTCAATTGTATTGCTCAGGATTATTTCTTTGCTTCATGCTTGAAGACATATTAGTACAAATGGGGATAAAAATAATAACTACCCTCTATTGAGCTACTATATTTTTCCAGGCACTTCACGAGGAGTAATATGATATAGCATACTGGTGATTCTGGCAGTACCTACTTCATGGGGTTGTTTTAAAAATGAAATGAAATAATTCAAGTAAGATGCTTATCAGTACCCTACATAAAGAAAGTGCTCCATAAAAGTCAGTTATTATTGATTTTATTATTGCTGCTTTGAGAGGCAGTCTTAATGTAGTACAGGTTAAGAGAACAAGCTTTGACCCTAAACTGGCTGGGTTTAAGGTTTAAGGTTTAAGTCCAGACTCTTTGAGCAGGAGCAAGTGAACGTCTCTGGGCCTCAGTTTCCTTACCTGTAAAACAGGAATAATAATAGTATCTATACATGAGACTATTGTAAGGATTCTATGTGTTTAAAACATATATAACACAGTGTTTGTCTTTTTTTTTTTTTTTTTTTTTTTGAGACGGAATCTGGCTTCCTCTCCCAGGCTGCAGTGCAGTAGCGCGATCTCGGCTCACTGCAACCTCTGACTCCCTGGTTCAAGCGGTTCTCCTGCCTCAGCCTCCCCAGTAGCTGGGACTACTGGCGCCCACCACCATGCCTGGCTAATTGTTTTTGTATTTTTAGTAGAGACAGGGTTTCACGGTGTTAACCAGGATGGTCTTGATCTCCTGACCTCATGATCTGCCCGCCTCGGCCTCTCAAAGTGTCTTTGTCATTAATGTTTTGTATGCTATCTTGTTAATCGCAGAAAAACAAGTGGGTATGGTCAACATTTTATAGATAAGGAGGAGAAAGTGACTTGCCTAGACTATGGCTTAGAAGTGCTAGAGCCACGACTTCATCTGTGATACTCCTTCTTCCAAAGCCTTTATGCTCACCATAGACAGGGCTGAAATTGCAGCAACACAACATGTTTTGGAATTCCATAATTTTTTTCTTTTTCTTTTTTTTTTTGAGATGAAGTCTCATTCTTGTCCCCTAGGCTGGAGTGCGATGGCGCCATCTTGGCTCACTGTAACCTCCGCCTCCCAGGTTCAAGCGATTCTCCTGCTTCGGTCCCCACCGAGTAGCTGGGATTACGGGTGCCTGCCACCACGCCTGGCTAATTTTTGTATTTTTAGTAGAGATGGGATTTCACCACATTGGTCAGGCTGGTCTCGAACTCCTGACCTTGTGATAGGCCCTCCTGGGCTTCCCAAAGTGCTGGGATTACAGATTTTATTACTACTATTGTTATGGTTATTTGATTTTAGAACTAGGTTGTAGGGGTTCCTACAAACAAAAATTAAAATTTTTATTACTTAACGATAAATCTTTTATGTGGGGCAAATTGGTATTATCTTTCTTATTTTCATAACTTATTTTTACTTTTCCTAAGCACATTAATGATGGTAGTACATTATTTAAAACTTTGTGTTTCTATGCCACAATTCAGGGAAGGGTTAAGAGAGACAGTGCCCGTATCTTTTGTCAATTTCTGTTTAATGAAGGGATAGGAGAGGAGGTGCTTAAAGCTTTGAGGACAAGTTAAATTATAATAAATTCCCATGGTAAATTTGAAAATTGGAAAGAGTAATCCCTTAGTATACCAAAGGCTGCAGTGTTCTCAAAGTGCAGGTGCTATAATCAAAGCATGGTTCTATCCTAAGGAAAGCTGAGGGAAGTGAGGTCACATAAAACAAACCACACATGTTGGGGATTTTTGCCACCATCTAGTAGATGTAAGTCTACTGCTATGGTTTTAGTTTGTCCCTGCCACAACTCATGTTAAAATTTGATCCCCAGTGTGGCTGTGTTGAGAAGTAGGGCCAAGTGAGAGGTGTGGGTCATGGAAGGCATCCCTCATGAATGACTTGGTGCTCCTTTTGAGGTAGTGAGTTCTTGCTCATGGGAGATTGGATTAGTTCTTGCAAGAATGGATTAATTCCCACAAAAGTGGGTTGTTATAAAGCCAGGATGCCCCGCAGGCTTTGCCTCTTTTTACATGTCTATTTCCCCTTTGACTTTCTTCACCATGTTAAGATACAGCACAAAAGCCCTTGCCAGAAGCCAGGGCCATGCCTTGAACATCCCATCCTGCAGAACTGTGAGCTAAATAGACTTTTCTTTATAAATTATCCAGTCTTAGGAATTCTGTTATAGCAACACAAAACAGACCAAGACAGCTACTTACTCAGCAGTTCTTCCCATCCTATTACGCTCCTAAAACCTGGGCATCCTAGGTAAAATTATTTTTCTTTTCTAATCAGTGGTAGTGCTAAGAGGTGACTTTAGCTATCAACTTCCTCCTCAACATCCTATTTTGTAAAATGGATAATTGATGTTTTAAAGTTTTTATGTAAAGTCTGCAGTCTAGGCAAACATATCTGAAGACAAGTTTTTAACCTCCCTCCCAACCACGTAGTGCCCCCAAATCCTTTCTATAAAGAAGCTCCTGAACTGCCACGTTCTCACCGTTAGAGCTTTTCTGTATGAATCCAGCTTTCTGAAGGGATCTAACTTCGATCTCTGTTATTTAAGACACTATAACCCGATCTTTTATGGTGTTTTCCTAGTGTCTATTTTGTAAGCTAGATTTCCCCTCCCAGTTACTCTGGAACACGTAGGTGTTGATGTATTTGCAGCTGATGTTTTCTGAAACCTTGCTGCTTTATTGTATAGTCCTTGGGTTTCTGGTTTTGTTAGCTCTTCAGTGAGCACTGAGATAAAGTTATGTTAATGAAATGAACTGCTCTGACTCTTTACTAATGAGGAAAGTAAATTTCAGTCATAGATCAATTAAGCAGATGTATTGATTTGTTGTAAATTTTACTTTGGTCTTCTTTTCTTACATAAGAAATTGCATAGATTCAAACTGCACAGGCTATTAACATTTTACTTTCCACAAACGTTTATTTCCATCCCCCAATCTCCTGCCCCACTGTCCTTGATTCTATATTTGTCCTTTTAACTTAAAAGTCACACATATGCTATTTTACTTGCAAAGTAAGAGAGACAAGGTATTCATATATTTTTCTATCTCTACCTCCAATTTTTTTTGAGCCTAAGAGTCAACCTCATTTATCACCTATAAAGGCACTTTGAATAAAAGGGACATATAGTATAAATGCCAACCATGTGTCACTTCTCTACATCTGTAATGAAACTATTGTTAATGGTTCTCTAGCTATATATTTATAAAACAACCTGAGAAAGACAGCCAAAAAATTTATAAGAAGTCATCTGTGCTATTCTTTTCTGAGATTCTCTCTCATCATAAACCATCATAAGGGGATGATCCAGCTTAGAGCAAAGGAAACATCAGCGAAGGATGCTCTATTAATGGATGTAGGGGCAATGAAAATGATGTGTCTGAATGAGGAATAAATTGGTTCACTTTGGTGGTGCATAAATTCCATCAGACCATTTGGACACAGTTTAATAAATTTTGATTCATTGCATGGAATGGTTTTCCATTAGCTGGAAAGAGTCGCAGTGTCTCTGGGAAGGAAGAAAGTGACAAAAGTAAATCATAAAATGTGTACACTAGATTAGCCCACCAACCCAAGAGTCAGTAAGATTCTGAGGAATAGGAAACATGGTGTGGAAGACAATGAATTGCTGGTCTGACTATGTTGGTTTGGCATTCTCTACAACCTGAAGTCCTCTTTTTCTAGGTTTGGTTAGTATATTTGTTTTCTATTGCTGTGTAACAAATTATGCCAAATTTAGTGGCTTAAAACAGCATGCATTTATCATCTCACAGTTTCTGTGGGTTAGTAGTGCAGGCAAGACTTACCTGGATCTTTTGAAATGATACAGTCAAGGTGTTGGCCAGGGCAATGTATCAGCTTCCAATCTTACTCAGTTAACTGATAAATTTCATTTTCTTGCAGCTGGGAGACTGAAGGCCCGGGCATCTTGATGGCTATTGTTCAGAGGTTGACTACAGCTCCCTTGCCATGCAACTATCTTTACAAAGCCTCTCTTAATATGGCAGTTTGCATCTTCAAAGCCAGCAAAGGAGAAAGAAGCAAGCCTCTATAGCAAATCTCTTAGCAAGATGTAATTAGATATAATGTAATCTTAGTTATGGGATCCCATCTCCTTTGCTGTCTTCTGTTGGTTAGAAGCACGTACTAGGGAATAAAAGAAAAAAAAAAAAAAAAGAAGGCAGTCACGGGTCCCATCCACACTCAAGGGGAGGAGATCTCACAAGGGCAAGAAATCCAAGAGGCAGGATTACGGGGCAACTTTAAAGTGTGTCCACATTTAGTCAGGACATTTGAGTCATGCAGAAAAGTGGAAATCACTCCCTTTGTGGGAGATGAAAATGTCTCTGAGACACTGATCTACCTGTAGTAACCTAGGCAAATTATCAGTGAATCCTCTTTGGGTAGTAGTAGAGGTGGCTACTCTTTGGACTTTTTTCTCTAATATCAAATTTTGTCATTGTCAATTGCAGTATTTAGAGGTTTTGCTGGGTGGAAGAGTTGTAATGAACTAAAAACTGCCTTGGATTGCTTTTATCTATTTGAGATTTTCATAGAGGAAAGAGAATAGATGTTCTTTTGAACTATATCAAAGTGACTTTGGTATTCCCTAGCATACAATATTATTCTTAGTTGCTGAGAAGAAATGATGTACAAAGATGTCCTCATATGTATCCACTACCACACACTGACTAATGTTTTTGCAAAGCCTGTCATGTATATAGGCTTTGCAAAACCATTACTGTATATATATCATGCACTTATGGCCTCATATACTGTATATATAGTGTATTGTACACTATATATACACATATGTATGCCTATATATATATATATATATATATATGCTTAAAAATAGAGGGAATTAGTTGTTGCAATCAAAGGCACTAAATTCACTGACCCTAGGAACAAGGTGGCTTTTACTGCAAGACATTCAGAGCTGGTGATGATTTATGGTCAGGATGATGATTATTTAACAATTTAAGGATCTGAGAGTGGCTTATTGCCCACAGAGGGCTGGCTCATAGAATGCCACTCCTAGCTTTGTTTTGATAATTTTCCTCTAATAATAGTTAATCCATTTTTTTCCTCCCCATTTTTAGTTGCCCCATCCCTAGTCATTTATTCTCCAAATTGCTTTTGGGCTCTCCCTAATGCTCGTGCTGCCACATCTACAGACCTAATATGAATAGCACATTCTGTCTTGAAAGTGAACACTAATTGAATTTGCTTGCATTCAGTGATTTTAATGGGGCTCTGGAGTATTATTTAGTGACAACTTTTATATGGAAGACACCGAAAAAATTAACATGTTACATTTAGTAAATTAGCAATTACTTAGCTCCATTATATCAAAACCAGTCACCTACCTTTATTAATATTATATTTAAAAATCATGGCTTTTATGCTAGGCTTTAGGTATCTTTGTTTTCATGGGATAGTGTTTATGTCAGCATCATATTTTCTCAAAAAAAAAAAAAAAAAACCAAAAAAACCAAAAAAACTCCCAAAGATTGTAGCAAGTGAATTCTTAGGTGAAAAAAAACTCTAAAATGTAGAAACCACTATTATTCATTTCCCTGTTTTTTTTTTTCAGACAAATCCTTCCCAAATGGTGTCAGTAAAAGCTGATTTGTCCCCAGTAGTAGAAATAAATGTTGGTTGTCTCTGTTCATCTTTGGGTCACGTTCTTCTCACCAGTAGTGTTTAGGCAAAGGAAATAAGATGTGCAATGAGGTCTGCATGTGAGCTTTTGGGAAAATTTATTTTGCTCTTATAAAGAAGACAAAGCAGAAGAGGCCCCTTTTTTTATTTTGAAGTTGTTGTGTTTACATGTGACAGTTGGAACTCTGGGAGCCATCTTGATTGAGGTTATAAGGGGAATTGACATGCGATGAAGGCAGAGAGGAAAGAGGGGAGGAACTTGAATCTTTATTATGTTATTTAACTTCTGAATGAGCTTATCTTGGAGATGCCCCACCTTGGTACATCTGGATTTCTAAGATAATAAAATGTCATTATTATTTAAGCCAGCTTAGTCATCATTCTCTCTTTCTTCCTCTCTTTCTTCCCACTTGAAACCAAGGGTGTGAATAATGACTGATTCACAAAAGTATCTGGAAATATCTATAAGATATCTATAAAAAATGAGCATCTTATCAAACTTTCTACCTCCTGCTGCTGCCACCTAGGAACTGGAGACTCCTAGTTCTTGTTTATTTTTACGTCAATTGTTGAAGGGCTTAACAATTATTTTGGTGTGTGATAAGATTAAGGAGCAAAGGACAAATGAATCCACTGCCTATATCTACCAAGAAGTTGTTTATCGACAAAGTGAATTTAGAATCCAGCTCTTTATTTAAAAAAAAAATTCATGGAGTTTTTAAACTCTGACTTGTGCTTGCTTAGTTACTAAAGTCCAATCTAGAGCCAACAAATCTAGGATCTAGACATAGTTCTGCCCCGGCTTGTGAATCAAAGGAAGGACATTTTCAAAACTGTAGGCCTTGGATCCTGCCTAGGAAATGGAGACGGCTATATCTGTGTTTCCATACTTCCCTCATGACAACAACTACCTTTTCCCCATGGAATAGTGGGTGGGAATGTTGTATCTAGCTTTTCTACTCAGAAGCTGTGTGGTCCTGCTAACCTCTCTGAACACTGGCGTCCTTGCTTATAAAGTGGAAGTAATGCCTCCCAGAGTGTGGTGGGCATAAAATAGAATGAATATGTGAAAATGCTTTTGTAAATAACAAAGTGCTATATAAATGTTAGCTCAGGTGAGAGTATATTGTTGTAATTATCATCATAGCCCATCTTTTGTAGTTCCTTGTGAAACCTATACTGTCTTTTCCATCTTTTGTAGTTCCTTGTGAAACCTATACTGTCTTTTAAAGTCAGAGTCTCACTCGGTCACGCAGGCTGGAGTGCAGTGGTGCAATCATGGCTCAGTGCAGCCTTGAACTCCTGGGCTGAAGTGATTCTCCTGCCTCAGCCTCCTAAATTGCTGAGATTACAGGCATGAGACACTATCCCCAGCTTGTATTGTCTCTTTAGCTCTAACTTGTTACTATTCTTGGTCTACTCTATCAGGGTTCCCAAGATGCTTTTTAGAGAAGGTCAAAACTGTTTTCATGATGATACTAACATGTTATTTGCTGTTTTCACTCATTCTTTCATAGTTGGAGTTTTCCAGAGGCTCCATGTTTTGTAATATCACAACAGATTAAATGTAGAAGCAGATATGGGACTTCTAATATGCCAGATTCGCAAAAACATAAAGCCGTGCCACTCTTTTCACTATAGTTTTTTGGAGGAAAATATAGTTGCTTTTCATAAATATATATCATTTATGTTGGTAGTGGGGTTACTTTATTTAAAATGAATTAGTATCATTTTCATAATCTCTTGGCTTTTTCAGTACACCAAATATGCATAGATATAACCCACATTAGAAAAAAGATATTTGAAGACTTTGGTAATCTTTAGGTTTGTAAAGGGGTCTTAATGATCAAAATGTTTGAGAACCACTAAACCAGACTAGGCTCTTTTCTTCTGACTCTATGAGAAGCACCATGCTTCTTATTTTACTGCTTTCTAGGCCAAATTTCTTTGTCTGCCACACTGATTGTTCCTACCTAATGACCTGCTGCTAGTTTTCTATTTTTTTCTCTCACTTTTCTGTGTTTTCTACCTGACTGATGACTTGGGGTGATCTCTGTTTTGTGGTTCTCATAGTCCTTCTTCTCTTTCTTGATAAGTCAGCGGACCTGGGAAAGTTCTCTTCCCGGCAACTTAGAAGAGTAGACTTCTGTTTAGTTTGGCTTTGGTTTTTTCCCCTCCCATATCTAAACTCCCTTCTTGTTTTGAAGGATCCCCACAGTGTTGAATCTTGGTAGGAGGCAGAGCCCCTCTCCTACTTGAGGAACTAAAGGGACTAGATATTTCTTCTCACTGGTGCTTGGTGGATATAGCCAGGTAACCAAGGCTTGGCCATTGAATGCCATGCCTGGGGCTTCAACTCTGAAGTTAGTGATATAAAGAGGAAGGATCAGCTAGGACTTATTTGGGGCAGCATACAGTGTCCAGTGGTCGGGGGGGCAAACACAATGCCTGGCAGTTGCACTGTCCTGTGGTGATGGGGCCGTGCTGGTGGCCGTAGCATGTTACACCATCTGGGGGATCCTGCTGCCTGGCTGTCTTTGTTCCTGTCCATTTTGTGTGCTTTTTTTCAGCTTTCCTGTTGATTCTGCAAGATACTTAATTTCCTTTCAGTATACTCCTTCTCTAAGTTAGCTAGAGACCATTTCTATTGTTTAGAAGCAATAATAGCCAACATTTGAATAGCGTTTACTGTATGCCAGGCATTGCTCTAAGCAGTTTACATATATTAATTCATTTGATACTCACAACAATACTGTGAGAAAGATACTATCACAATCCTCTTTTTACATATGGATAAATTGTGATAGAAGTGAAATGATGTTCTCAAAATCTCACAGATAGTGAGTGACCATGCCAGGATGCAAGCCCAGGCTGACTGGTTTCAACTCTCTTTTTCTGCTCTCTGTGTGGCCTGTGACTGATGCACACACACCACTGAGACAAGATATATGTTTAAATCACCCCTTGGCAAGCAACAGTGGCTGGTTCCACATGAAATCTGCATCGTTTTGTCAACTCTTACAACTATAATCTTTTCGACACGCAGACATGTACCTTAATTTGCAGATGAAGTAAAAAAATAGAAAAGTAATTGTTGTCTATTACAGGTATTTTTCTAAATATATATTTTTGATTTTCCTGTCCAGCTATGCTTTATATGGATAATAAAGAGACACTATTTAGAATCTGTCAAATAAGGGTGGTAACAGCCAGTGTACTTACAAAAGTATATATATATATATATATATATATATAAAATACACACATACATACATATTTAATATAGTTAACTGGCAATTGCATTTAGTGCTGATGGCTTGCTGGTAGTAGGAAGGAAGCAACAACAAATGGTGCAGTGGATCAGCACTTCTGTGTGTGTTCCCTCAGAACTCAGAATAATCCAGTCAGTTACAGCCTCTTCACTTCCATTCCCACACTCCCTCATTCTCCAGAGGCTAACCAAGGGAATGTGGATGTTACAGCTTATTTTATTTCAACACAAAATGCACACCAGGCAGTGGAATTAATAAAGAGGAAGAAAACAAACAATTAATAGATTTCAGGGCATTAGCTCAGTTCCATATACTGCATTGTGTAATTACCAACCACATGGCTTCTCAGCAATTACATCATCATGAACAGGGAAATTATACTTCAATGATCATTTTAAAGCTACAACAATGGCAATCCAGTATTGATAACTCTCAATGTGATTTTGAAAAGCTAATGTCTATGGTTCAGTAAATACTACTGTTTGTAGCTAGAGTTAAATTTTCATTTATTGTAGATTTAATGTGCTACTGCTTTAACCTTCATCAATGTGTTCCCTGTACTTTAAATTTTATAATCCCACTTAAACAGAGGTAAAAGGTAGTCCCACCAACCCCTGACAAATAACAGACAGCTGGACTTTGAGAGCAATGGAAGGGTATTCAGGGAGCCTGCTTTGCAAAGTTCCCGGGAAATGATTATGTAACTGTGCCATATTGACAGCTCTGATAACTTGCTGAGGAGGAGGCAAGAGCAGAAATGAATTCTGATATGATGAAATGAGCTGTGTTTGAATACAGGCAGAGAATGGGACTGCCGGCCAGTCTCTTCTTGCTCCATGTGAAGATGACAGTACACCACGTTCTCTTCTGGAACACAGAAACAGGACTTCTGTCTATTTACATTTTCATTATTCTTCCCTGAATTGTCAGAGCTATTTGATAGCCTAAGACTCACATTGTGAACTTTAGGAGTGGCTGAAGTAAGGGCTTCAGGCAAAGTTTTGCTCCAGGGATATTGATCCATAGGAGGGTTCAGTTTAGATTTTTGTGTTTGGTCCAATTTTACCAGAGGGCCACACTTTGATCATCACTGTGGTTAAGGCTGTATAATTCTGAGCCTTTCAAGTGCTGCTTCTGAAATGCCCTCGCTCTGCTAGGAAAACTGGGTCAAGCATGGCTTATGTTCCTCATGGAAATAATTTCACAGGAGTATTTATTTCTCTTTATCATAACTACGGAAAATCAGGGAAAGTACTTGCAACAATACAATTTCTTGCTGGAACTTACAGATAATACGAAGAACCATAAATAAGAACCATATTTCTCTATTAGCTTTCAGGGTATACACTTTAGATTTTAGATGCAGCCACAGAGCAATCAAACTGCCTTATGTCACCCTCTCTTTCTTACTGTGCTTGACCACTATTCCTCACAATGTACTTACATATCTCTTCTAAGGGTTCTTTCTATTTTATAGCTGTTGGTCTGTTTCTCTCTCATCCTGCATTAGGCACATCTTCAGAATGCTAAGAGGGAGGGGAGATTGACGTGCATACTCTATCTTATTGCCTTCCACTGTGTTTTGAAAAGCATCCTAGGACTTCTGTGTGTCCTTCAAAAGTGTTTCTCCTGTTGACTTTTTGAGAAGTTGGGTCACTGGCCTATGCCAGGGAAGATAAGAGGACATTGAATTGGCTCCCTGGAGTAAAGAATCGGGGTGATAAATTGGACTATCAACACCTACAGGACTGGGAATTGCTTTTGATTTGTCTTATGTAGCTTGCTCACCTGAGCATACCTTTTATACCAACAGCACGCTTTGCAGTAGATACTCACATGAAAGGAGAAGAGATCAAACTAAGTTCAAGCATTTTTGCAATGGAATCAATGTAAATTTCAGAAGATCCAGAGTAATAAAAGCTGTAAAATGAGGAAAAATCCATGCCATAGATTTAAGATAATTAATGCCTTAATTGTAAGAATCCGTGGACCTTGGAACTTGGCAGTGTTTGTAAAGCACTGCAACCTAGTTGAGTCACATGCAGGGACCATGGTTTGGGTCAGAACCCAGGGTATTCTGGGGCAGCGGAACTCTGTAGCAGCTGAGTAGAAGAAAAAGTAGAAAAAGTGGAACAATTCTCCAATAAGCTGTCGGCTGGATATTGGGAGGAACTGTCAGATCGGTGGTAAATGATGAAGGTTTTGCCAACAATTGAAAGTCCACCATACTATGCAAAGTGGTAAAGTATTCAGAAGTATTGAATCTAAACACAAGGGAATAAACACAGGCAGTTCACTCTGGCAGACATCTGTGGGAGCTATTAAAGACATTGTCATTCATTCATCTCACAAGTATTTACTGAGTACCTAGAATATGCCAGGCATTCTTCCAGACACTAGGGATATAGCAGTGAGTAAAATAGTGAAAATTCCTTCCATTCAAGTAGAGGGGCATAGACAGTAAACAAAATAAGTAAAATCTCCAATAAGTTAGATGGTGTCACAAAAAAATAAAGCAGAGGAAATAGATAAGGATCATTGGGGTAAGGTTGTAATTATAAGTAGCTTGTTTATAGAACCCCATCCTAGGAGGAACCGACAATGAGGAAAGTATACTAAACTATACTTACCTTTTGGATTCTTAGCTTGAGGAGAAATTGAAAAGCTTTCAGTAATACATATTCTCTACTTTCCTGCTTATTATCTAGAAGAAAGAGGATAACTGAAGAAATAAAAGAGAGCCAGGAAATTGAAGATTCTGAGGCTACAGAGGAGAGTCAGAATCAGAAATAAGAGTGAGTAGAGGAAACTGAGCCAGAGGAAAAACTGATCACAGGAGTTCCAAATGGGATGTTTTCTAACATAAAGAAACCAGAATCTTCTGAAGAGGAACCAGATACAGAATGTGGGACTTAGCATGGAAAGGGAAGAGAAGCAGATACAGAATGTGGGACTTAGCATGGAAAGGGAAGAGAAGCAGATACAGAATGTGGTACTTAGCATGGAAAGGGAAGAGAAGCAGATACAGAATGTGGGACTTAGCATGGAAAGGGAAGAGAAGCTTGCCTCCTGTCCTGTGCATCCTGTGCATATCCTCAGTGTGCATGTCCTAGTGGCCCCTCCAACTCTACCTCAAACGCATTAATGTGCTGATTAAAAGAGAAATCTGTGCTTTTCTTATATTGGTGTAACTACTTCTACAGTATTTTATCTAGGTCAGGGCATCACAGTTCAAGACAGACAATGGCAAACTGGTGTGTATTCAGGAAAGTGTGACCACTGTGATGAGAGGAATCGAAACCGTATCACAAGAGGAATAAGTGAAAGAAGTGGAGATGTTTAATCTATTGAGTAGTTAGGGTGCCGATTTATTGGCTGTTTTCAGAAATTTCAAAGTTCTAACGGGAAGACATTTTCAGTTTGTTTTATGTGACACCAGAGAAGAAAACCAGGATTAGGCAGTAGAGATTTCTGGGATACAGATTTCAAATGAGTACCTTGAAGTTCTCTAAATATCCAGATCTCTCAAAACTGGAACAAAATATTTCTTAGGAGACTGAGATTTTTTACTGCTGGAGGTAGTATCTTGTCAGAAGTAGGCTAGCCACTTGAGGGACTATTCTAGAAGAAATAGAAGCCTCTGCTGCTGTAGGTTTCAGCTTCAAGCTTGCAGCTGAGAGATGAGATGTTTGTATGGATTAGGTTGCTGTTCTGGAAGAGGATTATGGGAAGAGTCAGGTTGTTGTTGTTAGGGCGGGATTTAATGTTTGGCCTTGTCACAGCCACTGTCTAGGACAGGTGTTCTCAACCTGCCTGCCAATCATAATCACCTGGTCTCATTCATTGAGGATTCTGATGTTGATGGTTGGAGTGGGGCCTAGGTATGGGAGTTTTAAAGAAGCACCTCAGTTGATTCTAATGTTCAGACATAGTTGAGAACAACTGATAAGAAGAAAGCCCACACTGGCATTCAAGGCCCTCCATAATCAAGCCCCACTCTACTCTTCTCACTTTATCTTCCACTATTTCATGAGGAAATCCTAGGCTGCAACCAATTCCACCTGATTGCTATTTTCCAAATCTCTGTTGGGATTTTCTGTGCCTGGAATATGATCATGCCCTTACTTCTGCCGGGAATATGACCCTCTCAAACCCTCATTCTGTTCTCCCCTGCCAGTCCCCTTCTAGTCATGGATACACTTCTTAAACTGTTCTCAAACTTTCACGTGTTAGCTCTTATGAGAAGTTTGGGGCCCAAGGAGAAAGTAGTGGTCAGTAGTGCTTAGCCTGAGCTGATTCTTCCCTTCTTTTTCATGACTACAGACTTGGTAAATGTCACATCTTTATTATTATTATTTACTAATGTTTATGCTCACATTTGCCTGTGTGTCTTTTTACTCCCACTATAATACATGCTTCCTGAGAACAGGGCCATGACTCAGGCATTTTAAGATCTTTAAAGTAATAGATGATAAATATTTTCAGAAAGCATCTACAGCAGTGGTTCTTAACCAGTAGAGATTTTGTCCTTCAGGGGACATTTGGCAATGTTGTTGCTGCCAGCATCTAGTGGCTAGAGGCTAGAGACACTGACAAATATTCTACAATGCACAGGGCAGCTCCTCGCAACAAAGCATCATTCAACTGTAAATGTCAACATGCCTAGTTGAGGAACCCTAATCCAGAATAATACACCTAGCTCATTCTGCCTACTCCAGAACTCAAGTCCTGTTTTAAGGGCTAAAACCAAGATTTCTGTTAAAAATTTAGGTTTAATTTTTTATATTATTAGAAAAAATAGGCTGGGCACAGTGGCTCACACCTGTAATCCCAGCACTTTGGGAGGCCAAGGCAGGCGGATCACCTGAAGTCAGGAGTTTGAGGCCAGCCTGGCCAACGTGGCAAAACCCCATGTCTACTCAAAATACAAAAATTAGCTGGGCGTGGTGGTGCATGCCTGTATTCCCAGCTACTTGGGAGGCTGAGACAGGAGAATCACTTGAATCTGGGTGGTGGAGGTTGCAGTGAGCCGAGATTGTGCCATTGCACTCTGGCCTGGGCGACAAGAGCAAAACTCCAAAAAAAAAAACCCAAAAAAAAAAAAAAACCTCACTATCACAACATATTCTGTAATCCTTTTTGTATATATTTACTAATACTTTTTCATATGTATTTTTATATAATTTTAATCCCATCATGAATTATATATCTAGATTTTTTCACTTAAAATGATATAATAATCATAACCATCTTATTTATTTGTTACATAATATTTAATCAGTTATACATATATACCATAATTTGCTTAACTGCTATATTATTGATAGACATTCAGATGAGTTTTAATTTTTCACCATTATATATTAAAACATCTTAAGATAGATTTTTAGTAATCACAAACTGTGATGGTTAATTTCATGTGTCAACTTGACTGGGTTAAGGGATACCTGGATAGCTGGTAAGATATCATTTCTGGATATGTCTGTGAGGGTGTTTCTAGAAGAGATTAGCATTTAAATTAATATACTGAGTAAAAAAGATCTACCTTTACCATTGTGGGTGTTCATTATCTGATCTGTTGAAAGGCTGTATGGTACAAAATGATGGAGAAAGGGTTAATTCGCTCTCTGTCTTCTTAAGCTGGAACATCTATCTTCTTTTGTCCTGTGACACTGGAGAGCCTGGTTCTTGGGCCTTTGAGTTCTGGGACTTACACTAGCACCAGCCCTCCCTGATTCTCAGGCCTTTGGACTCAGAGTGAGAGTTATACTGTCAGTTGCTCTGTTTCTTAAGCTTTGGACACAGACTAAATACACCACTGGTATTCCTGGTTCTCTAGCTTGCAGATGGCCGATAGTGGGACTTCTTGGCCTCCGTAATTGTGTGAGCCAATTCCCATAAGAAATACACACATATGCACAGATTATGTGTGTGTGTATATGTGTGTGTGTGTGTGTGTTTGTATAGGTTACCAGGTTACCAAAATGTTATCCCTCAAGGTGCTAATTTTCCATTAGCAAAAGTATTCTGAATCAATGAGTGGAGGTAAAGGAAAGAAGGAAAGGATCAGAGAAAACTGCTTTTCTCACATGCCTTAGGTCCAAACTTGCTTCTTTACCTATATTTAAATAATTTGAAGATGTCTCTCTACACCTTGATTTCTCCATTTTTATTCCAGGGAAGTCTTGCCTCAACTGATTGTAGGCAAATTAGCTGATGGGGCTCTACAGCTGTGATTTTTCAAGAAACTGCACCATAGAAAGAGGCAGTTTTTTCCAGCATTAGGTTTAGTGCTTTTTAAATGTAAGTTTATTAAGTGGTAATGGGCCTATAGATTGGTTTAGTGGCTTATTCTTCTTGAGGATGTAAAATGACTCACAGTCTTCATGAGCACGAAGATTGTCTGCTGCTTTTATTTTATTATTACTTTTTTGAGAAAGAGTCTCACTCTGTCGCCCAGGCTGGAGTTCAGTGGCACTATCTTGGCTCACTGCAACCTCCCCCTCTTGGTTCAAGCAATTCTCCTGCATCAGCCACCTGAGTAGCTGGGATTACAGGTGCATGTCACCATGGCCAGCAAATTTTTTTGTGTGTGTTTTTAGTGGAGATGGAGTTTCACTGTGTTGCACAGGCTGGTCTTGAACTCCTGGCCTCAAGTACTCAGCCTGCCTCAGCCTCCCAAGGTGCTGGCATTACAGGTGTGAACCACTGCGCCTGGCCCTGTTTGTTGCTTTTATACATGACTAGAATGGAGGATCTTTTAATACCACCCAGAATTTCAAGGCTCATATTTTATGCTTTGAAGGGAGAACTCAAAGATTTTGAGATTTGGTTGTTTGCTTCTTGTGTCCTTTACACATGAAAATTAAAAACAGGTCCAAACACACTTTTCCATTTGGGAAGGAGTTATGTTTTGTCTCTAATGTGAAACTGTGGAACTCTTGTCTTAATTTTGGCCAGTGGTAAACCAAGGAAAACTGACCGAGCTTGCCCTGAGTTGGAAAACCCAAGTTCCTCAGTCCTTCACAGCCTCCCCTTGATGAATTGTGTTGTGTAGGTTAACATAAAAGCTTTATGGGATTTGCCAGGTCAAATGGGATTTTCATACTTTGTACTGATTGGGAGATGATAGTGGTTTCTGTAATCAATGACTTAGGGATTTTTAAAATGTGTATTAGAAAAAAACCATCTTAAGAACTTTTGCAATTAACAAGAGGTAGAAGTCAGAAACTGCTGGAGAGAAATAGGAAGATTTAATATAAAAGCTAAATGATATTTGCAATCTCTTCACAGGATGTTTAGAAACAGTAGAGGCAGTTTAGGCATACTAGCATGCGGAAGTATGAGAGTTCATTTTGATCATCCAAGAGGGAAACAGAATCTGAATGCATTAGATATGGGAATTTCTCTGCCTGAGTGGGCTTACAACACTGCTATACTAGTTTATTTTTTTCTTTTCTCACTCTTCTTAATTACTTCTTATAAACATAAGTAAATTTTTGACCCAATGGGGGCAATGGTCTAATATTGTGTATTATTCTGATTTTTCAATATTTTAAGATACTTTAATACTTTTTGCATGAGAATAAAACAAAATACAAAAATTGTGTCTTATGAATTATATAAAACTTTATGATTGTCTAAATAAAGTTACTTGTTTTACAAAAAATACTAGAGAGTATAAAGTGCCAGAGAATTCACAGTCTTATTTATTTATTTTTTGAACAAGATAGTAAACTCCTGCATTTTGAGAGTACTGGACATGTATTTGTTCTGCAGTGGATGAGGAAAGGGAGAGAGTCTATGCTAAAAATGTTTATCTGGGAATACACTAACATGAGAAGGCCTGCCATGGTTAGTAGCTCTTTTGTTTTCTAACATAGGCGTTACAAAGGGAAAGGGCTTGGTTCCAGGACTCTGGCTCCAAGGGAAGGGTTATCAGCAGACCCTTGAACATTTGTGTTTCTGGCTGGATGGTACAAAATATTTATCTCTGATTATCATTCAGGGATAAATTCCTCCAGCTATCTCTTTCAGTCACTTCTGTATTGGGAGAGCTCCAAGACCACTCTGAAGTTTGATAATTAACTAGCATTCACAGGACTCAGAAATACTGTCATGCTTCTGTTTATGGATTATCATAGTGAAAGGATGCAGATCAATATCAATAAAGGGGAAAGGTGGATGGGCAAAGTCCAGTAGAAACCAAATGTAAGCTTCCAGGAATCCCCTCCCAATGGGGTTGTACAAAGATGTGCTTAATTATCCCAGAAATAATTTGTGAAAACATGTGTAAAGCGTTGATAACTGGAAAAGCTTACTGGAGCCTTGATGTCCAGGGTTTTTATTCAGGACAGGACTAACTTTAGCTATTCAGGGTGAGCCACTCCTTCACCCTCCTATCACTACTGAGAGGTCAAATGAATACATGGAATCCCGGGGCCTCAGGCATGCAAAAACAGTCACCACAAGTCATTGTTAGCATAAGCCATCTGGTCAAACTGATACATGGTGGCCTTAGGCCTCAGGAATGCCGAAACAGTCTTACAAAGCAAGAGGTTCTAAGGGGTCACAGGTTATCTCACACGAGCTGATCAAGGGCCAGTTCTCCTGAAGAAAGACTTTTCTTTGGAATATGTAGATTGAGAGTAATCAGGACCTGATGAATTAACCCCCTACTGTACAATTTCCATCCTGAAGTTTCTGAGAGACCAGTGTGGCAGACTAACCACAAAGTCAAACCCAATAGAATGGAGATTCAATTTAAGATTAAGGTTAGGCTTAGGGTCGGTGTCTAGTTCCCCCTTGACCTCCAAATTTCTTTCCTCCCTTTTTTTTTTTTTTTCTTCTTCAGTCCTAAACCATCTTTCTTCAAATCAAGGCACCTTGCTTCCTAGCCTGGTCTGGTTACCTGAAACAATGGTTGCTTCATTGTCATTGTATCGAGCCCTTAAGAAGACAGAGATAATTTTAATGTATATTTTTCATTTTGGGGATATTGTAAGTATAACTAAATGATACAGCAGGAAATCCTGTGTCCCTGCATGGAAAAAGTGCTGGATAACTCCAAAAGAATAATGTGATTGTGGAGAATTCACTTAGAGAAGGTTTCTCAAAGCTAGATGTCTTCCTTTTCCTTCTCTGAAATAGCAGTTTTAGTTGCTCCCAATGTAGCAATATATAATGAGAGTTTTCACTTACTGTGCATGAGGAAAATTGCAATTCTGCCAAACAGCTATCCTAAATGTAGCAACTCAAAAAGTTATAATAGAAATGAGTTGGAAGTATAAAGACAGCTCCCTGCCTCCAAGTAGGGGTTGTGTAAAGTGGAATGTGTATGCTGGGTTTATGAAACAGACATTGTTGACTAGAATTAGAACTGCTATTAGCTCCCAAGCAAAACACATGCTTTACAAGCCAAATACTTTGGTGATAGTTTCAGACGTGGTGGCTTCTGAAAAGAAAACAAACAAAATGTGTCTATTTTACAGTAAATGAAAATCAGGCTTTTTGTACTTTTTGTGCGTGCGTGCATGTGTGTCTATCTATGTGTGTGGCAGTGGGTGACAGGGGAGTGTGATCCACCAGACAAGCCCTGATTAAAATCATCTTGGCACTCACTTTTGGGAAACAGTAGCTCACGGTTATAGGGAAGTGATGGCCTGGCTGATAGGAGACACCTGCTTTCAAACTGAAGTCCAGGTTTCATTTCTCAGGAGCAAAGTCAATGTAATTTAACAATTCTCAGATGCCTTAAAACACTATTGTGGATTTTGGAAGGAGATTTTAGATTTTACTATCCTTTTGTAATGTTATAATCAGTTTGTACATCATGCAGCTCTTGTGCATTATATTGAATGACACAAAGGAGGAGGAGAAATAGAAGGAGGAGGAGGTGATGGAGGAGAAAAAGTAGTAATGGATATTATGGTGTTGTTTTCTGATTCTGAGAGACTTTACAAAATCAGTCCAATTCTCCCGGGGCTAGTGAACAAAATTTCACTCTGTTGGCCAGGGATAAGATGACATGAGAGCTCAACTAGAGATTCAGGAATAGTGTATGTGTCCCAGGTAGTTCAGGTGCTGTTAAGGGGGCTGTATTGAAACAGGAGTCCCAGGCCTAGTACATGGGATTGATTGCTTAAGCCCTAGAAACCATACCAGCAAGCATGTTCCTGAAGCTTTGCCACACCCACAGCTTTGCCTTCCCTCATGGCTCTCTCAGGTATTGCCATGGAGGTCCATGGACAGCAGAGGTTCTCCAGGTGAGTACCCTGAGTGACTCAGCTGACAAAGGCATCACTATACTTTTGAGGCAGTGAGTCTTTGCTATCTCTGCCTAATAGAATGGGCAATGCTGTGAAGAGCTAACTATTGAATGTTGCTACCTTTTCTCTCCCAAATGGATGTCACTTGTCTTTATTCTGTTTTTCTTCTATGTCTGCAAAGGGAGGTGAAATTATCCAATTGGCCATAGGTTGCTAGGTCTTAAGGAGCCATATTCAAATCTGTTGGAAAAAGATGCACAATATTCAGAAATTCTAAGTCTATGAGAATTCAGACTATGTCCCTTGAGCAGAGTGTTAATGGATTTTTGGTTTTATGTGAATATTTGCATATGCCACGTGAAATACTTTTGTATTTATACATAAGACCAAAAAATTGCAATATGCTTGGAGGTTAAGGGTGATGTGCGTAATTGACATCTCTTGGTTTTGCTTGCCCAGAATCCATTTTCCACTTTCTCTAGAAAGATAATACTTTTGTGTGTATATGGCAGATAGTGGGGATCATTCCATGTGGTAATAGAGAGGGCTTAATTTGTATCTTCCCTCTCTCAAAGAGGTATATAGTATACCCAAGCCTGACCAATCATGTTTCTGGCCGCAGAGCTTGGTTCAGAAATGGGCATGCAATTTCAATCAGAGCCTTGGGGAAAAATACTCTATGCTGGGGTTGCTAAACTCCAGAGAGATGTGACTCTTGGTCTGCTAATGGCTATCATGCTCCTACCATGGCTATCTTTTGTCTAGGAGATGAAAAGAGATACAGAGCCCTGAAGATGGCCATTTGCATACCTGTGTCTGGCCATGTTTCAAGCCAGACCTCCCTATCAACATTTTGATTGTGTAAACTGGTGATTCTCCCCTAACCTTTTTTACTCAAGACAGTTTGAGTTGGGTTTCTGTTTTGTGTAACTGAAAGAGTCATAGAAAACACAGAAATGGGTTTCATTGATGTCTGCAACTATTTCCCCCACTAAAAGTGAGCTGATAATACCTACCTGACAGGATTGTTAGAATTAAAAATACTATGTATATGTTAAAGCTGGAATTGAAGGGCTATTTAGTACTATGTCCCATGCAAACACATATTTTGTAGTTAATATTTTCTTCCTATCGTATTCCAGGATTAAATTGTATAGTAGCCCTCATTTTAAAGCATGTTTTACTACTCATCTTTCAAACAGAGCTATTTGAAGATCATTTGTTACCCCTTTCATTATAGATTACTTAACCTTTAGTGTCCACAGTCCTGTATAGTGTTTTTGTATTTGTAATATGTATGTAATTATAATTGTAATATGTATATCACAATGTATATACAAAAATATATGTACATATATACAATCTATTGGTACAGAACTTGGGGAAAAAACTCAAGATCCAAAGCACTTAACTACCTGTTACTAGATTCTAAGAAGTAAAAAGGATGACAAGCATCATGTTAAGAACAAAGGTTAAAATTTTGTCTTTTTAACTTAAATCTGGTTTTTTAGAATGTCAGAAGGCAGTCAAGAGATAGTCCCTATAGCACAGTGGGCCACCTATGACCTCAATAAAATCTCCTAGGATTTCAGGAAATAGACAATACTCATCTTCCTCTAAGTTGCCACATAACTTGAGAATGCCATAGTAGAATCTTGATACCCATAATAATGGCATGGCTTTTCCATTTTCTGTCCTTCCGCTGAATCCAAACTTTCAACCCAATGACCTACATGCTCTAAGTTCAAAGTTTTAGCTGCCATATTTCAAAATATATGCTATATTACATAATATATTATAGAACCATATATTAGACAATGAGTTGTGTGTATATATGCAAATGTGTGCCTTGGCAGTGGAAACCTATTTACATTTCAAATAGAATGTCTGGTGGGGCGAACATTAAGAAGGAATTGCAGTAACGTAATTTTATTTGCCCTACTTTGCTATTAGACAATCAGATTAGAACATCATTCCATAATGAAGCTTTAAAGGGACTGGACACATGACCAGTAAAATTTGGTAGGGAAAAGGAAACATGTAGCATGGGGTGCTAACGCAGGAGGTAGCCCGTGCAGAGCCAGAGATCAGCACTGGTTTAAGGGTACTTTGCAGTAAGGGGATGTGGTGGAAATGAGTAGGAAATATGAAACATGACTAACAACAAAACTTTCCCCAGGACTAGACTTGAGTGATATGATGATCACTGGACACTCTGGCCCAAATAAGTTCAGTGAGTGGCCCTTTAGAGAGCTCTGCAGTAGGCAGTGCCATGCTGCTGAGACAGGCTTCCCTGATGCGCATTTATGCTATCACACTACTCTAGGTGGCAGATAAAATGCATCATGTTTCTTTATAGTACTTTCCCAATTCTTTAACCAGTCTGATCCTAAGTACTTGCTATGACCTCAGATTTAATTTCTCCTGATATTCAGTGGCATTTTTTTTGGGATATATATATATATATATATATATATATATATATATATATATATACACATTTTTTTTTGAGACAGAGTCTTGCTCTGTCACCCGGACTGGAGTGCAGTGGCACGATCTCAGCTGACTACAAGCTCTGCCTCTCATGTTCACGCCATTCTCCTGTCTCAGCCTCCCGAGTAGCTGGGACTACAGGCACCTGCCACCATGCCCAGCTAATTTTTGTTGTATTTTTTAGTAGAGTCAAGGTTTCACCATGTTAGCCAGGATGGTCTTGATCTCCTGACCTCGTGATCTACCCGCCTCAGCCTCCCAAAGTGCTGGGAGATATATTTCTGATTTCACTCAAAGATACCTCCTTCAGCTCATATTTTTGAGGTGTTTGGGTGACTTGAGAAAATTATTTAAGTTGGGTACCCTGGATTTCCAAGGAGAAAGCCTACTTTCTCTACAATCGGGGAACCAAGTCAATGGAGGCTGTACCGTTTTCAACTTGTAGCTTCCAAGGTCACTCTGGTCATGCCCATTCCAGCTAGTAGGAAGGGAAAAGACTGGAAGTCAGGACTATAAAATTCACCCTAAGCATGAGATGCAGAAATTGCACATATCAGTTCTGCTCACATCCCATTTGTGAGGGCTTAGTTACATATGCCCTCTCCTCATTGCAGGGGAGGCTGTAAAATATAGTCCCTAACTGTGTCCCAGACACCACTTTGTCACTATGGAAGAAGAGGAGAACAGATTTTGGTGGATGCCCAGCAGTCTCTGCCATAGATAAATAAGTTGATAGAATTCATTGAATCTGCCATTCCATAATATATGCAATATTGCATATTATAGAACTATATATTAGACCATAAGCTCCCTATTCCCCTTGACTTTGAGAAAGCTTAAAGCTAAATTTAGTGCTCTCTTATAGTAAATCATTTTCACTTTTTGATAAGTTTATTCATTATTCTGATCTGGCTTTTGATCTTCCCTTTTACTTATAATGGTCTTGTCTATCACACATTTTAGTATCTTATGCCATCCCAAATTCTTTCAGAAAGTGGGATATAAATAATAAATAGAATTACACAATGCAGTAAGGTAACTGCACAAACAGCAGCTAATGTAAGGAGACTGAAAAAGGAACTATATTTGTTAAAATCAAATTGGTGAGCCTGCAAGAAGTGTGGGTAGTAGAATCCCTTTGGAGGACATTGCAACACTTCTTATATCCATGAGATGGGCATACAGTGGTGGCATACAGTTCAAGTAGTATAATTAAAGGATGCAGTGACCCTGAGTCTGACAGGCAAAGTTGCCTGTCAATATATTGGCATCTTATCCCATAATCTGTAAGAATTAGTATTTTAGTGCTACCAAATAAAGTATTTTAGAGTAAAAAAATTAGTTGTTCACATGCCAGCGACTACCATTAGTATTTTCAAAAAAGTGCAGTGAAGTTTGAGCACCTAATATCTGCTTAGCACTCTGCTAATCTCCATGAGAGATGGACAACATGGTCCCTTCCTTAAGGATCTTACACTTTTATAATCCTGAGAACCATAATATACTAAACTGCAAAGTGCTTTTCATTCACCCTTCTAAACCCCAGCCCCTACATTAGTGCTTGGCACAGAGTGGACTCTCAACAACTAATGCCAATTGAATGAAAAATATTAAAATGTCACTTAATGCTGAACTGAAATTTGAAATAGATATGAGGAGTCTCAGAAATACGCAGGATTTCTGCTGATGCTTCTACAGAATACCAAGGTTTTGCTTGTGTTGACTCAGAAGACTAAAACTTGGTCACTCGTTTGACAGGAAAATTCATAGTACAATTGTTTAATAGCTCCTTCTAGATTTATTTGTCAGTGAGCCTGGATATTCACTCTGCTTCTTTTAACTGTGAGAAAAAATGTATGTCTTTTCTCTAGGCATTTTATGACAATGTGTAGCTACCTAAGATGTGTGGGTACCCTGGGCGCTGGATAGTAAAGGATTAAGCTTTTAAAATATCTACCCACAGGCATTTATTAGAAGGTATGCTTCACATTTTATTAAGTTATAAGCTCTCCAAAATTGCTCATATTTTAAATGTTTTTCATCTTTGTAGGCATTTATCTTTGTTTTTTATGCCTAGCTTCTGCCAAAAAACTCCCACAAACTTTTAAATTCGTTAAGAAGGCACTTGAGTTGTATGTAAGATCTGATGTCTGTTTATAGAGCTCTATGCTTCTAACTAATGTGTTTAAAAATGTGTTCATGTATTTTTTTATATGTATAAACACAGATTATAGTGCTAACTGGACAATGGTAGAGCATTTCAACTTTAAATCTCTGTCATCTTTACCGAATGGCTTTCAACTGGTAATTCTTTACCCTTTGGTGACATCAGAGTTATTTTTCACTCCAGTGAACTCTATATGGCATTGTTGCATTTGGTGATATATTTTTAAGAAGCATTCTGAATCTAGGAAAATTTAAAAAGTTAACAAATATAATTAATGATGATAGTATTGCCAGGCATAATAAACTTATTTCCTGCTTTGGTAAGTGACTTTTTGCTTTTCACATTAAATGAAATTAAGGAGGCTTTTGATAATGGGGTGCTTATTGAAAGTGCCAAAGAGGTGAAGTAAATCAAATCCCTAGGCGTAATAACCTATGTAATGTTCTACTAGAGAAGCAATTCAAATGGGGCTTTAAGAAAATTTTCTTTCTCTGTACTTTATGAAAGTTGTTCATACTTCAACAACTAGGAGCATTTCAAAAGCCTGCATAGGAAACAGCCACATATAGGAATTAATGCTATCTGTAGAAACTGTGTTTTAAATTGGTAACTTCCCCAAGTAAGTAGGTCTTTTGCCTGTAGGGATGTTCTGTGAGTCTTCTGAGGAGAAAGCTTTCAGGGAACCAAAATATCAGTCCTTTCCTAGTTACCTATAAACATATAGGCATCTTGGACTTTTCATTATAAATTACTATAATTAACTCTTATGGCCTACCCAGTCACAAATTTTGGTTGGAAGATATTTTTATCTTCCAAAATCTTTGACTAGTTATGCTTCTTTGAGTTATGTATGGGACTCTGCAAGTAACTTCTTGGCAAAATATTGCCTAAGTATTGAGCAAGACTGTCACCTTCTTCAGGCCTTCAGTGCCATGCACCGGAGACTTCATTCTGTATAGACCTCTCAATCCAATCAGGTCTCTTATCTGCCCCCGTCCCCACCCTTTCACTGTGGCAGCACCTTGAGACTTTACATATCCTGTAGGTCCTTTATTCTTTGTTTCTTTCTTCCACAGTAGTTTTAGTTCGGGTGCCTTAGAAGGCAGAGCCTGAGGCAGAGGGTGTATAAGGTTTAATTTATTAGAGATTACAATCCCCAGGAAGCATGAGTGGAGGACAAGGGAAGTGACACAGAGGAGGAAGAAGAGCCAATACCAGGGTGTGCTATGGAGCCGGTTGCATATACAATGATTCATGCACACAATGCAAATGATTACTTGATTCTAAGGGTTGTTCCCTGAGCAGTCATATAAACGACCTCTCAGGACTCTCCTTCAGTGGACAAAAAGGATGCTGTTGGAGTCCCCCGAGATTCTCTTTACTGGGCCTGCACACCCATCCCCCAGCTGCTGTGTTGGCTGCCAGAAATACATCACTGCCGCTACTCTGGAAAATTGCCAGAAAGTCATTGTAACAGGAAGGTTAGTCTCTAGCCTGAGGAGTAGCCCCTAGCCAATGATTGACTCACAGAAGGGTCAAAGGACTGTCCCCTTGCCTTGATTCATGACCCAGAGCACCCTATGGGATCAGGGTAAAGTTAGTCACCTGCTGAGGTCAAATGCTTGGTTGGCTTCCTCCCCTGTCCTAAGGTATTGGCCTCTTTTCCTTTTTTCTTGGGAATACTCCTTCAATGAATCACTTGAACACAAATTTCTGTCTCAGATTTTGATTCCTAATACAAAAGGGGAATAATTAACCCACTGGCTCTTGTCTTGATTGGTCCTGAATAAATATCAAAGGGAAGAGAGGCAAGAGAGGAACTTAATTTAGGCATGAGGTGACATACTGTCAGTATGTACCAGTATGAAGTCCATAGGAGCCTATGTGGCATTGGCTCACTGAGACAAGAGCTGGGACAAGAGACAGGTGAGGTCAGGAACATTTGAAATGCTACATAAGAGAAATCTGCTACAATCTACCTTTTGGATCACTCATATCCACTCGATCCTTCCATTATATCTGCCTCCCATCCCCATCATGATATGGGACCTCCAATACTGTGACAACTTGATGCCCTCCTCTCTTTCCAGTGGGGAGATGCAGGTCACAGAGTTCACTTCAAAGTGGTGGCCAGCTACAGTCTCTGAAGGAGTAGAGGCAAGAAGGAGAGTTGAAACAGGCTATTGTCTCAATTACTGCAGCTGGTTCTGAGGCCCTATTTCGTAGACTTCATTTATCTTTTCTATCATGTGTTCTTGATTTCCCTTATAATTTATCAAAATTTTGCTGAGCTGAATTACCTGTCTGATGGGATAACACAGACTTCTTCCCCAAAATGTCCAAGTCCTGTTTTTTTTGTCCTTATGTCCTATGGTTGTTGTGATTGACTATTAGTCGATGGGAATGGAAACATGAGACACACCCTGCGTTCCAGATGTGCTGATCCCTGCACCCTTGTTTAGAAGCAACACTAGCTCATCTTGTCAGTCAGAGTCCAGCATCTTTGCCACTACAATCACTCCTTTATTTTCTTCCTAGTCTTCTGACACAAGGAGCCAAAGTGACAAGATTGTTAGCATAGTTGTAGAGATGTGGCTTTTGGTAGAAACTGCCTTCACTTACTTGTCTCCCTCCTCACTTGTCAGAAACTAAAGTTGCAGGGATGGTGAGCACACATTCTGCAAGTAGGTCACTGGGGGAGATGGTTTAAATGGCCAATTTTATTTTTGCCCTTTGGGTCACAGATACATATTCTAGCCTTTGAAGATACGGCCTCACATATCAGTCATTGCCTTTTGGATGACAACAACTCAGTCCTTAAAGGTGTTGTCTCCAAGAGGGTGTCTTAGTTATGCCTTTAACAGGGCTCCACAATCCTATGACACTGGTTATTTCTGGCTGATGGAGATCATAGGAAGAGCACTGGCTTCTGTTGTCTTTGGCCTTCTGTCATAGCCTTAGCCTTATAATAGGTCTCTTGTCAGAGATAATATTATTGGGAGGTCAGTTTAGGCGTTTCTACTAAGCTCTTTCTACCATAATGCCCCCATTTCACAGGTCAAGGTATATGCGTTCCTTTATAAACCATGGAGAACAGGGACCTACAAGCTGGGTCCAAAAACTCATTGGATCATCTATCAGATAAACTTGGGGGAAAACTTCTCTTGTCAACTGGTGACAATAAGCCCCTGTCTCTAAACATAAAATCATGATGATATCATTCACATCCCATATCTAGCTATTCTTGAAAAGTATGATTATCCTCTTTCCCTGAGTGCATAGGTTCTCTGATAAATGGCAGCAAGTCCCTTTGGGGAAGAATCAGGGTGAATCTTATAGTATGTATGCATAGCAGCATTACAGAGTTCTTTCTCAAGGGAGACCTGGCCTCCTCACCAAGGCAGCCTCTTAAGAATTGACTTAGATCTGGGAAGCACATGAGCAAACTATGCTTTTCTATTGTGGTGGCCAATGTAACACTTCTACTGGCCAGATCTCAGTTTCTTTTTTATTACATGAGTCCAAATATTGTCTGGAAGCCTGGGGTATGACGCACCACCCATTCTGTTATCAGTACTCTCAACATTAGAGTCTCCCTCTGTTTTTACCAGATCTACTCTGTTAACTCTGATTTGCATCAGCCTCTGCCTTCTGTATTCTTGTGTCTCAGATGCTGAAAGATGCTAGATGAAATCAGAGTTGAGAGGACTCATACCAAACGCATGGTCTGGAGTGTGATTTTCAACCTCAGTATCGTCCTTAATCAGCTCTTCTATTTGTTCACATCACCTTTTTCCAAACATTTGTCACCTTCTTCAAAACACCTGCTTAAGCACTATTGCCCTTTTCCTCAGCCAACAAACTTCCTCCTCCAAATAGAGTAAAATGTGTCTGTCAAGGCCAGTGTACCCCTTCCCTAGATGATGGAGCCTAGTATAGGGCCAGGCTGTAGAAGATAACATATAAATATTAGTTGATCGAATAATGGAAGATTCTTTAGCGGTATCTCTAGAGAATCTCTAGGTTCTCTATAATATTTATTCACATGTAGACTCCTTTAAAATTAAGACCACAATATTTACATTCCAGTTAAGTGGACCCTTTAATGACCACCAAAAGCTTACCTCATAGGTTTAAATGCTTTCATAAGACGCCATTACAATATATGTAATTTTTAGTGTTTTTAACATACTCTGAGGATCATTCTTACCACTCAATTTTAGGAAAAAAGATGCTTTTGTTTCATTGGGTTTTGATATTGATATCTGGTGTACTTCATGTGATTTGAGGATAGATAGCTTAAATTATAGAAAATACTGTATTCTTGCGATTTTTAAGATATAATTTACTTTGGCCTATTATAATAATAGTAAAAAATAAAGTTACATCTATTAAAGGCTTAAATGACACATTCTAGCTAGATTTGATTTTGCACTTGGTCACAGAATAGCATGTAGGAAAGTTTAAAAACAAATACAGTAATCGTCTTTTATAGATGTAGCCACATGTTTTTGGCAGATGTCATGTTGGCTGTAAGAAAGAAAGAATAGTATGGTAGCAAGGCAAGTTGAAAGCTTTCCTCTGAGAATATTGATGAGTCATCTTTTTTATTGCTAGATTTAAGATGATGAACATTTGTTTTGAAAAATGTGATTTTTCTCTATTGCTGTGTTTAATTAAATGCAAAAATTCTAGAGTGGCGCAACTGCAACCTTTAAGACTGCAAATTTAAACTCATAAAAGTCAGATAATGGAAAAGTGAAGGTTGTGATAGCAATGTTAACTCATCCATTGCATATAGGTTGCATTTTGCATGACTAATTAGGCAATTTAAGCAAGGGCATGCCAGTGAGGTATCTTTCCTCTCTCCCAACCCCCAATCTGTGACTATTTTAAACTAGCCTTTCTATACGCATCATTTAGTAAGAGCCAAAAATACTTTTAGCATAATTTAATGTTAGTATTTCCTCCAAGAAGTTGTTTTAGCCTTGAAAATAACCCTATGTGGCCCGGATCAGCACTATGGTGGCCAGTTTCCTTCTAGTACATTTTCTGTGAAAAATGTTTTAATCTTGAATACATGGAAGAGGGGAAAATAAAATGATGGAGAAATTTCTATATTAACCTTATTGGAATATTTTCTAAGAGACAACTATTTAGTGATCTTTTGGGGGACTTCATTGATAAATCCCCTGAGATGGAGAATCCAAGACAAATCATGGTCCAATAAAAAGAGTGTGTGTTCAATGAGATACCATCTCACACCAGTTAGAATGGCGATCATTAAAAAGTCAGGAAACAACAGGTGCTGGAGAGGATGTGGAGAAATAGGAACGCTTTTACACTGTTGGTGGGATTGTAAACTAGTTCAACCATTATGGAAAACAGTATGGCGATTCCTCAAGGATCTAGAACTAGATGTACCATATGACCCAGCCATCCCATTACTGGGTATATACCCAAAGGATTATAAATTATGCTGCTATAAAGACACATGCACACGTATGTTTATTGCAGCACTATTCACAATAGCAAAGACTTGGAATCAACCCAAATGTCCATCAGTGACAGATTGGATTAAGAAAATGTGGCACATATACACCATGGAATACTATGCAGCCATCAAAAAGGATGAGTTTGTGTCCTTTATAGGGACATGGATGCAGCTGGAAACCATCATTCTTAGCAAACTATCACAAGAACAGAAAACCAAACACCACATGTCCTCACTCATAGGTGGGAACTGAACAATGAGATCACTTGGACTCAGGAAGGGGAACATCACACACCGGGGCCTATCATGTTGAGGGGGGAGGGGGGAGGGATTGCATTGGGAGTTATACCTGATGTAAATGACGAGTTGATGGGTGCAACACACCAACATGGCACAAGTATACATCTGTAACAAACCTGCACGTTATGCACATGTACCCTACAACTTAAAGTATAATAATAATAAATAAATTAAAAAAAAAAAAAAAAGAGTGTGTGTTTCGGAGCCAGACAACCCAGGTTTAGATCTTGATTCTGTCATTTAGTAGATATGTGACTTGAATTAATTTACTTAATTTTTCTGATTTTGTTGGCATGATTGTAAAATGGAATATAAACTCTACCTTGTAGAATAGTTATGAGGATTAAAGACACTGAATGGTAGTTAATTATTACTTTATTATTATTTCATTATTATTTTCATAGGGAATGCAGTCATAATGATATTCCAACAACATTTGAAATGTTTCTCTCTTGTCACCCAAGTACTATTTAGTGCCAAGTCGATCTGATCCATTTCCTGATGTGACAGACAGCTGATACAGTTGGTAGGTTTTTTGGCCACATAATTCCCTTCCCATTTCTCCTGTGGCCCTCCTCTGATCCCTCTCCCATGCTGCTGCCATAGCGATCTTCCTGAAGCACCTGTGTGATCAGTTCACTTCCTTGCTTAAAATTTTTGAAAGGATTCTGTTGCCTTCAGGATAAAATTCCACATCCATCCTATGCTTTTGTGTGGATTCTCCACATTAGTCCATATGACTGTGCCTCTGTGTATGTGCTGTTCTTTGCTTGGTGTGCCCTTATCTATCCTATCCACATAATACACATTCTCATTTATTCCTAATGACTTACTCTAAGTGTCAATTCTTCCCAAAAGCTTTTTTTGATTGCCTCAGCCAGAATTAGGTACTCTTTCTGAGGCTGGGAGAAGTTTGGTTCTCTCAGCATCATTTTAAGCTTTTTATTATTTGTGTTGTGCTTGTCTGTCTATGTGTGTGAGTAGACATCCTGGAGGCTAGTGTCAGCATCTTACTCATCTCAGTATTTCCAGGTCTGCCAAACTAATCTGATAAATAGTAAATGTTCAATAATTGTTCAGATGAGAGTGGGCGCATTCAGGGTGGTATGGCTGTAGACTAGGGTGGTATGACTGTAGACTCAATAATTGTTCAACAGCAATGCAGAGGACTGTGTAATCAGCACCATTTGGGGATCTCCTGTCTCTTGGAGTTGGCTTCTAGAAACCATTGGGAAGCATGCTGAGCTCATCTCAAAATCCCTCCCAAACACAACCCTCCTACCAATGTGTAATATTTTTGGAGGGGACAAGTAGTAAAAGTAAAGCAAAAATGTATATGTGTGAAATTATTTTTACTGTAATACAACTCACTTGTTAAATTATAAATTATAAGAGTATATTGGCCGGGCGCGGTGGCTCAAGCCTGTAATCCCAGCACTTTGGGAGGCCGAGACGGGCGGATAACGAGGTCAGGAGATCGAGACCATCCTGGCTAACACGGTGAAACCCCGTCTCTACTAAAAAATACAAAAAAACTAGCCGGGCGAGGTGGCGGGCGCCTGTAGTCCCAGCTACTCGGGAGGCTGAGGCAGGAGAATGGCGTGAACCCAGGAGGCGGAGCTTGCAGTGAGCCGAGATTGGGCCACTGCACTCCAGTATGGGCAAGAGTGCCAGACTCCGCCTCAAAAAAAAAAAAAAAAAAAAAAAAAAAAAAAAGAGTATATTTACCATGTTGCCTGTAGATGACCAGAACTCCAAAAGGAATGACTTCTTTTAGGTCCTCTCTTAAAGGGGATGGACCAAGTTGTGTCAATGATTGTTCTGTGGCAATATTATATGTGATATGTGGAGCTGTGAGTCGTTCTTTATTTTTTAAAATCCACATCTCTAAATGTGTAATGGCAGCTGTGATCTCTGCATCTAGCTCAAGAGCAGAGCCAGCCAGATACATGAGCTGCCTGTCAACTTACCATCAGGATTTGACACAGGAAATAGATGAGCTTGTTGGGTTCATTGATATTAAGACATTTCCAATTTTGATATGGATTTCCCACCTTTAGGTTACAATGTAAATGCAATTAAAGCGCAAGATTTCTTATTTTATCCACATAGTGGGCCAGAGAGGCTGCTTATTCAATTCTTTAGGGAGAGGGTAGGTGGAAATAAGAGCTGATAGAAATCAGTCAAATCACTGACAACTTTGAACAACAAATTTGTAAGTACCAATTTCAATTAAGCATTTTAATATCAACTAATCCACAGTTATTCTTCATTCGGGCGAGGACCATTCGCATAAGGAACTGTCCATTAACAGGCTAGGTCCTTATTGCTGTAATTATAAAGATTATTTAAGCACAGGACCATGCTCTAAGAAGGATGGTGGGTGGGGATGAGGGTGTTGATTTAGAATGACAATTTCCTGTATCTATGCAAGTAGAAAAGCATTCGTTCAAAATAATACCTGTGCCTATTAAATATTTATGGATTTAAGGGTTTGCCTCCCAATAAATACTGAATTAATTCATTTGTACCATCATAGCTTCTCTTATTAAAAGGAGTGGGGTGAATGGTGTCTCTCTTTTTTTTTTCCCAAGACGGAATCTCGCTCTGTAACCCAGGCTGGAGTGCAGTGGTGCGATCTCGGCTCACTGCAAGCTCCCCCTCCCAGGTTCACACCATTCTCCTGCCTCAGCCTCCTGAGTAGCTGGGACTACAGGTGCCCACCACCACGCCTGGTTAATTTTTTTTGCATTTTTAATAGAGACGGGGTTTCACCGTGTTAACCAGGATGATCTCAATCTCCTGACCTTGTGATCCACCCGCCTCAGCCTCCCAAAGTGCTGGGATTACAGGCGTGAGCCACCACGCCCGGTCAAATAGTGTCTTACAAAGATAAATGTGAGCTTCCTGTATAGAATATGGAGGTTAGTTCAGGACAAGCTCTTTTAATTTTAAGAAAATACACTGTTATGTTTCAGATGGAATTTATAGCAAAAGAAGAGCTGATGGTGATCCTAAAACACGGCAAGTCTATTTTATCCAGAATCAGGAGGTTTGACATTTTCTAATGATTTCTATAGCAAATATAAAACAATTTGAGTAATCCAACCTAATGGATGTCTAATAATCAGATTAAAATATGAATTTACAAGATTTTGTGATAAGGTCATATTTTTGTTGTTAAAGAAATTATTATTTCTTTGGAAAGTTGCATGCTGAGAACACATTAAGCCCTCAGTAGGGTGTGTGGTGGGAATGCCTGGAAGTTTTATGCTAAATTACAGCACAAGCTGGCTGTGGGTGATAGGATAAGAGTTGGTTATACCAAACACTGCATGTTCTCACTCATAAGTGGGAGTTGAACAATGAGAACACATGGACACAGGGAGGGGAACATCACACACCAGGGTCTGTTAGCGGGTAGAGGGCTAGGGGAGGGATAGCATTAGGAGAAATACCTAATATAGATGATGGGTTGATGGGTGCAGCAAACCACCATGGCATGTGTATACCTGTGTAACCAACCTGCACATTCTGCACATGTATCCCAGAACTTAAAGTATATATATATAAACAGTTGGTTATGGAACTGTGAAGATCTAGGAATCACTAGAGATTGATTAATGTCACACTGCAAGCAAAATCTGGAATCCTTAACACATTCCATGCGGTTTTATGCTCAACCTGCTGAAGTACAATCAATTCAGAATCGAGTGAAGTCATAGACTGGATTTTATGCTATAGCTCTATCTGCAAATAATCTTTTCACACAAGATCTCCAATTCGCTAATTCAGAAACACTGACAACATGCAGAGGTGGGTTTTAGGGAAACGAGAAACATATAACTCATTGTTAAATATTTCAAATATTACTGGAAGTGTATATACATGTAAAATTCGCTGATAAATAAAATCTCCTGTTTAGTTTTATCATCCAATTTTTCTGTTATCCCAGAGTTAAAATGCTCTTGACTTGCATGTTTACTCTAACCATAGGTGATTTTGTTCTATTGTTGCATATGTATTTAACTGTAAATGAAGCAAGTATTATTTTGCAGGGTTTTAAGCTTTATAACTGATATCACACTTTATGTAGATTTTCTACTCCCAACAATATATTTCTGAGATTGTGTTATGAGATTACATTGAGTTTATCCATTTTTCTGTTAAAGGACATTTAAATCATTTTCAATTTTTTTTGCTGTTAAAATTGTGCTATTTTTCTGTACATTCATTCATTCATTCAACAAACATTTATTGAATATGAAACGTGCTATACACTGCAGTAGGTATTGGAGATACAGCAGTAAGAAGACAGACAAAAATCCCACCCCTTATGGAGGTTACATTCCAGCGGGAGGGGGGAGACAATAGAAAATAAAATAGAAATAATGTAAATGTATGTTAGATAGTGATATATGTTACAGAGAAAAATGAAGCATGAAAGAAGGCTACAGCATGCTAGAGGGAGGGAAGTGTTATAATTTTTTAAGACGCTGATAGGTAAGGCCTGCCTGAGAAAGTAATATATTCATATATGTACCTGGAGGAGGCGAGAGAGTAAGTTGTGTGGCTCTCTGGGGGAAAAGCACTTCAGGTAAAGAGAACAGTAAGTGTGAAAGTCATAAGGAGAGTGCATTCTTGGTAGGGTCAAGGGGTATCAGGAGAGCCATTGTGATTGGAGAGGAGCAAATGAGAAGCAAATAATAACAGAAGAGGTCAGAGAAGGAACAGGGACCCTGTCTTATTTATTGTAGTGAAACATCTAAAATAACAGTATTATGAGCATTTAAGAAAACAATTGCAGTTGCAATTGAAGCTTACTTTTTCTGTGATTGTCATTATATGTGTTTTTTTTTTTTTTTTTTTTTTTTCTCCTTTGAGTGAGATGAAATGTTACTGTGGTGTTTTGAGCAAAGGAGTAACAAAATTATCCTGTCTTTGAACAAGATTACTCTGGCTGCTGATTTAAGGATAGACCAAGACAAAGGTAGAAGCAAGAATATAAATTAGGAGGATATTCAATAGCGTAGGTGGGAATGATGAGGGCTTAGATCCAGATGGTACAATAGAGGAGTGAGTAGTGGCGAAATTTCAGCTATAAATTGAAAATGTACTAATAAGATTTTCTGAGGAATTTGATGTGGACTATGACAGAAAGAGGAGACTAGCATTTTGGCTTGAGCAAATGGGAAAAATGAAGTGGAGAGGTAGGGAAGATGCTGGGAAGATCAGACTGTTGGGAGATCAAGAGTTTAGTTTGCACATGCTAAATCTGAGATTTCTTTAGTTAGCCATATAAAAGTGTCAAGTAAGCACTTGTATATGTAACTCTGAAGCTCAAATGAAATACGCATTTGAGAATGATAGTATATCTATTGTATTTAAAATAAGGAATCTGGATCAGTGGACACAGAAAGGGAAAAAAGGACAATGACTGAGCCCTGAAACACTCCAACATTAAAAGGACAAGGAGATATAGAGGGATCAACAGAAAGAGCAGGAAGAAATAGCTGGTAATCAAGGAGGAAAACCATGGGAATTATATTGTTTAGAAGCCACATAAAGACAATGTTTCAAAGAGGGGAGAGTGATCATCAAACTCTGTTAAATGGGGGTAGAGAACTGACCATTCAATTGAACAATTTGGAGATTTTTATTGATGGCTTTTACAAGAGTGGTTTTTGTGGAGTGGTTCAAGGTGATTTGTTTCAACAGATTAGATAAATAGTACAATAATAGAAGAGAAATTTGGGTCATCAATAATACATAACTCTTTTGAGGAATTTTGCCATAAAAGGAAATAGAAAAAATAGATTCAAGATGTTTAAAGTATTTTTAAGATGGGAGAAATAAGAGCTGGTTTATTTGATGGGAAAGACCTAGTTGAGTGGGAGAACCTGATATTGTAGCAGAAAATAGGGGAAATGTCTGGAGTTTAAAGTATGCTAATAATCAAGTTTTTTGTTTTGTGTTTTATAATTTCAACTTTTAGATTTAAGGGTATATGTGCAGGTTTGTTATATGGATATGTTGTGTGACACTGAGGTTTGGGGTGTAAATGATCCTATCACTCAGTAGTCAGCATAGTACCCAATAAGTAGTTTTTCAGCCCTTGCCCATCTCCTGCTCTCTCACCCCAGTAGTCGCCAATGTCTATTTTTCCCCAAGTTTACATACCTAATATTCATCTCTTACTTATAGGAGAGAACATGTGGCATTTTGGTTTTCTGTTCCTGTGTTAATTTGCTTAGGATGATGGCTTCCAGCTGTACCCATGTTGCTGCAAAGAACATGATTTCCTTCCTTTTTATGGATGCATAGTATTCCATAGTCTATGTATGCCACATTTTCTTTATACAATCCACCATTGATGGGCACCTAGTTCGATTTCATATCTTTTGTGAATAGTGGTACAACGAACATACAAATGCATATGTCTTTTGTGTAAAATGATTTATATTCCCTTGGGTATTTATCCAGTAATGAGATTACTGGGTTGAAAGGTAGTTCTGTTTTTATTTCTTTGAGAAACCTCCAAACTGCTTTCCACAGTGGCTGAATTACTTTACATTTCTATGTACATTATAATAGCATTTCCTTTTCTCTGTAGCCTTGCTGGCATCTGTTATTTTCTTTTCTTTTTTTTTTTTAAATTTATTTATTATTATTATACTTTAAGTTGTAGGGTACATGTGCATAACGTGCAGGTTTGTTACATATGTATACTTGTGCCATGTTGGTGTGCTGCACCCATCAACTTGTCATTTACATCAGGTATAACTCCCAATGCAATCACTTCCCCCTCCCCCCTCCCCATGACAGGCCCCTGTGTGTGATGTTCCCCTTCCTGAGTCCAAGTGATCTCATTGTTCAGTTCCCACCTATGAGTGAGAACATGTGGTGTTTGGTTTTCTGTTCTTGTGATAGATTGCTAAGAATGATGGTTTCCAGCTGCATCCATGTCCCTACAAAGGACACAAACTCATCCTTTTTGATGGCTGCATAGTATTCCATGGTGTATATGTGCCACATTTTCTTAATCCAATCTGTCACTGATGGACATTTGGGTTGATTCCAAGTCTTTGCTATTGTGAATAGTGCTGCAGTAAACATACGAGTGCATGTGTCTTTATAGCAGCATGATTTATAATCCTTTGGGTATATACCCAGTAATGGGATGGCTGGGTCATATGGTACATCTAGTTCTAGATCCTTGAGGAATCGCCATACTGTTTTCCATAATGGTTGAACTAGTTTACAATCCCACCAACAGTGTAAAAGTGTTCCTATTTCTCCACATCCTCTCCAGCACCTGTTGTTTCCAGACTTTTTAATGATCGCCATTCTAACTGGTGTGAGATGGTATCTCATTGTGGTTTTGATTTGCATTTCTCTGATGGCCAGTGATGATGAGCATTTTTTCATGTGTCTGTTGGCTGTATGAATGTCTTCTTTTGAGAAATGTCTGTTCATATCCTTTGCCCACTTTTTGATGGGGTTGTTTGTTTTTTTCTTGTAAATTTGTTTGAGTTCTTTGTAGGTTCTGGATATTAGCCCTTTGTCAGATGAGTAGATTGCAAAAATTTTCTCCCATTCTGTAGGTTGCCTGTTCACTCTGATGGTAGTTTCTTTTGCTGTGCAGAAGCTCTTTAGTTTAATGAGATCCCATTTGTCAATTTTGGCTTTTGCTGCCGTTGCTTTTGGTGTTTTAGACATGAAGTCTTTGCCCATGCCTATGTCCTGAATGGTACTACCTAGGTTTTCCTCTAGGATTTTTATGGTATTAGGTCTAACATTTAAGTCTCTAATCCATCTTGAATTAATTTTCGTATAAGGAGTAAGGAAAGGATCCAGTTTCAGCTTTCTACTTATGGCTAGCCAATTTTCCCAGCACCATTTATTAAATAGGGAATCCTTTCCCCATTTCTTGTTTCTCTCAGGTTTGTCAAAGATCAGATGGCTGTAGATGTGTGGTATTATTTCTGAGGACTCTGTTCTGTTCCATTGGTCTATATCTCTGTTTTGGTACCAGTACCATGCTGTTTTGGTTACTGTAGCCTTGTAGTATAGTTTGAAGTCAGGTAGCGTGATGCCTCCAGCTTTGTTCTTTTGACTTAGGATTGTCTTGGAGATGCGGGGTCTTTTTTGGTTCCATATGAACTTTAAAGCAGTTTTTTCCAATTCTGTGAAGAAACTCATTGGTAGCTTGATGGGGATGGCATTGAATCTATAAATTACCTTGGGCAGTATGGCCATTTTCACGATATTGATTCTTCCTATCCATGAGCATGGTATGTTCTTCCATTTGTTTGTGTCCTCTTTGATTTCACTGAGCAGTGGTTTGTAGTTCTCCTTGAAGAGGTCCTTTACATCCCTTGTCAGTTGGATTCCTGGGTATTTTATTCTCTTTGAAGCAATTGTGAATGGAAGTTCATTCCTGATTTGGCTCTCTGTTTGTCTGTTACTGGTGTATAAGAATGCTTGTGATTTTTGCACATTAATTTTGTATCCTGAGACTTTGCTGAAGTTGCTTATCAGCTTAAGGAGATTTTGGGCTGAGACAATGGGGTTTTCTAAATATACAATCATGTCATCTGCAAACAGGGACAGTTTGACTTCTTCTTCTCCTAACTGAATACCCTTGATTTCTTTCTCTTGCCTCATTGCCCTAGCCAGAACTTCCAACACTATGTTGAATAGGAGTGGTGAGAGAGGGCATCCCTGTCTTGTGCCAGTTTTCAAAGGGAATTTTTCCAGTTTTTGCCCATTCAGTATGATATTGGCTGTGGGTTTGTCATAAATAGCTCTTATTATTTTGAAGTACGTTCCATCAATACCGAATTTATTGAGCGTTTTTAGCATGAAGGGCTGTTGAATTTTGTCAAAAGCCTTTTCTGCATCAATTGAGATAATCATGTGGTTCTTGTCTTTGCTTCTGTTTATATGCTGGATTATGTTTATTGATTTGCG